>NC_084467.1:147812337-149017650 GCF_027409185.1 Cynocephalus volans
ATGTGGTAAATAGTTTTCGAAAAATATTTTTAAAAAGTAAAAAATAGATAAAAATCTAATCAATTTGATCTCAAAGTATTTTTATACTTTTCTATCATGGATTGCATTAAAACATTTTAGTCATGATGGAAAATAATTCAGACAACTGTATATGGCATTAATATTATAAAATTACATTTCATCCTTGGAGGGTAACAATAAAGATAATACAAGGTTAGGGTAATATAGACAGAGATATTACAAAATAAAAACCACAACATTAACTTACAAGTTTTAGGTTTAAGTTAGCTCTTTATAGGAGGGAAGGGATACTATATTTTATTGATAAAAATAATTCAATACAAATACACATGGTCAGCCTATTATAACATGGGAGGGAAAGATCTCCATTACGTTAAAAGAAGTCTACTAGAGCTAGCTATAATAATCAATTTGGTTCTTAATTTATGATTATACGTTTATTAACAAATCCACAAACATATATGGTAAAACATCCACATCAGATGGAGGTATACATTGAATAAAGAAGACTATTGATATTTCAAAATAACAAAGAGATGATTTGGAATGTTCGCACTACAGATAAATGATAAATGTCTGAGGAGATATGCTAATTACCCTAATTTGATTACTATACATTATACTCAAATATAGAAACATAACAACATAACTCATAAATATATACAATTATTATTTTTTCAATTAAAACAAATACAAGTTTTAAAAGAAGACAGCTGACATCGGAGGAAGCAGACAACTTGTGGAACAGAGAAAAATTCTACAAATATTTTAAATTAGAAACTGCTGTAAAGTAAATAATGATGTGCCAATCATAATTAACTCACAGTTATGAGTAAAATTAATTAAAACCAAATAGAAATTTTGGCATTTAAACATATCATTGCTATGTTTTAGATACAATATGAAAGATCAAATTTACTAAACTAGTAACCAAAAACATAATTTGACTAATTATGTGGTCAGTAAAGAACTGTTTGACAAGTGCCATATACAACCTTAAAAATGTAGTTTAGTTAATGGTTTTGGAAGGAAAGCTTTTGAAAGTGTTAGGAATTTAGAAATGAGTTGAGAATATGTATGTTTCAAAAGGTTCATGAAAAACAACGTAAGGATCACATAAGCTTGAGATTTATTTATTTGTTTATTGCTTGTAACCAAAATTCAAAAGTTTGTAAGAATATAGGTTCAAAACTGAATGAAACAAATTCTCTGATCTCAGAAATTCATAATCTAATGTTGTCACCCTATGGTATTTACTTTAATTCAGAAACTCTACTAGTAGAACTCCAGGCTATGAAAATGTATTTAAACCACATGTGTATGTGTGTGGGCACACACACGAATATCCAAGACAACATCTGAATGTAAGTTTAATTCTTAACTTGCTGTTTTTTCTTTTCTTCATTTTCTTCCATATCCTTTTTAATCACCTTGATTCATTTATTTCATTTCATCCCTCTTTTTTGCATGTCCCTATTTCTTAAGCATGTATAGAAAACAATATAAAACAATACAAAGTGATTTCACTGAAAATAAAATCATAACTACTTAAACTAAAAGCTATAACATATAGCCCTATGCTAAACTACCAGCACATCATGAAATTCAACAGTAATTATTTTTATTAACATTGTTTTAAAACTCTAAATATAAAATCAGCTTTCAAAAAACATTAACTTTTTATGGATATGATAATTGTAACTAGACTGTATTGGCAAAGAGACAACTCTGTATTAATTGCATAAACACAGGGCACTTTTAAATTTGCTTTACTCGTTAATTTAAATTTGCATCAAGCAATTTACTTGTATGCCATTTTCACCCTTGCTATTTCCATGCTTTAATTAGCTTAATTTAACTGGAATCTCTAGATAGGTCACAGCTCTCAAGTTTAATAAAATAGAGTAAAATGGGTTTAATAGAAATTCATAAATTATCAATGTTCTTTGCAGTAACACATACATAATTTATTTCTTGCCAAAGCCCAGTACATTTTCTAACATCCAAGTAAACAGAATGTTGCTTTACCTCCCACGGAATTGTCACCTCTTTTCCCCTGGGTGATGGAGCCGCCAGAGATTACTCAAAGCCCATCTCTTTTGAGCAGTGAGAAGCCCCAGAAAGGGATTAATCTCCCAGAACTTCCTCAAGCATGAGGCATTTCTTCCATTTGGGAAATTAAACACGAATTGGGGTTCTCTTCCTGCATTTATTCTCCAGACCAAGAAGTTACAGGAAGAGACGTAGGTGGGGGTTTGCTAAGTACAGTTTAACAAGTTTTACAATAGAAACTGGTAGCATTCAGTAAAAACAAGTCAGATGACATTCTGTTAGGCAATTAAGTGATCAACTAACAATGGCTTGATTTTGCAAACATTCCTTTTCCCTCTAACAGCTTTTTAGTAACTTTACATATCAATTAATAACTTGTCTTTGAGCCAGCAATCTTGCTGTGTTACAATTCTTATCTTGCAACAGAGATTCAATAGCCTGGGGAAAATTTCCTGTCCTTTGCAAGGTCAATATTTGAAACTGCAAGGCTTTGGAAAACCAGGCCCTGTGAGGTTCATTTGCTTTATAGTATATTCCATAGTGTTACATATAATATCCTTATTAGCATATCTTTTAATATATAAGAAAAGTAGTCATCTGCAGGGATTAGAGTTGGTTCTACAAGACCTATTTTCCCTATGGGACCCGAATTTGGCTTACTTAAAAAAGTAATTTTATACTAAGTAACTAATAAAATATGGCCTCCTCAAGGACACCAGAATTTCCCCGGGAAACATCTGGCAAACAGACCCAGTTTAGATTCCATTCAATAATACATTCAACCACAATTTGTATTATCCCAGAAGTAATCATGCCTTCACAAAATGAAATTTATCAAGATTCTATTGTAAAAGGGATATTCTTTCACAATTGGTTTGAAATAAGGGAATTATATAGAATATAGATTTTAAAAATCAGAAATATAAAATGACAAGAAATGATCACAAACGCTAATGATTTGAACATTGAAGAAACAATAGATCATTATAGCATTATATTGAAAAAGAAAACAATTATACTTAAAAATTTTTTTAAATGTCAGGCTGGTTCATGAAATTGATTTTTAAGAAAAGCTATGCACACTAAAATTTTCAACATTAAAGAAATGCCAATGTCAACAAATATATAGAAGGTTTAATACATTGCTAATAATTGAGTATGAGCAAATTAAAATAAAAGCTAATAGAGTGCCCCTTTCTCCCCAAACTATTTGCCAAATTTTTTATGGTATGTTGTTACCATAAAACAAGAGTCTTGCAAACTGTGTATTGTAGTTCTGGTGAGAAAATGGATTATCATTTCTATTTGAAAAAGTTTTCAGAACTATGGAAATAAAAATTCTAATAACATTGAGTCAGAATCTTATTTTGTGAATTTAACCTAAATAAATAAAACACCAAAATATAAAGAAGTACATACAAAAGAAAGTTTTGTTTTTGTTTTTGGTGGTGATAGTATCAAGGGTGTGTACATATGTCCAAACTCATCAAATTACATATATTAAACCTGTGCAGATTTTTTTTTCTGATTATCAATTATACCTCAATAAAGCTGTTAAAAAAATTAAGAGGGATGGAAATAGAACTTGCCTATGACATGTGTTTTACCAATAGAATTCAATGTATAAAACTTTTATAATGTTGATGTTGTGCAGATTCAGACAATCTCAAAATAATTTAAACTGGCTAAAATGACATGTGCGTAAATATTTTCTGTTCAGAATGATTGACTGAATTCATATGTTACTGTTTTCATCTTTAGGTCCTGTTAAAATATCAACCAACTACAAATAATTACCAAAATTAATATCATCACAGCAAAAGGAAATTAAGAGCTCATTAGTGGGTTAAAAATTAAGACACTTTCAGGGATGAAGAGCAGATGGAAGCCTGATGAAAGAAATTGGAAGAATCCACATACAATAATGAATGGAATATGACTCTATAGCAGCAATGGAATTGAACATTTTATGTTCAGGGTCAGACTCCAGTATAGTATTTGGATTTAGCAACAGAGCTTAAAATGGAGTCAATTGATTTAAAATCTGTCTAAGGACAAGCTGCAAGCTAAGGTTGAAGAAATTTTCAAGAATATTGATATTAAAACAAAAGTGGTGAATGATAAGCATAAAGAAACAACCTAGCAGGCCTACCTTCCAACAAATGGAATCCTAGAATGGATGAACAAAGAAAATGGTGAAATAAAATTATCAAGTAAATAATAAAGCAAATTTTCTTACCATAATTATATATTCTTCATATTGAAAGACTCTTTAAGTGCCCAGGAAAAAGACTGGAAAAATAAAATAAAATAAAACCAAAATCCATGAAAATTACATGAAATCTCAGAACAAGAAGAAAAAATAGAAACTAAATATTACAGAGGAGGAAAAAATAAATAAAACAAACCTCACAAGAACATCAGATTTTACATTAGCAATACTGGACACCGGAATAGAATAAAAAAAAAATTGGTGGCTGTTAAAATTATCGTTAAAATGTGAGGTTAGACTAATGCGTCACAGGAAATGACATACACACATTTGGAAGATTTATCTTCCAAGAACTCTTAGGGAATTATTTCAGGTCAAGTTTCACCAAAGAAAGCAGTTAAGCCAAGAAAGTAGAAAGCATGGTATTCTTGAATTTATCCCCTACAGAATAATTAAGTGTGGTCTCAAAGTAATATATGTGTGGTAGGAATATGTTTTAACAATGCTCCAATTAAGAAGAAATTTTAATCCCAGCCTATTTGGTTCAATGAAAGAATATGCAGTATTGGTTAAAGGGGAGATTATGTCAATAACCTAAATCAAAGCAATGATTTTCAAGATGAGTATTTATTAGCATGGAAAGATGGACACAATACACACAGGATGTAAGCAGATGAGAGAGACCAACCAATGTCTATGACACAGGATACAGATAGGAGTCGTTTAAAATATGAAGAAGACTAAAGGAAGCCATAGCTCAAAATGTGTTCTAAGGGGTTTTAAATGAAGGAATGAAATATATCCATTGAAAATTTTAGAGAATGTCTAGACTCAGATTCAGCATTTGACTGCTTACCATCGGTTAATTAAAGATATGTGTTTGTAAATATTATGGGAATTGCCACCTCTGTTCTGACCAAGGGTTTTTTAAAATGACTGTAATAAAGAAATTAAACAAATATCCTCTGAAATGTGAAGAATTCTAGTGTGTTTTAAAGGCCTAAAATGACATTTTCTTAACTTTTTTAACTTAAGTGACAACTCATCCAGTCTGAGTTTGAGATCTCTGTTCCATATCTACATTTATAATAACATATTGCTATATTAAAATAATCGTGTTGTTATAATTTGTATTACATTAAATTTAAATAAATATTTATACACGTACTTAACATGTATTTATATTTATATGTTTGTACTTTCTTATCCTAATTAACTGTGATGCTTGAAAAATGCCATAGTTAAATATGCAAATGTAAGTCAGTCGTTCTGCTTTGAGAAGAAACATGTTTCCACACAGTGGAAGGAATGTGTTCAGCATCTACCCAGGGTTTTGTTCTTAGATATGAATACGAAAAGAGGCTCATAAGATATATAAGGTAACTGGGAAAGTAATATATCAAGATCAATACCAGAAAAGTGCTGATTCAGGTAAAAATAGAAAGAATAAAGCATACATAAGGAAATATTCTAAATTTTCATTTTAAATTTGCAAGTATAATTTCATACCATGTGTTATAAAAGAAAACATTACTATGATAAACATGGATCATACCAAAAAAATAATCTGAGAACCATTATTTTAAATCTTTTGATCATTTGCTATGTTTCATGTTCCTTATGTTTTGCACATCTTCTATCCCTATCTTGCTTGTTTGTTTGGTGCCTTTGAATTTTTGTACTGAATGACATATTAAAGAGATTTGACATCTGTCTTGTAAGATACAAATATCTTTCCATTTATTTAATTTCCTTAATCCAGTTATAGATATTTAATATATAAAACTTTTAAATTTTTATGAGATTGGCTCACTATAGAATATGTTTTTGTTTTTGTTTTGCAAACTTTATGCTCTAAATATTCTCTCCATTTTTACGATCAGAGAAACATTCACTTATATACTACTACTTTTACGGTTTATTTTTTAATACTTTGAAATTTATAGTGATTCTGTCTATGACATAGTGATTTCCTTTTCCCTAAAATAGCTAAATATTCTCATGCTCTATCAAATAATGTATCATTTCCTCTGAGATATGTTATGCCATTATTGTATTAAGCTGTAAATTACTATCTATTTCTGAGTGACATTATTTTTCATTAATATATCTATTTTCATTGATTTCACATACTATATTTTGTTTATTTAACTGCTATAGTTTTGTAATATCTTTCAACTCTCTGGAAGAGAAATAAATTCCACCCTCCTGAAAGTGATAGCCATTAGGTACTGGAAGGTGTTGAGAAATTCTCTATCTACCATATCTCAGTCAAAATATCTACTTAAAGGTGTATAAGCTCACTACTTAAAGGTGAGGCTTTTATCAGTGCTTATCCAGATTTTAAACATTTTAAAACAATTGACAAGGAAGAAACATCTCAGTCCTCATCTAACTTTGGACAAGATATCTGGTAAATGTAAATGGTGTGGCACAAGTATGTTAAAATATTTAATGAAAATTTTGCTTTCTGTAAACAAAATATCTTAAGGTGTCTAATCAACTGAATTTTACTCTTCAAGAAACAGTGCTGATATGTATGTGTGTATATGTATGTTGTAGACAATAGATAAACACACTCAACTATAAGAAATATGCTATCATTGAAATTTTTAAAGAATAAAGAATTTTATTTCATCCTAACCCATTCTGATTGTGTTGCTGTGTTGCTCAAAGTCCCTATATGATTTTACAGTGTGGCAGGAAACACTCATATGATCTATACACAATGATGCCTTCAGGACATTATATCTAAAAATCCAGAGTGTGTGTGTGCACACATGTGTTTGTGAGTCGATGACATTTATAGTATGGTCTGTAAAGGTAGCAGTGTTTCCTAGTGGACCGTTTTATATATATAAGCTCCTGCTGTTTCACATATCATTTGCTTTTTCCACACTTTCTAGTAAAAAAGAAAAAAATAAAAGAAGAATATTTAGCTGTAACATAATCAATTCATATTATATTAACTATTATTTTGTCAGCTCGTAGGGCAAGTGTCTCAGAATTTTTCTAGCCCAAATCTCCAGATAGTTTAAAATATACACAATAGATATAGATATAGGGAAATATATGAAGTCATTTATTTTATATCAGTATTTTTTCTATTTAAAATAATCAACATTTTACTCTAAAATATCTTATTGCAACACTATAGAGGACTCATATTTCAAAATTAAAATCAGTTTTTAATATCAAACATGGATCCTTTAAGTATATGATATTTAAAATGCTAATTTTCAAAAGTTTACCACTTATAAAATATGTTGTTGCTTCAAAAGTAGTCTTTCACTTTAAGTGCTGATTTAAAAATAATTCATATTTTCCTGTCTATTAGAACAAGGACTAAGAGGTATTATCAGTTTCATGCCCAGACGTTGGTGGAGAGGGGGAAAGTAAGAATTTTACCTATCTTTCTAAAATATGGAATCCATGCAGGTATCATTGAGAGTATTATTGATATAATTTTGTTCTGTCTTAACCATCTAATTAATTTCTCCCCTCTCTAATACTTAAGACACAGACCCTTGAGTCTTTATATAGTGCATATAGTACCTCTTTCTGTACCTCCATCTGAAAAGTACATCAGTCCATGCTTCAGGCTGTAAGAGAAACATTATTAAATCATTTGAACTGTAAATTTCAACTCATAGTGTCCACGTCACTGTGCTGATGGAGGTAACGTTGAGGAAAGCTATCGAGTTTTATTAACTCAATTTCACCAATTAAAGTTTTATGTCATCCTTCTTTAAGTGTTTCAAACAACATATTTAATCAGAATGGCTCTGAACTATTCTGCCTTATAAGAGGCAACATGTACATTTCTCATTAAAGTGAATTATATTACATTTTTATTAATTTTTATTTTTTAACCATAAATTGACAAATTATATCTGTATGTATCGGTGGGCTACAAAGCAATGTTATGATTTATGGATACAATGTGGAATAATTAAAGCAAGCTAATTAACATATCCATCACCATAAACACATCATTTTTTGTGGTGGGTGCATTTAAAGTTTAATCTCTTAGCGATTTTGAAATGTGCAATACATTAATATTTACTATACTTGCCACAGTGCCATATATCACAAAGTAAAAAAACAAAAAAACAAAAAAAACCCCCAAAAAAACCACAGACATGTGCTCCTCTTGTCTAGTTTAGGCTTTGTACCCTTTGACCATCACCTCTCCCTTCCCCCAATCCCACCCCACCCCCAGCCTCTGATAACCATCATTATGCTCTGTGCTTCTTTGAATTACATTATATGTTGAATGTTATTCCTGAACACTAAAAAATGTGCAATGATAAAATGCTGTTCACCTTAGATTCTGGTGAACGATTTAACGAAAAAGATACGTCCCTTTTACCATTAAGCTCTATAGACAGATTTAAAAGAAGCATCATTTACTCATAAATATCCAAAATATCAAACTCTGGCTTTTCTGGTATAATAAAAATGGTCGCAGTGCTATGTGGCATCACTGACAACTGTTTCTCCTCTCATTTGCCCACAGGATATTGACTGTGATAATTAGCTTCTCATTCTTGTCAAAAGTTGCTATAAGTCCAGTAATAGCAACAGATAATTAGTGTCTATGGAAAGCTGCATGAATAACTGAGAAGAACTTAAGAGTGAAATGCATTCAGTTCTGCAAGAAGAGACACACAATTTCAAAACTCACTGAATAACTATTCACAATTGAATTAACCATCACCAAGCTTGATTTCCAGGGAAACAGTAAACAATCTCTAGTTGATATGTGGCCTGAGTCTTTTATCTTAAGAGTGACTTTTTTTTTTTTTTTGGCAATTTTAATGGGACTGCTTACTAAAGGTATTATGGGGATCATACCAATAAAACACAGTCATCAATGAGAAACGACTTTGAAATTTCTTTCGTCTAAACATGTTACCTCCATCAGTCTAGTGTGGAAGTTGCATCAACATTTTTATGCAAGATAATAGTGTCAACTCTGAAAAAAATATCTGAAAATGAAGGGTTATCGATAACATGGACTGCTGCAGAAAAAAATCAAAGACCAAGATTCATGTAGACATCTGAAGATGGTAGAAGGGAAGAGAAGAGCTTATATAGTTAATAAAACTAATTGCAGTATTAGTGCAAGGAATTAAATAACAGTGTACATCCTTACACAATTTTAAATAAGGATAGTATGTGACATATTATGTTCTGTTCAAATACTATTTAACTAGTCTGGCCTTCTCAAACGTAATAGTTTAAATAACTCCTCCTGACCGAAAGTTGTCGCTTTTGCCTTCTCTGCATTGTTTTTTCAGTGTGCATCACCATCTGACATACTGTGTGCTTTCCTTGTTTATTTGTTTACTGTTTACCTCTCTTCCTACTCAACACCACACTGACAAGGTAAGAGGACAGGAGTTTCATTCTTGTTCATTCTTGGAACCCTAGGGCTAAAAACAGAGCCTGGCACAAATACGATTCAATAAATATTTCTTGAAATAATAACCACTGCTAATATATGTAATTAAAAATTATGTTAAAGTTACTGATGTAAAAAAAAGGTACACAGTAAAAGCTTGTATCTTTTAAAAAAGAAGACACCAATATAAAGGTTTTAACTTGTTCCAGTCATTCTTAAATCATTGTTTTTGCTTATTACCTAAATCAAATGCATTTTACCTGCTATTCCAAGGAAAGCCATATATATTTATAGATCAAAGCAGCAGAAAATGTGTTTCATTTGGTATCATTCTATTCGCAAGTAACAAAAAAACTCAACTTAACCAACTTAAAGTATAATAATTGATTGGCTTATATAAGTAGAAAGCCAAAAGTTAAGTCAGGTAAAAATTGGTTTCACTGAAAATGTTATAAAGAACAATTTCCTTTCGGTTTTCCTCTTTGCCTTTCAACAGACTTCTTTAGCAGGTTTCCTTCTTAGAGACAAGCTGGTTGTCAGAAGCTTCTCTGTGTTAAAACTTTAAGGTCCAGTGGGAAGAAACATGTCACTCCTAAAACACTATGCAGGAAAGTGAAGAATGTTCTTTTACAGACTCCCAAGAAACATCTTCAAAATTGCCCACGGCTGAATTGGGTCATGTGACAGTCTCTGCGGCCAGGTGTTTAATTGAGACTTGACATTGAATCTGAGATTAAAATGAATGCCACTGAAATAGCTTTGCTCCACACAAGGGAGGAGAGATTTCCCAGGAGATATCTGAGGTTCAGTTAGTGTGGCAGATGTGGTATGAATGCTAGGCAGCAAAAGCATGTGCCTGCTGTAGAGGCTTACTTCTCTTTTGGGTCCTTTGGCTTGTGTGTCCTTACTCAATGCCAATCAACAGGTAAAATTGTAGCCACTAATAATTTTGAGGGAATATAAAAGGAATTCGGAAGCATTCTTCACGTTACTGGATTTCTCTTTCCTGTCTAGAATATAGTAAAAGAGCGATGAGGAACTCTCAGGAAGTATCCAGAGAGAAACAGGAAAAATACTCAATGATTAGAGAGTAAGATTTGTGAGAAAGAATTAGAGGAAATTTTAATCTGTATGAAGATTAATATTATGGCTTATTGAGTAATTTTAAATAGTGGAAGAAAGAGCTGTTAGCCTTGTTTAAGCTGATTCTCTCATTCCACATTCCTATAGACATGCTACGTGATACCTACAGAGTAAATTCCAATGTAATGTACATATATCGAGTGGTAATAATTACAATAATAAAAAAATGTAAGGTTCAGCCACTCAAGCATCACTTATTTTGCTAACTACTTTATGTCCATTAATTCATTTTTTCCTTAGAACGGCTTTAGCTCATATCACATTAAAAAATTGAGTTTAAAGAATTTCAATATATGCACAAATTCAGAGAGCTAGTGTATTTGCGGGAGCAGGATTTGATCCCAAATCTTTGTTTGCAGTAATGTTGCTTTTCATAATTCCTGGGTGCTGTTCTCTACCTAAAACGTTCATCAAATCTCTCAGTTTCTCTATTGCTTTATTCTCAACTATTTTAGTCTACTGCTCTTCCACTGAACTTAATAAGCATGCATGGAGCTGTTACATTATAACATTTTGCAGGATGCTAGGTATTTAAGATGAATAAGGCAAGAAAAGGTCATTGTTCTTAGGGAACGCACAATTTGCTGTAGAAAACAAGAAGGTAAATGGAAAATTACCTGAATAACATGAGTGATTAAATTCTATTAATTGTGAATGAGGCAATTGTACTAATTATCCCATTGAGAAAAACCAGAACAGCTGGAAAAAAATATAAAAGTTGTACTTAAAAAGGCATCAGAGTGTTAAATATGTAACAAAGAAGGAAAAAAAGCATCTCTGATAAAAAATGATATTACTTTTGATTTTAAGTTGTTTCTCTACATTTTAACATGCAAAATGTGGCACTCACTAATTAGGCATATAGTGGAGAGCAAAAATTATCTTTAAAAAGTGAACAGTAAAAATGCAACCATGTATGTTGGAGATAAATGCGAAAACACAGGTGAGAATCTTCAAAAATCTAAATAAAATCATATTAAGACATTTAATAAAATGAAATGCTAACATTCACCATTTTAAGAAAAATGGGAAATGTGAAAAAGAAATGAAAGATAATTTCATGTCTAAGAATACATCTAAACTTAAGAACTAAATGTATGAATTTAGCAACAGATATTTAACGGCTGAAGGACGATTTAGACAACTGTGACATAGGTCATAAAAACATAACTAGAATAAATCAGATATAGAATAGGATAGAAGGCAGGGAAGGAGAGGAAGGAACTAAGGGTGGAGTTGCAGTCAAAGTACAGCCTGACCCATAAAAACCTCTGGGAAATAGGCTCTTATATTTCCACACCAGTTATTCATGACAAACAGCTGTCCCAGGCAAAGGGAGTGGAAGGTGTACACAGAGGCAAAGCAGCACCAGGAGCCTAGGGGCTGCCTTCGGTTGAGTCACAGTTTCAGGCCATTAAAAGCAAAACCCACTGCAACTTGATGAGAGGAGCATGGAATGAATATAAGAGATTCAAAGGCAAGTTAAGGGAAACATCAACAATGCCTGCTAAAAATGGTTGATACGTTAAAACAAAAAGAATTATTAAATCATGCAAACCATCCAACTAGAAGATGCAAGCTGAATGAAAAGCAATTAAACAGATGCGAGCAAAGGTTTAGAGAATACAGTAACTGGCAGACAATGGGGATATTTCCAGTTTGATAAATAATAGGCAAGAATTTTTAATAGACCCCCCTGTCGTTTTTGAGTATACCTTGGGTGGGGGGAGGTTCTTTATTTTTTATTCTGTTTCCTTATACTCTATGCCTACAAAGATTGAGATATCGACAAAATAGAGAGAGAGAGAGACAGAGAATTAAGTTTTAATGGCCACCAAAGATATCCCTGAGGGAGTGAGAAACAATCAGTTAACTGTGCACAAAACCTAGATCAGCACACAGAATCAATCAATCAAAAATTAACTGCTTTAAGCCATGTTTAATCACAGAAAATAGTTCTTTTCCTTAAGTGATACATGTCACTATAGGATAAAATAGACAATTTATATTATAATGAATAAATTAATAAATTTTTAACTATTGAACAGTAGTGTAAAAATATAAAAGAATAAAACAGGAAATGTGATAGACAATGATTAAGAGAGGGTGTTCAGTTGCAACAGAGCTTGTGACTTTATACTAACAAAACTATTTTTCTCTTGTGTAGCTTCCCTGTCTTGTTTTCTACTCATTTTCTGGGATTTGATCTTTAGCTTTCCAGGTGAATATGTGAGTTCCCCAATATCTTTATAATAAATTGCTGTTCTTGCTAAAGTTAGCCAAAATATTTTAAAACAAAACCAAAAAAAGCAATAAATAGATAATAATAAAAGATTACATATCTGAAAGTATAAAATCCAGCTTGTGCAGTTCTAAAGGAAAATGTAGTGTGTGTGTGTGTGTGTGTGTGTGTGTGTGTGTGTGTTGTTAATTAAATAAATTATACTTCCTTGAATAATATAAATACAAAGAATCGATTTTTAAAAAGAAAACATACATAGTAAATTATAAATGAGTAAATTCAAAGATAGAAAAACAGCGAAGTAGTATTTACAAGATACAATTGTTTGGGAAAAATGTATATAGCCCAATACAATATATAATAATAAAAATGATAATACCAGAAATAACTACATATGTAAAGAAGTTGAGAGACTCATAAGAGAATATTTTGTCCAACATTTTCAAATCATGTGACAGGGTGCCATTAGCAAAAATGTCAGACTAAGGAGCTCTGAAAATTCTCTTCTCTACAAAAGGAAAAAGAAAACTAGCCCCTCAAAATTTTTAGTCAACTTTTTCAGAACTCTGAAAATTAACCAAATGTTGCAGAAATCTTGAGTGCATTTATATAAGGAAAATTTTGAATCCCAGTAAGTATAGTGGGCTAGGTGGCATTTTAATTTGCCACAAAACCCACTTTAATTTTATCCCCAACCCTCCCTCCCCAACTGTGGTTTCCTTAAAAACAAAAAAGCCTAAATTCATGGCGAAAACCAGCAGCAGCCTAACAACCACTAGTGGAAGAAAGGGAACCGATTAGGTTGGGGCTCCTTCAGAGCCTATTCCCACTGAATTTTCATTATTTTACTGTATGATGGCTCCCAGGAAGATTGCTCTTGCAAAGCTGCCCTTATTTAAACAGATTCTGAGTTTACCAAATGTAAACAGCCTGTTTCCTGGGGTCCTTTTTGAAAAGCAAACAGTGGGAAAGATTGAAGATTGTAGCTGCCTAGCTGCCTGAGGTGACGGATAACAGTTTGAGCAATCAAAAATCTAAGCTAATCAAAAATCTTAGAAGAAAAATCTACAGGATAAGATGTTCACAGAGGGCTTTGAAAAGCTCCAAAATATTTCTGGAAATCTAGAAGTCCATATGCATGCATAGGGATTGTATGCATGCCCAAGCTGTGTGTGTATTCAGAAAAGACTTGAAAAAATCGTAAGCTCTCATTTTGAGAATAACCAAGAGGCTGTGCACAAGCAAGAAGTGAAGACTAAGTTGGAGCGATAAACTGTTTGAATGAGGAACACAGAGACCCATGGTGATGAACAGGAGACATTGTCCATGCATCTAAGGAAATGTCTGTTCCATCATTAGCAGACCACTAAACAAATTTAAGAGACTTCAGTGGCCACATACAACAAAGAATACAGACTTTACAGGATTTGTTTATTAAAGTCACTAAACAAAAAACAATAAAAGCAAACAAATAAAAAGCCCTGGGGAGGTAGGAAAATCCGATTATCAGAGTTGCCATATTACATTTTTTAAAAATATCCAATTTCTAGCCAAAATTTACAAGACCTGAAAGGAAACCAGAAAATATGGCCTCTAGCCAGAAAGTATATATATCCAATTATATGACATTATTAATACATTAGCTATATATATTATTAATATCTAACAACTATTAATATTTATATTACAATAAATGGATGATTACAAATATAATTATATCATTAGATATAGTGATATTATATAATATATAATTAATACATATTATAAATTTTATTTCATATATATGTATGTATATACATAAAACAATCCACAGAAATTATCTTGAAAGAAACCCAGATGTGGACTTACAAGACAGAGTTTTTACATCAGCTATTTTAAATATGTTCAGAGAACAAAAGGAAACAATGTTTAAAGAAACAAAGGAAGGTATGAGAACCATGTCTCACCAAATATAGAAAATATAAAATATCAGTAAAGATACAGAAATTATATGAAAACAATAGTTTGCAGTTGAAATGATAAATTTGTCAGACACTATCAAGCCAGGAAACATAGGCATAATGGCAGTCACAGAAGAAGAGAAGGAAAAAAGAGAGGCAGAAAAATATTTGAATAAATAGTGGTGCCAACATTTCCAGATATGATTAAGAAGAGTATTTATACATCCAAGAAATTCCACAAACACAAAATAGAAATGAAAAAATAACTAGTGTTTATGGATGAGAAGACTTAATATTGTTAAGATGACAATACAAGTTGATCTGCTGATTAACAGAGTTCCTATTAAAATCTCAGCTGCCATTTTTCCTTTCTTCCTTTCTTTTTTATTTTGAAGAAAATGAAAAGCTGTCTCTAAAACACATATAATTAAGCACATAAAATGCAAGGAACCCAAAATAACCTGTGGAAAATTTTTTTTTAAATGTTGGAGGACTCAGTATTGCCAATTTCAAAACTTACAGCTACAATTATCAAATTGTGTAGTACTGGAATAAGAGTAGATAGAGAAATGTCTATAGATATATCTATGAGGTATAGATAAAAGGAGTAGAATTGGAATTCCAAGAGTAAACCCATAAATTTATAGTCAGTTAATTTTCTACAAAAAAGCAAAAAAATTAAATGGGGGAAAGACTATCTTTCCGACAAATTATGCTGGTATAAATGGATAGCCACCTGCAAAGAATAAAGTTGGTCTCCTACCTCACACCATATACAAAATTAACTTAATGGAAGAAACCCTCAAATATAAAAGGTAAAAATATAAAACTCTTAGAAGAATATATAGACATAAATCTTCAGGTCCTTGGAATGGAATTGGCAATGGTTTCTTAAATATGATACCAAAAGCACATCAACTGAAGAAAAAGTACATTAAACTTCATTAAAATGAAATTTTTTTTCTACTTTAAATGTTAGAGTCAATCAAGAAAAAGGACATCCCACAGAAGTAAAAAAAAAAAAAAATTTGCAAATCATATGTTTTACAAAGGTCTGGTATGCAGAATATATAAAGAATTTTAATCCAATTTAAAAAGTGGCCCGAGGACTTCAATGGACAGTTTTCCAAGGAAATTAATGAATGGTCAATACATATATGAAAAGTTGGTTAATATCATTAGTCATCAGGGACATGCAAATCAAAATGACAATGACATGAAATTTTGCACCCACTAGGCTGGCTATAATTACAAAGACAGATAATTACAAGTGTTAGCAAGTCTATGCAGAAATGAGAATTCTCACACATTTCTGGTTGGTATGTAAAATGATATTGTTGTTCTGGAAAAAGCCTGGTAATTCCTGAAAAAGTTAAACATAGTCTTGTCCTGCATGTAAGAAAGAAGCCTGGAAGTCATCACTTCCATCCTCACAACAAGAAAAGAGCTGGAAAAAAAAAAAAAATCAGCAAGTCTTCTCAGATCATCAGAGAATTGAGGTCACAGAAAAATACCGCTTCCCCCCAAAACTGGAGAAACAGACAGGCAGTTGCAAGGAATCACAGTTTACCAGCGCAGAAGCCCGGAACGGAAAACACTGTTGGTGCCAGACCCAGATAGGAAAACTTAACGTGCAATTGACAGGTTGCTGGAGGCCCAGTGTGAACAAACTTGATAGTTATAAACTCCAGGTGGGGTGGGGGGGGCGGAAAGGGCAGTGTAAGGTGGTGGTCTCCACATTTCAGTGAGTTTTACCTCCAGGAAACATACCAAATTCTCACAGTTTAGACTGGAGAAAAATCCCTTCCTGCTTTCTGCAGAAGGAGGGAAAATGTAGCCATTTTGATACACTCAGAACATTCTATTACTTCTTAAAAAGGTCTGTCCTTAAGGGAAACTATTTTACCAAAGCCCAACTTACTGGGGACTTAACAGAAATTAATTGTCCTGTTGAAGGGAAATATCCTACTCCAGTTCTCTCTAGCTTTCCTGTCTCACCTAGGAGGAAAAATATCCAAAGAAAGAGATGCAGTTGTGAAGCTCACAGCCCAGGGGTACAGGCTGTCTAAACAACCAAAAGCTAATCATAAGACTATAGAAGGCACCCCCTCTGCCACAGCTTGCCACCGCATCAGTAGGACTCCTGTATACTAACAGGGAATTCCAACTGAAGGAACTGCAGGCTTCAGATCTTATTTAAGAAGAATGTTCTAGGGAAATCCAAAGGCAACGGGGGAAACAAAAATGAGGATATTAGAGGAAATTTTAGCCTCCGACACCTACAGACACAGCAAACAATAAACAGAGCTTAACTCCTACTCAGATAATAAAAAAATAAAACCTCCCACTAAAGGCCTGTTTACTTCAATGCTTTTTACCCAGTACATCATGTCCCACTTTCAAAAGAAATTACAAGACATAATAAAAGATTAAAAAAAACAGTTTGAAGAGAAGATCAAGCACTAGACCAGACTCAGATATGGCAGAGATTTTGGACAAGGTTAAACATAAAGTCGAAATAGGACTTAGCAATACAACTCCCAATTATATACAAAGAAAATTAAAACCATGTATTCACAGGAAAACTTGTACATGAATTCTGATGACAACATAATTTTTATAACCAAAAAGTGGGAAGAACCTAAATGCCCATCAGCTGATGAGTTGATAAAATTTGGCATATTCCTACTGTGTGATACTACTTAGCCGTAAAAAGGAATGAAGTACTAACTCATGCTGCAACATGATAAACCATGAGAGTATTATATTTAGCCCCCCCCAAAAAACACACCCACAAAGGTCACTTATTGTATGTTCAACTTACATGAAGTGTCCAGACTAGACAAATTCTTAGAGATAAAAAATATTAGTGGTTGCTGGGGGCTAGGGAAAAGGAAAAATGACACTGAATGCTGAAAGGCACGAAGTTTCTTTTTGGAGTGATAAAAATGTTCTGAAATTAGAAAACTAGATAGCGCTGATAGTTGCCTATTTTTGTGATTATACTAAAAAAACACTTAATTTTATACTTTAAAAGGATGAATTTTATGGTATGTACATTATATGTTAATTAAAATACAGTTTACCCTTGAACAGCATGGGGGTTAGGGAGGCTGACCCGTCATTCCTTCCTGCAGTTGGAAGTCTGCATATAAATTTTGACTCCCCCAAACACTTCCCTAGCAGCCTATCGTTGACTGAAAGCCTTACCAATAACACAAAGTCAGTTAACACATATTTTATGTGCTATATGTATTATATACTGTGTTCTTACAATAAGATAAAGAAAATAAAATGTTATTAAGAAAATCGTAAGGATTTTCATTTACAGTATTTATTGAAAAAATCCATTTATAAGTGGATCTGCACAGTTCAAAGCCAACTTGATCAAGGGTCAACTGTATATCATTATAAATAAAATATGATTTTTAAATATAAAAATTATATTGTAAAGTGAATGAAATTAGAAAAATGTATTAGAAAATGTATTTTTTATCCATAGTAATTGCTGAAATATAAAGATCAAATTAAAATTAAAAGTAGACTATTTTAAATAATTGACAAAGTATTCTCAAATGTATTTGAGATAGGACAGAGCTAAGTAACATGTCAATTTTTATGTTGTGAGTGTTGACATAAAATATAAAGTAAAATAAAGCTAAATACCCATTTGATACCAAACATGTAGCTGCAGAATAGTTAAAGACCTAAGATTGAATGAAAAAATTATAAATTTAAGAGAATGCGTATGTGGACTCTTTTTCTACCTCATGGATTGCAAAGTTTTTTATACTGCTTAAAAATTTCAAACCACATGGAGAAAAATAAAATATTTTATTACACTAATCTTAATTATTTCTATACAAAAAGGGGCAAAGTTTACAAAACTGACCAATGACAAATTTGTACTGATACCTTGCAATGTTAAAATGACAAGGCACATGTGCCTAGAATATCTATAATTTTGAAATTAATAATTATTTAATAAGTTTTTATACAGTTCATGTTTAACATAATGGTTATGTAAAGAAAAAACTACAAATTAACTTATGAAGACAGGAAATGCAATGTAGAAATGGACAAAGACTTGCAAAGTACAAGACTAATGAGATATTTAAATTCACGAGGAATCAGAAAAATATAAGTCAAATCAATTATGAGATAAAGATTCTTAGATTAGCCAAATTTAGAATGCTGAGATATTCTAACTCACAATGAGCGTGTGGAAATAGTAGTTCACATACGTGGCAAGTGGGTGTGTAAACTAATACTATAATTTCACTTAGTGATTTTTAGCATGCTTATACCCTATGACCCAGTAATCGCATGACAAAGCATTTAATACCTAAGAAAATTTCATACTTTTTGGAGGCAAGATACCTGTGGATCAAGAGAGTAATGAATAAGTGAAATATTGTATATGCTTTTTTATAATATTATGCAACAGTTAGAAACAATCAGTTAGATGTACATAGAACAACATAGATACGGTTTTTTATGTAGTGTGAGTTTTAAAATAGCAGAAAACGGAAGTAGGTATATGGTATAATATCTAAGTAAGATAAAAACATACATGCAAACCATCCTTATTATAAAAGTATGTCTATTCAGAAACACATATCACACACTTTAATGTTTTGAGTAGACATACTTTTAAAAGAAGGATATGTACAGACAGAGGAGGAATAGGAGCAGTTACCAGACATAAACAGGGGGAAAAAATCACTACTAAGAGAGGAAGCCCTGGATGGGACCCATGATGAAAAAACTGAGAAGTCAGGAGAAAAATCTCAAGAAATTTTTGCAGGACAGATGAAGGAGGGAAGAGATGGAGGAAGGAAGAGAGAGAAGACAAAAGAGTCTAGAATTTATTGATAGTTACGTCTCATTTCAACACCTTCCTATCCTTCTACATTTTTCCTGGGGTCATATTGACGGCATCGAGAGCCTTTTATTTTTTTATTTTTTTTTTATTTTTTAAAACTTTTTCCCCAATTTTATTTATATTTACTTTTGTGGGGTACAATGTGTTGTTTCAATACATGCATATAATGTGCAATGATTCATCAAGAGCCTTTTAGAAACATACATTACATCTTCTGAGTCTCTCGTCACTAAATCCTTTAAAGCTTCAGATGTACACAAAAGCCTTTCATCTTTTAATTTTGGGAAAAAAATTTTCAGTTACATAGGAAAAGTATAAAATCCTTAGAGGAACGCTGGCTTTCTTAAATTTTGCTTATACTCTCCGTTTTCTCATAATTATGTTTAGTTAACTTAGTAGATCCTGTTCCTAATTTTCTCCCTAATGTGATAAGAAAAGTAAATTGTCAAAATACCTAAGAAAGCAGAAGTTTGGACATCATCATTGTAATCTGAATTAATCACATTTCAATTTAGGAGGATACTTATGATTAAACACATATTAATGAAATCAGTTATGCCTTCAGAAGTTCACCTTACTTACTAAATAAAAGTAGATACTATAGCAATCAAATGCATGCAAATGCATGCAGGCATGAATAAATAAATGAATAAATGAATAAAATTACTAATAAAAACAAAGCTGGCACAAATATCACTTGTAACCAGAAATTAACATTTCAGTCCTATTTGAGTTAATTTGTGTATTGACTGCATCGCCAACTGGTGATTTTTTTCCAGGTCAGTGGTGATATACTAGAGGCTCAGATGTCTACCCAACCTTATGTTTAATCAGTGTATTTTTAATAACTTTCATCTAAGAATATTGTTCTTATACTGGTATAAGAAATCTAAAGAACAATAAAGACAAATGACACCAGAATACTTTTTAATTTTTTTTTTTTTATTTTGGCATGATGTACACTACGTTTATTTTTATATGTTTTGAAGAGTACTTTTTCCCCCAATGTTTGCCATTAGTTCCAAAATGAAGAAGAGATTGGATATAGTTTCTTTATTTGTTCTTGGATGTTTGTGTAGGTAATTGGACTTAAGCAACTTAGTTTTGTTAAATGGAAGTTAGAAGTCCTTTCATAAATATTTTATGAGACATCCTTTCTACTCCATATTTTCCAATCAATTTTGTTCTCTCCTGTATGTCAGCTGAGAAAATTGAAAATTTATAAAATTAAAAATGCTCTGAAATTTTTGAGGGTTTTGATGAATTTTTAGAATTTTTTTGGAGAAAAATGGACATTGTTAGGTACTGATGTAAACATGTTCTGCCATTTTCTCAGCTTTTATTTATGTTGTCCTGCTAAGTATTACAATTTTTACCATTTGTTATTTGTTGTATTCCTATGCATTTGATAGGTTGTGCTATTATTGTGAATGGGATTTTTAAATTATATTTTCAATTGGATTAAGTGTCAGTTTAAAGGATGTGGATATTATCTGCTCCTGGATATCTTGAAATATATTGTTTGAAACTGCTCAGGAAGTACTCTTTTTTTAATTAACTAATTTATTTTATTATTATTATTATTATTATTATTATTATTATTTTACATTCTAAGATTTTGCAAAGCAGTTAAGGTGGAGGGGGAGAGAGGAAAGTGGAGGGGGATAACCAATGATGACCTCCAGGCTTCTGCCGGGAGCTGCCCTGCCTCCTGAGCCAGGGTGGAGGGGGCCAAGGGCCTCAGCCATGACCCTCTGATGTCTGCATCCAGCCAGCCACGACCACCAGGCTGCCACCCAAAGTGCCCCAGGCTCCTGAGCTGGGGCGGTGGAGGGCCGAGGACCTCAGCCACAATTCTCCTGACATCTGCATCCAGCCCAGCCACGACCAAGCCACTGCTGGGATCCCCCTGGATTCCTCTGCTGGAATGACGGGGTGCCATGGGCATCGATCACACTGCCCACCCCCTTCCTCTTCATTCAGGGAGTACTCTCAAGGGATAAATTTTTATTGACTATCTAATATATTGATCTCTTCTGATCTTTAGATGCTTTTAATCCGTTTTGATATACTTTATTTTTTCTAGAAAGTCATTCAATTCTATAGATGTTAAAATTTTGACATGTATCCTGTGATGTACTTTTATTTATAATACTATGTACTTTTATTTATAATAGTTTCTTTGTTTTTAGGACTATTATACCTGAAAAGAGACATTTATATATTTAGAATCGGACCACTTAAAATGGATTTCACAGATACAAAATCAACACACAAAAATCAGTAGCATTTATTTTCTCCAATAGTGAACATGCAGAAGGAGAAATCAAGAAAGCCTGCCCCTTTACAATAGCCACCAAAAAAATAAAATACTTAGGAATTGAGTTAACCAAGGAGGTGAAAAATCTCTATAATGAGAACTACAAACCACTGCTGAGAGAAATTAGAGAGGATACAAGAAGATGGAAAGATATTCCATGCTCTTGGATTGGAAGAATCAACATAGTGAAAATGTCCATACTACCCAAAGTGATATACAAATTCAATGCAATCCCCATCAAAATTCCAAAGACATTTTTCTCAGAAATGGAAAAAACTATTCAGACATTTATATGGAACAATAAAAGACCACGAATAGCCAAAGCAATGCTCAGCAAAAAAAATAAAGCTGGAGGCATAACACTACCTGACTTTAAGCTATACTACAAAGCTATAATAACCAAAACAGTATGGTACTGGCATAAAAACAGACACACTGACCAATGGAATAGAATAGAGAATCCAGAAATCAACCCACACACTTACTGCCATCTGATCTTTGACAAAGGCACCAAACCTATTCACTGGGGAAGGGACTGCCTCTTCAGCAAGTGGTGCTGGGATAACTGGATATCGATATGCAGGAGAATGAAACTAGATCCATACCTCTCACCGTATACTAAAATCAACTCAAAATGGATTAAGGATTTAAATATACACCCTGAGACAATAAAACTTCTTAAAGAAAACATAGGGGAAACACTTCAGGAAATAGGACTGGGCACAGACTTCATGAATACGACCCCAAAAGCACGGGCAACCAAAGGAAAAATAAACAAATGGGATTATATCAAACTAAAAAGCTTCTGCACAGCAAAAGAAACAATTAAAAGAGTTAAAAGACAACCAACAGAGTGGGAGAAAATATTTGCAAAATATACATCTGACAAAGGATTAATATCCAGAATATATAAGGAACTCAAACAACTTTACAAGAAGAAAACAAGCAACCCAATTAAAAAATGGGCAAAAGAGCTAAGTAGGCATTTCTCTAAGGAAGATATACAAATGGCCAACAGACATATGAAAAAATGCTCAACATCACTCAGCATCCGGGAAATGCAAATCAAAACCACATTGAGATACCATCTAACCCCAGTTAGGATGGCTAAAATCCAAAAGACTATGAACGATAAATGCTGGCGAGGCTGCGGAGAAAAAGGAACTCTCATACATTGTTGGTGGGACTGCAAAATGGGCAGCCTCTATGGAAAATGGTATGGAGGTTCCTTAAACAATTGCAAATAGATCTACCATACGACCCAGCCATCCCACTGTTGGGAATATACCCAGAGGAATGGAAATCATCAAGTCGAAGGTATACCTGTTCCCCAATGTTCATCGCAGCACTCTTTACAATAGCCAAGAGTTGGAACCAGCCCAAATGCCCATCATCAGATGAGTGGATATGGAAAATGTGGTACATCTACACAATGGAATACTACTCAGCTATAAAAACGAATGAAATACTGCCATTTGCAACAACATGGATGGACCTTGAGAGAATTATATTAAGTGAAACAAGTCAGGCACAGAAAGAGAAATACCACATGTTCTCACTTATTGGAGGGAGCTAAAAATTAATATATAAATTCACACACACACATACACACATACACACACAAACCGGGGGGCGGGGAGGAAGAAGATATAACAACCACAATTATTTGAAGTTGATACAACAAACAAACAGAAAGGACATTGTTGGGGGGAGGGGGGGGAGGGAGAAGGGAGGGAGGTTTTGGTGATGGGGAGCATTAATCAGCTACAATGTATATCGACAAAATAAAATTTAAAAAAAAAAAAAAAAAAAAAAAAAATGGATTTCACAGTTTAGCGTCCTTTACTGGCCTTCACTAGAAATAACAGAATTCTTTCCTAATGACCTGAGAACTTCATCTGCCGGCACTCATAGGAGCTGATCCCTTTGTGACCTGGCAGAGTCTGGCTGCTATACCAGCTGGCACCCATCAAGACTTAACTACTGTCACTTCCCGTGGCCTGGCAACCTGATTGTGCCTTTTCCTGCTGTCATTCCTGACAATTTCAGTTTGTGCCTGAGTCTGTTGGGTGGGAATCTGACTCCCAATTTCACAGTGAGAGTAATTCCAATA
The DNA here is from genome assembly GCF_027409185.1 of Cynocephalus volans. Taxonomy (NCBI): domain Eukaryota; kingdom Metazoa; phylum Chordata; class Mammalia; order Dermoptera; family Cynocephalidae; genus Cynocephalus; species Cynocephalus volans. The sequence goes on from NC_084467.1 coordinate 147,836,673, forward strand.
TTTCATCACCTGTCTGTTGCCTAAGTTACCTGTACTGAATTTAGAGACCTTTTCTGACCACAAGTTTACAGGCTCTCTAACTTGAACAATGAAAAAGACAAAGTGCAGAAATACAGAACTTACCAGACTGTTACTCAGAATAAGAAAATGTAGCCATCTTTCAAAAGAGACTTTCTGGGCTCCTGAGTAGAGACGCTTTTAAGGTTCTCCATCCTTTGTAGGAGTACAGAGACTTGGGACCACCCATTGAAGTGTAGCCCTTCTTGGAAGCTGTGGAGACCATTAGCATGTACATGACACAGCAGGAGTACTCAAGAGAACTGCAAATCACCCTTCCATGCTGGAAACTGGCCTTTGAGCAAAGATTTTATTACTCTTGAATACTTCAGAAGAGGTATTCTAAGGTTAAGCTTCCAATCCGATCCTCTCTATCTAATGCATAATATTGTCCAGTCAGGAAAAAAAAAAAAAGATCTTTAAAATTAATAACTCCACCTAACATTTAATTTAGTGAGATGCCATAACAATCTTTGCAATATAGACCACTTTTTACTGATTAACTAAAACTGGGAACATTTTTCCGGCTGATTGGTTCATTAACGACCTCATAATTGTCTTCACAAAGAATGTGGATCCGACAGATCTCTATAGATTTAAATCAGGTTATGATACCTAATATCAATATACCAGGGTATTTTTAAAAACTTCATAGAAAGATTCACATTATCTTTTAATTCCATTTTTCCACAAACTTTTTGAAGTAGCCTCATAATTCTCTATGATTCTATATCCTGAGAGGTAGTCAAAGGTAGTTTTATATTTGAGAAATGGTTTCTTTTTAGTCAAATCAGCTAAGATTATAAGGAAACCCTCCAGACTAGGTGTAAGGACATTGCTTGAACAAAGCTTGTTATTTTTTTCCCATTTGTCAGCAAAGGAAGATCATGACTAGCTTGATCCTAGTTCAAAAGAGTAAGTCAGACTCTGGAATTTTTTTTAAATTTTGAAGTTTTTAGTCATAACTCCAATTTGTTTTCTTAACACATGCTTACTCCTTTGTAGATTGACAATTTTGAATGCTCAATTACTGTTGTAATCACCTTTGTCTAGCCATTGTTAATATTTTCTGTATTAAATTTTATTTAAGCTTCTCCATAGCTATGTATTTTTCTCAATTTTATTGATAGTATTTTTTTTTAGTTCTCTATTTTTTCCTGATGTTATCTGTTTTGTAGTTGGTTTAAAAGCACCATCCTCTTGTTTTTTTTTATTTCTGACAGCTTCCTTTTTGTGCTATTAATTTCAACTTTCATCTATATCAGTTCCATCTACTTCTTTTCAATTGTTTGTATACTTCATCTTCTATCTTGCTAAGTTAAATACTTAAATTATTTCTTTTTGAGCTTGTTTTATAAAACAGAATTGTTATGAATTAAAGACTATTAAAATTTAATTTGAAATGCATATATTAAAAATAAAAGAATCAATTGAGATATAATTATATAAATAAAAACATAACACTTTTGCTTCCTTAAGTTGCATTCCCAGAAATTAGAAATAATGTTTGCTGTATTTTGCATATAGGCCACATAGATGTATATGTATATGTTCTTGCATTTTTGATATAACACATATTTTAAAGTGCTTATTGTGTTTTTCTGTTACTGTTTTTAAAAATTGTATTATATTTTGGACTCCTATTTAATGGGGTTCCATAAAGATCAGCCCCATTAATTTGTTTGCATGCATAATAATTTATGTCATATTTGTAAATGTTTATGTTGTTTCAATTATTTTGCCATTACAAAATGTTGTGATAAATATTTCAGACTTCTAACTGCTTTGTCAAATATGGTCTCCAGTGGCACACATAGGCTTTTAAAGTTTAAAAATGATTTATTATTGTTTCTCAGTCACAGTAGCTACATTTCAAATGGTCAATAGTAGCACGTTGCAAGAGGTTATCATACTGAAGAGAAATGATACCGAACATTTCTATCAATGCTGAAAGATCTATTGGCCAATACTGGTTATACATTACAGCAAGTGGTATGACTGAGGGGATTTTGAAAACTCAGACTTCATGTTTGTGTTTTTGTACACTTTAAATTTGCATACAACCAAATCAAAATTATTGTAGAATTTAACAATCATGCTAACAATGCATGAAAGTGTCTAATTTTCTATGTATTATCAACATTAAATCTTATTTTTCATTTTTCCCTAAATAATAGAAAAAAGGTCTCTTGTTACTACAATGTATATTAATTTATCAGTGAGTTTATCAATTCGTATTTGTTGGGATTTACATTTCTGATTCTATAAATTCCTTACATTATATTTTACATCATATTTTCTATAGAATATACTTTTCATACACACAGATTAACACATTGGTAGGTATGCATTTACCTTCTTGATTCTTTTCACCTCTATGTACGTTTTTCAATATTTTTTTCTAGAGTCAGGAGTAAATCAATTTAAGTATGCCATTCCTGAAACGTTTCAATTTCCCTTGTGTTGCAATATTATTTTCATAGTTTGTATATTACTGTTTTACTCCATATTTGTCCCCAGTGTGGGAAGATCCATCTGTCTTGTATCTTAATAGGTAGGGTGAGAAAATTGACCTTGAATTCCACTTCCAGTCAACTGGCACAGTTTCCAGATTCTATTTTCAAATCTGTAACAGAAGGGAAGGTTGACGTGAACCATTCCCAGTCCAATTCCCAGTTTCTGGCAGTTCTTCATCTTCTGGCCCTGCTCTACTTTGATTAAGTGCTTTTCCAAACATTGTTTCCAGATTTTCTGGTATTGAGCCAAAGAACTGAGCCAATGCTGTTCACTGAGGATTATATTTGTCAGCCAGCATTGCTATTAGGTTATGTTTTCTTTGCCCTTACTTAAAGCAATTTACCCATGGGAGGTACTACTCTCTTCACGACACACTTTGCCATCACCTGCTTTTCCTATTTTCTTCCAGTAATTAGCAGTGATTTGAAATCTGAGTCTCTGAGAACAGTTCCAAAACAGTGTTTAAGAGAGGGTCTCTGCTTGTCAGAGGTTCTGTGTCTCGGAGTTAATTCATCAGTGGTGGTAGAATTATGAAGCATTTTATCACTTCTAAGGCGGGCTCTTAGAAGATGAGGAATTCATTCTAGGAGTTAAAGTCTGGCTCTACATTTTTCCACTTTTCCTCCATCTAACTCTAACTAGCTCATGAGAGTGTCAATTCCTACAAGATGCCAAAGTTGGGCTGTCAGAATTTATATAGAATATTGTCAAGTGTTTTAAAGATATTTCACTGCATCTCCATCAGCATTTAATAAATAGTTGTAGGAGCAGTCTCTTGGGGCCTGCAAGCCCACTGTCATTTTGAACAAGAAATCTCTGACCATAAAATTTCAAAAATAATATCTTTTATTATAGCTGTCAGTAAATACTTACGAAGTTAGTGTTAAAGCTGTTCTATGAGACAGAGATCCATTTTAATCAAATTTGACATGTCAGCATTCCTCAATTGATAAATTAGGCGATTGTACTGAGATATGTTAATTTCAAAATTCCTCTTTAAAAAAAAAGCAATATGAGAGAATTTTTTAGTGAAAAAAACAAGTTTTGAAGAGCATCTCTTAAAAACTAAGTGTACGTATTGGGCCATGCATATATTTTATTGATGTTCTTTAATTTTTTAAAATAAAATATCTAAAATGGAATGCCATACATTATTATCTGCTCATAATCTTTTATCAAATTGCTCATCAATTGAATTGGTTCAGTTTCACACCACAGTTCTCTACTTGCCAAAGTATTCCCGTGTATAAAAAACCCAACAATAAACACATCATATATTGTCCTCTAGAATATATTTTTGAAAATATCCAGGTATATCATGCAAGTCTGTTTTTTAAAAAGAATTTGAACAGTAAAGAAAATTGTATTGTTTTGAGGAGAAAAAGGACAATGCTTCCTCCTTTGGAATGAAACATGGTATATGAAGTATAAGGGTTTTTTTTTTTTTTTATCCATAAAAATAGTATCAGTCATTCTTTCATGTGCAAAATGTTTATATGTTGCAGTAGTGAAAAAATTAAGAACACAACTCTTCTGATAGAAAATACTCATTCTATTTCTCACTAACAATGAGAATGGTAGATGACTATAGAATACTAGAAACTTCTTACAGTCAAACTGTTCTTCCACATTTTTCTACAGTATAATATATTTATAAATCATTCTTGATTCTACATTTAAAAACTGCAAGAGGTATACAAAATTAAATTGTGGTAGAAAATAATAGCTCTCCCATATTTTAATCATGTTGTGTGTGCCAGAAACTATAGGAGGAACTCGATAAATTATCTCCTATCTTCTTCTCAAACACCCTGCAAAGGAAGAGATTGATAGCACTGTTTTTTGTTTTGGGTTTTTTGGGGTTTTGTTTTGGTTTTTTGGGGGGTTTTTTTTGTTTGTTTGTTTTGGATGTGGTTGCTGCTGGGAGTGAGATAACTAATTGCCAAGCTTACAGAGTAAATGTCAGTGCTCTGTTTCGTAAAGTTAGTTCTCAATAAGCATTGGATGTTTGAAGCCCAACAATAAAATGCCTAAACACCTGTAAAAGTACTGTTAAAAAGTATATTACATTTTGTTAAAAGTAAAAGTCTAATTTAAGATAACCTTGTATCAAATATTATTTACCAAGAATTTTGTAGTTTTATTCTTTCATGTCACCCAGATTTTCCAAGTTCCCTTAGATGCTTATATCTGCAATTTGATCATCTATTTTCTTCTGTCTACACATGCCTTGTAGAACAAATGAAGGGTATGGAAAATATATGGAGTCACTGGTAAATTTGTGGCATTAGTCTATCTAAAATAATTCTTTCTAATTTGGATTAATATTTGCAAATTATATAATTTGGATTATATTTATATATAAACCTATAATATCATGTGTAAAATGAAAATTATGAATATAACCCTGGACTTGCACTCTGACAGGGGCATTTAGGAGAATTGTGACTCCAAATTATCCAATAAGTTATCAAAAGTAGGTATATTTAAATATAGTGTGTTTCAACGCCTTTATCATTATGAAGTCTACACTAAAACGATTCTTATAAATTTAAAAATCAAACTTTAAAATAGTAACATCCATTTATTGTTTTTTATTCTGAGTCCTAACCAGGGCTCTCTAGTTTAACAGCAATGTGTACATTTATATTCAAATGAGAAAGACTGCAGATTACTTTATGTAATGCTAGCTCTTGTATAACATTAACCCAGAAATTTCAGTGTGTTAACACACAAAAATATTTATTTCTACCATACGTCACACAATGATAACTAATTATGCTCTTTTTCTTCTGCTTAAGTAAACCCACACTTGTTTCATTTTTTACTTAATATTGATCCATAGGTATCAATTTTACCTTTTAGCTTAATTCAAGAAAAAGAGAGAGCCTATTGCTACAAAGGCTGATGATGTTCCAAGGCATTCTCAAGCAAAAGTAAAAAGGAAAGTGGAGAAAGTAGAAACAATACAGACTTGTTATCAATGATGTGTTAGGTAGAAACAATATAATGTTATAATGTTTTAGCATTTTTTACATGGCGAAGTGAAGAAAACTTACTCTAGTCTGTATATCATTTGAATTTAGGGACTATTGTATATTCTCTGGGGTATTTGCATGGGGTTCAACTATGCTCTTACACCTATTTCCATTCTCAGACTGAGGATGCATCCCTTTAGAATACTCCAGGACTTGGACCCACTGCCTACAAATAACAGATATGGGGGGGGACCCTTCAACCATGTTGAACTCCCCACCCAAGACAGGGTTATACTTTCCCTAAAAATAATTTTAACTTCTCAGATGTACCCAGTCAGAATGTCCTAAAATTCAGAGAATAGCAGAAAGCTTCATTTAACTACAAAATAATTCTAGTTCCTAAAAGAGGTATCTGTCTTGAACATTATATTTAGATTTTCCTAAAGAATCCACAAGGTTTCTACCAAGCATAAAAATATAGCATATAGTACTTAGGAAATATTTTCTACCATATTTGGAAGGTTTAGGACAAAATAATCTCTGTAAAAAATCATTCATTATTATATAGTAACAGTGCTAGAGTTGAGGTAAGTATTTTGTGATGGTAATCAGAAAGTGGTAGCTCATAACTTATCCACAGTTCCAATCTAATGTCAGAAAAAGGTGTCAGAGTTGTTAAAATTACTAGCTGTTCATATGGGGGAAAAAAGAGTTAATAAAGTGAATTAGTGCATAAAGGCAAATCAAATGAGTAGTGCAGCCTAGCAGGGAATGCTGGTAGAGCTGGACTCTCTGAAGAGAAGTGGGCCAGCAGTGACCTGCAGTGAAACAATATCCTGTCCATTCTAACCCATTTTACGATGCTGGGAGTTTATATGCAAATACGGGCTTGGGATGGAGTCATATTATATAACGGAGAAAAATAAATCCAGTTAAATACATAATTGAACTCTAAGTAGTAACTATGATGCCATTCTAGTTGGTTCTTACCACAGACAAAGTGCAACCTCTACATCTGAGCCAGCTTAGAAGAAGAGACTACACAATACAGCATGGCATGAAACATTGAAGCATGATAAAAATATTGTCCCAGACCTAAATTGAATAAAACTAATTTGCAAAATGACATTTACAACATTGTTTGGTGGGGGGGGGGACTAGCACTTACATTAAATAATAAAATGATTTGGATAATAATTTTTGCATTTATTTTTTAATAAAATTTATTTTAGCACATTTTTAGATTTACAGAAAAATTGAGAAGGTAATACAAAGAAGTCTGATATACCTTGCACTGTCTGCTCTATTATTATGATCTTACATTAGTGTGATACATTTGTTATAATTAATGAACCAATATTGATACACTATTCCTTAGTTTTTGTGTTTAATTTTACCTAATGTCCTTTTTCTGTTCTAAGAACCCATAGAGTATACCATTATTGTTCAGATATTTTATAGAATTTCCCTCAAAAGGATTTGTTTTGTCATGATTAGACAGAAGTTATGTGTTTTAGGGAAGAAGAAGACACAGTTATAATGCCATTTTCATCACATCATACCAAGGGTACATACTACTATCAACATGACTTATTACAGATGATGTGCTGATGAGATTTAGATGGGAATAAAACTGCTTCTGAAAACCTAGTTATTCATCTTTTTAGTTGACTATCAATGAAGTCGGGTAAAATTACGTTTAATTAGATAACAAGTCATACTTTTATTTTTGTTTCTAGAAAAACAAGTATTATCTAAATACCCCTTTGCCCTACAAATATCTCTACAAAAATATAAATCTTTGAAGTAGTCTGCTTAGAAGTCTTTGATTAAGATAAGCTTAAAATGAAAGTAGCAACATAAACAGAGCTGAAAGACTGACTTTCTATCTGCGAGCCTATGTCAAATCCTTGGAGGAGTTTAACTTCTTTTTCAAGCTCCTTTCACTCTCCTGGTATTCAGGACAGAAAAAAGAGAAGGGGGAGAGAGAGAGAGAGAGAGAGAGGGAGAGGGAGAGGGAAGGGGAGGGGAGGGGAGAGGGAGAGGGAGAGGGAGGGAGAGAGAGAGGAGAAGAGAAAATGAACATATAACAAAGATGCCACCTATAAGAGATGCAAAAGAGTAATATTGGACCTTTAGTGAAAATAAGAGCTACAAATGGAACTTCTCTCACTCTGTACAACCATTAAGGACAAGAAGAACTTTTTTCTACCTTGGAATTCGACAGTGGGTAGAGACAGAAATAATCTCCTGAAAGAATTTGAAGACACAATCTCCACTAATTGAGTTTGCAGTCCAAATTCATACTTACTGGGTAGTCTTTAAAATATCAAAGAAAAAAGGTAGTCTTCATAGGTACTGGAGGAAGGCTTTGGGGAAACTGAAGATAATGGAGGTCGCCTAGGTCTCCCTCTACCAGTATATTTTCTCCAAAATACTACAAAATACTAATAAGAACAAACACAGCTACACAAAATGATGCCTTAAACATAACTTTAACACAATAATTGTCCCAAATTCAAAATAACTATAAGCAAACAAACAATTCCCAGTAAGCAGTGGTTGTGATGATCAAGAGCAGCGAGGAAATACTCATGTGGAAAAGAAAAGAGGACAGCTGGTATTTGATCTAAAGCTATCCTTCAGCTCTTGTATCCTTTCGTATTTGATCTGACAGCCTGCATTTGATCTAAAGCTGCTGCAAGAAAGAGTAAACCTTTATTCTAAGCACAGAAGTACAGAAGTGCACGATATGAGGCAGGTTAATCAACTTTGGCACCATTGACATTTGGAGCCAGATAACTCTTGTAGAGGCCTGTCCTGTGAGTTTTAGGATGTTTAGCAACATCCCGGGCCTCTGCCCAGTAGACACTAGTAGCAAACTCCACATCCCTTTCACCTCTGAATTGTGACAACCAAAAATGGCTCCAGACACTGCACAATGTTTTATGTGGAAAAAAATTGTCCCCTCTTCATTGGGATAAAGGGAAGGAAATGAAGGCGCAATTTAAAGTATCAGTCTTTTAAAAGAATAGCTTCTGTGACATTTTCAAAGGGAAAAATAGAAGGAGTGGCACACTTTGGCAATCAGTTGGTGGAGTAGAAAATAATTAAAAGGGGAAAATGTAGGGTCTTTCATGATAAAAGAGAACCATAATTTAGATGATGGTTTATTTTTGCACCCTTGAAAAAAATTATATCCACTAAAGGATATGGAATTATGTTAAGTGAAATACTACAGGTACAGAAAGAGAAATACTGCATATTCTCACCCTATGTGGGAGTTAAAAATAAATAACAATACTAAGTTGAACTTTTAGAAGTAGAGAGTAGAACTGTAGTTACTAGAGTCAGGAAAGGGGAGAAGGAAGGGGATAGTGAGAGGGTGGTTAATAGACACAAAATTATAGCTAGATAGGAAAAATAAGTTCTAGTGTACAGTAGTGCTAGGCATCTATAATTAATAGTAATTTATTGTATGTTTTCAAATTGCTAGGAGAGAGGAACTTAAATGGTCTAATCACAAAGAAACAGTAAATTTTTACAATGGTGAATTTGCTAACCACCCTGATTTGATCAATACACATTTATGCATCTATTGAAATGCAATTCTGAACTCCATATTTACATACAATCAATGTGTTTCGATTTTTAGAAAAAAATTAGAAATCTTAATAAACTCAAAAAAAAAAAATGAATCTGGTTTTTATCCTGTCAGAAGTAAATGCTATTAAACCAGGAATCCTATATACCAAACAAAATTCACCAAAACAAACAGGATAAAAAAAAAATCCAAAAGAAGTTTTTAAAAAAATCAGAAATAAAATATAAAATACTTGAAGTAAAAATTATAAATCAAAAGAAAACCGTAAGACAACACTAGAACTGAATTAAATATATTCAGTAAATACATAACAATATATAAATATTTATTTGTGGGTAGGAAAAAGCAGATGAAAAAAGTAAACAAAATCAGGAAAAAATGAAATGAGAATTGATTTAATTAAAGAAAAAAGAAAAGAGAATGTGAGCTTCCTGTTTTCAAAATATTTTACCAGTCAAGGCACTCAGGAAAGGTGAAATAAAACTCTCAGTGATAAAGACTAGATTGCAAGAGAGAATAGACCCAAATTAAAATGTAATAAAAAGCATTGATGAATAGCAAGAAGACAACTGAGAGAATAGAAATGAGATAAAGAATGAAGTAAAAAAAAAATTACTGAATCCTACTACCATACATGGAATATACAATTCTGTTTTGAAAAAGACATTCAGATAAGTTATACATATAGTCAGGGTTTCACAACTTCTACAATAATGACATTTTGGACCAGATAATTTTTTGCTGTGGGAAGGGGTGGGGGGTGGGGTAATCCTCTGCAGTAGAGGATGTTTATCAGAACTCCTGACCTCTAACCATTAGATGCCAGTAACACTCCTTTCCCAGTTGGGACAACCGAAAATGTCATCAGATGTTTCCAAATGTCCCAAGGGTAAGGGCAGGTGTAATCACTCCTGGTTGGTAAGCACAAATTCGGTGTATACACAGTGAGATAACTTGCCTTACTAGAGGTTAAGGATTAGAAATTAAACAATGCTATGTAGCCAATAGAGCAATGAATAATTTAAAGAGAACAGAAACAGAACTAAATGTACATGAACAATTGTTTATGACAAATTGGCACTACAGAATGGGGAAAATATTTCTCAGTGAATGGTTTTGTCTACACTGTTTATTACAATGTTTTTAAAAGTAGAATTGGGTCTTTTCCTATTTATGAAAGTTTAATACAAAATAAATAAATATGTAGGTGCATTGATAACTAAATACATAACTTAAGAAGTCAAATACAATAAAAATGTAAAAGGTAATACAGGATAATGCCATTATGAATCAATATAGGAATGTACTTAATGTATAAGATATGACAATACTTCCTATAAATAATTATAAGATTAATACACTTGACCACACCTACATAAATAACTTCTGTTCATATGAAGACACAATAAAGAAAATTAAGTAAAATGTCACCAAAATGTGAGATAATATTTTATAGAAGATAGATAGATATAAACATAGAGGTGGGTATCCTGACAAAGGATATAGATAACAAATCAGAATACAGAAATACCTCTTTTAGAGAAATTTAAAAAACTGAAAGTGCAAAGGCAAAATGGAACAAAAAAAACTACAATGGGCTTTTCAGAAATGTTCAAACAAAAATGGTGGATAAATATCTGAGAAAAAGAACAACTTCATCAATAGTCAGGGAAATGCAAATAAAACCAAAATAATATTAAGTACTGGTAATTGATGGAGAAATTGAAAGAGATATGCTTTTATTGTAATTTAATTGGCACAATCACTTCTGGAAATCATTTGAGATTATTCAGAAATACTGAGGTACAGCTGTAAGAGGAAGGCTGAAGGACTGAAATTTTCTCGTTCATCTCAGTAAAATATTGTTCCAAACTGTTGGTGATCCTAAATTAATCCTGTTCCCTCTTTCTAATACTAAATTAACCAGCTAACATCTGCTAAAACCTTAATTACAGTCTTGAAGGCCTTTTATCTTACCTGTGACAAATACGATCTAAGTTCCCATACCTTCCACTATTTTGAAGAGTGAGTAAGCCATAGAATAAAACTGACTTTGTGGACTTTCTTTTGTCTATGCTATAGATGGTTTGGGTCACTTCCTGTTTGACACAACAGTGTTCTTAAACTGTTAGTAACACTGCAGTGTTCTTAATAAAGGAGTGAGCAAACCACTGTAGCTTGAATTTTCTCTTTCAATATTTGTGATCCACAAATACCACTTCTTTTTATGTACCCCCCAAAACTTCTAGTATGTTAATAACAACACCAAAAACGTCCTGGTAAAATGATATTTATTGTGATCTTGTTTCTTTTAATCTCAGCTGGAAAAAATGCAAGTATTATTTAGCAGTATAAAGAATAAACAAATTATGGTATGCTCATGAAATTAAATACTATCTAGAAGCCAAAAAACCCCAAAACTGAATAGTTCTATTAGGTACATTAAATTGGGACAAAGTATTGAGTGAAAAATGAATCACAGAAAAATACCTATATTGTATATAGTTCAAAAAATACAAAACCAAACAATGTATGTCTATGGGAACCAACACACATGGGGGGAAAAAAAGAATAGCAATGTGATAATAAAGAAAAAAAATCTGAATAGTCAAGACATCAGATAAGGGAATGAGATTTGCTAATATTTCAATTGTGATAACATGGTATTTCTTAAAATGTGGATCTTTTACAGTTTTGTTCTCTACATATATTTTTGTTATCTACTCAATATTGAAGAAACACTGGGAATAAAAATAAAGAATTAACAAGAAAGGGATGTATGGAGAGAGTATAAAAGCAAGGGAGAAAAGAGAGAGAAGAAAAATTATCTCATAAACTACATGAATTAAAAGTGATAAACTCTGGGAAAACTCTTTAATGCACAGTCATCGCCTTGTGTTTTTTTCCAACTTCAGCATTTGCTTTCTAAGTTTCATCTTATCCTTCAAAGGGCAATTCGTGGTCAAGACCTGTTTTAACACTGTCTATGGGATTCAATGTACTGGGACTACCTTATTGTTAAATAACATATACATTGTTAACATCTGTATATAACAAAGCTGTCTTTATGTTGTCTTTTTATGTTTTCTATTATTTATTGATTTTCTTCATGTTTAATTAGTTTTCATACTTAGGATCATTTAAAGAAATCCCTTTATATAGAGAATACTACTTATATGCAATATTGGTTTTATTAGGGATAATTTAATTGATAGAGATTTATTTATAATAACTTAAATGAAAAATAATTCTGTTTTGAGACATTTAATGCTCTTAAATTTTAATATGACATACAATAATCCAATTGTATAGCAGCTAAGAATGAAGTAAAATCTCCTGAGTGAATGTATTACCCAAAGGTCATACCACTACTATTAAATGACCCTTTTTTTGCCATTATCAAACTGGATTAAAAAGCATGAAATCTTTTTTTATTATAAGCAATAAAAGCAATTTGCCTGAACCTGTTAACAGTATGTCTAATTTACTAACCATACCTTGAAGTACAATATGCTTAATAATTGATACTTTTGAAATACTTCTATGTGTCTTTTATTTTTTAAAGAGAAACACAACTGCCAGCATATGGAAAAGTCATTATTCTAATTACAAAAATTCTGAAGGCCTAGAGTTCATTCAACAAATCAATATTTAATTAGCAATGTGCCAAGCTGCAAATACCTGTTACTATAGTATATGTTACTAAAATGAGATGTTCGCTTATCATTGACGTAGCTGTGAAGAGTAGGTCACAAAGACCCAAATACAAGTGGAATTAAGTATTCACATGGCACTGGCAGACAGCCAAAACACCTCTTTTACTATGACCTCGATAAAAGAAACATGTCATCAGGTTTCTAAACAAAGCATTACGATTTTTGTCATGTTTATAATTGGCTTTTGTATGTGATTAAAAGGACCTTTGCAGTGGTGAAATCACAGAGTAGACTTTCACTGACTTCTTTAAATTCAGTTTTTTTTTAAATAAGAGAAGACCCTCATAAGGAATTTTAGTTTGTGTTCTTTTATGTTTTAATGCGTTTAAATGATTAGTACAGTGTAGATAATGAAAGCTATTACTTTCTTTACTCTTGAAAACCTAATCAACATTAGTGTTAGGTAAATATTCCAGCATAAAGCAAGTCAGCTACAGAAAGCTAATACTAAAAAAAAAAAAAAAAAAAAAAAAAAGTTTGTAATTTGTGAGCTACATAGAAGGAATAATGAGTACATACATGCGAGGGTACTTCAAAAGTTTGTGGAAAAATAGAATTAAAATATTACATGAATTTTTCCATGAACTTTTTGAAGTACTCTCATATACTTTGATAGTCTCTTTTTACATTAAACATATCTCTTCAGAATATTGTAAGATGATATGTGCATCCAAAATGTGTATATTTATATTTTACTTAAATATATTGATTAAAAATTAACTAATATATTTACTGAACACTAGTACTATCCTGATTTATGTGTGAAATACTACATTTGCATGTAAATGATTCCCTAACTTGTGGTATGCAAAAGGAAAAATGAATGTATCAAATAGAAAGGAGATGTTGAGATATGTCATTAACATACAGAAATTTGAATTTGAAATAAGTATTTTTTATCTGAGATACGTAGACATCAAAGTATATGGTGACAAGAGAGATGTAAGTAAGGTGAACAGATGTGTATATTTCATAAAGAGGGTGATATTCTCTCTAGCACTAAAGGAAACCTGAATTTAGACAGGCAAAGGGTATTTTGTAGGATGAGAGCACACAAACTAGGATATTTTTTGTAAGAAGTGATTATGAGCTTGAGGAATGTTAATGTATAACGTGTCAACAATTAAATAACAGAAGGGGATTAAATAATGCAATAATGAAATTGAAAATTTGGTGTTGAGGAAAGAGAACTTGGTGATGATAGAAGGGGTAAAAAAAAGACTATTGTTAGAAAAGGTCAATCCAGTATGGTTTTTGAAGTTGTCTTTAAAAATTATAAATATGCCTCATATTACCTGTATTTCTACATTTAATAATTCAAGGCCTATTTATCTTCTTTTTTAATTAATGCAGTCCCATGTCCCTCAACACACTTATAAGTTCATATTTTTATAAGCATTGCTTATTTCAAGGGAAAAGCATTAAAAGCCACAGAGTCAAAGAACAGTGATAGGAAGCCAAATATGAGGAAAATCCAGCTGTAAAGTAGTTAAGGGGCCAGATTTGAATCTGTCACGACTTTAGGGTTATGTGATCTTGGTCAACTTTCTTAATCATTGTTTATCGGTGTTTTCCCATTGATCAAATGCATTCAACAGTATGATATACTTCAGAATATTTTTATAAGTATTAAATTCATTAATATGTTTATGGTACCTATAACAATGCCTGTTAAATGGTAATAGCTCAATAAGTAATGACATACTGTTTTACCATATTCTTTATTTTTTACAAGATTTGAATCAACAGAGCAATGAAGATTGACATTTTTCACCATTATAATTCTATAAAAACGATTAACAAAAGGCTTAACCATTAAATAGCTACATTATATTTTGTAATAATTGATGGTTTAACGATAGGTTTTTAAATTTTTTAAGGGGAAAAGTGAGATGGCTATAGATATATGTATATCTCATCCTCTGCTCAAATTTACATCACACTTATTAATCTACATTCTTGAGAATGGCTATTCAGTGAACATCATGCCACATTACTTCTCTTATGTTTATCCTGATCTTTGTCTCTACTTAACCACAATCTGTCTACTATCCCCTGTGCTGATTTTACAACATACAAATTAACAACTTAAGAACAAAAAATATAAATATATTTTGTGTTCATTCTGTTTCCTTGGAGTTACTACAAAGCCTATAAAACATGTCTTTTGGTACTTCCCCCAGTAGAGATGAAGTTACTTAAAAATCTAAAAGGAGAAAATTGCTCTCTCTGAAAATCTGGGGTCCTATTGCTGGAGATCCTGTCATCCTTAGTGGGAAGTATTTTGGTTTTATTTAGACAGATGAGTAAGTATGACATAGTAAAAAATATGAAAATAATACACATCGCAGAATCTCAAGGCTGGAAGAAACGTACATATCCCTTGTCCCAAACCTCTTCCTGATGCTTCAGACCTAATGCAGGGCCACTCAGCCCCTAGGAAAACAGAACAAGGAATAAGGGAGCTTATTTCATTTTCGGCCATCCAACTCTAAGTTGTATGGAATTCTTAAAGTACCCTTCCATATAACTTCAGCCTTCTCCTCAGCCTGCTCTTTGGAGTAAAATAATAGGTTACCCTTTCCTCTGTGCATTGTTGTGAGTGTATATGGTAAGCAGGTATATCATATCAGCACGTATTTATTTTTCTTTGCAAATTTGTACTATGTTTTGGCACTAGCGTTGACGAATGTCATGCTTTGCTTTGGATTTTTCAAAGCAAAACTCTCAACTTGGCTTTCTATGGTGTGTGTATGTATTGTAAATTCAAGCAAGAAAACTTCCTGGTAGAAGATAGATATTTTTTCTCTCCCTATCACAAATGTACACTGCCCCTTCAAACTGGCTATGCACAAGCAGATGGCAAGAACTGTTTTCAGGTAAAATTTTCAGAAAAAAATATTGAAGCTGTACCCAAACCTAACAAGGAGTTTGAATGACTTTCCTCTCAAAGTGAGGGAAAAAAAGAAAAAGAAAAAAAAGGGGGGGGTAAGAAAAGGGTGAAAGCTGTGTGAGAAAATCAAGTGTACAAGCCAAAGGCAGATAGAAAAGAAGCATAAAGCAAATAGCAATCACAAGAAAAGAAACCTATTGAGTCCGTGCCCTCACATTTTAGAACAATTTTCCTGGACAATAATACTACAAAGTGAGTAGATTTTAGGAAATAGGAATCAAGGGTGGGGCCCACCAGTAGAGGAGAAAAAGCAGAGTGGGAGGGAAGGCCAAGGAGAGGAAGAAAGAAAAAAGAATCAGACATCATTAAAAGGTTTATCTGAGTAAGCAATCAAAGATAGTCCACATTTTGAAAACTATTTTAATAAAAAATAAATAAATAAATAAATTTCCATGTATTGAATATGTCACAAATTGATCTCCTGACTTACAGGATAATATTTGAGGAAAAATAATGGTATTTAAACATAAGAAAGGAGAAACAATTGCAGGGAGGGACTCCCCCCATTACACTAGCAAGAATCCAAGGCACTTAAAACATGTTTACTGGATGAGATTGAAAACTCACATTTCTACAGTTTTCCAGTGAGGAACTCCCAAGGTGACCAGTACTGAAAAGGAGAGCTCTACTCCCCATCCCCTGTTTTGATATTTGTCTTCTGATTTAAGAAGCAGATACTTTTATATTGCTTGCTCCTAAAGTGTTTATTACAAATCTGTCAAACATCAGTGTTATGTTTACCCATGGAGCTTGTTAAACTGCAGATCCCTTGGCCTACCTTCTGGAGCTCTGTCTGATAACATTTTTTTTTTTTTTTTTGTTCCTGGACTATAGGAAGATCCAAACCCTTGACATTGGTGTTATAACACTGCAGCTTAACCAACTGAGCTAACCGGCCAGCCCCTCTAGCTAGTAACTGTTAGATAGAGCCTAACGATGTGGTTATCCTGAGACTAACTAGGTTTGAGAACAATTAGTTTATTACAACAATAAGCCATTAAAATTTTAATATTTTTAAATTAAATTTTTATTTTAATCATATTAAATATTGACATGGTAAAAATTTCAAGTTTGTCTCTCTAAAATATTTAAGATCTCCAAGATTTTTATTGAGAAAATGTAGCATATCTCAGATGTGAATAAGGTACAAGTTGTCTTTGAACTTCACCAAGGTAAAAGTTAATTCACTTCAAAGACAGTCACAGGTGATGCTTACTGTGTCATGAGCTTGAAAAATGTCTGTTTCTAAATGTGTCATTGTTGTTGCCTTCTTGACAATTAATAATGTATTTGATCAACATTATTAGACATAATGTAAATCATTTTTGTTACTGCTAAAACAAAATTTAAACGAATTTGTTGCACTATATGAAAAAAGCCCTTTCCAAAATGACGCAGTGTGTTTTAAGATAACATGCATTTTTTTCCTATGGGATAGAATACAGTCTGGCAAAAGCATTATGCCTTGACTGTTGTAAACCATTATCACTGTCTTATAATCTGAAGTAACTGAGACTGTATTCTCTGCACTCACTTTTTTTTTTTTTTTAATTTGGTCTTTTTCGTGACTGGCACTCAGCCAGTGAGTGCACCGACCATTCCTATATAGGATCCGAACCCGCGGTGGGAGCATCACTGCGCTCCCAGCACCACACTCTCCCGAGTGCGCCACAGGCTCGGCCCTCTGCACTCACTTTTATTTTGGGTAACTTCCTTGAGGAGAGTTTTAGTTTCCATGTACGAATGGATCATATTTCATTATGAATCATTTCAAGATACATAGTGTGCACATTTTTAGATAATAGTAAAAAAAATCATATTTACAAAAGGAAAAGTTTAAACTTAGTTTTCTGATTTGTATTAAGGTCTTTAATTGTATTTAAAAATCTGAGTTTATATCATAGTCCCTTTTTTTTTTTTTTAAGGGTTATGGTATTCTAGGACTAGTAGTAGTAGTGGTGGTGGTGGTGGTGGTATTACCATTGCAGTGGCACAGAATTAGTGTGGATTGGAGCTATATCTTCATAGCCAATTATGTGCATTTCTCACCAACACATAGTTGAATTTCCTACCAACACCTATTCAGAGACATCATGTTTGAATGTGTTAGCCTGAAAACAACCAAACTGTGAGTATTTATGCCATGGAAACTGGAAATGTTAATTATATCCCAATCCTTCACTCCCTAAGAGCTGGTTTACTAGTGCAACCCTGTTTTGAATATTTAGTTTTTTTCCTGTATATGTTGCCTATAACAGTCCAGTTTTTTACAGCCAATAATTATTTGTATTGTTTAACTAGTTAATAAGAAACATAAAGCCTAGGGATGCCTTAACAGGATATTAGGGTTATACTTTCTTTTATAATTCTAGAAAATGTTTAGCTTCATGATATTGAAACTTGAGTCTTTTTAAATTATATATCATAGTCCTTGTTCTAAAATACCTAAATATTTGTATGTTCTTCAACATAAGACAAAAAAGGAATTAGACTGTGCTGAGTCATACTTTGTCAACATATTACAATAATGCAGAAATGATTTCATAAGATCATTAATACTATGGTGTTTCCTTCAAATTATATTAATTCAACATTTATTCCATGAATGTTACAATTAGTATCTTGTTTTTAACACTGTTATGAACAGTGAGGCTATAATGGTTAATGCAATGACCATACTTCTTGCCTAAAAAAATTTGGGGCCTGGTGGCAGATAAAGTATGTAGATAATTACTATACTTGACATGCTAAAGTAGAAGTTTAAGGAGCACGTAGGAGGGACGCATAACTCATCCTAAGGAAAGTGGTATTTAAATTGAGTTGTAAGGATAAATTGGAATTAGCTAATGAAAATACAGTAGGAAGGGAGTTTCAGAGAGAACGGATGTGAAATTTAGACAAGAGGGTCACAACACATTTGAAGAACTCCCATTACTGGAGCATAAATCCTCAAAGAAGGAAGGACAATAAATTACATGGTAGCATTAACAAGGTGAGATTATGGCAGGCTTTTTAAGTGATTTAAACACTGACCAGAAATTATTACCCAAAATTTGGGGTCTTGGTAAGATTACTCTGAATCTGTGTGGAGAATGATTAAAGAAAGAAAAATGCTGACAATAGGAAACCATATAGGAAGTATTTTTTGGGGGGAGGGTAATAATCCAAGTGAAAAATTAGATGAATGAAGGGGAATTGATGGACTAGAAATGATATATTACAAACACTGCAAGATTAGAATCATGTCGGGCCTTAAAAATTAACACCACCTTAAGTGACATTACAAGTGCACCATTATGGGCCCACAAGGGCGTATTAATGTGGCAGCCTAAGATGTTGCCGGGAGGAAGTAGGGTGGGGATGTCTGCGGGAACCTTGCCTTAGCTCTTATTGGCCAAATATGCGCTTCCACGCTCATGAACACTGCGTGATTGCAATAGCTGGGCATTGAGACAGGGTGCATGTTCTTGTAACCTTTAAGCTCATAGGATTATGTTAAAACCTCCCCTCCCCATCTGCCTATAAAAGCAAGTGCTTGTGTGATAATAAACGGAACTGCTTGACAGAACCCTCGCCACGTCTGAGTGTCCTTTAATGGGCTGGTTGGGGCCAGCGGCTGTGCTCACCTCTCTTCACGGCTCTCTTCCCCCGTTTCCTTCCAACGGGGCTGGAGGGAAAGAGGAATCTGGGCAATTAGCTCACCCACTGGAAGGGACACCTAGGGAAAGACTGATAACGAGGCGTTTTTTTCTAGGGCTGTTCGGGTTGGCCGGCGGCTGACCCAACAGAGTGGTGCCCCATTGAGGCGTTTTTTAAAACTTGTGGGTGAAAGGCGAGCGAGTGGGGCCCCAGGCTGCTCGGTCCTGAAAGAAGGTCGACGAAGGGTAATCAACCAACGGAGTGGCCCCCACAACTGCGGTAGTCGCCCTGAAGTAATCTGCCTGCGTGTCAGGGTGAGTACCATAACAGGGGGAAGTCCCTGCACTTCTCTGCCCTGTTGCTTCCCTTTGTCCCTTCCTCGTGGGGCAACATGGGAGGCATGTGTGGAAAGAGTGATGAGACAGCCTGCAAGGCTCTAAAGTACATGTTAAAAAGCAGAGGCCTAGAAATATCTGACTCCACGGTCACCAATGCCTGGCATCATGTGGTGCAGGTGGCCCCTTAGGCACCTTCGTCCAACTTGTTCTCATATGAGACTTGGGATTGGGTTCAGACCCTGGCCAGAAAGAACGAGATTAGTCACAGGCTAGATCCCCCCTTAGGGTTCTACATAACCATCTTTGCCTTAAACCTTTGCTTCCATCCCGAGCATCAGGAAGGGGCAGAAAGGGATTGGGCGTAGTTTGATGAGGAGAGGAAAAAAGGAAACAAAGCTGCCAATACAAGGCCCTGAGCCATTGAGTGATACCTATGCCCCTACCCTCTACCCTACTCACCCCGCCAAAGTTTAGCTGAAGGAGAGAAAGCGGCACCTGAAGAAGTGGAGGAGGCTAGCCCACCTTTAAAAACACCCTGGCAGAGCCGCAGGCTTTTCCTGTCATGGCTCGCTGGGAACCCCCAGCCGTCTGCAGCCCATGGGGGGAAGCGGTCCCTCAGGCCTATTGGGTCAACGTTGCCCCCAGTGGAAATAGGCTGGCCACTTGGTACCCTTGGGAAGCTCATGACCTTAAAGAGCTGAAAAAGGCTGTCGCAGAGGATGGGCCCCATTCCCCATGGGCAGAAACCATCCTCCAGGGCTTAGCGCACCAACCCTGCAAAACCTAAGATTGGAAAATGCTCTGTAAGGCTGTCCTACCCCCAAACTTGTTTACCAAATTCTGTGCCTTCTTTAAAGAAGAGTGCCATGTGCAGGCCGAGATAAATCAAGCAGCCAACCCTCCCATCCCTATCAGCTTCGGCATGCTGTCTGGAACAGCAGATCAATTTAGTACTGGAATCCAACAGGCTGCTATCCCAGCCCCCTACCAGGACAACAGCGTTAGCCCCATGGAAAAAGTTGGCTGAAGGGCCCAGTGAGCCCACAATGGCCGGGGTCACCCAGCGACCCTCCAAGGACCTGCCCTCTTTCGTGGTTTGGGTGGAACAGAGCATACAGAGAAAGTTTCCCACAGGTCCTCTCTGGGACCAGTTTGTAAAAATGCTAGTGTGGGACGGCATGACTGCCAACCACAAGCTTGCCTGTGCCAGGCTCAAAGATCGTTCTATGGAAAAGTGGGTCATTGCCAGTAGAGACGTTGGAAGCTACCAACAACAAACCAGGGCCTTAACTTCCGCTCTACAAGCTCAAGCGGAAACCCTTGCAGGTGCTAGACCCGGGCTCTTAGTGTCAGGATCCCTACGGAGAGCCCCAGCCAACCCTCCCATTGGGGTCAATGTTATGGCTGTGGGGAACAAGGTCATTTCAAAAGGGACTGTCCCAACCGGAAAAATAAAAACCTTCCCTCCACGCCGTGCCCTGGGTGCGGTAAGGGGCTTCATTGGAAGCGTGAGTGCCGGTCTAAGTGTGCCAAGGACGGAAAGCCTTTAAAGTAGAGGAGGGGCAATCCCAGCCCCATCACCCCAAGGGGATACAAAGCCAGCACCTCCATGCCCTACCAGGCGGCCAGTACCCCAGGCTCATTGGACTATACCTATAGTTCCTGGTTTAAGACCAAAAATGAATCTTAAAATTCAAGGCAGAGAGTTCCAATGTCTTGTTGACACGGGGGCGGATCAAACAGTCCTTAGACGGGAAGAAGTCCCTTCAAGCTGGAAGTTAGTTCCAGGCCCCCAAATTTTGGGGGTAGGGGGAAAAATCCCAACGTGGGAAACCCATGAAATCCTTCACTGGGAAGATGCTGATGGCACAAAAGGGGAAGTAAAACCTCTCATTGCTGCCGGATTGGCGGCCAACCTGTTAGGCCAAGATGTTCTAGGCCAAGCAGACGCTTTCATTACCACTGACTATAAGGCCCTTTATGAAGATATCCTAGATGAGGACGAGTATCAGCAACAGTTTAATGTCCCCTGTTTTCCAAACTATAGGGGGTACCCCACTTTTCGGGACCTAAGAAACCATCTGCCTCTCCCCAGGGTCAAGTTCCCGGAAACCCCTTATAAACAGATGGCTGGTCACCCCCAATCCTAGAGGCCACTGCTCCCCTGGTGCCTCCCATCTGTTGGGTAAATGGGCCCCCAGTTTAGGTAGAGCAGTGGCCACTTCCTGATAATAAATTGCAGGTCCCAGCCAAAAGTTTTAAGTTCTTGCCTGACACCCAGCGTACTGAGGACCCTGAGGAGTTTACTGTTTGTATGTTTCAGATTGCATTATGAACCCTTTGTGGATGCTCCAAGTGGCCGCCCTCCTTGGGTCAACAAGGACTAGGGCCTCTGCCACCGGGCGAGGTCCCCACGAGCCAGCCAACCAAACCTGGGAGGTAATATGAGCCACTATAAAACTGACGTGGATTGGATCTGCTATTTCTACAACAAGGAGGATTATGCGCTGCCCTCAAAGAAGAGTGCTGCTTCTATGCCGACCACTCTGGAGTGGTCAAGGATTCCCTAGCTAAGCTTAGAGAAGGGCTAGAAGAGCGCAAAAAAAACAGCAAGAAGCCAATAGTAATTGGTTCCAAAGCTGGCTTTCAAGTTCCCCGTGGCTCACCACCTTGCGGTCCTCCCTGGCGGGCCCCTTAGCCATTTTCCTTGTCTTAGTTATCTTGGGGCCTTACGCCATTCACCAGGTTGTGTCCCTTATAAGGCGCAACACCACTTCTCTCGTAATGCTCACCCAGGTGGTAGTGGAGGTGGCCCACAATGAAAGCCCTGACAGCCCTTGGGTCAATATGGCCCTTCAAGAAATCAACGCCAATCTCTAAGGCTCCGCCTCACCCCCGCTTGGCTGGGTAGTCAATGATGGGTAAGATTTCCAGAGGGAAACAACCTAAGACAGGCACAGCCACCAGAGGGAATGGAGGCGAGGCTTGGAAGGTTAGCCGCCTCCAGCTGCCTTATTAAAACAGAAAGGGGGAATACGTTGGGCTTTAAAAACTAACGCCACCTTAAGTGACATTACAAGTGGCACCATTATGGGTCCACAAGGGCGTATTAACGTGGCAGCCTAAGACGGCGCCAGGAGGAAGTAGGGTGGGGGTGTCTGCAGGAACCTTGCCTTAGCCCTTATTGGCCAAATACTTGCTTCTGCGCTTGTGAACACCGCGTGGTTGCAATAGCTAGGCATTGAGACAGGATGCGTGCTCTCATAACCTTTAAGCTGATTGGAGGATGTAAAAACCTCCCTTCCCCATTTGCCTTTAAAAGCAAGTGCTTGTGTGATAATAAATGGAACTGCTCGACAGAAGCCCCGCCATGTCTGAGTGTCCTTTAACCGGCTGGTTGAGGCCGGCAGCTGTGCTCACCTCAATATTGAATAGAACAGACAGGTATATTAGGAAAAAAGGCATCATGTCTATATTAAGCAAAAGTCTTGTGTTCCAGGTGATTTCTTTCTTTAGCAAATGAGCCACTGGAATTCTGTCCATTTGCATTTTAAACTGACAAATGATTGAAAGCCCCGAAGCCATTTATTGAGGATTAATTTGTCAAATATTATTGCTTTAAAAATAATTGACCAAACAATTAATTTACCAGATAAATTCATCTTTTTAATTATTCTTTTTATTTGATCATTTTTATTTTGTTTTATAACAATGTTTTAATTAGTTCAATATGTCTTTGCCCAGGCTCCTTGGGTGCTTCCAATATATTTATTTAGCATAGTTGTAAATTCAATTGAAAACAAGTTATTTAATATTTTCTCTGTATTCATTAACAAGATTCACAAATCACAATGATTTATAATTAATTTCTGTTTTCCTTGCAAGTTTTGATGTGTCACCTAATGAATCCATAGACATTGGATTCATTCAAACCTTTCACAAAAACTTGCTCTTGGCTCTTCTAGGTTGAGAAAAGCAAAAACAAAACAAAACAAAACAAAAATCATATTTTCTTATCGCTTTGTAGCGAAGGATGGATGTGATGCATAGTTCTGGCCAAATGCAAGTAGGAAAAACTTACTGGGTGAGGCTTCCAGGATTTCTTTTTACTAGATACATTGAGATGGAATTCTCTTTTTAAGTGTTTCTATTTTGGTTCTTCACTCACCACCATTTTTTTTTTAACTGAAATGCAAATATCCTACCTTAGTGTACAATAGTCATCTTGTAAACATGAAAACAAAAACCCTTGATAATGGTGGTGGAGAAGAATCTAGAAGAATCTGGATTCTTGATCACATTGCTGAGCCACTGCTTCTGTTTCAGTGTCTATCTTCAGACTATTAGTTACGTGAAACAACAATGCCACCTCCTTATCTACTGAAGACATTATTATCCACATTTATTTAATTATATAAATATATCCTGTTCTGTTATTTTGCAGAGTTCTGATCTTTCTCTTTCATAAATAATATTGACATAATTTTACAAAATTGATTAGTATAGAATTAATATAATTTATTTAATAATGCCCATTGTTTCTTAATTTTTGAAATTTTTTCATAGTCTTTTGTGTACTCAGATGATGTATTTCTTATATTATTTTTAATGTTTTTTCCTCCTAAGGTTTATTTATCTCTGGGTTGAATTTGTACAAAAAAACTAGATATTCTAATTTTATTAGTGTTAAATTTATTATTACTTATTGAATATTATTATTATTAGATTAATTATTCTTTGCTTCATCTACAGGTATTTTGTATCACTTTTAGCATTTCTATACATATTTTAATATCTTATTTAAATTTCTATATAGTTTAAAAATATACATTTAACTTTTGTAATCAATTTATCTTATTTTAAATTTTATTGTTATATCTTAAAGCCATTTGTTCCATTACTAAAATAAGTAATTTATTAATCTAACTGTTTCTACTTGCTAGTATCTTAATTTTATTATGTTTATGCACTTTGGTATAAAACAATAGTGTAAACAGGCTAGAAGTCAATACTTTTTTAAGTGAAGAGATGTCTTCAGTAAATCCTCTATTATAGTAAACAACTTATATAGGCAATTAAGTTCCATAGAAACTTTGCCAAAGAATTTGGAGTTTAATCTGTAGCAGTGGGGTACTGATCGAAGTTTTTCATCTGAGAAATGCTATCTTTTAATGTATTAAAGCATACTTTTTCAGAATTTCCTAATGAGTTATTTATATATTTTGAGCACTTCAGTTTTTCAGGAACACCAGCAATACGTAAAATTCAGACCTGGTAATTTTGAGTTTGTATCTTTTTTTTTTATTATTATTGTTCAGTTGACCAGTCGGCAGATCTGAACCCATCTCCTTGCTGTTATAAGGCTGCACTCTAACCAACTCAGCTAACGTTTCCTGCATATTCCTTTATTTCATTCTCTCATATATTCAAACTCATAAAGATAAACTATTCTTTTTTTTTTGAGATTGCTAGGTATTCTTTTTCCCAGTCTCAACTCCCAAATGTCATAATATTTGGTGTAAAATAAAGTAAACATAGAGAGCTCTTTTGAACGGAATTTAAGTTGGGAGGTTTTCTCCATGATGACCTCCGACTGAGATAAACATTCTGGGTTAACCATGCATTTCAAACTTTATAAATTATAATACACACTGTCTGGTGAGTCACTGAAATATTTTTTAAAAATTGCATTGACATTTTTAAATGTTTTAACATTTATTTGTACATATTTGTGGGGTACAGTATGTTGTTTTGATGCATGCATATACAGCACAATGATATACTTAGGGTAGATAGCATAGCTTTATACCCATTAATCCACCACTTTTCCTCTTCTCCCCTCCCTGCCTTGCCTCTGGTAACCATTATGCTACTCTACTTCTATGAGACATTTAAGACATTTCAATCCCCAAACTAGAGAGTTACAAGTTTGGTTATACCCACTTATCCAATATTTTATTTTTTTAATAATTGCATGTTAACATTAAAATGATCAGTTATTTTCAGATCTAATGGCAAGTTTTAGAAAGTGAAAATAACATTAAAAATAAAACACAATTTTTATATCTAAGAATGCTTGTTATGTGTTTATTTTTTTTTTTATATTTTAAAGTTAATTTTTGTTTTTATCAAAGCAATATGGGTATGTAATTTAAGAAGCAGAACGTGACAAAAAACAATCCCCTACCCACACTTCTTCAATCCCTGTTTCTGATTCCTATCTTAACCATTTTTAATTCTTTTTAACTATTTCTTTTGGTGTTTATATCCATTTTTAAATAATGTGCTTATACTTTTATTTCTTGATTTTAAACATTAGTTATTTACTTCATTCTTATTTTTATTTTTTTGACCTCTAGCACATTTTTTAAAAAATTTTATTGAAACACAGTTGATTGTACATATCTGCGGGGTACAGACTTGAATATCAATACCTATGTGCAATGTTTTCCTCAAATCAAGATAATTAGTATATCCAACATGGTATAAATGTAATCACTTTTCATAGCCCTTTACCAATTTCCTCCTTACCCTTCTTCCCCTCCCCCTTTCCCATCTCTGATAATCTCCGTTCTGTTCTTTCCTTTTGAAAATTCAACGCATTATTGATTGTTGTAACTTTCTTTCTTTTTTTTTTTTTTGGTTGCTTTGTGTTGCTTCGCCCCCCCCCCCAAGGATTTATCACCCCAATTCCCCCGGGTGACAGAGATGCAAAGGATTACTCAAAGCCCATCTCTTCTGAGCAGTGAGAAGCCCTGAAGAGGTTAACTTCCCAGGCACCCACCAGTGAGAGGCAGCCCTATCTTGGGAAATTAACGCCAAATTGGGGTTCTCTTCCTGCATTTATTTTCCAGAACAGGAAGTTACAGGAAGAGAACAAAGGTGGGGTTATAGTTTAACAATATAGGCTAGTAACTTTCAGTGAAACAAGCCAGATGATATTCCAGTAGACAACTAAGTGATCTTATCAACACGAGCTTGATCTTAGCAAACATTCCTTCTTACAGCAATTTCTCAAGTATCTTTACATAACAATCAGTAACTAGTCTGTCTTTGAGCCAGCAACCTGCTGTGCCACAATTCTTACCTTGCAACAGAGACTTATAGCCTGAGGAAAATTTCCTGTCCTGGCAAGGTCAATATTTGAAATGGCAAGACTTTGGAAAACCAGGCCCTGTGAAGTACATATGCTTTTTAGTATATTCCACATTTTTTATGTATTTGTTTATTGTTTCAGTTCCCACTTATGACTGAGGACATACAGTATTTCTCTTTCTGTGCCTGCCTTATTTCACTTTACATAATTTTCTCTAAGTTCATCCATGTTGCTGTGAATGCCAGTGTTTTGTTATTTTTTATGGCAGATTAATATTCCATTGTGTAAATATACCACATTTTCGTTATCCAGGCATCCAATGATGGACACTGAGGTTGGTTCCAACTCTCAGCTACTGTAAGTAGAGTTGCAATAATCACGGGAGTACAGGTATCCCTTTGACATGATGATTTCCATTCCTTTGGGTGTACACTGAGAAGTGGAATTACTGGATTCTATGATAGTTCTCTCTGTAGTTGTTTGAAGAATCTCCATAGTGTTTTCCATAATGGCTGCACCAATTTACAGTCCCACCAACAATGGAGGAGATTTCCCTTTTTCCACATCCTCACCAGCAATTATTATTTGCTATCTTTTTGATAATTGTCAGTCTAACTGGGGTGAGATGATATCTCAGTGTATCTTTGATTTGCATTTCCTTGATGCTGAGTGCTTATTTTTATAAACAAATGCAAAACAGTTTATCTCAATGTAGACAAAAATAAACTCAGCAGTAAAGTAGATTAATTTTTCTCTTGTGGATGGAGTTTAGCTGTGCAACACTAAACTACAATGATGTTTTGGAATAACTTTTTATATATCTATTAAAAGTTTTGTTCCTATTCTTATAGTCCTCACCATCTGCAGACTCAAATCATGTCTTTTCTAAGGTATGATAATTAACATTACATACAGAAGTGCAATTGTGCATCATAATTTTTATTTTTGAAAAGACAACAGTTTTGAGCTCAAATACATTTTCTTTCATGTTGCTTGAGATCTCTAAATGAGCGTTGTGAATACAAGACATGCTCCCTAAAATATCACATGATCTAATACAAGATGCCCATTCCCCACATTTTTTTTTCAGCATACTACTGGAAGTTCTGGCCAGAGAAATTAGATATGAAAAAGAAATAAAAGGCATCCAAATCAAAAAAGAAAAGGTAAAATTATCTATCTCTGTTTGCAGATGACATGATTATATACATATAAAACCCTAAAAACTCAATAAAAAAACTGTTAAAACTAACTAACAAATTCAATAAAGTTGCAATATGCAAAGGTAACATAAAAATTATTTATATTTCCATACACAAAAAAATAAACTATTTGAAAAGGAATTAGGAAAATAATCCCTTTCATGGTCTCAGCAAAGATAATAAAATTGTTAGAAATGGAGTTAAACAAGGAGGCAAAATACTTATACACTGAAAATTATGAAACATTGCTGAAAGAAAATAAAGACAAAGACAAATGAAAAGACAGCTCACAGTAGTGAATCGGATTAATTAATCTTGTTAAAATGTTTATACTACCCAAAGCAATCTACGGATTCAGTACAATCTGTATGAAAATCCCAATGGAGTTCTTCACAGAAATAGAATAAAAATTTATTTTTTAAATTGTATCTATTAAATATTATTATTATTTTTTTACATGATAAGATGTTGTTGCAAAACAATTGTGTGGGAAGAGGAGAGGGGAAGGGAGAGGGAAACACAGTGGGAGGAGGTTGAAGGAAAAGTGGAGTGGTTGAGGCCCGTGGAACCCCCCTCATTCCAGCAGGGGAGACCAGGGGGTTTCCAGTGGCAGCTCGGTCATTGCTGTGCTGGATGCAGATGCTGTGGGGGGTGTGGCTGAAGCCCTTGGTCCCCCACCACCCTGGATCAAAAGCCCTGGGTGCTTCCTGTGGTGGCTTGGTTGTCATTGCTGGGATGCGTGTAGTCACTGTGGGGCATGACTGAGGCCCACGATCCTGCCCCATCCCTGGTTTGGGAGTCCAGGGGGCTTGTGGTCCTTCTAAAGGTTTTTTAGATGTTGTTTGGTGGTGTTAGACCTTTACTAGTTAATAACAAACTTTTTGTCTCTGGTCTGTGGGTATTTTTTTTTTTCTTTCAGTTCTGTGTTGGATTATTTGCTGCTCCCACCTCTTAAACTCTTCACTGGAACAAATTTGTTGTCCTTTAGTTACTTCTAATACGAGGGAACTTCCTGTGGGGACCAGCACTTGAGCTAAATTGCTGCTTTTTTGCTGATTCCTCAGGGAAGGCTTTTTGTGCAGCTCAGGTTTTAATTGTTGACCTTGTGTGTATTTTCAGGTCTTGTGAGGTCCAGTACACCTGGGTTGTGTGGAAAGTGGTCTGGGCCTGAGTCTTTTCAGCAAACTGCATCCCCTGCAGTTCTATATTACTGACCAGTCTATACTGAGCAGGCCTGTGCAGATGGGAGGGCAGATCAGCTGTCCATGCTGTGCCCCAGTGTTCCCCTGGTGGGCCCATCTCACTCACTGCCTATAATCCAAACACTTCCCATGGGACAGGCCATGCGCTGGTCCCTTGCGATGACTCCCCAGCCTCTGAGTGGCTCCTTTTTTCAGTTGTCTGTGGTTTCTCACTCCTGTGTGGGTCCACAGGAACCCTGTTAGTGGTCTTGCTGGCCTGGGGGCCACCACGGCCCTCTTCTCCCCTGCCACCTCCAAGGAAATTCATACATAGGGCATGGCAGTGGTTTTTGCTAGTTCTTGCTCCATATGCTCAGCAGCTCCAGCTTTGAAGAAGCTTCCATAGGTCTCTCCTCTTCTCCTAGCTCTAGTGGCCTCAGCTCGCCGTTGTTGCTTTTTAATAGTTGTAAATCGGTTGATTTGTCAGAGAGAGTGATGCTGGGGACCATCTATTCTGCCATTTTGACCAGAACTCCAGTATAAAAATTTCTAATATTTACATCTAACTATTAAAGACACCATGTAGCCAAAACAATCCTGAGCAAGAAGAACAAAGCTGAAGGCATCTCATTTGATGATTTCAAAATATACTACAAAGTGACAGTAAGCAAAATAGTATGGCACTGGCATACCAACAGACTTACAGACAAATGGAATGCAATAGAGAGTGTAGAAATGAATTCTATGCGCAACTGATCTTCAACAGGTGTGGTGAAAACTCACAATGGGAAAAAGATAGTCTCCTTGATAAGCGGTACTGGAAAAATTGAATATCTACTTGCAGAAAAATAAAACTAGACTCTTATCTCACACCATAATACAAAAACCAATTCAAAATTGATTAAAGTATTAAATATAAGACCTAAGATGGTAAAAAATACCCAAGAAAAAAAGATTCCTGACATTATTCTGGGTAATAATTTGTGGATATGAGCCCAAAAGCATAGGCATGAGAATACAAAGTAGACAGGTGGTTTTACATCTAACTAAAAAGTTTCTGTACAGCAATGGAAATAATCAACAAATGAAGAGGCAGCCTATAGAATGGGAATGGTGATAAACATGTTAAGCACCTTAATCATTCTACTCTGTATACATATATCAAAACAGCATATTATAGCCCCAAATATACACTATTATGAGTGGTCAAGTAAAAATAATTTTAACTAAAAAAATTTAAAATGTAAATTATCCAATAAATAAATAAACAGGTTGAAACAACTGGATATCCACAAACAAAAGAATGAAATTAGACTGTTATCTCATGTCATACAAAAATCAACAAAATCAACCTAAAATGGATTAAAAACTTAAATGTAACTCGTAAAACTGTAAAACTACTTTAAATAGGCCAGAGGAGGGAGCTCCATGACATTTTTCTGGGCAATGATTTTTTGAATATGATCCTGAAAATATAGTACAAAAAGAAAGATAGGCAAATTGGACTCCAGCAAACTAAAAACTTCTGCACAGCAAAATTAACAATCAAATAAGTAAAGCGACAAGAGAATGGAAGAAAACGTTTGCAAACCATATACCTGATAAGCAGTTAATATCAAAAATACATAAGAAATGCATATGCCTTCATGGCAAAAATTGAATAGCCCAACGCAGAAAATGGGCAAAAGTCCTGAATTGACATTTTTCCAAAGAAATCATAAAAATGGCCAACAACAACAGGAAAAGACACTCAATATCATGAATTGTCAGAGAAATGCAAATGAAAACCACAACAAGATATCACATTACAACTATTAGAATGGCTATTATCAAAAAGACAACAGATAAGTACTAGTGAGGGTACAGAGAAAAGGGAATGCTTGTATATTATTGGAGGAAATATAGATCGGTACAGCCATTATGAAAAATAGTATGAAGGCCTTTCAAAAAATTAAAATATAACCATTGTATGATTCAGCCATCCCGCTTCTGGGTATAAAACAAAGGAAATGAAATCAGTATTTTGAAGAGATATCTGCACTCCCATGTTCATTGCATTATTATTTACAATAGACAAGATACGAAAACAACTGAGAACTCCAACAGACGAATAAAGAAACTTTTTTCATGTGTATATATGCATGTATATATGTACACAAAATATATACACACACAATGGAATATTTTTCAGCTAAAAAAGATGGAAGTCCTGCCATTTGGAACAACATGGATGAATCAGGAGCATATTATGCTAAGTGAAATAAGCCAGGCACAGAAAGACAAATAGTGCATGATCTCACTTATATGTGGAATCTAAAAGAGTCAAAGTAATAGAAATAAAGAGTAGAATGGTGGCTGCCAGAAGTTGAGGGAGAAGGCACTCATAAGTGGGAGCTAAAAGAAAGGGGGGGGGAGAGACAGAGAGAGAGAGAGAGAGAGACAGAGAGAGACAGAGAGAGACAGGTAGAAAGAAAAGAAAGAAAAAGAAAGAAAGAAAGAAAAGAAAAGAAAGAATAACAAAGTCACAATAATACATTGAACTTTCAAAAAAAAAGTGAACAGAACTGTGGTTATTAGACATGGGAAAGGGGAGAGGAGGGGGTTAGCAAGAAATTAGTCACAAAGACTGATTATGTTTTGTAAACATAACTATACTAGTCATTCTGCTTCGATCACTACATATTGTACACATGTATTGATAATTCGATTCGCACCCCACAAAAAAAAAAAAAACAGAGGGAAGAAGAAAAGGGAGATGTTGGTCAAGGGATGTAAAGATTCAGTTATGGAAGATATACAAGTTCCAGAGCTCTCATCTACACCAATATGACTACAGTTAACTGTATCATATACTTGAAATTTGCTAAAAGCATAGATTTTAAGTGTTCTCACAGCAAAACAATGACAAAAAGGAAATGGTAACTATGTAAGGTGAGGGATATGTCCATCAGCTTGATCATCGTGAATATTTCACAATGAATATGTGTATCAAAACAACATGTGGTACACCTTAAATATAAAGGGCCTTCAAAAAGTTCACAAAAAATTCATATTATCTTTTAATTCTGTTTTTCTACAAACTTCATGAAGTATCCTTGTGCATACACTTCTATTTGTCAATTATACCTTGATAAAGCCTGAAGAAAAAAAAAGAATAACCAACAATCAATGTGATGTAAGGGGGAACGAAAGACGTTGACCTGAGAATTAGGAGACGTGTGCTGTAATCTCAATTGTACCTTGAACCAGATGGTGTTCTCAATAATTAGACAGCTTGATTAACAGGTGCCTTGAAATTCCTAGTTCTGAGGGAGTCTGAGAGCTGCTTTTGGCCCTAAAGTTCCAAGTAAAACAAGGGCTCAGCCCTCTTTATCTATTGCTCCTGTCCCCCTGTCCACATTCATGCATTGTAGGCAGAATCGGTTTTTACTAATGTTTCAAGGGTAACACTGATAAGTTATTATATACAGCTGCTCAATAGAGAACTTAACTTAAAACAAAATGCTAAACATCCGTCTTCCTAAAACTTGACTTCAAAGGTTGTCATCTCCTCCAGTTGGCTACACCTCCCTCTCCCTTTTTTTCCTTTTCTGCTTCCCCCAACGATCCTTAAACACAACAGTGAAAACTATACCATCATCAAGAACAACAGTCCGTGCCCTACAGCCAAAATCTCTGGTTCCCACAGAACAGTTTAGTATTCTCTTTAGATATTCAAAGACTCATTAGTGGGTTCTACCAAATAACAGTATAAATTCTTCCTGGTTGTATATTAACCCTTTTTCCTTTTTCACCAGTATATGAATTATATACCATACCTTGGAACTCTGAAGAGCGTATGATAACTTTTTCTCTAAAATTAACAAAATTACAGAAGAGTATAGAAAACCATACAGCAAACTCTTAAACCCATACTTAGTGTATCAGTTTTTAACGTACCCTATTTTGCTCAAAAAAGTTGCTTTAATTATTATTCATATTTTTAAAATTGTATTGAAAATAAATAATAATACACAATAATGTATACACTAGGCAAATATTGCTACTTAAATATGAATTAATAGTATATACAATTAAAAAGTCATAACCTGGTAGTAACTAGTAGTTAATGACCATCACATAGGACAATACTATGAACATCATAATCATTACAGAAAGATCTACTGAAAAACACTTGTCTAAGCATTGCAGTTTTAAATAAATATTTTTCCACCTCAAATTGTGATAATACTGCCGAATATATAATAATATCTTAAATTATTTTTATGTGACAGACACTGTTTTACATGAAAACTTTATGTGTCAATTTATAAAATGCTAATAATAATAACATAATGAATGATACTTAGAGAATGAAGAGATTTATTAGCACTTAATCACTAATGAGGACTTGGATGTATAGTGAAAGTGAATTAATTTTCCAAAATAACACAGGTTACAAAGTGGGAACTTGAACTTAGAATTTATTACTTCTGGATCTCTTTATTTAATGTTTATGTCATATTGCTTCCCTAGCTTAAAATATCAAATTATATGTGCAGAGTTTAGAGAGGAAAACAGAGTTTTTTTTCCCCCTAAGCAGCAGAGATTTAAAGTTCATGAGATAAGTCATGGGATTGAGATAAACTCTGAGAAGGATTTTTGGATATGGTACTATAGTTGGCATTGAGATTGCATTTATTAATAAATGACCTATTTCCAAAAGAAACTTAGAAGGATATAATTTTTTTAAAGAAAATTCTTTCAAGACCAAAAGATATTCAAGAGACAAAAAGAGAAAAGTTTGCCAAAAACTGAAAATTGTGAGATTACTTGCAGGCTAAATAGTTATCACAGTTTGATAAATGCTCATAGAATATACAAGTCTTCTGAGTCAGAGACAAAGGACATTTTTAGTCTAGACAATAAGAACTTCATGCTCATATCATTTCTCCTTGTCCCCAAAGTTCCATGGAGATGATGACTAGTGGCCTAGGAGTATGTTTCCAATAGTGTGTCTGTGTTGCTGGTGAGAAATCCTGAGCTCAGGAAACTCCAAATCTCACAAAGAGGATGCTAGAAAACCTGCTCAACCTTTGCCCTGCAAAAGACATTATCTTTATTGTCCTTGTCAGGGGGGGGGAAAAAAATCTGTCTTCTACCTAAGAGTGAGACACTAATTCTCTTTTCCAAGGCTCTTTCCTCTACAAACATTTTTCAAAAGACAGTCTATGAAAAAAGTTGTTGAAAAACATGCAGTGACATCATGGGGAATTTTTCCCCAACAAAGTCAACATAATAAAGTGCAGTGCTTTCCTCTGGCTCCACTTATTTATAAAATCACGATCTTTCCTCATGTTTCATGCCTAATGATGGGAAGCCCAGCTCTTCATCAAAAGAAAGAAATCTTTTCCTGACTTTGAGCTATGAGTAGTATTTTGTTATGAGGAAGATTGTGTAATGGAGAATTAGGGAAAGGATGTAATTAAATATTTAATTTACATTAAATATTTAATAATAATATTAAATAAGTCCACATGTAGGTATTTTCTATGTTTGTCCTCAGTAAAGACAAAGAACAGTTCCATAAAATCAATTTTTGCTGAATACAAAAAGCTGATGAGAGATTTATTGTTGGTTGACAAGTGATTTGACTGAGCCTTATAATATTCTTACATCTATAGAAAAATGTATTTCTCTTTAGTTTAATGCATTTGAAGTAGAGCATTTGCACAACTGATAATGTTCTACAGAAGTAATTAAAATTAATAATTCCTTGGTGTTATGTCTTAAAACTGAATATAGCTTTATAACCTTTATATGTCTTGTTTGAAAGGGTTTGGTGTATTATTCTGAACTATTCCATCTTTTAAGTCATAAACATCATGTTTTAAATTGCATTCCAAATCTTGTTTATGACAGGAGAAAAATTTTTGTCTTCATGATGATTTTCTCATGGTTCTATAAGAAAAGCAACATTTCTGAAAGAAAAACACACTAAAAGTAATAATAATAATAATAATAAACTTGAAAAATTTTCTGATGAAATTTTGCTCTGCAGATTAAATTTCTTGCTTTCTGACATGCAGAAAGTATCTAGTATAACAACTAATAGACTATTCTGGCAAAATACAGCAGCAACCATCACATCAACACACACAATTCAAAACTCTCTATGTAGCACTTTAAAATGCCTCAAATCAGAAGACAAATATCTAATTTCTCAGATGCTACTTTAATTTCCTATTTTTGTATATGCAAACCATCTCTGTATGATAAGAACTTGGAATTAATTCAACTGAATAAAGAGGAAATTCATACTGAAAAGCCGTTTTAGTTATCATTCATCATTGACTTATGGAATATTTAACACGGTTCTGTTCATTTATAATTCCATTTAATTAACAATATTTACAAGTACAACAACATTTCAAGATCCAGGGGTACAGGATAAAAGAACTGTGTAGACAAAATATATTTATCAAAATTTTTATTCTAACATTCATGTAGTTGACTTGTAGGACATATTCTATTGTCTCAGAGACCGTTCTAGCAAGAAACACACTTAATTTACAAACCAGTAGCTGGTAGGGATTGTGACAATAGACATATTAACTACATGCAGAATTCTCAATTCAGAAGCCTAGCACAGAGATGAAATAATCTTTGCACACATTTTGTTAGAGGAGATATATATATTATCTGTGATAAAAGATATATATATGTGTGTGTGAAAATCATAAGCAAATAGCTTTAAAAGTATTTTTAATAAGCAAAGGGACAAACAATGAACATGAAAATGGTTAAACCCTCAGGAAATCTACTGTAGGTGAAACCAAATACACACATCTCATTAGTGTCTGATGATAAAAAGTATACTACAACCAAGTTCAATAACCCAAGTTTGTATAATGATGTACCTCAATACTTGACACAAAAGGAAGCAGAGAAGGAAAATAGAAACTAAGTTTAAAATACATTATATGTAATAAACTTTTCCGTAGATGCCATCTCAGATAATCCCCACAATCCCCCCTCTACATATCATGTACATTCCATGGGATGACACCTCCATTTCACAAGTGCTGTGTTTCTGAACACTGATGACCTCTCAAAATTCACATGTTGGAACCTACCACCCAATGTGATGGTATTAAGAGGTAGGGCCCTTGTGAAGTGATGAAGTCAGGAGAGTTTCACCCTTGTGAGTGGGATTAGTGTCCTTATAACACAGGCTTAAGTGAGCTCCCTCACCCCCTTCCACCATGTGAGGACTCATTGAAAGAACCATAAATGACCAACAAACTCTATTAGACACTGAATCTGCTGGTGCCTTGATCTTGGACTTCT
Source organism: Cynocephalus volans (assembly GCF_027409185.1). Taxonomy (NCBI): domain Eukaryota; kingdom Metazoa; phylum Chordata; class Mammalia; order Dermoptera; family Cynocephalidae; genus Cynocephalus; species Cynocephalus volans. Next base: position 147,873,283 of record NC_084467.1, read on the forward strand.
CAGCTTCCAGAACTGTAAGCAATAAATTTCTGTTGTTTACAAATTACCCAGTCTAAGGTATTTTGTTATAACAGCAGGAATAGACTAAGACAATAGTAGAGAACATGGAGACACTATAAGTGGAATGACTGAAGACATGAGTGTTGGGGCTGGATTACCAGGGTCCAGCTCAGCCTCCACCACATATTAGCTGTTACAACTTGTTAAAGGTAAGGTCTAGTTTAGTTTATGTTTTCTTATATGTAATTGTACATGATAATATAACTAACTCCATAGAATTTTCTGGGAGATTTTAATTTTTTTTAAGAGTGTGTGGGTTTAACAGATATGATAAGCATATCACTGCGGGCCGAACCCGTGGCTCACTCGGGAGAGTGCGGCGCTGGGAGTGCCAAGGCCGCAGGTTCGGATCCTATATAGGGATGGCCGGTGCGCTCACTGGCTGAGCGCGGTGCAGGCGACACCAAGCCAAGGGTTACGATCCCCTTACCGGTCGCAAAAAAAGAAAAAGAAAACAAAAGAAAAAGCATATCTCTTGCTTACACAGAAAATGTTCACTAATGGTTAATAATAGTTTTTATTATACAATAACTATTGTTGTTGTTATTCTTTGAGATGAAGCAAATTTCCTAAGACTATCTAGCTACTATTTTGGAAAACAGTGTGTAAACCATTGTTTATATTGTTCAAAGCCAAGAATCTTTCCAAAAATGTTGATGTTTGTCGCATAGTTTATTTGTTTGTTTGTTTGTTTGTTTGTTTTCTGGTATCTCTTTATTTTTCCTTTTGTAATAGACATTATTTTTTAGAGCATTTTTAGTTCCACAGAAAAACTGAGTGGAAGGTACATATATTACCCATATCCTTTCTGCCTCCACACATGCATAGGTTTCCCCATTATCAGCATCCCCCACCGGAGTGGTGTGTTTGTTATAATTGATAAACCCACATTGACACATCATTATTAGCCAAAGCATATAGTTTATATTAGGGTTCATTGCTGGTAGTGTACATTCTACGGGTTTGAGCGAATGTATAATAGCATGTATGTAGCATTATAGTATCATACAGTGTAGTTTTGCTGCCCCAAATATCGTCTGTGCTCTGCCTTTTCATCCCTCTACTCCCCCTAACCTCCTGCAATCGCTGATCTTTTTTTGTCTTCTTTATTTTACCTTTGTCCAGAACACTATATAGTTAGAACCATGTATCATGTTGTCTTTTTATATTGGCTTCTTTCATACAATAATATACATTTAAGTTTTCTTCATGTCTTTTCATGGCTTAATAGCTCATTCATTTTGACACTGAATAATATTGTCTGGATGTACTGTAGTTTCTATCTATTCACCTAATGCTATGGGTCAAATGTGTCCCCTTAAGGTTTCATGTATTTGAAACTTAATCTTATTGTAACAGTGTCAAGAAGGTGGGAAATCCAATTACGGTATTTGAAAGGTGGGTCCTTGAAGAGGTGATTAGATTGTGAGGACTGTGCCCTCGTGAATGGACTGATCCATTCATGGAGTCACAGGTGTAGTTCTGATGGTTTTATAAGGAAAACAAGTGAGAAGTTTAGCTCTCACTCTTGCTCAGCCCATTCTCGCCATGTGATAGATACACTGAGTTGTTGTAAAAAGTCACCAGATGTTTTCCTTGGACTTTGGACTTCCCAGCCTCCAAAACTGTAAGAAAAAATTTCATTTCTTTATACATTACCCTATTTCATGTATTCTGTTATAAGCAACAAAAATGGACAAATAAACTTACTAAACATTGCTTCCAAGTGTTGCCACTATGAATAAAGATGCTATAAACATCCACATGCAGGTTTTTGTGGGGACATAAGCTTTCAGTTCCTCTGGGTAATAAAAAGAAGTGTGATTGCTGGATCATATGGCAAAAGTATGATTAGTTTTGTGAGAAACCACAAAAATGTTTTCCAAAGCTGCTGTACCATTTTGCATTCCAACCAGCAATGAACAAGAAGAGTTCCTGTCACTCACATCCTCACCAGTATTTGGTGTCGTCAGTATTTGTTGTAATTTGCATTTCCTTGATGACATATGATATGAAGGATCTTCTCATATGCTTATTTGCCATCTGCATATCTTCTTCAATGAAGTGTTGTTAAGATCTTTAACTCATTCTTAATAACGTTGTTTGTTTTCTTGTTTTGGGGTTTTAAGAATTCTTTTGTATTTTGAATAACAATCATTTATTACATATGCCTCAAACATTTTCTCCCAGCCTGTGACTTTTCTTTCTTTCTTTTTTTTTTTGTTTTTTTTGTTTTTTTTAATTCTCTTGACAGTGTCTTTCACAGAGCAAACATTTTTTGTTTTAATGAAGTCCAGCTTATCCTTTTAATCATAGATTATGCCTTTGGTGTTGTACCTATAAAGTCACCACTAAAATTAAAGTCATGTAGATTTTCTCCTATGTTATCTTCTAGGAGTTTTATAGTTTTACATTTTACATCTAGGTTTGGGATTCATTTTGAGTTAATTTTTGTGAATGGTATAAGGTCTGTGTCTAGATTTATGTCTCTCTCTGTATTTTTGCTGTGGATATTCAGTTTTTCCAGCACCATTTGCTGAAAAGACTATTTCTGTTCTATTGTGTTCCCTTCAACCTTTGTTAAAGATCAGTTGACTCCACTTATATGGGTCTATTTCCAAGCTCTCTATTCTATCCCATTGATCTATTTGTCTATTTCTTCAACAATTCCACACTTTCGTGATTATTGTACCTTTATAGCAAGCGTAAAAGTCAGATACTGTCAGTTGTCCAACTTTGTTCTTTTCCTTCAATATTGTATTGGCATTTCTGGGTATTTTTTTCCTTCAATATAAACTTTAGAATCAGTTTGTTGATATCCACAAAATAACTTTGCTGGGATTTTCCCTGATATTTGGTTGAATCTATACATAAATTGGGAAGAACAGACATCTTGACAATATTGAGTCTTTTTATCCATGAATGTGGATTATCTTTCCATGTGGTTAGTTGTCTTTGATTTCTCTCACCAGAACTTTGTAGTTTTCTTCCTATAAAACTTGTACATATTTTGTTAGATTTGTAAGTAAACATTTCATTTTGGCAGTGCTAATGTAAATGGCATTTTATTTTTAATTTAAAATTTAACATGTTCATTGCTTCTACATAGGAAAGAAATTGATTTTTGCATATTAACTTTGTAATTTACAGCCTGGTATGATAGCTTATTAGTTTCAGGAGTATTGTTATGGCCAATTTCTTTTTTAATTTTCTACATAGATAATATGTTGTTTGTGAACAAAGAAAGTTTGATTTCTTTCTTCCCAATCTGTATACTTTTTATTTTCTTTTCTAGAGTTGCATAAGCTAATATTGCCAGAAGAATGTTAAAAAGAAGTGGTGAGAGGAAAAGGACATTCTTGCCTTGTTCCTCACCTTAGTGGAAAAACTGAGTTTTTCACAATTAAGTACGTTTTTAGCTGTAGGGAATTTTTGGTAGATATTTATCAAATTGAGAAAGTTCCTCTCTATTTTTAGTTTACTGAGAATTTTTATCATAAATAGATGTTGGATCTGGTGTAATGCTATTCTGTATCTATTGAAATGGTCTTGTATTTTTTTTCTTTAGCCACTTGACATGAAGGATTACGTTCATTGAATTTCAAATGTTGACCCAGCTTTGCACACTTGGGATACATCCACTTGGTTGTGGCATATAATGCCTTTTATACAGTGTTTAACATGATTTTTATAACAAAAAGTATTTAACATACTTAAAAATATTCCATCATGAATGACTAAAATAATCGCAATTTGTAGTAATGGGCATGCTGCCAGTGTGGATGTGGCCTTCACATCTTGGGCAAGAGTGGCGTCCGTCAGCTTTGTATCTAATGAATATTCATAACCAGTAAAAAATGTACAAAAAAATGGATTGGTCTGTAGTTTCTGTCAAATGCGAGCTTGTTTCTGATTTTTCTCCATAATTTTATTTTTTTCTCCAGTTTTGAGTAACAACTGCGTTGGAACAAAACAATTCAAAACTAGAGTAAAAACTGTACTAGAATTTAAAAATGTGCCCTTTTCAATGATGAAGCATATTAAGATAAACAAACCTTTTCACTGTCAACTTCGTAGGATAGTTTTGTATTGCTTTTAAGAAAAGCAGTACAAAATTTTCATAAAGTGAAAATGTAAACAGTTCTGAGAAGAAAACATAAAAAATATCACTAAATGAACTTTCCTCTGTTCCACCCAAAAGAAGCTAAAAGCAGAGGAAATCAGTAGTATAACTCTCCAACATTAATAAAATATTCCTTTGAAACAAAGATGATCAAACTTAGAAAACATTTTGAATCAAAAACACAAAATAATCTTAGCAACAAAGACAAAAATAGCAAGCCTGAGGGAGAATAAATGCAATCGAGTCTACATTAAGGAAGAGGGGAGAAATAAAGGGAATTAGCTAAATAAAGCAAAAATATAAAGGTTCAAAGTTAAATAGGCTGAACAAATATTTTAACTTTTAACCCATTATTCTCAGTTGACATTAGATCAAGTGAATAAAAGTCTGGAAAGTTATAGAAAAACCAAACCACCCAATATAAAATAGTTCTTATGCATGTAAAGGTGTCTGCTGAATCTAAGAATTCATTCTTAAAATTAGCAATGTTTTGCAAAAAAGAAAAAGAAAGCTCTTTCTATAATAGGGGAAATTTAAGTTAAACTCCCCACCAATTTTCAAAAGCACTACTAAAATTAAACACTTACATAAAACAAAACAAAACAAAACTATACTATTAAGCAATACAAATAATACTTTTTTATTACCAATTACCAATTATCATATTTATTTACAAAGAATTGTTTTTCAATATACCCGACATGTACAATTTGCATGCCATACTAGAATTTTTTTTAGTACATGTCCTACCAAAAAACCCACAGAAATAAGTAAATGTTAGCATTCATTTAAAATTATAATTCAAAATTAAGTTTATTTCCTGAAATACCTTATTTAAAATTATTATAAATAATGAAAAATAGGTAATTTTTTGAAGTGAACTAAAACTTCTGCAGATTCTGAACCCAAATAAACAGATTCAGAGATGAAAATTTGCATGCAGAAAATTTGGTAGAGAGGGCTTTCAGAATCAGAATTATGGGAAATTGAAGGAAACAGTTTTGAGTGGAAAGTGAGGTTGAATTATGATGCAGTTACAACAAATGCTTAATGCAATTTCATGCAGAACTCTGGAGCTGGGTTGGCACAGCACTGTATCCACTGACTGCATCCATAGCTATTTATTTTGCTGACGGCACTTCTCTTGTTTTAAAGGATATATATCATTTAGATGTATTAATATGTGACTTATTCTCATCTTCAAAAAATATATTAATATTAGTGTATAAGAATATTTACTAGAATAAGTGATAATTATTTAAGTATATTTTTTATTAGATGCAAAATTTCTGTTCTTTCTCTCTTTATTTTCTGCTCCAGTACTTCGATTCCCTGTTGAACATGTCAGAGCTAGGTTGCAAAAGATAAGTGGCTATGCCTAGTGCATAGTCTTCCTTTTAATTACATGTAAAATTTAATTTAGATGTTTGAAAGTGATCGTTAACCTACCTTGAAAAGTGCCATTGTTATGAAAGCTCTGAAAAATATCCACAGGAAGTTTCAAAAATAGAATTATAATTTCTACACTTTCTTTCCCTTGAGTTTGTCTCATTATTACTGTAAATTCCAGGATAAAAATAATTATGTATCTCACCATGAAATCAGGGCAAACCTTGTAATGAATATGGACTAACTAAGGCACATAATTATCTGTCAAAAATATAATTAAAGTAGTTTAAGAATTTTCTTATTCTATGTTCTTTTATAAATCAATGCTCAATTTATTGGTATTGCTTATTGTCATTTGTAAACAAATACAATTTTAATACAATAGTTTGACCATGCGAGAAACTGCTCAACAATAAATTTATCAACATATTTTCCTTTATTAAAAATGACAAATATTCTTGTATGTTTTTCATTCTCACCTGAATACTGTAAATAAAAATGTTGTTTCAGTTATTGTGAAAGATTCATGTTACACTTATACCTTTTATTTATAGCATGAATCCTAAAATAATAGTCCTAAAATAAGTCTTTCACCAATTGATTTATTAAGCCATTTAATAGTGACATCTTTTAAACCATCACATGCGATGTAGTTATTTATTTATTTATAACAGCTTTATTGAGGTGAGTGATATACAAAGAACTGCATTTATTTAATGTGCTCAGTTTGATGAGAAGGACTTTGTAACAATCCACTGTACCATCATCACCTTCATGGTAACTGGCACATCCGAGACCTCCAGAAACTTCCTTGCATTTTTTGCTTGTGTGCTGTGTGCATTTCTGTGTGTATGCATGTTAAGAACACTTGACATGAGACCTACCTTAACATTTTATAGTATTAAAGTACATAATACTATATTGTTAACTACAGGCTCTATGTTGTACAGCAAATCTCTAGAACTTATTCATCTAGCATTACTGAAACTTTTACCCCCTGACCAAGAACTCTCCATTGTCCCCACCCCACATCTCCTGGTAACTGCTATTGTATTCTCTGCTTCTATGGGTTTGATTATTACAGATACCTAACATAAGTGGAATCATGCAGTATTTGTCCTTCTGTGGATGGCTTATTTCACTTAGCGTAATGTCCAAGTTCATCCATTTTGTTGCAAATGGCAATAGAATCCTTATATACCGCTGATAAGAATATAAGACGGTGCAGCAGCTATAGAAAAGAGAATGGTGGTTCCTCAAAAAATTTTTTTAAAAAATAGATGTACAGCATGATCTAGCAATCCCACTTCTGGGTATGCATCCAAAAATATTGATATCAGGATCTTGAAGCGATACCAGCACTCCCATGTTCGTTATGCCATTATGCACAATAGCCAAGATAGGGAAACAACCCATGTCCATTAACAGATGGATAAAGAAAATGTAGTCTATACATACAGTGGAATACAATGGAGTATTATTTAGATACATCTAATATATTTAAGTGAGCCATCTATTCAGAAAAAACCTAACACTTTTTTTCTTTTAAATAGTGTAAAAGTATAGCAGGTATTATTTTCTTTCACATTCAGTTCTCTAATCCTCCATTTCCTTCAGTGTTTTCTGGCAGAGTTGCTTATAAGCAATCCACAAAGGGGTGTCAGTTTGTCCCAGCAAAGAAACATCCTTAAAAAGTAAACAAACAAAAAAATCAGGAACTCCTTATGGAATACTTCCTATGTATCAAGGGCTAGTCTAGTTTTAGATATCCCCCATGACCTTTAAGCTAAGTGTTGTAGCTTCTATTTCACAGATGAAGTAGAAAGGTGGCAATTTTTATTTAACATGCCTTATAAGTAACATATTTGACATTCAAAACAGGTTTGATGAGCTCCATATACACTTCTTAATAACTTTATTAAAGTGATTTTTCAACAGTGGCCTCTACATTGGAGCAGGCTAAATATCTGATGTCAGCAATCCTGTTACCTATTATTCTATCCTAAAGGTTTTGATTCTTTTTTATCTTTAAGGCTAGCGGAGGTCTGGAGTGAGCTGTTGTTTGCGATGCTCCAGTTATCTTTCATTGCCTTCATTTACCTAGCAGTGAGAAATTTAATAAATATATGAGATTACTGAAATATATACTGATCATCAAACATGCATTAAAATTGCCTTTATATATAGAATCATAGGTTGAATGAAAGTACTGCCACTTATATTGTAGAAATATCTTTGATGTCAGTGCTGTAATTTAGAAAAGTGTCAACATGATTGCTTTGCATATGGTAGTCATTTTTAAAACTCCCAATAGGTTCTTTCTGATTATGTAAATCAATCTTCATGGAGGTCATTTCATTTAGAATGTATCATTATATGTTCCTGAAATGATTAGTTTCAGATCATGGCAGACACTAGAAATCGGTTGTTCTCTATAATAAGAAAAACAGGAATTACACACTCCAGAACATTCATCTGTCAGATATGCCATTCATTGCTGAAAAGATAGACTCAAATGGACATGCTTTGGGGGGAGTCAAATAATACTAAGAGCAACAATAAAGCCGCCTTTGATCACTAGCTGCCTCCTACGGCTCAGGCAAAGTGCTCTTTACATGCAGTCTTTATCTGTGCAATAATCTTCTGGTGTATGGATTATCAAACCTGGTTTATAGAAGAATAACAGAGGCAAAGTGAGATTATGTGTTTTTTTCTCAACATCTGTAGAGCTAGTAAATGTGTGTTTTGAATTGGAGACCTAGGACGTTTATCTCCAACATTCAGAATCTTGGAGCAACCCATAATTAAAGAGATCATATTGTAAATGTGTACCATTAAAAATCATCAGAGAAACAGTTTTAGTCATACATGTTCTACTACTTGGAATAAAACAATATATGTATATATAATAGTGAAAAAACAAGACTAGGCTGGGTCCAGGTGCCTCAGGCTTCAGAATTTCTCATACAATGAGTGAAATGGTTTCATCTTTTGCACTTTTGTTTATTATATACTCTCCTTCTACCTGTTTTGCTAACCTTTCTCTTAATAGTATCTTTTTCTTCTTTTTCATTCCCACTCTGAGTGATCATATCTAAGCTAATGTGCTGACACATATGATTTGATTCTCTAGCTTAGACTTGGTTTCCAAGGCCCAATCCTAGAATAAAATTTAAAAAAAAAAAAATAGATTTCAGTCTACAGAAGTATCCTAGTGCTTACAAAGCAAATGACATTAATTAGGATTTATCATTGGCAACCCAGTGTTGTAGACTGAAGGTTTACGTCCCCCAAAATTCATAGGTTGAAAAGTAATCTGCAGTATGATGGAATTTGGAGGTGGGGCCATTGGGAACTAATTAAGCAATGGGGGTGGAGCCTTCCTGAAAGGGATTAGTGCACTTGTAAGAATAGGCCAGAGAGCTAGCCAGCTTTCTTTGCTCCATGTGAGGATACAAGAGGTCAGCAGTCTGCAACCTGAAAGAGGGCCCTCACCAGAACCTGACAATGCTGGCACCTTGATCTCAGACTTCCAGCCTCCAGAACTGCGACAAATTTTTGTTGTTTATAAGCCACCTAGTCTATGGGACTTTGTTATGACAGCCCAACTAAAACACCTCAGTTTTGTTCCTCCCACACTAAACCTATCTCCACCTTATCTCCCAAACCAAATATATGGTAGATCTTACTATCATATATACTTTATCGTTAAACGTTTCGAAACAGGGACCAAGTTCTGTTAATTTCATGTTCTTAATATTTATTGAATCCATAAGCTTCTCTCTGCTCTCATCCATTGCTCCTGCTTCTGCTTTAATTATTTATCACTTTTAATCTGGTTTGTTTAAATACTTTTTGTTGTGTCTTTCTTGTTAAACCTTGTCCTCTCTCATGTCTACTACATAGCCTCCAGATTGAGCTTTTTCAACACAAAATAACCACGTCACTGATTGTTTAAATCCTGTCTGTGCTCCTCACTGCCAACGTAGTACCTTCAGATCTGCGGTATGGTTTGTAAAGTCTGCATTACCTGGCCAGGTTCTAGTCACCAGTTTAATCTCTCCACTTGTTTTCTCTTTTAACCTATTGTTGTAGGCAGAATAATGGCCCCAAGGATGTTCACAGCCTCTTTTCTGGAAGTTGTAATTATGTTACCTAAGATAGCAATGGGACTTTGCCAATGTGATTTTGAGATGTGGCTCTGAGGTGGAGAAACAATCTTGTATTATCCACCAAGCCCAATGGAATCACAGGGTTCCTTAAAAGTGGAAAAGGGAGTCAGAAGAGAAGGGTGAGAGGAAGATGTGACCGTAAAAGAATAGATAAAAAGATGCAGGGGCCTTTATAAACCTGAAAAGGCAAGCAAACGGATTCATTTCACAGAGCTTTAATAAAGAGATGATGTCCTGTAGAAACCTTAATTTTAGGACAGTGAGATCCTGGTTGAATTTCTAACCTACAGAACTGTAAGATAGTAAATCCTTGTTGTTTTAAGTCATTTGTGGTGATTTTTTACAGCAGCCGTAGAAAACCAATACATCTATGATGCAGAGTAGCATGTTATTCACACTGTTATTAGCTGACTGTGTTGTTTCACAGCAGTATAACTTTGTTTTGTTTTGTTTTGTTTTCAGTTTCCTTTTCTTTTGTTTGAAATTATTTTTTAAAGTTTAGACATTTCTTAGGTATGAAAGCAAGAATATAGCAACAATTACATATCCTATGCATGCTTTTTGATCTATAGTTAAAACTGAGCACTGTCTTTGCTTCTCCTACCATATCCATACACATCTTTTTCATAACACTTATTAAACCATTTTTCCACTTACTTATTAACCCATTTTTTCCCTACCTATCATTAAATCCTAGAAATAATGGTATTTCTCTCTGCTAATTGTGTGATATAAAGCCTGGATACATAGTAAGTACACAATGTAAGCTTGCTAACATTTTTTAAAAAAACAGAAAATGAAAAAAAATAATTAATTCAATGGATCCATGTAATGGCAATGACCTATACTCACAATAAGCTCGCCTAGTGTTACTGAAAGAAGTGTGCATTTAAAGATTGTGATCATCAGCAAGTCACTGTCTGCAACTGGTGTGTGTGTGTGTGTTCACGCATGTGTGTGTATTTGGGGGGTGGGGTTTCTGGGAAAGGATCCATGCCCTATGGCAAGGGTACTTCAAAAAGTTTGTGGAAAAATAGAATGGTAAGATGATATGTTTCTGTCCACGAACTTTTTGAAGTGCCCTCATACTAAGGCAAAGAGATGACAGGAAATCCTCTTTGAAAAGTAGGGGTTCATATTAATGAAACTGAAGAAATGCAACTCATCTACATTGTTAAAATTATATAATTTTAGAGAGAATTCAATGCTTTCTCAATGTTTTTTGAAAAACAAGTACAGATCAGGTGGAACTACCTGTGTTCTTTCTGGATCCATAATTTTGGCAATTCACATAAAAACAGAACTGTTCCTTTCGAAAAGAGCTTAAGATATAAAACTTTAGAATATGAGTGCCTTTTTACATGATTGTTTAATTGCTCTACCAATAATTATGGTTCCAAAACATAGAGGTAGATGAGACTTTGTATCACTAAAAGGATCAAATTTAATGTCTAAATTGACAATTCAACATAGTCAACATTTAACAAAACAGGCAGAAGAAAATTGTTAAAACATCCTTTTTTTTTTTTTTTTTTTTTTTGTATTGGAGAATCCTTGCATCATTCTTCAAATATCATTTTGAGTTAAGAATCTTCAATCCAGAATATTTGCATCCCCTGGAATTTTATAGTATTTTGTTGAACCTGCTTTACTTATTTTTTAGTGTAATAAAATATTTTTATAGTTGTATTTTGCCAGCAAAATAAATTTGCTCAAATATGACAAAAAATTTACTATATTTTTATATTTTCAAATGTAAGTAGTTAGAAAATCTAATGTCTCTTTTTTATTATTTCATTTTTAATTGACACTTAATAACTGTACATATTTATGGGGTGCAATGTGACATTTCAATACATGTGAACAATGTATAATAGACAAATCAGAGTAATTGCCATATCCATCACCTCATATATTTATCATTTCTTAGTGGTAAGAACTTTCTTTATGCTATATTGAAATTCATGAAGTTACTTCAAAAAGTTCATGAAAAAATAAAATAAAAAAATAATACACATTTTTCTATGAACTTTTTGAAGTACATGTGTGTAGTATATTATGGTTAAGTGCTCAGATAATGGTTCTTCATTTAAAAAAAGTATGTATTTACTTGCACTATATAAGAAAAATCAATTCTAGGTGAACTAGAGATCTCTTGGTGATGACCAAAGCTTTACAATATTTAGAAAAATGTTGCAGACTATTACAATATAAGGGTAAGCAGGCATACCACCAGCACGTTGGGGCCTTCCTGGGAACCGGAGGCTTGGAACTGGGGACCAGACCCTGCACCCACAACCATGCACACCGAACCAGCGCCTTGGGACCTGCCTGGGGACCCGAGGCATGGAGAAGGGGACTGGACCCTCCACCCACAACCAGGCACACCATCAGTGCCAAGGAGCATTCCAAAAACATCACCTCCATGTGGGTAGCCCCCTACAGCCACCACAATAACCATGGCTACTGCGAAAGCAGCTAGATGCCACAACCACCATGCAGATGGCCTGCCAACCACTGGAATGCATTGACACAAGGAGAGTCACCAGCAGAGATAAAGAAGAAAAGAGGATGTCTCTCTCTACAAAGCCCATTTCAGAATGACAGAAGAAGCATCTGCTCTTTGATAATATCGGGGGACCTGATCACACCTCTCAGCATTGGACAGATCATCTAGGCAACAAATCAACGGAGTAACCATTACTCTTTCACAAGAAATCTAGGGTAATTAGAGGGGGTAGGAGGAGGGAGAGGGGAAGGGGAGAGATTGGACAAGGGGCATAAAGAATAATTATGATTTGTAACAATATATATGCTAGTAATATTGATTTGATCAATATTTCTCAAATGTTGAACCCAAAAAATATGTATAATCAATTTTGATTCAATAAATAAATTAAAATAAGAATAAGAATAATAAAACCCCACTAAAACAGACTTTCAAAGTAAACTATGGAAAAATTTTCCCTGGGAATCCGTTAGTAGAAAAGAAAACACGTCAGAAGTTGGAGAATGAAGTATAGTCAGTCTACCAGGTGAGAGTCCTGGGCTCATTTTCCGTACTGGACTTGTTTGATGCAGTAATTTTCCTTTTGTTTTATTTCCTAGAGCTGAACATTATTCTGAATTACTCTTGAGAATAAATTCCAACTTTTCCTCATGGAAAAAAATATATATATAAAGATAAGAAAGACAAGAGAGGAATAACACGAAAATGCAAGCAACAGAGGAAAAGAGTAATAATTTGCACTTCTTACATAGGTTAAAGGGGTCATAAGCAGCGATAAAAGGCAAGTTCCAGACTGTGATGGAATTTTTTTCTGACTCTTTAACAAACATTTAGCAATTATCTCAAATGTATTAGATCAATAAGTAAAAGAAAAAAAAAAGTTGTCAAAGAATGTGAACAACTATTCTCTGAAGGGGAAATCTGAACTGTTAATAAGCATGAGAAAATAATTTTAATGGTTTTAAATGGAAAAATGCCTATAAAAAAGTTAAAGGTTTTAAGTGTAAAAAGCTGTGTTGTGAGCTGTCACATATATTGTTTACAAAGGCATGTATAGATGGTGAGACTATAGAATCGTGGATATAAAAGATAAACATCTATTGCAGGATCACAGGTATCTCTAGGCTGCAGAGGTGTGATGGTGTGTAGTGTTCAGATAGGCTGTGATGCTAATCTCATAAATATATTTAAAGTATTTGAAGCATAATTGATCATTGCGTATCTGGTAGATACAGATTTTCATTTTATTTTGGATTTGTGTTCAAAATGACTTTCTATTTTCTCAAAGAAAATGATTTGATAGGCAGATATAAAATTATATATGGTCAAGTGTCATTTAATGACAGGAATAAGTTCTGAGAACTGCATCATTAGGTGATTTTGTCATTCTGTAAAAATCATAGAGGGTACTTACATAAATCTAGATGGTATAGCTCACATCAGAACCACGATATATGAGGTCTGTCATTGTTATGTGGAGCATGACTATATGTACATGTTTAGAAATAGATATTTAAATAGAATAGAAAGATAAAAATGGAAAATCAATGTAGCTCAGTCCCCATCCCACGTGTGCTCCAGAATTAGGTCAAATTTCTCAGGTTACCAAAGTTTATCACTTGTGTTTTTGGTTCTTCATACAATTATTATCCTAACTGTAAATATTTAACAACAACTCAACAGTTTTAACCCCATATGACTGTTATTTCATAATATTCTATTAATTTGTTCCCTATCACATGTATCGATATTCCAATTATCATATTTTAGAGGATTTATTCTATTCACAGTTTTGTTAAATATTTCACAATGGGTTTTGGAGAGAAAGGACATAAAAAATCTTGTACTCAAACTATTGTGTCCACAGATAACAGTAGTTTGCAAAGTTCTTAGAACATTCTTTATCCTGGACCAGAATTTGAAACTAAATTCGAAGTAGATAACTGGATAATCCTATGAAGCTTCTGCCTCTTGCATTTTTTTTTTTTTTTCTGACTACAGGTTTATCAAAAATTGGGTAACTAAACATTGTATTTTGAATGACACTTTGGAGAAAAACATTTCCAATCCCTGGAATTTGGGGGCTAGAGTTTTACCATTCAGTGCAGCTGTCTCTTGTGTCTCTTCATCAAGCACGTGGTAAGGGTGAAAAGACACTGCAGTCAGAAATGGACTCCATCAAGTGACGTATTCAAGGAGACTGACCAGAAAACCTTTCCAGACTTTTTACATTGAATTAGGGTTCTCCAGAGGAACAGAACCAACAGGATAGATAGATCGATTGACAGATAGATCCAGATATAAATACAGATATATAGATATATTAGAAAGGAATTAGCTTACAATTATAGAGGCTGATAGTCCCATGATAGGCAGTCTGTAATCTGAAGAACCAGGGAAACCAGTACCATGGCTCAATTCAAGTCCTAAGGCCTGAGGACCTGAAACTCTGATGTTCAAGGACAGGAGAAGAAGGGCCATCTGACTCCGAAAGAGAGAATAAGAAATCACCCTTCCTTCACCTTTTTGTTCTATCTGGGTCAATTGCACCATGCCACCCATGTTGATGGCAGATCTTCCCCACTCAGTATAGCAATTCACATGTCCATCTCCTCCAGAAGCACCCTTGCAGACACAACCAGAAGTAATGCTTTGCCAGCTACCTAGGTATCCTTTAATCCAGTCAAGTTGACACCTAAAATGAACTGTCATACACATCTATAATGAAATTATAACTATAGTCTTAAAGAATTGAAATGAAATGGATAGCAGTGACTATGAAGATTTAATATTTGGCAAATAATTCATTTCAAAAAATGTACAAATTTAAGAATATTGTCTTTATAGGTCTACATGATAGAATGAGACACCACCCAAGAGCAAGACTTTTGTCATGAGAGGCACTAGAGGGATACATTTGGTAAGCCTCTCTGTGAGCAGTAAATGCAAAGGGTAAAAGGATTATAGGATTTCCCAGGACAGACCTAAAAGAAAATTAGAAATTATAGTCGGGTGATAAAAGCTATGAGAATTTGCAAACTACTGTAACCTTTGCAGTTTCCCATGTGTGTTATTTTTCCTATTCCTTGTCTTTATCTTAGTATTGATTTATAGAAAATACTTGTATTAAGGATTATGTTAGGTAAGGGAGGAGGGTGTTATGGATGCAACTGAACGCGATGCATGGTTCAAAGTTACTGTTTGAGGCACTTTTTATTTCTGTTTACTGTCTCAAGTTACATTATTTTACAGTAAGGCTGTGTTTTTTAAGTCCTTACCTTTTATGTGCTTCAATGATGTCTTCCATAAAAGCCTTCTAAAAGCTTCCACACTTGTGGCATAAAATCTATGTAAAATAAGTTGCATTTTATGCAAATTGGAATTATGCAAAATTTAAATTGTGTAATAGCAAGAACTAATAAACTCTGTCTGCCAATCCAGAATTAATGTAAATGTCTTGAGAATTGTAAATTATTGCACATTTTCAAAGCTTGGTAGCCAAATGAAGTGTGAATCAGATTTACACAATTGTCACATGATAATGAAAATTCAACTGGCAAGGAGAAATAGCTGCCGCTATTTTTTGGAATATGCTTAAATCTTACTGTATTTGTGTGTATAATAATCTCTGAGAAACGTTGCTGACAAGTATGCTGTTATTTTCATATTCATTGTTACTATAATTAATTGATTGACCTATATTCTGAGGCATCAAGAAGAGGTGTTCATTCTGGTGCTGAAAATATGCTTAAACTCTCTCTCTCTCTCTCTCTCTGTATGTGTATATATATATATATATAGTTTTTTTTTCCAAAATTTATAAGTGAAAATGCCATGAAGAAAGTGAAACAAATGAGGTTCTAAATTCTTGTGAATAATTACAGAAAAGAAATGAGTGCTTTGTTGACATAGAGACATTTCTGTGAGAAACTAGAGATCTCTCAAAGTACAATAGCATTTTATCTCAAGTAATTGATTCTCAAAATACTACTTTACCCATTAATTTACAGATTTCTGACTTTACAAAATGCACTGTTGAACTTGATTTTGTTGTCCATAACCAAATATTCTAAAAACTATCTACTTTTCATGCTTTTGAATCCTAGATTTCAATCTAGGGCCATGTTCATATGAAAAAAACTTCATAATTTATAGGTGACTACTTAAAATTGTTCTGAAGTATTCTATCCCTCAGCACAGAACTTAACTGTTAGAGATCTAGCTAAGCATTTATTACCCATTTTTCTTTGTCTAAGAAAATGTTTTACACAAAATACAAGGTAAAATATAATTTATTTCAAGATGTTTTTTATATTATAATTTAGCTATTCTTTTATATAAAAAAACTTATTCTGAAAGTATAGATTTTACATCTATATATGTGTATATGTGTATTTTGCTTTTCAATCTGTGAAAACTATTCCTAGAAATAGTCTTTGAGATTAGTCCCAGTGTGTAGTTTTCATTAAACCTCCTTATTTTTGCTTTGTGTTTTATTTATTTTTCTAATTAGAAACCCAACTAGGTTCAAATGCTGAGATCAGGCTGCAGGGACCCACGTTTTGTCCTCTGGAGTCTTAGGTGTGCATATTCAGTGCCCCTTGTAGAAACGTACAACATGAGCTAATTTTTATAAAACTGGAACAAGCCTCTCATATAATTTTACAATATCATAAAACCTAATGTTAGGTTAAATTATTTTTTATATTCAACAAGGACATTAGAAGGAGACACAGAAGTGAAAGGTACATTTTTTTAAAGGTTCCTTGCATTTCATCCTATAATGGATACCCTTTAATTTTCTAATTTTATTACCAGCTTATTACAAGGGATTTAAATTATTTTACCAAATATCTTAAATATTTTAACACATGGTTTACAATATTTTAAAATTATTTCAAACCAGGCCCATTTTAGGGTTGATGCATCTCCTGTGTAAAAGGGATATATGCACTGGCAACCAAAAATGTTACTTTTATTTACCAATAAAAGTGTTCTTTTGTTAATTTTCACTTTCAGATGTCTAAATGTTAACCAGTTCTTTAGAACATTGGTAGGGTTTCCTAAGTAAACCTCAATTTTACCCTCATTTTGTATTTTATTTCATTTCTAACTAAAATATTTATTTAGTGAATATCCAGCCGTACAATTGCAATAACAGCAACTTCAAACTGAACAAGTGAAAACATTACAAGGTGATTTCTTAAGGTATTAAATTATTTGTTTTGCATTAAAAACAAAATAAGACAAAAACTAAAATACTGCTTAAGTAAGCAAATTTTTTAGCTTGAGGCTTTGAGAAATTTTATGATTTATACAAGGTCAAAGAGACAGGAGGAAGCACATTTATGATTCTAAATCAGATACGCTGAACCAGCTTATTCTCCCTCCTCCCACAAAACATTCTGTCAAATTCCAAAATGTCTATTCCCATTCTTACGATATTTTAATTACCTGGCTTTCTGGCAAACCCTGACTATTATTATTATTATTATTATTACATATTTTTACCTCTTTATTGTTACTAACAGCAGCTATTATTCCGATTGCTTATGTCAAAACTAACAGCTTTTATTATCTTTGTCCACTCTTCTATTTTCTACATTTAAACTGCATCAAATTTCATTTCAAATCGCTTCATGGATTTTACATTCCTTTACATTCTTACTGTCACTATTCCATCAACTAATTGTGGAGTTATTGAAGTCATTTCATTTCTGCTTGCACTTTCTCTAGTCTCAAGTCTTTTCAAGTCCTCTGGTAGTAACCCACCAGTTGCTTCTGGAGGGCCACTGTCACCCTGAGACTACATTGAGCAGTACTGTATTAGTATCCACCCATCCCACACCCCTTATCCAGCTTTCTATGTGAGCTGTATATTAAACAATGACCTTCAGTCTAATCAGGTGTTTTCTCAAAGTCCCCTGAACATATTCTTCACACCTGAGTCTATATCTTGCTTATGCATTTCTCTCCACCTAACAAACTCTTCCTTTTCTTAAGTTACCTGAATTTCAACCACTCATCGGCACAAGTCCCACTTTCTCAAAGAATCTAATACGAGTAGTAACTTTCTCCACTCCAGGGAAATTAGATTCCATACTTTGATAGAAATAACCCCTATTCTGAGGACTTCTGTCTCCATCAGGCATGAAAATGATTAATATTTCAGTATGAGAAGGTATGATATTACTTCTAAAAATCTAGCCTTCTTCAACTAAACCACACTGTCTTATACACGAGGGTACTTCAAAAAGTTCATGGAATAATAGAATTAAAATATAATACGACTATTTCCATGAACTTTTTCAAGACCCCTCTGTAGATATAACATACATACATATATCTTTCTAAAACTAAAAGTTTTGTTTTGTTTTGTTTTGTTTGTTTGTTTGTTTTTACCAGGAAAAGGCATTTAAGGCAGTTCTGAATCTTCTCCTGAAGCATAATTTAGTATGAATATCTGAAAGAGCAAAAATGTCAGAGATGTGTACTCTATTCCTGGCACAAACGACGTCATCAGAAAGACAAGTGAAAGTGTGTGGATGGTGGGGTTTTGCTGGGAAGTAACACTGAAGCACGCAACTGAAGAATGTTTATGCATTAAATAGAGAAGGCATGCAGGCAGAACGTAGATCAGAAGGGAATTCAAGAGTGCTGAGGTAGGGAGAATTAGAAGATGCTAGTGTAGCTGGGATCCAGGGAGGGAGGGTGGAGTAGAATAGGAGAAGGCAGAGTTTGGAAAACGCAGGACTTTGTAAATATATTCTTGAAATGTATATTAACGGGCAATGATAAACCATAGAATGATTTTCAAGGTAAAAGTGTTGGAAGTGGAATTGCATTTTTAAAATTGCTGTGGTGTTTGAAAAGTGCAGTGCTTAACTTTAGTTTTTGATGTTGATTCAAAGGAGACAGAGATGGATACAGGAAAGGATGTATACAAGGAATTATTACAAGGCAGGTAAGGCTGGGTACAGGAATCTCAGTAATTAGGCTACCACCATATAGTTTAGGAGAGAAAAAAATGTAATTTTGTGTAGCGTTGGTGTATAAATGGTGAAAGATGAAATAATTTGAGTTGAGAATCAATTCATTCAACAAATATTAATTGAGTACTTACTCTGCAGCAATTGCTGAAAAATATAAAGGCAACAAAACAAATTTTAGAAATCCACCTGCTAATGGAACCTAAGATTTGCTAAGAGGAGAGAGGAAATAATCACATACCAGGTGTAGTTCAATGGAAAAAATGTCATTGAGACTGAAAATAGGCGATATCGAGAGAGTAATTATTTAATTTGAAATACAAGTTATGCAAATCTAAATTAGTTTTTTCAACAATATAAAAGAAGTTTTTAAATATTTCTTTGTGCATTAAATACAATCTTGATAACAGAATAATACTGAAGTGTATGCACATATTCACAAAATAAAAACATATGCCATGTTAGAAAAATTATTTTAGCTTCTAAATACTATGCAAGATTAGAAATGACAACATGGACTATGGCTTGGAATCTTCCCGAAGTTTAATTTAATTTAGAGGTATAGGCGCTGTTTGTGGTCTCTTTTTTCCTCTCCTGGGTTATTGGAGAATAGATTTCACTTATTTATTACATTAGTAATGTACTTTTCATGTCAGTGTATTTCATATTCATTTACTGAGAAAAATCCGTATTTACATACATATGACTATTTGTCATGAACAATTCTTTGTGTGTGCGTGTTAAATTTGCTTTGGTTACACATGATATTTTAAATCTTCAGTTAGTGACGCAAACCCTGGACTTACAATATTCATCATATAGATTATTTTTTCTAAATATGTTAAAGACACAATTTTATATCATGTCCAGTATTAGGCCATATGGAGGCCATAAAAAACATTAATATTCAAAAGTTTAAAAGGTACACAAAATTATTAAAATACCATCTATGCATTTAGCTAATTTGTATTTGTAATGTAATTTTTTTCTCTCTGGGACAAATCTAATAATAAATGATTTTAGTCTCTAAATGGCATGTTACAAGTTTTGAGGTTGGTTTTACTTTATTATCTTTGTAAGATGGCTCTTTATATGACTACTTTGAATAGACTTTTTATTATCTCTCTTGAGTAGAAGTTCCTTTTTATAGCTCTCAGAGAGAGTCATTTGTTATATGGCTTTAAAAATGTTAAATAGGACACATCTTAAATCTGGTTTCTAGCTATCACACTTTTTACACAAATTGATCTGAAGTGTAATGTAACAAGTAGAAGCAAAGATTAGGAAAAATGAGCTGAGGAGGGAAAAAGAAGGCTTCAACTTTTTCTGCCCATTCATATGGGATGGCAGTGAGTGGAGTGACGTCTTAATTGTGAAGAAGGGAACTAAAAAAGTAGCTATTATGCTATCTTATAACCATAACTGGGAAGGAACATAGTTATAAAAAGATTCAATAACTTCTCTTGTAAGCATAGATATTTGATGAAATATCCTAAAATATCTATCCTTTCATTAAGATATTCATTAAGATATTCATTAAGATAATGAATATCTTACTTTGCGTCTATATACCCCTCACATGTATTAGTCTTTAAGAGATTTAAACACTATATTCAAAGTAAGTTTAACCCTATTGATTCAGGTCAGTGAGAGAATGTATACTTCATGTATAATGAAGTAGAGGTTGCAATTCAGAAACCCGTGACTGAGGTGGTTAGAAGCAGGTGCAGTCTTTACCAAGCTGTGCGACCTTTGAAATTAATAATCTGGTAACTTTCCCAAGATTGTTCAAATAAGTTCTTCAGTCTGTCAGCAAATGATTCTAGATGGAAACACAGTGTTTATGAAGAAACGAAGAGGGAGAGAAATGGTAAATATGTGGTTAAACATGAAACTACATTTAATTCTAATTTCCTTGAAATACGTGTGTCCATTAAAGGAAAATCTGTAACATTGTATTGTGGTGTTTATAACACAGGTTGATACAAAACATGTGATAATTAGCATAAAAATAAGGGAGGAGATTAACAATATAGTGTCAAAGCTCTTACATTGTATTTGCATTTTACTTATATGAAGTACAGTGTAAAAATTGTTTTTATAATTCATAATTTAAATTGTAAAAATTAAAAAAATATATGTAAAAGCAATAGATATGTGAAAGTAGGAGTCTAAATATATATGAACATGTAATTATACGTAATATATGTGTCTGTATGTGTATTCTTTTTCAAAGTAGTTAAAGAGGAAAAGAAGATAATAAACTGGAGATAAAAAATAACAAATAGTAGAATTCTAAATTTAAATGCAACCATATCAAAAATTACATTAAATAAACTTAAATACAAAGTGAATTTTAATGTAAGAATTGGAAAAGGTATACATGGAGAAAAAAGAATTAAAAAGCTAGATCAGCTATACTAATGCCAAATAAATAGACATTTAGACAAGTTAGAAAGTAGTTTCAAAATGGTAAAATAGTTAATTTTTTTAGGAATGCATAACAATTATAAAGGCATATACTTTTAATAACATAGCTTATAAATACATTAAACAAAAGATTATAGAATTAAAGCACAAATTATAAAATTCCACAATCAGTATAGATTTTAAAATACCTTTATTTCAGAAAATTATAGAATAACTTGAAAATCAGTAGAGTTAGATGTATTATCAATGCTATCAACCACATGACTGAATTTATATGTATTCAACACTAAACACAATTACAAAATGCTTTTTGCAAATGCACCTGGTCCAGTTAAGAAGATCAATTGTGTATGACGTCATAAACTAAGCCCCAAAATATTTATAAAGAATAAAATGAAATGGGGTATGCTCTCTCCCCATAGTAGATTAAATTAAATATCAATAATCATAGGACAGGGGAAAAATATTTAGAAATTAGCAACATATTCTTTTTTTTTTTTTTTTTTGTCATTTTTTTCGTGACCGGCACTCAGCCAGTGAGTGCACCAGCCATTCCTATAAAGGATCCGAACCCGCGGCAGGAGCGTTGCTGCACTCCCAGCGCCACACTCTCCCGAGTGCGCCACGGGCTCGGCCCAGCAACATATTCTAAATAACCCATGAATTAGATAAAAATCATACAAAATATAAAAATGTCTTGAACTTAATGAAAATAAAAATACACCACATCAAAATTTATGGGAAGTAGCAAAGCCAATACTTAGAGAACAGTTTGTACCTTCAGATTCTTATATTAGAAAAGAAGAACAAATAAATGATACATGTTTCCAACTTAAGAGGTTAGAAAAAGAGGAGGAAGACCAGGATTATCAATTCACTGAAAATGTGGAAGTTTTTCTGCAAAACCATATTCACATGAGTTCTAACACGAAAAGATTTTTAAGTTCTGACAAATTATTTAATTGTTATACACATATGTAGGCTCTTTTTATTTTTCTATTCAATTTTGATACATTTTTCTTGGTATTTTTAATTTTTTTTGTTTTTAAATACTGGACATAAACTTAATATTTTCATTTTTTTATTGAAAAATAAATCAATTAAAGATATTTGTGGGGTACAGGGTTAAATATCAGTAACTGTGTACAATGTGTGATGATCAAATCAGAATAATTAGCATGTTAATCATTACAGAATATTGTCATTCCTTGTGTTCATTAACCAATTTCTCCCTAACCTCCCTCCCCCTCACCCTTCCCCACCTCTAGTAACCACAGCTCTATTCTCTCCTGAAAGTTCAATGTTCCTTCCTTCCTGCCTGCCTGCTTTCCTTCCTTCTTTCCTTCCTTCCGTCCATCCTTCTCTCCTTCCTTCCTTCCTTCCTTCCTTCCTTTCCTCCCACTTATGAGTGAGGACATGTGGCATTTCTCTTTCTGTGCCTGGCTTGTTTCACTTAACATAATTTTCTCCAAGCTCATTCATGCTGCTGTGAATGGCAGAATTTCATTCTTTTTTCTATGACTGAGTAGTGTTTCATTGTATGTGTATTTCCAGTCATCTGTTCATGGGCATTTAGGTTTCTTTCATAGCTTGGCTATTGTAAATAGAACTGTGATAAACATGGGAATGCAGGTATCCCTTCAATATGATTATTTACATTCCTTTGGGCATACACCCAGCAGTGGAATTGCTGGATCATATGGCAGTTCTATATGTAGTTGTTTAAGGAAACTCCATATTGTTTTCTGTAATGGCTGCACTAATTTACAGTCCCACCAACAGTGTAGGACGGTTCCTCTTTCTCTGAATACTCTCCAGCATTAGTTATTCTCTCTTTTTGATAATAGCCAGTCTGATTGGGGTGAGATGGTATCTCAGTGTGGTTTTGATTTGCATTTCCCTGATGCTGAGTGATGTTGAGCATTTTTTCATGTGTCTGTTGGCCATTTGTGTGTCTTCCTTTGAAAAATGTCTATTCAGCTCCTTTGTCCATTTTTACATTGAGTTTCTTGTTTTTTTCTTTTTGTTGTTGTTGTTGTTGTTTTGTGCTTTTTACTGTTAAGTTATTTGAGTTCCTTGTACATTCTGGATATTAATCCATGTCAGATTTATAGTTTGTAAATGTTTTCTCCCATTCTGTAGGTTGTCTTTTCACTCCGTTGATTGTTTCCTTTGCTGTGAAGAAACTTTCTTAGTTTGATATAGTCTTATCAGTTTATACTTTCTTTTGTTGTGTGTGCTTTTGCGGTCTTATTTGTAAAGTCTATTTTGATGATAATGTCTCTCAACAAATTATGCATAGAAGTCTATTTTGTCTGATATAAGTATAGCAACTCCTTGTTCAATTTTGGTTTCCATTTGCATGGAAGGTCGTTCTTCATCCTTTCACTATTAGTCCATGTGTGTCTTTAATGGTGAAGAGAGTATCTTGCAAGCAGCATATATTTGGGCCTAGTTTTTTTAATCCTTTCACCCAGTTTATATCTTTTGAGTGAAGAATTTATTGAAAGGTATTGTCTTGTTCCTGCCATTTTATTAATTTCTTTATGGTTGTTTTATATTTCTTTTGCTCATTTCTTTCCCTTTTATGTTTATCTTTGCTGTTGTTTCTTTTTTGTGATAAGATACATTTTCTTTCTCTTTTTCATTTGTGCATCTGCTCTACTAGTGGTTTTTATTCTTTCTCATGTATAAATGGTGACATATATCTCTCTTTTGATTCCAGATGTAGGACTCCCTTCAAGATTTGTTGAGGAGCTGGTCTTGTGGTGGTGAATTCCCACAGCTTTTGTTTTTCTAGGAAAGATACTATTTCCTCTTCATTTCTGAAGGAAAGCGTTGTTGGATATAGTGTTCTTGGTTGGCACATTTTTATCTTTTAGCACTTTGAATAAGTCATCACATTATCTCCTGGCCTGTGTGGTTTCTGTCGAGATCTGCTCCTAGCCTAATGAGGATTCCCTTATAGGTGATTTGATGCTTTTCTCTTGCTTTTTTAGAATTTGTTCTCTGTCTTTGATTTTTGATAATATGACAATAATTCATCTTGAGGAGGCCCTTTTTGGGTTGAATCTGTTTGAGGATCTTTGAGTTCCTTGGATCTGTAAGACCATATCTCTTCCAATATTTGGGAAGTTTTCTATTATTATTTCATTAAATAGACTTTCGGTGCCTTTTCCTTTCTTCTCCCCTCTGGTAAATCCATAATATGGTAATATGGATGTTTTTATGCTTAAGGTTATCAGAAAGATCTCCTAGGTTTCCTTCATCTTTTGAAATTCTTTTTTTTTTTTTTTTTTTGGTCCAACTGTGTTAATTCAAATCATTTCTTCTAGTTCAGAAAATTTTTCTTCCACTTATTTTAGTCTGCTGTTTATACTCTGTTATATTTCTTATTTTGTCGAATAAATTCCACGTTTCAGTATTTCTACTTAATTTGGTTGTTTTTTTTTTTATTGCTTCTCTCTATTGTTGAATTTCTCATGCATGTCCTGGATTTTCTTTTTCACTTCATTGCAATTTCTATCTATTTTTTCATCCATCATTTTGAATATCTTTAGTATTGCCTTTGGGATTCCTCTTTAAGCGATTCATCAATTTCCTGTTGTTTGGTGTCTAGTATTGGAGACTGAGTCTTCTTTTGGGGGAGTCATGTTTTCCTATTTTTTTAATGCTTCTCATATTTCTGCATTGATGTCTGGGCATTTGGTGATATAGTCCTTTCTTTTAATTCTAGGAGTGGCTTTTGAAGGAAGACACACTTCCTTGTAGAATTGTTCTCTATTGACAGTTGAGTTGGGTGTTTTAAGTTTGGATCTGTGTGAGTGTGGTTGTGAGGCTTTGTACAACTTCTTCAACTATATTCAGTCATAGAGTTGTCTGTGGTTCCCTTTTGCCCTAGTCAGTGTAGCCCTCAGCAGTTTCCTTTCGGGTGAGTGATCTGCTCTCAGTCAGTAAGCAAGTGTATACTGTTGGAGCAGTTCCTGGCATCTCTGCAGAGGGCCACTGGCTCAGCTGTTGAGCCAGGAGCAAGCTGGCATGGATGCTACAGGACCCAAGAGCTTTCTAGAGGCATGCTGTAAGGAGGAAAAGCTGCCACCCAAACACCTGGTGATCCAGGACTTGTACACAGCTGTCACAGTGTCTGGAAATTATGCAGGTAGCGGCATGATCAGCTGTTGAGCCTGATGGAGGACTACAAAGGTGCAGCCAAATCCAGAAGTTCTGCAGAGGACTATCTTGGAGTGCCAAAGGCCCTGTTTCATCCACTATAGTTCAGTGAGCAGGTGTATACTGTTACAACAGATCCTGGCAGCTCTGTTGAAAGCCACTGGGTCAGCTATTGAGACTGAAGCAGTCCTGGACAGATGCTAGCAGGACCCAGCAGATCTCTAGAGCTGTGGAGGACTGTGGGAGGAGGGACCATTGCTGGGCTGGCTGTCAGCAGGGGAACCCATATACTGAACAGGTCAAAGGGTTGTGCATGGACAGTGCATGTGGACATGGGGAATAACCACTTACTGGTGGCTTCATCACCCCACTCATCAACTTGTCCACCCCTGTCTGGTCTAGGTTAAAGGCAGCTGGGGTTGTGGTCCTGCTGGCACTTGTATGAACATGTGGAGAGTCATGGGGAGCGGTGGGGCTACTGCTGGGCTAGTTGTGGGCTGTGCAGGCTCCTGTGGGTTCAGCCCCAGTGGATTGTGCAGAGCAGGCTGCAAATGTGAGGAGCTTCAGTACCTTTGTGGCTTTTCTGCTTATCTGATCTGAGTATTTGCCCGGAGGGGAAGAGTGATGCGTGTGTTCAGATGCTGGAGTCTTGATCTTTCTGTCTGTCCTAAGCTCCAGGCGGCCAGGGCTGTGATTCCACTGGTGCCTATGTAAATGCAATAGAATGCAGGCTGGGCCTCCAGTGAACAGAGTCAGTCTTGCTGTGTCTGGAGCGGGGTACAGCCCTACCACTGGTTTGGCTCCCAGATGGTGCTACATCGCAGCTGTTCAGGGCAAGAGGGGTTTTGCTCTCTTTGAGTTTCCACTATGAAACTTTGCAGCTACATTAGATCTCCACTACTCTCCAACTGGGACTGGGTCCCCAAAAGACTGGAGGCCTCTCTTGTGGCAGGGATTGCTGGTTTTTGTGATGGCAATGGAAACACCTAGGGATTTTTCCAGCTTACCTTCTCTCTGCCTGATTCTGAACTGGTCCCTGAGGCGGAGAGACACTGGAAGAATTGCTGTACTCGCTGTGGTGCCATCCCCACCTTTCCCAGTCACAAGGATCTCATCACTCTCCCGGTGTTCTGAAGCTTATTTCCTCAGTCATTTGAGTCAAAATATATTTGTTTCTCTGTTGTTTTGGTCTCTTTATACGGGGTTGTGGAGAACTATTGCCAGACCTCTCTAGTAGGCCCCTTTGGGAAAAAAAACTATTATCTTTTAAGTCTGAGATTATCTATCTCTGTTTTCATTCATAATATCATTTAATTGTGTATTCTTTTTTTTTTTTTTTTGCTTATTCAATCTTGCAAAATCTTGTCTTTTTTTCATTAGTTTCTGCTTCCCTTATTTAGTGGGTCTTTTAACATCTCATATTTTATGCTGTTCTGTTTATACATTCTTAACTTTGATGCTTAACTCATTAGTATTAATTTACAATTTATTGTTTTTTAATAAAATACATCTTTATTTTCTTATAAATAATTTAGAATGTTTTCTTTAATGTCTCATAAGTTTACTTATTGCATCAATGTTGATGCATAGTGCTTTAAATCAATTCTAGGTACTCTTAAAGTTTCTATTATTTTTGTCTTCTTTAATCTTTAATTTAATAGTGTTTTTAAAAATAATCCATACATTGCAGTGCACTGCTATTAATTATCATTTTGTCATTAAATTCAAACTTGAATTTTGGTCAGAGTCTTATGTTAGTAGGATTCGTGTTCCTTGAAATTTATCAGTGTTATGACCTAGGACTTGAACAATTCTTTAAAGGGAACATACATGCTGATGAATAATATTTTGTCTATAATTGTTAGACAAAGTTTATATATATGACCAAATCTGTTAAATGTAATTTTTTTTATTTTGTTTATGTTTCATACAGTGTTCTTGACCTATTTATAGCCATGACAAATATGCCAAATCCTCCTCCTCATTGTAGTGAATAAAATAATTACTCTCTGCACTTGTCTCACTAAATGATTCATATATAGTAATGATTTTATTTTGTGTTCTCATGATCAAAATTTGTTATATACTTTAAGTGAATTGAACTTTTTATAATTATGCAACTGGTAGTATTTTTTTTTCCTTCAAGTTCCTTATATCTGATATCAGTATAGCTGCACACATGTATTTTTGTTTGTTTGTGCATTTGTTTTAGTTATTAGTGTTCTTAACTGATTTTCCACACTTATTCTTTAACCTTTGCACACCTGTGGCTATTTTTGCAGTGAGCATGCATCTGCATTTTAAAAAGGTTAATAGAATAATCTTTATTTTCAAACTAAAAAGTATAATCCACTAACATTATTTTAATTATTAATAAAAAGTACAATCCATTAACATTATTTTAATTTATTGTATTTATTTTAATTGTTAACATATTCAGACCTGTGTTTGTCATCATAATTTATTAAATTTTTATCAAGTATCATTCCTATTTAATCCCTTCATATTTTATGAATATTTTCCAGATCTTTTATTTAAGAAAACAGTAACTTTGTCATATCTTGACTTTGTCTCTTTCTCCCAAACCACATAATAAAATTTTTTAAAAAAATACAATTACTTGAAGTTGATACGACAAGCAAACAGAAAGGACATTGTGGGGGGGGAGGGGGGGAGGGGGAGGGAGGGAGGTTTTTGGTGATGGGGAACAATAATCAGCCACAATGTATATCGACAAAATAAAATTTAAAAAAAAAAAAAACATAATGTTGATGTTACCAAAAATTTTCATTCCGTGTTTTATGAAAATATTTTATTATTATTATTTTTAAACTTTTCTGTTTGTTTTAAAGAATATCATTTATATTTACAAAGGGACTTTACAAACTTTAATTCTAATATCTGTTGCAGAATTTTGTTGTTTTGATTTTCTCCACACTTAAATGACTCTTCAATGATCCCACCCAGAGTAACCCACTTTATCTGAGGAGCTGCTGAGTATGTTACCATCTTCTTCAAAGTCCAAGGTCCTTGTTGTAGCCTGAGAAATCCTGCCCAGTGTTGCCCATTTAAGTTCAGGTGTAACAAAGCACACCAGCACCAGTATAGGAGGCAAAGAATACTGGCTGTGCACCACTAAGACTGCCTAGGGTCACTTACTACACCTGAAGAGCTTTGGAGCATCCTAACACTTCTGAAAGGAGCCAAATATCTCATTCTTGACCCTTCTGACCCAGCCCTGTGTTGCCCATGCCAGCAAGGAGCTGCTGAGAACCCAGCATTTAAGCCAATCACAAACAACACCAATGTTAAATGCAGTCAAAAAATGACACAGAAACTACAATAGTGTGCCTAGCAAGAATGAAATCTAAAACATGCTGTTGGACAGACACTATAGAACACATCTACAGGAAAGAGTATCTCCTTTCAAAAGTTAATCCAGAGGATTAGAAGCTTTGGTTTCACCAGTTGCCCAGACACTAATGCAGGGATATGAGAAACATGGAAAAACATGGAAACATGACACCCCAAGGGAAATACAATAATTCTCCAGTACCAGACCCCAAAGAAAAGGAAATATATGAAATTCCTGAAAAAGAATTCTGAAAAATAATTTTAAGGGAAATTCATTTTAGTAAGTTCTTACATCAAAAAAATAGAAAGATTTCAAAGAAGCAACCTAAAATTTCACCTTAAGGAACTAGAAAAGTAAGAACAATCCAACACCAAATTAGTGAACAAAGACAAATAATAAAAGTAAGAGCAGAAACAAATGAAATAGAGACCAAAATAACACATATATAAAACACTGACAAAGTGAAAAGTTGGCTTTTGGAAAAGGTAAGCAAAATTGACAAACCGTTTACTGTATTAACCAAGAAAAAAACCCCAGAAGATCTAAATAATGAAAATCAGAAATCAAAAAGGAGACATTACAACTGATACCAGAGAAATACAAAAAATATTGGAGACTATTATGAACAACTATGCACCAACAAATTGGAAAATCTATAGGAAATGAATAAACTTTTGGATACATACATCCTACCAAGGCTAAATGAAGAAGAGATAGAAAATCTGAACAGACCAATAATGAGCAACAAGATTGAATAAGTAACCAACAGTCTCTCAACAAAGAAAAGCCCAGGACCTGATGGCTCTGCTACTTAATTCTACCAAACTTTTAGAGAAGAATTAATACAATTTCTTCTCAAACTATTCAAAAAAAGTCAAAGCAGAGGATATTCTCAGAAACTCATTCTATTCTAACAGAGTACTGGAAGTTCTAGCCAACTGGGCAAGAGGAAAAAAATAAAAGAAAGTCATCCAAATTGGAAAAGAGGAAGTCAAGTTGTCCCTGTTTGCAGAAGACAAGACATTATACAAAGAAAGACCTAAAGACTCCACCAGAAAACAACTGCTAAAAAGTTTAGTAAAGTGACAGGGTACAAAATTAATATACAAAAATCAATAGTGTTTTATACACTGACAACAAACAAGGCAAAAAAGAAATCAAGAAGTAATCTAATTTACATTAACTAAATTACATAACATAAGGAATCACAAAAGACCAGAAATAGGTAAAGCAATCCAGACAATAAACAAAAAAACAAACAAATAAATAAAGCTGGAGGCATTACACTACCTGACTTCAAAATATACTACAAAGCTGTAGTAATCAAAACAGCATGGTACTGACATAAAAACAGATATATGGGCCAATGGAACAATATAGAGAACCCAGAAATAAGTCCACATATCTACAGACAACTGATTTTTTTGTTAAGGCACGAGCACACATTGGGGAAAGGACAGCCCCTTCAATAAATTGTGCTGGAAAAACTTGATATCCACATGTGGAAGAAAGAAACTAGCCCGCTATCTTTTGCCATACACCAAAATCAACTCAAAATAAATTAAAGATTAAATGTAAGACCTGAAACTATAAAACTACTAGAAGAAAACCAAGGGGAAACACTCCAAGACATTGGTCTGGGCAAAAATTTTATGAAGACTTTTCAAAAACAGGTAACAAAAACAAAAAGAGACAAGTGGAATTACATCAAACCAAAAAGATTCTGCACAGCAAAAGAAATAATCAACATAGCAAAGAAGCAACCTGCAATATGGGAAAAAATATTTGCAAGCTATTCATCCAACAAAGGATTAATATCGAGAATGTACAAGGAACTTAACAGCAAATAAAATGAAATAAAATAAAAATTTAAAACCTTAGAACTGATTTAAAAACGAGCAAATGACCTGAAGAGGTGTTTCTCAAAAGAAGAGATACAAATGGACAAGTATATGAAAAAGTGCTCAACATCACAAATCATCAGGGAAATATAAATAAAAATCACATTGAAATATCACCTCATTCCGTTTGCAAGGGCTATAAAAGACAGAAAATAACAAATGCCGGTGAGGATGGGGAGAAAAGGGAACTCTTATACAGTGTTGGTGGGAATGTAAAATAGTGCAGCCATTATGGAAAACTCTATGGAGTTTCCTCAAAAAACTAAAATTAGAGCTACCATACAATCTAGCAATCTCACTTTTGGGTATTTATCCAAATGGAAGGAAAGGTACTTAGCAGAGTGGAAAGATATCTGCATCCCCATGTTTACTGCAGCACTATTCATAACAGCCAAAATATGGAATCAACCTACATGTCTATTGACAAATGAATGAACAAAGAAAATGTGGTTATATATACACATATATAGCCATAAAAAAGAATGAAATCCTTTCATTTGTGGCAACATGGATGAGCCCCAAATACATTATATCAAGTGATGTAAGTCCAGCACAGAAAGATAAATATCATGTTTTCACTCATATATGAAAACTAAAAACATTAAAAAATAAAATAAAATAAGTTGAACTTCTAGAAATAGAGAGTAGAATGGTCAGCCAATACTAGAGGCTGGGAAGGGGAAAAAGGAGCAGGGGACAGAGAGAGGTTGGTTAATGAGCATGAAATTACAGCTAAATAGGAAAAATAAGTTCTAGTGATGTATAGTAGTTCTAGACATCTATAATTGACAATAATTTATTGTATGTTCTCAAATGGCTGGAAGAGAGGAGATAAAATGTTCTCATCACAAAGATGATAAATTTTTCTGATAATGATATATATGCTAACTACCCTGTTTTGACCATCACAAATTGTATATATGTATAGGAATATAACTGTGTACCCCATATATGTATGATCAATACATTTCTATTAAAAAATAATTAAAATTCCTTTATATTAAAAAGGTGACTTTTTGGTACATGTATTAAACCTCAATAAAACTAAGAAGAAACAGTGCGTGTGCGTGACTCCATCTGTGGATTTGACTTGGCATTTTTTTACCTCATTTTCTGGCTAATAGCCTGCCTTGATCATGTCTCTCTTTCATAGGAACAATATGATTGAGAAACTAATTAAATGTTGTGGCATGATAAAACTTCGTTATGAGGTGATTGCAGTGGTAGTTTCAGTGTATATTTCTCACAACTCAAAAACTCTACTATAAAGGGCAATGTTGTATGTGTATAAATGATACCTCAACCAACTTGATTTTCATATTTTGTTGGCTAATATTGAGAAAAACAAAATATATGTGTTTATATTTTGTTTTTCTCAATATTCTGAGGAAGGAAATTTGCAGTTTGTATTTATGAAATACATATTCATATATATATTCAAGTAGAGAAATTACAAAGCAATTTATGCTAACCAAAACTCATTGATATAGTTTGAAATTACCCAAAATATTCTTGATTCTCTTTGACAAAGAAAACTGACATTTGTTACATTGATTAATCTAATTTAAAATACTATTTCATGTGTTGTACAGATTTTACCATCAATAGCTAGCATGAATTTTCTTGAAATTTCTGAAAGTAAATGGTAATTATATTGCTGAAATGATATTCTTTGAGAGTTATTATAATTATAGCTAATTTTCTTGAAGTGTGTATTTAATGTGAATATGCTAATCTATGAGAACTCAATTTCTGTTATTCCTTCTAATAGTTATATTTTCATCTACAATTACCTCTTAACCATTGGCTCTCATTTTAATTCAATATATTGATCTCACTCATACCTTTTTAACAGCTGTGAATGGCATGAAAATGCTTTTTATAATGGTTTAATAAGTATGAAGAAAAAAATAGGTCCTCCATTACATGCAACCTCAAGTATTTTACAAATAGCTACTATGATGACTCACCTATAATGTGAATTTGATGCAGGCTTAATGCATAATTATGGAAGTTTCACCATATATTTATATATTGTAATTAAGTGGAGATTCTTAATAAAAAATTAAATTGAATGACAAAAAACGATTCACAGGAGGAAAACATGAATTTCCGAAGGAAAAAGTCTAAATAAATAAATATATGTAGTTGAATATGGATATACACACACATTTAACTTGGCATTTCTGGTGAAAATCTATTATTCTGTATAAATAATATTTATTCTTGGAGCAGTATACAGACACTACATGGTTGTCAGGTCTTTCCTGTATTCCAAATTGTCCTCTTAATGGGAGTTATTGTAACATAACACTGATTTTGTAGCCACAGTTGTTTTGTCCAGCAATAACCAGCTGAGAAAAGACAAGTCAATTCTCATTTTTCCCAATGAATCTGGAAAAAGAGATATTTTTACTGTTTAGAGGAACTATTAGACGTATGTTTTGAGGCTGCTGGCAGCTGTCTCCATCTTATATAACACAAAGAAGTAAGAGTGAAAATCAGTAAGGTGCAGAAAAGAAAAACGAAAAGAGGCAACATAAGATTTAAGATTTTATCCCCAAAATACACTTGTAAAACCAAGAATTTTCTATTGCTAGGCTATGTAACCTTCGAAATTAAGTTACTATCACCCATCTTTCCAATAAACAATATTGTCCTACATTAATTCAAGTTATATACGATCAATTTCAATCAATAGTTATGACTGACTGGTCAGCTAAATATAGTTTACTAATTAACTTCAAATAATTTGTTGTCTAGAACTATATTATCAACTTATTTTAAAATAATTCTAAAGCTATCCCACCAAGGCACCACAAAATTGTTACTTTTTCTGAGTTACTTGTGCTTAGTGGTGGACATTTTTATGAACACATTTATTACTGTCTTAATAAATAAATTTTTGATTTTAATGTAACAGACCTACAGAAGAATTTAGAAATATTAGGCTATTTTAAAGTGTCTATACATTTTTGGTTCATGTAAACATTTACAAAACTACATACACAAATTTTTGTACTAGATTTAAAAGACTATTAAAGGACATGGAAAAACAAGCAACAGATTGAGAAAAAATTTGTAAAACATATATTTGACAATATATATACCTCATATATAGTATTTACATAAATAACTTTCTCAAATCTGTAAGAAAAAGATATTTTAGCAGTACAATATGCAGAAAACTTGAGTAGGAATTTTGCAATGTAAAATATCCCAATGGATATATTGCTCAGCAAATCTTTATGAAGTGAGTCACCTATGACACTACTACTCAGATAAGGAAATAAAATATTATCAGCATCTCAGAAGCTCTCTTGATATTCCTTGCAGTTACTACCACCTGAAGCTAACCAGCATCATTTCAACTATCACCATTAAGGAATTTATTCATTTTGTATAAGTAGAATTAGACAGCATGCACTTTCCAACATCTTCTCTGAGCTTCACATCATGTTTGTGGGATCCATCCACGTTGTTACTTATATCACTGCCGTGTGCTTATATAATTACATTTAATTCAATTTGTTCATCCATTTAATGGTTGCTGGCATTTGGGTTTTGGCTCTTATGAGTAATATTACTATACACATTCTTGTGCATACAGTTTTTTACAAACATATATTAATGTCTCTTAGGTACACTCCAAGGAGGAACATTGCTGAATAACAGAATGTACAGTATATATGACTACATTAATAGTGCTAAAAATTTGTCCAAAGTCACTGGCCAGTTTAAATTCCTACCTGAAATGTGTGAAAATTTTAGTTGTTCCACACTGTCACCAAAAGTTGGTTTTGTTCAGATTTCCCCCAATGTTTTAATGAGTGTGTAGTGTGATTTTATTGTAGTTTCAGTTTGTATTTCCCTGATGATTGATGAGGTTGAACACTGTTTATTCTACGTTTGTTGGCCAATTGGATATCTTCCTTTGTTTAGTACCTATTTAATCCTTTGTTCATGTTTTTCTTGAATTGCTTTTTTTCAGTAACGTTACAGGTTTTATTTATGTAAATACTGTATATTAGTTCTTTGTCAAATACATATTTTGAAAATATCTTCTCTCAGTCTATTGCTTGTCTTCCATGCTCAGAATAGTCTTCAAATGTTGGATGCATTTAAATATTCACATAAGCCAAAAAACAGAGATACATTAAAATAACCATGTGTTTTTATTTATCTTATTTAAAATTTTATTTTAAAATTAAAACGATTATAATATAAATTAAATACTCCTTCAAGAGTATTAAATGCATAAGGATTAAAAAATTTATTAATCTACTAATTATTTTGCTAAGTTTTTATTCCTTTATCTATTTTGTGATCTTTATAACCCTCTCAAACATTATACTCTTGATGATAAAAGGAAGGGATTTTTATAGCCTTACATATTTTCCCAGGGGTGCTTTCTTTTTTACTGAACATATTAAGAAGCATTACATGTGTTAAAAAGTCCATTTTTAAGACACATATGAGGAAAGAAAAGCCTCCTGACAGAAGCAGGATATTATTACTTAAGCACTCCAACCTCAGGAGAGCCATTAAGTGTAGTGGTAAGTTAAAATTATTTTTGTTGCTTTCTATAGTTTAGTAAATACCATATCTAGTTATTCACATAAAATGTATGGAGAAATATATTTTAGACTTGAATTTAATTTTCTGCATAGAAACCGTGCACACTGTACCAGTCCCTAAATAATGAGGTAATAAATCATATTTCTAAAGCATCCGTATTATAAAGAATTCTTAGCACATAGATACTAGCAGCTTCAGCCCTATTATACTACCTTAAATTAATCCCCATTTATGACTCCTGGAGGTGTTTCAGTTTACCTGACTTATATAACTGGAGATTCTTAATACCTATGCCAGTAGTTAAACGCAATGATGAATTACCCAACAACAAACAGAAATGTACAATTTGAAAATTTTTTTTAAAAAAAGCAGAATTTTGCGATCAGAAAATTGAGAACACATTTTAATTTCATCATACAAATTTTATATTATTTTGAACGATATATTGTTCAAATAAATGTTTTCAATACAATGTTTTCTCCATTTAATTACTACATTGATAAGCGGCCTATCAGACTGAATTGACTCTTGTTTCACTATTCCAAGGGTAAACTGAAAATTTAAGAAAAAAAAATGTGGCCAGTGAAACTGCTTGATGAGATCAACCATATATTTCAGTGTTTATCAAAAATATTTGACTATTCCCTATATATCAGCTAACAGCAGCTCCATTTAACCACTTCGAATAAACTCAGAATTAGAAATTCCATGGCATTTTTTTTCCTTACTAGAACATTAAATAACTTGCCAAAAAAACAATTTTAAGATGCTTAAGAAAAGGCATTAATACCAAAACTGTGAATATGTAAAAAAGTTCCTTGACTCTCACATTTCTCAATATCAAAACTGTTGTTTTCAATGCTATTGTTATATGTTATTGTTAAGCAAATGAAAAATGTACCCTTACACAATATAATTATTTAAGGATAATTGTATGAAATTTTTCAGTTGTCCAATTTATTGACATTCTAATTGACTAAACTAGTATATATTATTTTGAAACGTAATACTTTTAGAGTATCATCTTTAAGACCATTATCTTATATTTTCCAAGGCTTTTCTCATTTTAATATTTTTAAAAAGCTAGTTTCCAATGTTATTGAGCCATAATAGACAATAAATGCTGCATATTTAAAGTATAAAAACTGATAAATCTTAGCATATATATATATATTCCAGTGAAATCATTAGCACAATTGAGGTAGTGATCATGTCCATCATTGCCTTTGTGCTCCTTCCTCATTCTTCTATCATGCTCCTTTCTCTTCTCCCCAAGCAACAACTGAACGGACTTTCATCATTCTAGATT
This sequence comes from Cynocephalus volans, assembly GCF_027409185.1. NCBI lineage: Eukaryota > Metazoa > Chordata > Mammalia > Dermoptera > Cynocephalidae > Cynocephalus > Cynocephalus volans. Next base: position 147,910,268 of record NC_084467.1, read on the forward strand.
AATTTTCATTTGTTAAGGAAATACTCTAGGAGGTAGGAGTGGGTACCAGACTTCATGAATATGACCCTAAAAGCCTGGGTAACCAAAGGAAAAATAAACAAATAGGATTATATCAAACTAAAAAGCTTCTGAACAGCAAAAGAAACAAACAAGAGTGAAAAGACAACCAACAGAGTGGGCGAAAATATTTGCAAAATATACATCTGACAAAGGATTTGTATCCAGAATATACAAGGAACTCAGACAACTTTATAGCAAAAAAACCCAAATAACCCAATTTAAAAATGGGCATAGGAGTGGAATAGGCATTTCTCAAAGGAAGATATACAAATGGCCAACAGACACATGAAAAAAATGCTCAACATCACTCAGCATTTGGGAAATGTAAATCAAAACCACTCTGAGATACCATCTCACTCCAGATAGGATGGCTAATATCCAAAAGACTGAGAATAATAAGTGCTGATGAGATTGTGGAGAAAAAGGAACTCTCATACACTGTTGATGGAACTGCAAAATGGTGCAGCCTTTATGGAAAATGGTATGGAGGTTCCTCACACAATTGCAGATAGATCTACCATATGACCCAGCAATACCACTTCTGGGAATATACCCAGAGGAATGGAAATCATGCCAAAGGGATACCTGTACTCCCATGTTTATTGCAGCACTATTTACAGTAGCCAAGAATTGGAAGCAGCCCAAATGTCCATCATCAGATGAGTGGATAAGGAAAATGTGGTATATCTACACAATGGAATACTACTCAGCTATAAAAAAGAATGAAATACTACCATTTACAACAACATGGATGGACTTAGAGAAAATCATATTAAGTGAAACAAGTCAGGCACAGAAAGAGAAATACCACATGTTCTCACTTATTTGTGGGAGCTAAAAATAAATAAATAAGTAAACGTACAAACAAAGGGGGGGAGGAGAATACACAACAACCACAATTCCTTGAACTTGTTAAGACAAGTGAACAGATATGATGTAGTGGGGGGGACGGGAGAGAAGGAAAGGGGGAAAAGGAATGGGTAAAGGGACATGAAAATCAACTATAATGTATACATTGAGAAGCTAAAATAAAATTTAGAAAATAAATTTATATAAATAAAATCAAACATTATGTATTCATTTTAGTCTGGTTTCCTTCACTTAGCATAACTGTTATCATTCCATGCTGTAGTGTCTATCAATAGTTAACTTCTATTTATTGCTTAGTAGCAATTTGATTATTTACTAATCTGCTGATTTTTTGTTTGTTTGTTTGGGGCTATTATAAAGAAAGTTATTGAGAACATTCATGTACAAGTCTTTGAATGGACATATGCTTCATTTCTCATTGGTGAATTCTCAGGAATGAAATGTTGGGTCAAATTGAATATATATGTTTAACATTTTAATAAACTGTCAAACTGTTTTCCAAAAGTATTGTACAATTTTACTGTTATGGGACCAGAGGCAGACAGGCTGCCGAGAAACCAAGCATCCCTAACCAAGCGTTACTCGGAGGGTTGGAGAACTCAAAGTTTTATTTCGTCCGCGGCCACAGCGGAGTTCACACTCTGAAGTCTGAGCCCGGAATCAGGTTTGGCAGGAGCTTATATAGCTAGGGGTTTTAGGTTACATTTTCTTGGAAACCGTGCAGCAGGGTCTAGGCTGATGCGAGAAGCGGGCAGTGTTACAGAAGCAGAACAAAAAGAGGAAGTACAGGCATGGGTTTGAGCTTTTCTGGGCTGTTCATATCACTATGATCCCATTTGCAGTGTATACAGGTTCCATATGCTCCACATCCTTGACAATACTTTAAATAGTCAATCTTTTAAAATTTTTAGCATTCTAGTATGTGCATACTGGTATATCACTGTGGTTTTAATGTTCATTTCACTGACTGTTTATATTGAGCACCTTTTGTGTTCTTTTTTGTCATCTTTATATCTTTTTTTAGTTAAATGCATGTTCAAAATCTTTTTTCTTTTTTTATTGAGTTGTTTGCCTTATTACAGAGTTGTAAGAATTCTGTAAATAGTCTATATGAAATTCCTTTATTGATTGTATAATTTACACATATTTTGTCCCAGTCTGTGGTTTGCATACTATTTTCTTACCAGTATCTTTTGAACAGCAACATTTTTTAAATTCACAAAGTCCAATTTGGTTTTTCTTCTAATTTGTGTGCTTTTGTTGTCTTATTTAAGAAAATGTGTCTTATATAAGCCAAAGCTCAGATCAGTATAATTATCTTATGTTTTATTTTAAAAATGTAGTGCTTATATTTAGTTTTATGATGTATAATGTAAGGTGAAAGTTAACGGCTTTTTTTTTTTTTTTTTTTTTTTTTGCATATGGTTATCAAATATTTCTAGGGTCATTTTGAGATAGGAGGTGCTGTTTCCCTGGGGTTGAGTTTCAGGACACACTTCTGGTTTCAAGCCATTCTCCAAGGTCTCAAGCCCCTTGTCTAGGCCCTCACCTAGAGGAAAGTGATTGTTGCTAGTTAGGCCTATTTTTGGCATTAAGACTGGGAAAATGAGACCACAAGGGGCTGGCTTATGCAAATCCAGTGGCTGGGCTCAGTAGAGACAGGTTATATGACACCAGTGGCCAGGCATGCATAGTAAAGTGGAGCTTATCCTCTGAATGACCTACCACTAGAAGTGCTAGAAAGAATATTCTTGAATATGCCTGGTCATATGTGATGGTATTTGAACAATGAACATGCTCCAAGAAGAGACCAACTGAGCATATGCAAAACTGTTACATAATAGGAAACCACCCCCTTAAATGAATATGCATTAGATGAACAAATCCTGACAGAAGGCAGGGATTGTCATTCACTTTCCTGGGGACAGCCCTCACTTTGCTGGCTGAGGTGTATATGCTTTACTTCGAATCAAACTTACTTTTAGCAGGTGGCTGCTTACTCTCTTGAGCCAGCCTGCATGCTGTACTGCAATTTACGTGTGCATTTCTTACTTTTGTGTTAAAGCTGGCGGGGCCCCTGCACAGTCTCTGGAGCTAAGCTGCACTCTCTGTGAAGTCTGTATCTCTTATTTTTTACATTAAACCTGTTCTCACTTTCTACTGTGACTCTGCTAATGAATTCTTTCCTGTGGCAGAGTCAAGAACTTGGTAAGAGGACAGGGTGGGTTGAGGTTGACTATTGGGCCCTCTAGACCCTACCTCTGACATCAATTTAAAAAAAAGATGAACTTTTGCTTATTGAATTTCCCTGGCACAGATGTTGAAAATCAATATATGTCTACATATCTGGACTCTTTATTCAGTCCCATTGATATATTAATCTATCTTTAGATATATAGCACACTGTTATGATTCCTGCATATCTCTACATCTTTGAATAGGGCATTGTAAATTGTCTAATTTTGTATTTTTCTATTTTTTTTTTTTTTTGGCTTCTATAATTAGAGAATCAGCTTGTAACGGCTACAGAAATGTGTCTTGGAATTTTGACTATAATTTAGTGCAATCTCTAGATAATTTGGGAAGAATTTATATCTCAATAGCAGTGTTTTTCTGTTCCATTAGCACAGTACATATTGCCATATATTTAGTTCTTTATTTTTGTATTCAATTTGCTTAAAAACTTTAAATACTTAACATGTATGTTCATAAGGGAAAGTTCCCAATTTTCTTTCTTTTTTTTTTTTTTTGGAATATCATTGTCCAGCTTTGCTATAAGTTTAATGGTGGCTGTGGAGAATGAGTTGAAGAGTATCTTATTGCTTCCTTAAGTGCTTGGTAGAATTCACCTATGAAGGCATTTGAGTCTGTAGTTTTCATTGTAGGAAGGTTTTAAACTATATGTCTAATTTATTTAATAGTTGTAAGGCTATATTTTCTTTAATGAACTTGGATCATTTTGTGCCTTTCAAGAAACTTAAACCTTTCATCTAAGACGTCAAATTTATTGACATAAATTTCTATAAGTTTGTGACATATTAGGTCACAAATCTAGTCTCAGCAAATTTTTAAAAAATTGAAATCGGGGAGTTTCAAGATGGCGGCGGCTGCGGCGGCTGGCGCGGAGTAGCTGAGGTGGAAAAGGTGGCCACTGGGCCTCAGGCAGCCGGGAAACTTGTGGACCTTCCTCTGGCCATCTCTTAAGGGAGGACTGCTGCTGCTGGCCGGTCGTGGGGGCTCAACGCCACTTTGCCCCCGGCAGGAGAGGCTGCCTCATTTACAGGCAACAGCTTTGAAGTGTGGAGCAGGAAAAGAACTGATTCTTAGCTGCAAAAGCGAGTCTTGAAACAGGGAACACGGCGCCAGGGCTGCTGTGGATGCAGCCAGGATCCCGGAGGCTGGGGCCGCACTGAAGGCGGCCAGCTGCCCTATCCAGGATTCGAGGTTTCAGGCCGGCATTAAAGAAGACTCCTGGGAGCGCCCGAGCGGCGCCGCGACTGAACAGCCCGAGGCGGCAGCGCCGAGAACACGGAAGGCAACAAACCAGAGACAGAGCGAGCGCCCGACCTGGCACAGCACTGTGAGTGATCCCTGGCAAAGCTCTGTTCGGGGGGTGGATGCCCACGCGGCTCCCCGCCTGCACCACCAGGCCACTCCTTGCCCCGGTGCTGCCTCCATTTTCCCAGGTGCGGGCAGCTCCGCCCCGCTCGGCCATCACTGAGCCCATTTGCTTGGCCTGGCGCGGGGCTTTCCGGACCCTGCGGGCCGACCTCCTCTCCCACTCCCTCCACGGTTCTCTGGCAGGGCTGGGGGTGTGGGGCGTCCCGACCAGTTTTGGGAGGGCTAGGAAGTACGGGCGGGCCGACTGTCACTCCACCACACCCTGGACTCTGGCCCCGGTAAACTTCCTGTTACTGGGAGGCAGATACCATCTCTGCGACCACCAGTTTGGAAAAAAGCCTAACGAATTTCTGGTTGGGAATAGTGTGGTAGGAGAGTTCCCAGGTCCGCTTGAACCTGCCGGAGAGCAGGCTGCAGGCGGGCACTAGACTCGGTTTATACCGGGGGGATACAAAGGTGAACAAGACCCGAGAAAGATCTACACAGTGCTACAAAGGCACCCAGAGAGACCGGTCGTCTGTGCCTAGCAGAAACCTGGTAGACTTCCTGGGCGAGGCGGTGCTGAGCAGGGTCTTGAAGGCCCAGCTGATAGACGAGGGGTGCAGAAGACACGCCCCAGCCCAGCACAGTGTGCACAGAGGGGGGTGACGTGCGGCCAGGGAGGCGGAGACTCGACAGAAACCACACACCCGGTGGGGTCGCCACTGCACGATCTAACAGCCTGGGCCAGATCACACGGAACGGGGAGAAGTCCTGTACAGAAAGTGAAAGCTCAACAGAGATCACACACCCTGTGGTACGTGATCCACCAGCCCAGCAGAGTACAAGCTGACCAGAAAGGTGGATCCCCGGAGAAGCCCAAGACCCGAGGCAACCACACACACAAGACACTAGAGGCCAACTGAGCAGTCACGGCGGGAGCCATACCAAATTGGCAACCACAGCAACATCCTAGTTAGTCATTAGTCTTAAACCGGTGGACTGTGAAACCCCCTGCAACAATGAATAAACACCAAAAAAAAGACACCAGAAATACAAAAAATCAAGAAAGTACACCACCAAAAGTTAATAAATCTCATACTCTAGATCCTATAGAACAAGAAGCCCTTGAAATAACTGACAAGGAATTTCGAGTGATAATTCTAAGGAAACTGAATGAGATACAAGAAAACTCAGCTAGACATCATGATGAAATGAGGAAAAGTATACAGGATCTGAAAGAGGAAATATACAAGGAAATCAATGTCCTGAAAAAAAATGTAGCAGAACTTGCTGAACTGAAGAAGTTATTCAGCGAAATAAAAAACACAACGGAGAGTTTAACCAGCAGGCTTGTCGAAGTTGAAGAGAGAACCTCTGAACTTGAAGATGGGCTGTTTGAAATAACACAAGCAGACAAAAAGAAAGAAAAAAGAATCAAGGACATGGAAGAAAATCTGAGAGAGATATCAGACAACCTCAAGCGCTCAAATATCCGAGTCATGGGTATTCCAGAAGGGGAAGAAAATGGAGATTCCATTGAAAACATATTCAAAAAAATAGTGGCAGAAAACTTCCCAGGTATAGGAAAAATCACAGATCTTCAGATCCAGGAAGCTCAACGATCTCCAAACGTATTCAACCCAAAAAGGCCTTCTCCAAGACATGTCATAGTCAAATTGGCAAAACTCAGAGACAAAGAGAGAATCTTAAAAGCTGCAAGAGAGAAGCGTCAAATCACCTATAAGGGAGCCCCAATCAGGTTAACATCAGACTTTTCATCACAAACCCTAAAAGCTAGAAAGGAATGGGATGATATTTTCAAAATACTAAAAGACAAAGATTGCCAGCCAAGATTACTCTACCCTGCAAGGCTATCCTTCCGAAATGAGGGGCAAATAGTATATTTCTCAGACAAACAAAAACTGCGGGAGTTCACTACCACAAGACCACCCTTACAAGAAATCCTCAAGGGAGTACTGGGTTTGGTTCCTGAAAAATAACTACCACTGCCATAAAAACCTAAGAAAAATCTAAACCCGCTAGTACAATAAAAATGGCATTCATGAAGAGAAAACAAGCTAACAAAAACACTATCTACAACCTAAGGAACCAACAAACAAAGAAACCAAACAGTAAATCAGAAAGCAAGGAACAAAAGACACCTAAGACAACCAAACAACCAATAAAATGCTAGGAATAAATCAACACCTTTCAATAACAACTCTTAATGTTAAAGGCTTAAATTCCCCAATTAAAAGACACAGACTGGCTGACTGGATCAAAAAACAGGACCCAACTATATGCTGCCTACAAGAGACCCACCTCACCCATAAAGATTCACACAGACTAAGAGTGAAAGGATGGAAAAAGATTTACCATGCAAACAGAAAAGAAAAACGAGCTGGAGTGGCTATTCTTATATCTGACAAAATAGACTTTAAACTAAAAACCATAAAAAGAGACAATGAGGGACACTACTTAATGATAAAAGGACTGATCCATCAAGAAGACATAACAATCATAAATATGTACGCACCCAATGTTGGAGCAGCCAGATTTATAAAACAAACTCTATTAGACCTAAAGAAGGAAATAGACACTAATACCATAATAGCAGGGGACCTGAACACTCCACTGTCAATATTAGACAGATCATCTAGGCAAAGAATCAGTAGAGAAACACAAGATCTAAACAAGACTCTAGACCAATTGGAATTGGCAGATATCTACAGAACATTCCACCCAACAACCTCAGAATATTCATTCTTCTCATCAGCACATGGATCATTCTCCAGGATAGATCACATATTAGGTCACAAATCAAGTCTCAGTAAATTCAAAAAAATTGGAATTATCCCATGTATCTTCTCAGACCACAATGGATTAAAACTAGAAATTAATAACAAACAAAACTCTGGAAACTATACAAACACATGGAAATTAAACAGCATTCTACTTAATGACATATGGGTCCAAGAAGAAATCAAGCAGGAAATCAAAAAGTTTATTGAAACTAATGAAAACAATGATACATCATACCAAAACCTGTGGGATACTGCAAAAGCAGTATTGAGGGGAAAATTTATTGCATTAAATGCTCACTTCAGAAGAATGGAAAGATGGCAAGTGAACAACCTAACACTTCACCTTAAAGAACTAGAAAAACAAGAACAATCCAATCCTAAAGTTAGCAGACGGAAAGAAATCATTAAGATCAGAGCAGAACTGAATGAAATTGAAAACCAAAAAACAATTCAAAAGATCAACGAATCAAAAAGTTGGTTTTTTGAAAAGATAAATAAAATTGACAAACCATTAGCATGGCTAACAAAAAAAAGAAGAGAGAAGACTCAAATAACAAAAATTAGAAATGAAAAAGGCGATATTACAACTGATTCATCTGAAATACAAGGAATCATTCGAGACTACTATAAACAACTGTACGCCAACAAATTTGAAAATCTGGAGGAAATGGATAAATTTCTGGACACACACAAGCTCCCAAAACTGAACCGTGAAGACGTAGAAAATCTGAACAGACCAATAACAATAAAGGAGATTGAAGCTGTTATCAGAAGGCTCCCAACAAAGAAAAGCCCAGGACCAGATGGATTCACAGCAGAATTTTACCAAACATTCAAAGAGGAATTGACACCGATTCTTTACAAACTATTCCAAAAGATTGAAACGGACGCAAATCTCCCAAACTCATTCTATGAAGCAAACATCATCCTGATACCAAAACCAGGTAAAGATATAACCAAAAAAGAAAACTACAGGCCGATATCCTTGATGAATATAGATGCAAAAATCCTCACTAAAATACTAGCAAACAGAATACAGCAACACATACGAAAAATTATTCATCACGATCAAGTGGGATTCATCCCAGGGATGCAAGGTTGGTTCAACATACGCAAATCAATAAATGTGATACACCATATTAATAAACTCAAACACAAGGACCATATGATCATCTCGATAGATGCTGAAAAAGCATTTGATAAAGTTCAGCACTCATTCATGACAAAGACCCTCAATAAGTTAGGTATAGAGGGAAAGTATCTCAACATAATTAAAGCCATATATGACAAACCCACTGCCAATATCATCCTGAATGGGGAAAAGCTGAAAGCTTTTCCTTTAAGAACAGGCACTAGACAAGGATGCCCACTCTCACCACTCCTATTCAACATAGTGTTGGAAGTACTAGCCAGAGCAATCAGAGAAGAGAAGGAAATAAAGGGCATCCAGATTGGAAAAGATGAAGTCAAACTGTCCCTGTTTGCAGATGACATGATCCTATATATCGAACAGCCTAAAACCTCTACAAAAAAACTGTTGGAATTGATAAATGATTTCAGCACAGTAGCAGGATACAAAATCAACACACAAAAATCAGTAGCATTTCTTTTCTCCAATAGTGAACATGCAGAAGGAGAAATCAAGAAAGCCTGCCCATTTACAATAGCCACCAAAAAAATAAAATACTTAGGAATTGAGTTAACCAAGGAGGTGAAAAATCTCTATAATGAGAACTACAAACCACTGCTGAGAGAAATTAGAGAGGATACAAGAAGATGGAAAGATATTCCATGCTCTTGGATTGGAAGAATCAACATAGTGAAAATGTCCATACTACCCAAAGTGATATACAAATTCAATGCAATCCCCATCAAAATTCCAAAGACATTTTTCTCAGAAATGGAAAAAACTATTCAGACATTTATATGGAACAATAAAAGACCACGAATAGCCAAAGCAATGCTCAGCAAAAAAAATAAAGCTGGAGGCATAACACTACCTGACTTTAAGCTATACTACAAAGGTATAATAACCAAAACAGTATGGTACTGGCATAAAAACAGACACACTGACCAATGGAATAGAATAGAGAATCCAGAAATCAACCCACACACTTACTGCCATCTGATCTTTGACAAAGGCACCAAACCTATTCACTGGGGAAGGGACTGCCTCTTCAGCAAGTGGTGCTGGGATAACTGGATATCGATATGCAGGAGAATGAAACTAGATCCATACCTCTCACCGTATACTAAAATCAACTCAAAATGGATTAAGGATTTAAATATACACCCTGAGACAATAAAACTTCTTAAAGAAAACATAGGGGAAACACTTCAGGAAATAGGACTGGGCACAGACTTCATGAATACGACCCCAAAAGCACGGGCAACCAAAGGAAAAATAAACAAATGGGATTATATCAAACTAAAAAGCTTCTGCACAGCAAAAGAAACAATTAAAAGAGTTAAAAGACAACCAACAGAGTGGGAGAAAATATTTGCAAAATATACATCTGACAAAGGATTAATATCCAGAATATATAAGGAACTCAAACAACTTTACAAGAAGAAAACAAGCAACCCAATTAAAAAATGGGCAAAAGAGCTAAGTAGGCATTTCTCTAAGGAAGATATCCAAATGGCCAACAGACATATGAAAAAATGCTCAACATCACTCAGCATCCGGGAAATGCAAATCAAAACCACATTGAGATACCATCTAACCCCAGTTAGGATGGCTAAAATCCAAAAGACTCTGAACGATAAATGCTGGCGAGGCTGCGGAGAAAAAGGAACTCTCATACATTGTTGGTGGGACTGCAAAATGGTGCAGCCTCTATGGAAAATGGTATGGAGGTTCCTTAAACAACTGCAAATAGATCTACCATACGACCCAGCCATCCCACTGTTGGGAATATACCCAGAGGAATGGAAATCATCAAGTCGAAGGTATACCTGTTCCCCAATGTTCATCGCAGCACTCTTTACAATAGCCAAGAGTTGGAACCAGCCCAAATGCCCATCATCAGATGAGTGGATACGGAAAATGTGGTACATCTACACAATGGAATACTACTCAGCTATAAAAACGAATGAAATACTGCCATTTGCAACAACATGGATGGACCTTGAGAGAATTATATTAAGTGAAACAAGTCAGGCACAGAAAGAGAAATACCACATGTTCTCACTTATTGGAGGGAGCTAAAAATTAATATATAAATTCACACACACACATACACACATACACACACAAACCGGGGGGCGGGGAGGAAGAAGATATAACAACCACAATTATTTGAAGTTGATACAACAAACAAACAGAAAGGACATTGTTGGGGGGGAGGGGGGGAGGGGGGAGGGAGGGAGGTTTTGGTGATGGGGAGCATTAATCAGCTACAATGTATATCGACAAAATAAAATTAAAAAAAAAAAAAAAAAAATTGAAATCATTTCAAGTATTCTTTCAGGCCACAATGACATAAAACTGGATATCAATAACAAGCAAAACCCTGAAAACTATACAAATAAATGGAAACTAAACAATAGGCTCCTGAATTTCCTATAGGTCCAGGAAGAAATTAAACAGGAACTCAAAAAATTTCCTGAGACTAATGAAAATAAAGATACATCATACCAAAACCTGTGGGATACTGCAAAAGCAGTACTAAGAGGCAAACTTATTGCAACATATGTTTACATCAAAAGAATGGAAAGAATTCAAATAAACAACCTAACCATATATCTCAAAGAACTTGAAAACAACAGCAATCCAATCCTAAAGGTAGTAGATGGAAAGAAATAATTAAGATTAGAGCAGAACTAAATGAAATAGATAACCAAAAAATGATAGAAAATATCAACAAAACAAAAAGTTGGTTTTTCAAGAAGATAAATAAAATAGACAAACCATTACCTAAGGTAACAAAAAAAAAAGGAGAGAGAAGACCCAAGTAACAAAAATCAGAAATGAAAAAGGAGACAATACAACTGATACCACAGAAATACAAGGAATCATTAGAAACTATTAGAAACAACTGTATGACAAAAAGTATGAAAATCTGGAAGATATGGATACGTTTCTGGACACATACAAACTACCCAGAAGAAACAGAAAGCCGGAACAGACCGATAACAAGCAATGAGGTTGACGTAGTAATCAATCTTCCAACAAAGAAACGTCCAGGTATGGAAGGCTTTACAGCTGTATTCTACCAAACATTTTAAGAGGAATTAATACAATTTTCCTCAAATTATTCCAAAAAATGGAAACAGAAGCTATTCTCCCAAGCTCATTATATGATGTCAACATAACTCTGATACCAAAACCAAATAAAGACACAACAAAAAAGAAAATTACTGCCAATATCCTTGATGAATATAGACGCAAAAATTGTCAACAAAATAATAGAAATCAGAATACAGCAATACATCAAAAAAATTATATACCATGATCAAGTGGGATTCATCCTGGGAGGCAAGGATAGTTCCACATAGGAAAGTCAATTAATGTGATACATCACATCAATAAACTCAAGGACAAAAACCATATGATTATCTCAATAGATGCTGAAAAAGCATTTGACAAAACTCAACATCCGTTCATGATAAATACTCTCAACAATCTAGGTATAAGAGGAAAGTATTTCAATACAAATAAAAGCCAACTATGACAAGCCCACTGCCAGTTTCATTCTGAATGGGGAAAAACTGAAGGCTTTTCCCTTTAGAACAGGACAAGACAAGGATGCCCACTCTCACCACTTCTATTTAACATAGTACTGGAGGTACTAGCCAGAGCAATGAGGCAAGAGAAAGAAATAAAGGGCATCCACATGGGAAAAGATGAAGTGAAACTGTCTCTATTTGCTGATGAAATGATACTATAAAAAGAAAAACCTAAAGACTTTATCAAAAAACTCCTAGAGCTGGCTAATAATTTCAGTAACTTTGCAGGATACAAAATAATTGCCCCCAAGTCAGTTGTATATATGTTCTCCCATAATGAGCTAACAGAAAGAGAAAATAAGAAAGTAAGCCCATTTACAACAGTCTCACACACACACACACACACACACACACACACACACACACACACACACACACACACACACACACACACACACACACACACACACAATACCTAGGAATCAATTTAACCAAAGAGGTGAAAGATGTCTACAATGAGAACTACAAACCACTACTGAAAGAAATTAAAGAAGACACAAAATGATGAAAAGACATTCCATGCTCTTGGATTGGAAGAATTAACATTGTGAAAACGTCTATACCAGCCAAAGCAATCTACACATTCAATGCAATCCCCATCAAAATACCAGTGACTTTCTTCACAGAAATGGGAAAAACAATCTCAACACTCATATGGAACAAGACCCCAAATAGCCAAAGCAATCCTGAGCAAAAAACATAAAACCGGAGGCTTAACTCTATCAACTTCAAATTATACTACAAAGCTATAGTAGCCAAAACAGCATGGTACTTGCATAAAAATAGACCCTCAGATAAGTGGAGCAGAATAAAGAACCCAGAAATCACCCCTCAGGCTTACAGCTGTCTGATATTGAACAAAGGCAACAAAAACTGCATTGGGGAAAAGACCGCTTCTTCAATAAATGGTGCTGGGAAAATTGGATTCCATACACAGAAGAATGGTAGTAGACTTGCACTTCTCACCATATATTAAAATCAACTAAAAATGGATTAAAACCTCAAGTATAAGACTTAAAACTGTAAAATTACTAAGGGAAAATATAGGTGAAACACTTCAGGGAGTAGGACTGGGCACAGACTTTATGAACATGAGCCAGGAAGCACAGCAACAAAAGAAAAAATAAATGAGACTATATCAAACTAAAAACTTATGCACAGCAAAGGAAACAATCAAGAGAGTGAAATGACAACCTACAGAGTGGGAGAAAATTTTTGCTAACTATGCATCTGACAAGGAAGGGATTAATATCCATAATATACAAGTAACTAAAGCAATTATACAATAAGAAAACAAATAACCCAACTAAAAAATGGGCAAAGGAATTGATTAGACATTTTTCAAAGGAAGACATACAAATTCATCTTGCACAATGAATGTGTGTATCCCTTGACAAACTCTCTCCTTTTCACCCACTCTCCAGCCCCTGGCAACCACCATTGTACTCTCTGCCTTTATGAGTTTGACATTTTTACACTCCGCCTGCAAATGAGATCATGCAGTATTTGTCTTTCTGTACCTACTTTATTTCACTTAGCATAATGATCTCCAGTTTCATCCATGTTATTGCGAATGGCAGGATTACTTTATATTTTGAGGTCATATAGTATAAATATATACTGTTGTTATATGTAATAATAGTACACACACACACAAAAATACATACATACCTGTATATAGCTCTACTGATTCCTCCAATAATGGATATTTAGGTTGTTTCCTTATCTTGGCTATTGTGTTTAATGCTGCAGTGACCATGGGTAAGTAGATCTCTTTGAGATACTGATTTCATTTTTTTAGACATATACCAGGAAGTAGGATTACTTGGCTCATATGGTAGTTCTATCTCTAATTTTTTAAGGAAATTCCATACTGTATTCCATAATGGCTGAATTAATTTACTTTCCTATCAAAAGTGTACAAAGTTTCCCTTTTCTCCACACCCTCATCAATACTTGCTGTCTTTAGTCTTTTTTGATAACTATTCTAAAAGGCGTGAGATGATATCTCATTGTGGTTTTAATTTGCATTTTCATGATGATTAGTGATGCTAAGCACTTTTTCATATACATGTTACCATTTTACATCCCTTTTGAAAACATCTATTCAGTCCCTTTGCCCATTTGTTTGAATTATTTGTGTTTTTGCTATTAAGTTTGAATTTCTTAAATATTTGGATGTTTTTCTCTATTATTTGTCAATTTTTTCTATTATAGATTTCTGTTCTCACTATTAGTATTTTCCTTCTTCTGCTTACTTTCATTTTAATGTCTGTCTTTCTTAATTTCTTATTGTGAAGGCTGAATGCTATATCTTGAGACTTTTTATCTTTTCTAATATGGCCTTGAGTACCATAAATTTCTCTCTATGACTACTTTAGGTACATCTCACAAATTTTGATATGTTTAGTTTTCATTTTCATTTAGTTAAAAGAGTGTTCACATTTTCATTTTGTTTTTTCAATTAACCTTTGAGATTCTTAGAAACTGCTGCAAAATTTTATTTTCTGTTTTGTAATTAGTGAATAGCTTGGGGAGATACATCAAAACTTTTCAAATATTCTTTAATTTCTAACTTTTGCCTACAAATTTTCACATGTTGCAGTGGATCTTGCCAACAATTATTACTATTGGTTTCTAATGGTTTTATTTTTCTCATTTGGGGAATATTCCAGAATATTTTTCTATTATTAATACCTAGTTTAATAGCATTGTGGTCAGAGAACTATTGTGTATGAAGTGCATCATTATACATTTAATTTAATACTTGTTTTATGGTCCAGAATATGGTATAGCTTAGCAAATGTCATATGTATTTGGAAAGAATGTGAAATCTTCTGTCACAGTGCATAGATAGCATTCTCTTAGTGTTATTTAGGTCAAGTTGGTTCAAAGTGTTTGTATTAGTCTGTTTGTATTAGTCTGTTTGGGTCTTTTAAACAACCAGCTCTCATGGGAACTAGTAGAGTGAGAACTCACTCACTACCCCCCTCCCCGAGGGAGAGCATTAATCCATTCATGAGGGATCCACTCCCATGACTCAATCAGTTTCCAACACTGCCACATTGGAGATCATATTTCCATATGAGTTTTGGAGGGGACAACACATCCAAACTCCATCAGTGTTGTTCAAAACTTTATACACTCACTGATTTTCTGTTTATGTGATCTATAAATTATTTAGAAGGTGTTGAATTTGTCAACTATAATTTTGGATCCATCTATTTCTCCTCATAATTCTTCATTTGTTGCTTTACTTATTTTGAAGGTCTGCAGTTAGGTATATTCAGAGTTGCTATGTTCTCTTGAATTGACAGCTTTGTTATTATGAAATGATCTTTGTTATCCCTGGTAATATTGCTTTCTCTGATATCTAATTTGTTTTACATTAATATAGCCACTACAGCTATTTTATTTTAGTGCAAGCTTGATATATATATATTTTTTTCATCATTTTTATTTTAATATTCTTAGGTGTTTATACTTAATGTTGTTACATGTAGGCAGCTTATACTTGTCGTTATTTTGTTTTGTTTGTGCAAACTGTTAATTACTTATTTTTAAAATCTAAGTTGGCAATGTCTATGCTTTGTTTCTCTTTTTCAGCCTCCTATGGAATTGAGTGTTTTTATGATTTCATTTAATTATCTTGTTGGTTCGCAAAATGTTACCCTCTGTTTTGGTTTTTGTTTTGGTATTGCTTTGTATTTCATATTGAATAACTTATTATTAACTTATTGTACCATTTCACATATGTATAAGAACAATCAAAGCCTTTATTTCACCCCCTCAGTGTTTAGGCAATTGCTGTCATTCATTTTACTCTCACATAAGTTACACACCCCACAAAACATAATTATTATTTTGTCTATAAACATTTATTTTTTTAAATGAGATTCAAAAATTAAAAACAATGTTGTATATTTACCCATTGTAGAGCTAGGGCTAGGGCTCACAGACCCCTCGAGCCCATTGTCCAGACTGGGTCACAAACCCTGCACATGCCCGTCTACGAGCTAGGTAACAGGAAAAGGTTCTTGGAGCCGTGGGTGAAGAAACAATAGGTTTTATTTTCAGACACGAGCTCTGCCAACCAGCAGTTCAGAGCCACTTCCTCACACACCTAAGAGCACACAAAAAAAGCAACAAGCAAAGGATACACGGGCATGCATGCATACTAACTCTACTTCCACACAACTTGTTTACAAAGGATGTGCTGCACCACACCCAGCCAGACCTGAGGTGAGGAGGCCTGACTAAACTACTCTATTTTCCTCACACCCATATATTTACATTCCTCTTGTTTTTATTTCCTAGGTTTTCAATTGGTATCATCATTTATCTTCCTGGTGGAATTTCTTTAACATTTCTTGTAATAGAGCTCTGCCAATATGGACTTTTTCAAATTTGTATGTCCATAAAAGTCTTATTTTGTCTTCAATTTTAAAAAATTTTGTACAATAATTTTTGACTTAACGTTTTCCATTATTGCTTAGTCTTTTCATTAATATCAATTTACTGCTTCAAGATTCAATCCACCTGCCCTCATTTCATAGGTTGTTATGTTTCCAATTTATCACAAGTCCTTAGTGTTCCCTTATCTTTCATTACTTTGACATTTTAAAGAGTATTCATATGTTATTTTGTAGAATATCCTTCACTTTGGACATTTCTTCTGTTTTCTCATGATTAGACAGAAGTTATATATTTTAGGCAGGAATACCACAGAGATGAAGTGTTCTCCTCAGGCCATGTATCAAGAGGATTACAGTAATATTACTTATTACTAGTCATGTTAAAGTGGATCATTTATTTAGGTAATATCTGTTGGATTTTTATACTGTACATTTTAATTTTCCCTTTTGTAATTAGTAAATATCTTGGGGGGGATGCACCAAGACTTTGAAGATATTCTTTATTTTCTTACTTTTGCCTACAAATTTTAGCATCTAGCAACAGACCTGGTCTGCAATAGTTATTACTATGACGTTCTACTGGTAAGTTTTATTTTTCTCATTCCATATACATTTATTAATTGAAACATTTCTGTAGTTATAAATGGCCTTTCCCCCTTTTCTTTATTAAACTATTTATATAAGAATGAACTCATAGATACATATTTCATTCTTTGAGTTATAATCAAATTCTGTATTTATTCTGTTGCTGTAATTATTCCAGCTTTGATTACTGGGGATTTTATCAAGTTGGATCCTAAATCCTTCTGATATGTCCCCATTTCCTTTTGTTATTTTTATTTTACTTTATTTTATTTTAGCATGTTCTTACATTCCTGGATCTCTCCTAGCTGTAGAATCAACCATTTCTCCAAAGACCTCTGGTTCCTTTTTTTTTTCTTTTTAATTGAAAATGGTATATGGAAACCAAGAATATGGTTCTAGACATGCTCTTTGCTACTAGATTCCAGTTTCTAAGTCCTCTCAGTGGATATAGGAAAGTCTGTGATATCTACAGGGATGCTTTTCTTTAATCTCAGATACTGAGAATGTATTTTCTCTCTCCTTCTCTGTCTCTCTTTCTCTCTCTCTCATGTTCCCTCCCACCCTCCCTTATCTATTTGATAATAAATGGCTAAATGTCTATCCATTTTAATGGTCTTTTCAAAACATCACATTTTTTCTCTGTAGCTTTTCTGTTTTCAATCTCATTTATATTTGATATTATCTTTGTTTTCTCACTTCTGTTTTCTGTAGGTTTAATTTGTTCTCTTGGTTTTTTAGGTTGCAGTTTTAGATTATTGACTTAAGACTTTTTTTCTTGTTCAATGCTAAAAGCTTCCTATATGTGCTACATTATTTGCTTACCACAAATTTTGATGTATTGTGACTTCATTTTTATTTGGTTCAAAATGTATTTGTTATTTTGTATTCTTTAAGATTTCCTCTTTGACCCACAGATTATTTAGAAGCACTTTAATCTGTAAATATTTGGGGCTATCTTTCTGTCATCGATTTCTAGTTTATCCTATTATGGTCTGAGAGCTTCCTTTGTAAGATTTATGTTCTTTTAAGTTTTAAGGCCTGTTTTATGGTCCAGAATATGGTCTATCTTGTTAACACTCCCTGTGGAATTAAAAAGCATATGTATTCCTCTGTTCTTGTTGGAGTGTTCTATAAATACCAATTGGGTTAAGTGGTTGATAGTTTTGTTTAGGCCATCTATATCCTTACTGATTTTCTGTCTCCTTGTGCTATCAATTCTGAGAGAGCAGCATTAAAGCAATGTACTATAACTGTGGATTTATGTATTTTTCCAGCATTTCTTTCAGTTAATTAGCAGAGAGGAATTTTTCTTGCTAGTATTTGGCTGTGCTTGCCTCCCTAGGCACCTGTTTTTCCTATCACTTTAGACTAGTTGGTTGCTCTATGACCATAGCTCACTAAAGGGTTCAAGAACGTTTGTGAACCTAACAGTTTTTCTAGCTTGTGTGTGAGTGTCTTAAGATTAAGCATGACACTCTTTCCCCAGTTCTCTACATTCCTAAGCAGCAGCCGAGAGAATTGTCTTTATTTTTTACAGCAATTTTGGCTGGATAAAGAATTTATTATCATCCTCAGTGCACACATATACACACACATGCACACACATAATTTTACCATTTAATACTTTGAAGATGTTGCCTGGCTGACTTCTGAATTTCCTTGTTTCTGATAGAGGTCTTTATACTTATTTTCATTCATCTGTATGTATGGGTTTTCCCCCCTCTGGATGTTTTTATTATTTTCTGTTTATCACTGGTTTTAAGCAATTTGCTTGTGATGTGTTTTGTGTAGTCTGGTTGACATTCTTGTATGTGAGGGTTTTTTTTTTTTGTTTTCGATATTCTTAGATCTGTAAATTTAAACTTTTACTCAAATTTGGAATATTTTTGGCCATAAAATATTCAAATTTTTCCTTCCTCTCCTGTCTTTCCTTCTCTTTGATGATACTAAATACACATACATTTGGCCACTGGATATTGTCCCACAGCACACTGATGCTCTGGTCTTTTTTCTCTTTCTCTATTTTGAGTACTTTCTATTGATATATCCAAGCTTGCTAGTTTTACCTTCAGAAATATGTAATCTAACCTCAAAACCATCTAGTGAATTTTAATTTCAGATACAGTTTTTACCTCTAGAAGTTTGATTTAGGTTTTATTTATATTTTAAATGCCTGTATTTATTATATTTAATCCTTTATCTTCTTGAACTTATGGGACACAGGCTTCGCAACTATGCTAATGTCTCTACCTACCATGATTTATTCCATTTTGGGTCTGTCTCAACTGATTGAGTTACTCTTCATTTTTTGCCTTGTTTTTTTTTTTTTCATATCTGGTAATTTTATTGGATACCAGATATTGTGAAATTTACTTTGTTTAGTACTGGATATTTTTACAACCTTGTAAATATTCTTGAGCTTTTTTGTGTTGCAGTTATGTTAATTGGAAACAGATTGGTCCTTTCAAGGCTTGCTTAAAGCTTTATGTGTGGCCCTTCAGTAGCCTTTGGTTTGGAGCTAATTTGACCCCACTTCCGAGCTAATGATTTTCTGAGCACTCTACTAGATGCCAGTGAATCACCAGATTTTCCACTGTGGCTCATGGGAATATGATCTATTCCTTTCCCTATGTGTGCTCTGGAGAATGTTTCATCTGTTCTTTTGGCAGGGCTTTTTCTCTAGTTTCAGGAAGTTTTCTTTCAGGCATGCATTCATCAACACTCAATTGAAGATCTGAAGGGGACCTTCTGCAGATCATCAGAGCAGAACTCCCTCTGTTTCTCTGTACATCTCTCTCCAATTCAGTACTCTTGCGACCTCGAGCTTCCCTGGCCTCCTCAGATTCCCAGCTCCATCTTTTTAACTCAGGCCCCATCTGAGTTTCTCTCCCCTGTGTTTCAGTCTGGAAAGTCAAGTGAAAAAGCTGGGGCAATTTTAAGGCTCACCACATTTCTGTCCTCTCTCTAAGGAACTACTTACTATCCTATGTTTCCTGATATCCAAGTCTGAAAACTGTTCTTTCACACATTTTTTTCTTCAGATGTTTTGTTGTTTCAAGTAGGACTGTAAATCCAGTCCCTGTTATTTCAAATTGGCTAAAAGTCCCTAAATTATTCTTAAATCATATTACAAAATTATGTATTTATTCAATGAGAAATGTGTTTTGAGAAAAAATATTTTACTAATCATTTTTCATATTTTATATATCTCCCAGTATCCTTCCAACTTGTAAACTATTTATCTGTTTCAATCCAATTTTGAAAGAATTAATGTGCACTTGTGAAAAAGTTTGGAAATATTTTTTAAAATGCAAAGCTACATTTTAGAGAAAGAAAGATAAAGCATTTTTTTTTCTATTTTGTGGGGATCCATTCTTGAGTTTTTTACACAGAGCTGAATGGAAACTATCAAGTCAACTCTCAATTCTTTTTGAGTTTATTTTTCCTTTAAAATTTGATTCTCATATCACATTATTATAAAATGCAAAAAACCTATTAAGTGTTCTTTTTTTTTTTTTTACAATCTACCTTTATTATTTAATAAAATCACAATATAGATAGTGGTACAAGTATTAGGAAACAAGATTATTTGGCACTGCAGACACTAAAAACACACTATAGGAGCTTTTCTTGTGTAAATTCTAGGTTTATAACTTGAGATAAAAGGCCTATAGAAAACAACATCATAATAATAATCCATTAGAATATATACAGCTATACATTGTCTTACCGTAACGATTGAACACCAAGAGATTTAAATCCAGACACTCTGAACTTCAGTTGCCGTATTAGTCCATTTTCTGCTACTTATAACAGAATATCTGAAACCGTGTAATTTATAAAGGAAACAAATTTATTTTTTACAATTCTGGAGTCTGGGAAGTCCAAGTTCCAGGGGGCACATCTGGTGAGGGCCTTCCTGGTGGGAACTCTCCACAGAGCTCTGAGAAGGCCCAGGATATCTCATAGCAAGGAGGTCAAGAACTCATTTTAATGTGCTCACTAGCTCTCTTTAAGCTATCAGTGCTCTTCCTGTAATAACCCACTCATCCATTAATCCATTAATTCAAGAATCCATGAATGGATTATTCCATCAGTGAGGCCATAGGCCTCAAGATCCAACCATCTCCCAAAAGACCCACCTCTCAACACTGCCACATTGCAGATCAAGCTTCCACATGAACTTGGAAAGGGACAAATATTCAGACCATAGCAGTTACTTTCAGAGTAATAAGAAAAAATTGTGAAGACATGTCTATTCCATTCATACATGATTTAATTGAAATCCATTATAAAATTGCAATTATGTTAAAATAGAAACTAATGTAAGAAAAATACTTTAAGATATTATTAAATATTATGTTGGACTGCAAGGTTATTTTATTTCTGTACTTTTGCAGAATGATACATAGAAATTCAAATGCCCATTGCATTTTATAATCCTCTAAGTGGGTATATACGTATATCTATAGGAATGAATATGAAGATTAAAATAATTACATCAAAATGATAAAGATGGTGATTTGTAGAATTAGTAATGATGTATGATTAAAACATATGTCTCTCCATAAAAACTGTATGGAATGCCAACTTTTAACACTTGAAATGAAATGAAACATGTAATTACTATTTAATAGCTGATATGTTTCTATTCCTCCTAATAGAATAATGAAAATAATTGGAAACTCTTTCTGTATAGTTTTCATAATCATTTAAATACCATTTGCTGTGCCTTTCATTTCAAAGGGCTTAAAAATATTGTAGGAGTTAATGTAAAACGAATGAACTCTTAAAGTTAGTGTTAATTTTACTTGCAGTGTTTCCAATTCGGTTCACAGGAATCTTTTATTAGCAGTTCTGAATCTCTATGACCAAGCATATGTAATGTTTGGTAAATTTACTAAGTTAGACTTCTAATCTAAACAATTTATTTGATTGCATCACCATATTATCCTACAACTACATGTACTCCTTTTCCTCTAAAACCTACAATGAAGTGATGCGGCAAGCACTATAAAGTAGATGGTTCATTTGCAGAGTAAGCTCTATGTAAAATTAGAAAGTAGTCTAAATTTTATTTCAGCATATTCAGTCATTGCTTTTACAACATTCTCTTCCTCCATAGAATGCTCTCACTTTTTCTGCCTGCAGTTTAGTTTTTGTTTTCCCATTTCCTCTCTCAGAAATCGATATGATAAACTCACAGAAAATAACATTAATTGTGAATATATCTTTGGGCACAATAAATAAGTAATGAAGGATAAAAGGAAGAAATAGAGGAAGGATAAGTGTAAATAAAGGAAGAAATATAGAAGGAATAAGTGGCCTTATTTAGAGAAAGTGAAGTTTTAAGCCAAATAAAATGACACTGTTATTAAGAGATCTCCAAATGTCAGAAAATTAGCACAAACATGTTTGTGATATCATGTAAGCACTAATCTAGTTAATGTAAGCAAGAATTCTTCCTATTATTTGTATTTTTAAAATAAATTCAATAAATGTTTTTGAAAATATGCCATGTGCACAAAACAGTGGACAAAAAGTTTGTAGAAAACAAACCTTTAGAAAAGCTTTCATTGTAAGTTACAAAGTGTGGGTTACTTTTCATGATCTTCTAGAAATGGGTTGTTATTGAAGGATATTGTCTTACTCCTGTCATTTAATTGCTTTTCTCATGGTTGTCATAAATATCTTTTGTTCCTTTTTTTCCCTTTTATTGTTTGTCTTCAATGTTTGCTGTTTTTTTCAGGTGATGTGCTATAATTTTTTTCTCTTTCTCATTTGCATATCTGCTCTAACAGTGGGGTTTGTCCTTTCTTACCATCATGCATGCATGAGATGAAACAGTTAATTAAAAAGCATGAGCTACTAGAAATCACCCAATATGAAGTAAATAATTTGATTAGCCCCATAAGTATTAAGAAAATTGAATTTTAAAATGCAAAAATGCCCAGAAGGGAAATCTGGGCCCAGATGGCTTGAGTGGAGAATTGTTCCAAATTTAAAAAATAATAGTAAAAATTTAACACAATATCTTCCAGAAAATAAAAGAGAAGAAACACTGTATAGTAACAAACTTAATCTTGCTGGAAAGGAGGTGTCTGATCTTTATCCTTAGCTTCTTGGAATAAAAGAATATCTAAGCATTTGGAATGCCATGCCTGATAATAGTATCTGTGTTAACCTGGAGCTTTTGAGCCACATCAATAATGTTATTTAAGGTAGGGGCCTTGGACCAAGGCAGATAATAAAAATGTTGGAGGGTTTCAGCAATACCAGAAATGTGACATAGGTGGGGGCTTTGAGTCACCAGCAGCCCAATTTTCTGACAGATTGGAAACTGACATTACCCAGGTGGGTGCTTATTAGCAATACCTATAAAATGGACCTGCAATAAAGACATTGGACACCGAAGCATGGGTGAGTTTCCCTGATTGGTAATACTCTATGCATCTATCAATGCCAGGAAAGTGACATGCCTTTACTCCATGGAAAGAGGGCAACACAACATTTATATTTCTCTTGAGACTTCTTTAACCCATGTATTAATTATCACTACCTTATTTCATCTCCAGTCTCTTGTTGATTTTCCAGATATTTTTCTGTTATTGATTACTAGTTTATTTTCATTATAGCCTGAGAAGATACTTTATAGGATTACTATTCTTTTGAATTTGTTAAGATGTTTATGGTTCAGAATGTGGTTTATCCTGGTGAGTGTCTCATGTGATCTTCAGAAGAATATGTATCCCTCTGTTTAATGGATTTTTGATTGCTTGATCTATCAATTCCTGAAAGTGAAAGAAAAGTGTTGAAGTCTCCAACTATAATAGTGGATTTGTCTATTCCTCTTTGCACTTCCAACATTTTTTGCCAGAGGTTCAGGATTAAGTCTCCTTGGAGAATAGAGCCCTTTATTATTAAGTGATACTTCTTTTTATCCACAGTAATTTTCCCTGTTCTGTTTTGTCTGATATTAATTTAGCTATCCCAGGTTTCTTTGATTAGTATTATCATGCTTTATCTTTCTTCATATGTATACTTTTAACTTACCTGTGTTCTTATCTTTAAACTGGACTTCTTCTAGACAACATATATTATCTAGAAGATAAATAAAGGGTATTACTCTTTTTAAAACACACTCTAGCAATATGTTTTTTAATTAATGCATTTAAAGTACTCATAGCTAAAATGGTTATGGATATAGTTGTATTAATATCTACCATATTTGTAATTGTTTTCTATTTATTGCCCATATCCTTTGCTTCCTTTTTCTCCCTTGAAAATTTTTCTGCCTTTTCTTGTTTTGACTGAAGATTTTATAAAATTGCATTTTCTCTTCCTTTCTTAAGATATCAAATACACTTTTTAAAAACATATTTTAGAGAAATGCCAAATGGCCAACAGACATATGAAAAAATGCTCAACATCACTCAGCATCCGGGAAATGCAAATCAAAACCACATTGAGATACCATCTAACCCCAGTTAGGATGGCTAAAATCCAAAAGACTATGAACGATAAATGCTGGCGAGGCTGCGGAGAAAAAGGAACTCTCATACATTGTTGGTGGGACTGCAAAATGGTGCAGCCTCTATGGAAAATGGTATGGAGGTTCCTTAAACAATTGCAAATAGATCTACCATACGACCCAGCCATCCCACTGTTGGGAATATACCCAGAGGAATGGAAATCATCAAGTCGAAGGTATACCTGTTCCCCAATGTTCATCGCAGCACTCTTTACAATAGCCAAGAGTTGGAACCAGCCCAAATGCCCATCATCAGATGAGTGGATACAGAAAATGTGGTACATCTACACAATGGAATACTACTCAGCTATAAAAACGAATGAAATACTGCCATTTGCAACAACATGGATGGACCTTGAGAGAATTATATTAAGTGAAACAAGTCAGGCACAGAAAGAGAAATACCACATGTTCTCACTTATTGGAGGGAGCTAAAAATTAATATATAAATTCACACACACACACATACACAAACCGGGGGCGGGGGGGAAGAAGATATAACAACCACAATTATTTGAAGTTGATACAACAAACAAACAGAAAGGACATTGTTGGGGGGGAGGGGGGGAGGGAGAAGGGAGGGAGGTTTTGGTGATGGGGAGCATTAATCAGCTACAATGTATATCGACAAAATAAAATTTAAAAAAAAAAAAAAAAAAACATATTTTAGTGATTTTCCTAGAGTTTATAATATACATTTACAGAAAATTCTAATCTTTCTTTACCCTTCACCTGCAATATCCACTAGGGAATCTTTCCCAGCCCTTCACAGGTTCCTGGAGCTAAACCTCACAAAAGTGTGAGGGCCCACCTATAACTTTAGCCCTCATTTGTTACTAATTCTCATTCTAGTCCACACTAAGCTTCTTCTACACTTGTCAAAATTCCCTTTAAAGTGTTTATACCAGCATCTGATACCAGCAGCTTCTGCTCCATACATGCAGATTTGGCTGTGATTCTTTGGATTCATCTATTTTCCAGATTTTTGGAGTGGCTGCTTGCCATGAAAGCTCAGTTCTTTGAGGCATCTGACTAAGTGATTGGCTTTAGTTTGTTCAGATAGTTTCTTGTTTTAAGGATGGGACTAGGCTCTTCTAAGATTTTAATACATTGGAGGTCAGAAGTTACTCTCATCTTTTAATGTTTGGCTGTTATGAATATGCCAGATCCTACAATAACCAACATGATAACTAAAATTTTTCTTTGACTCTTTCACAATTTATGAAGAAAATATTTTTCAATTTCAGTAATAATTCATAAATGAAAGGTCTTTCTCAGATAGTAAGATCAAGAAATAGTATGAAGAAACATGACATGCATAATAATGTACTACTTTGTCTTAAGCTAATGATAAATTAATCAAATTCATAGCATGTGAAGGCAAAATTATTTCATAGTTTACTGTATAACAGAAAATTTTACATTAGTTTAAACTTGTAAGTGCTGAAAGTATAAAATCATCACAGAATATGTAGGGGAATAAAAAGTATTAACTTAAAAGAAAAAATGCTGCTATACATATATTGCAAGCAGTGATTCAGTTTCAGCATGAAAAGAAATCTCTCATGATTAATTTGTTCTTAATATTAACTTAATGCTTTTGTAATCTTTTTAAATTTGGAAATGTTTTGGGGTCATAAAGTTATATATGGTCATAAAAAGTGTACACTCCTGTTTATAATAAATAAAAATAATTTATATCAAAATTAGAACCCTACAAAATTTTATGCACCTTCTAAAAGATATCACACATAATTTTGAAGGCATATTTATTCAAGTGATGAAACTTTTCAATGGAGAGCCACTCATATTCTGAGAGGTAAGCCAAAGAATATCTGAATCTTTGACCCATTCACTGACACACTTTTTCTGTGAGAATTTACATGATGTTATAATTTTTCTTCCTTATCCTGTTAACATAATAGATTACATTAATTGATTTCCTAATATTGAACCCATGTTGTATCCACGAAATAAAATCCATGACATATAATTTTTCTTTATACAGTGTTATATATTCAATTCATTAATATTATGTTAAGAATTTTTGCATCTAAGTTCATGAGAGATGCTGATGGTTTTTGTTTTTGTTTGTGTACTGTTTTTGTCTGGTTTGGGTACCAGTAATAATACAAGGCCTCATAGAGTGAGTTGGCAGGTGTTTATCCCTTTTCTATTTCTGGAAGAGTTTAGGTAAAATTGGTGTTAATTTTTACTCAAGTGTTTATTAGAATTTTCCAATACAACTATCTGGGCCTGGAGATATTTTTTTTAGGATCATCTTAATCTGAAAATCTATGATTTAAGACTATTACAACTATCTGCTGTCGGGCCTTAAAAACTAACGCCACCTTAAGTGACATTACAAGCGGCGCCATTATGGGCCCACAAGGGCGTATTAACGTGGCAGCCTAAGATGGTGCTAGGAGGAAGTAGGATGGGAGTGTCTGTGGGAACCTTGCCTTAGCCCTTATTGGCCAAATACGAGCTTCCCCGCTCGTGAACATTGCGTGATTGCAATAGCTAGGGCATTGAGACAGGATGCATGCTCTTGTAACCTTTAAGCTGATTGGAGGATGTAAAAACCTCCCTTCCCCATCTGCCTTTAAAAGCAAGTGCTTGTGCGATAATAAACGGAACTGCTTGACAGAGTGTCCTTTAACGGGCTGGTTGGGGCCAGTGGCTGTGCTCACCTCTCTTCACGGCTCTCTTCCTCCGTCTCCTCCCAATGGGGCCCGGAGGGAAAGAGGAACCCAGGCAATCCACCTGCCCACCAGAAGGGACACCAAGGGAGGGACTGATAGCAAGGCAAGGGCTGTTGGGATTGGCTGGCGGCAGACCCGAAAATCTGCTACAAATAAAATTTTTAAAAGTCATGAGGGGAAGGATCACATATTTTATTTACCTGTATTTTGGCTCTTTCTGTTGTTGTTATTTCTTCCTAATACTCCAAAATTATTTATGTTATCATTTTATTTCTATTTGAAGATGTTCCTTTAAGCTATCTTTGATGACAGGTCTGCCAGTGACAAGTATTTTTAATTATTAGTTTTATCTGAGAATGAATTTATTCTCCTTAATTCCTGAAAGGTACTCTCACTGGATATATATTTTACATCTGACATTTCTTTTCTTTCCAAACTTGAAAATTATTAGGCCAATTTTTATGGTCTTTCTGATTGCATCTAAGAAATCACCTATTTTTCAAATGAGTCTTCCTCTATAAATAATGCTTAGTTTCTCCCTAGTTTCTTTCAAAATTTCTACTTTTTTTTCTAGTTTTTCAGAAGTGTCATTATGCTGTCTTTTGGTATGAATTTCTTTTGGTTTATCCCTTTTAGGTTTTTCTCAGCTCCTTGAATCTGTAGGTTTGTGTCTTTTGTCAAAATGAGGATATCTTCATCCATCATTTCTTTAAATACTCTTTCAGCTCCATTCCTCTTCTTTATTTCTGATAATCCGAAGATACAAATATTAGAACTTTCATTTTTGTCCACTGGTCTCTGAAGCATGTTTCATATTGTTTTCAGTATATTTTCTTTTTAGTGTTTATATTTAATAAATTCTATTGCTCTGTCCTCATTGGTACTTAGTCTATCTTCTGTCATCTTCATTTTAGTATTCAGTTTATCCAGTATTTTTAAAATATTTTTTATTGTATTTTATATAGTAACATAATTTTATTTGGTTTGTTTTTGTAGTTTTTATTTCATTTCCAAGATTTTCTATATTTTCTTTTATTTCAACAGAATTTTTAACTGATTTTAGATAAATTTTTGATGATTGCTGTGACATTTTTGTCACATTTTTACAATATATGAGTTATCCTGCAGTCAGCACCTACTGATGGTCTTTTCTCCTTCAAGTTGTGTTTTTTCTTTGTTTCCTTGGATGACAGATGATTTCACTTTTATTTCTGACATTTATTCTATTATATTGGGCAAGTCGTTACCTTATTTAAATATTTTTTTATTTTAGCAAGAAGTCACACTGTTTTGATTACCAGTAGGTAGTGGCCTAACTTTTGTGGGCTTTAATTCCTTACCAAGGTTAATTTTGAGAACCTTTCCAGGATTATGTTTTTCTGCTTGGGTTATCTGATGTCACTGAGGCTTCTACTGCTTCCTGCTTTTGCCATTTGAAGAGATGAAACAGTTTTCTTTTCCTACACTGTCAGGTGTTTCTTCCTGAGAGAGAGGAAGCTTATGTTCCTAGAGACATAAAAGCTTCCATAGCCTGGTGATGGTTACTGGGGGTTTTGTTTGTTTGTTTGGGGGGGTTGTTTGTTTGTTTGTTGCTTTTTGGTGAGAGGTGATTTTCCCTTTCTCCCTTCCTGTGCAATACAAACCTGCTGTACCTCCTACCTCACTACTCTGGAGCCTGTGGGTGGAGAAGTAGAGTCTTGGGCTGGTAGGAAAGTAGAGTACTTTTCTGGCTGCTGGATCTCTTTCCAGTGGTATAGGACTTAGCTGGTGCTTTTGGAGGAACACCTGTTGGATTCATGGTTAGAATGAGCCTACCTGGGTTACTTTCTACTGCTAGGGTGGTGGTAGGCAAAAAATGTGTCTTGGTTGCTTTTTTCCCTTGGTCAGGAGGACATAGATGTTCTGCTGCTAAGTTGTTACTCTAGTCCTAGTATAGCAAAGCAGTCCACCTTCTACCACCTAGCAGAATTATCTTTTGGTTGCCCCTTGCATTATTTCCTGGATTTATAGTTGTACTTAATTTGGAGCAGAAAGTAATACGTATATAATATATTTTGGGGTCGCAAATATTTTACTTATTTTTGAAACCTACGTTTTTTCCACTCGACACCCTAACCAGATCTTTATATTTAAAAACTGCTTAGATTAACAAATAAACACTCCATTAATATAAAGAAGCAAGACTAGTCTAAATTCGAAAGTCGGTTGAGTATGTATGTAAACTGCAATACATTTTTCATAAACTGGAAGGCTTTATTTCTTAAATTTCATCAATAACATGAATTAAGAGTGAATTTATCACAGATTTCCTTCTGAATTTGCTTCAAAATATTGCTGCAACAACATTTTTTGTCCAATTATCTTAATGAATGGCAAACTATTCTGTAGATATAGAAAAAGTTATTTAATTTTTTATAAAACCTATACCAGTTATATACAACTAGTTCGATCTGTGTTTATTCTTTCAGATCATCTCTAACTTGATTACTTCCCAATTTCAACCTCAGGATATGTTCTTCCTTGTGGCTAGAAAATTCTGCCTCTACTCCTACCAATTTTCATTTCAAGTGCTCTTTTTCCTTAAGTTCTCAGGTGATGGTCACCTTGGAAAGTTCCTCCTTAATTATCCATTCTAAAGAACCTTCCTACATTACTGTCTGGCATATAACATTATATATTTAGATGGATAAATTAAAATTGTCTCTTTGCCTATATTTCACTTTTTTCCCCTAATAGCGCTTAAATGTCATGAGGACACAGAAATCACTCTATTTATCTATGCATCCATGCCATCTGGAAGAG
Organism: Cynocephalus volans; assembly: GCF_027409185.1. Taxonomy (NCBI): domain Eukaryota; kingdom Metazoa; phylum Chordata; class Mammalia; order Dermoptera; family Cynocephalidae; genus Cynocephalus; species Cynocephalus volans. The sequence continues at coordinate 147,940,374 of NC_084467.1, forward strand.
TGCCCAGCATACAGTAAAAAAAAATACGTATTGCCAAGTGAACAAATAAACGAATAAACAATCAATTGCAGTTTTTTAAAAAAATACTCTTTTCCTACTTGAGAGTTAGCTTAGCTAACATTTTATAATAGCCCCTGATACAAAATAAGAATACAATATATGAGTCTAATGAATAAATTATCTCCTAGTGTTTCTTATGTAATATCAAAAAATTATCTGAATATTCCACAATTTAGGGAATTTTCTTTAGGCACACACACACACACACACACACACACACACACACATGTTTAGGTCTATATCAAAATGTTCAACTAACAGCTTTTGCAAATTTCATCATAGTAGTCATGGTTCATTGAAAACCAAATGCAATAACTTAAACAATAAAGAATTTATTTTTCTGTTATAAAAATCTCTGGGTAGGCAAACCAGGTTAGATATGACAGTTTTCCATCATGAGGAACACAGCTTCTACTTTTCTTTGCCATTTTAAAAATATGGTTCATATTTTGCTTCAAGATAGCTGCTTCAACTTCTACCAACATATTTTTCTTTATTTTATATTTTATTACAGATTTATATAGTAATTTAGACTTGTCACAACACATTCATTTGGAAATTGACAATTTCATTTGAATCTAACAGCTTACCTCTAAAGAAGGCAGATGAGAAAATCCCTCAGAGAGCTTGAGGGATTGCATCGGCTTTTTATCTCTTGCCAAGATGCATCCAAGAACCTTGCACATTTAGTCTCTAATATTTATTTATTTTTGTATTTAGTATAGTAATAATTCAATACCATTGCCTTATAAAAGAATGTTTATACCAAGGAGTTGTAAAATTCTTAAATTTGCATTCAGTGACAAATTAACTCAGTTCATTAGTCATCTGTGCATTTTTCCCTAGAATACTAAGTGAAGTGATCCGGGAGATTACGAATCTCTCCTTAACCAGATATAAGAAGGATTATTATTCATATGGTATTCTTACATTCACAAAATAAAAACTTTATATATTAGAAGGCTGAGTGAACTTTAGACTCTTGTGTACCATAACTAATGGAACAAACGATTCTGAAATTTAGTACTACACACTGTTACGCGTTTAACCATGCACAAATTTGTGAGTTATAATGTCCTACTGTCCTAAATAATATTAACTTAAAATTTTTAATTAAATGGTATACTTTTACATATATTAGCTCATTTGCAACTAGTAAAAAATATAGGGACTTAAATAGGGCAAGCTCTGTTTTGTTTAGCAGATAAACTCTAGAATTGGCATTCGAACCTATATTTTTATTAGGAAATGCTACGATCCATTATTAGACCTCCTGTGTTGAGGAATATTGAGGTCATTCGAAAAAGATCAAGCAAGATGATCTCATAGAGAGGCAAAAACAGAACTGCAATTGTTAAGCAAAATTAATAGATCAACAGATAGCAGAGCCTCAATGACTGGGCCAGAAAGGAGGATAGGAATCAAATAAAACCAAGCATTGGGAATTTAGGATCAAAAGAAAACGTAATTTTTAAATGTAAGCTTTAACTTTCAGCAATATTTATTTGCCTAGAGTAAATACCAGATCCTAGGTCTTTGGACTAATTAATGCATTCTTGGATAGGACCGAGTCTAAGTACAGAGGCTTAGAAACATCAAAGCTATGTGACAGGAAGACAATAAGTCAAATGCTGGTATGGCGGGGCCTCCTTGCAAGTCTGTTGATAGAACAATGAAATCTCTTTTCTAAATCTGGCTCCCATTAGCTCAGCATGTCAGCTTATTTTATCAATCTGCATGCATGCAACTAATGTCACATTTTCACCCCTCCTGCATCTTGTTCATTAGGTATATCAAATCATCTCGTAGGACAACTTCAGGAAATCTATCTATGTATATGTATATGCTTCATGTATATAGATATAAATATATGTGTGTACACACAACTTACACACACACAAATAAACAAACACACCGATATATCCAGTTACAATACAACCTCATATTGTTCCTTTTAGGTTTCACTTTCTATTGTCCAATTGTGAAAAACCTGGATTTTATGATCTTAGCATGTTTATCTATTTATTTGTTTTGTCCATATGTATTATTTCATCTAAGTATCTCATATGTTTAGTTATATTGTACATGGTACTGCTTTTTTTCAATTCCTAATTTTTCATTACTAATATACAGAAAATGTTAGAGGTTTTCATATTGACCTTGTATAACCCCCAGTGTGCATGCAAGTATATTTTAAAAATAAACATTATTATTTTAGAGCTGTTTTAGGTTTGCAGAAAAATTGAGCAGAATGTATAGAGAATTCCCATATACCCGTGCTCCACACACTCAAAGCCTGCCCTACCATCAATATCCCACACCAGCGTGGTATATTTATTACAATCAATGAACTATGCTAACACATAATTATCACCCAAAATCCGTAGTTTATATTAGGGTCCACTCTCAGTGTGGTACATTCTATGAGTTTTGACAAAAGTATAGTGATATGAATTCACAATTGTAGTATTATATAGGATAGTTTCACCATCATAAAAATCTTCTCGCTCTTCCTATTCATCCTCCCTCCACCCTAAACCCTGGCAATCACTGATCTTTTTATTATCTCTATAGTTTTTCCTTTTCCAGAATCTGATATAGTTGGATCATCCAGTATGTGGCCTTTTCAGATTGGCTTCTTTCACTTACATATATGCATGTAAATTTCCTCCATGTTTTCTCATGGCTTGAAAGCTCATTCTTTTTAGCACTGAATAGTATTTCATTGTCTAGATGTACCCCCGTTTATTTATCCATTCATCTAGTGAAGGATATCTTAGTTGTTTCCAAGGTTTGGCAATTACAAACAAATTTGCTGCAAATATCCCTATGCAAGTTTCTTTGTGGACACAAGTTGTCAATTCATATCAAGAAGTGTGATTATTGGATTGTATATAAGATTATGATTAGTTTTGTTAGAAATAGCCAAAGTGTCTTCCAAAGTTGCTGTACTATTTTACGTTCTTATTGACATACTGATTTTATTTCCTTTGGATGTATACCCAGTAGTGGAATAATTACATCATATGGAAGTTCTATTTTTTTTGTTTTTTATATTTCAAGGAACCCACATACTGTTTTCCATAATCACTGCACAAATTTACATTCCCACTAACGTCATGAAAGGTTTTCCTTTTCTCCACATCCATCACTTACTTTATTTTAGTATTTGTGATAATGGCCATTGTGGCAGGTGTGAGGTGATAGCTCATTGTGGATTTAACTTGAATTTCACTGATGATTATTGATGTTGAGCATTTTTTCATATACCTGTTGGCCATCTGTACATCTTCTTTTGAGAGATGTCTATGCAGGTCTTTTGCCCATTTTTTAATTGGTATTTGTTTTCTTGCTATTAAGTCATTTCAGTTCCTTTTATGTTTTGGATATTAAGCCCTTATCAGATGTAGAGCTTGCAGATAAGCTCTCCCATTTGTAGGCTGTCTCACTCTGTTGATTGTTTCCTTTGCCATACAAAAGCTTTTTAGTTTGATGTAATTCCATTTGTCTATTTTAATTTTGTTACATGTGCTATTGGGGTCATATCCCAAATGTCATTGCCCAGACCAGTATCATGGAACTTTTCCCTATGTTTTCTTTTAGTAATTTTATAGTTTTGTGTCTTACATTTAAGTCTCTGTATATTTTGAATAACAGTCCTTTATCAAATATGTCTTTTGTAAATATTTTCTCCTAGTCTTCAGCTTTCCCTCTCACTCTAAGTGTGAATCAGGGGAGATTACAAGGAGTAGAGACTGATACTTCATAGAGACAGATGTAATAAAATGGTAAGAAGAAGTCATTATTTTGATTAAATTGTTTGACATTTAAGAGACTAAAGGAGAATATTTCTTAATAGTTTTCAATGATAGAATATGAGAATTGGGGGAAGAATTTGAAGAAAAGTAAAAGTGACAAGAAAAGTCACATGAAAAAGGAGAGGAAGCATAGATTTTCTATTTAAAAATTGTCTGTGAAAGAACAGGAAGAAAGAAGGAAGGAAGGAAAGAAGGAAGAGACAGATAATCTAAAAGCATTAACAGAGAGAATGTCCAATATGGGGAAAAAAAGTTTGAATTACAAAGGAGTTTGCAAGGTATCAAGGAAAATGTTTAATAAATGATGGTAGGCAACTAAAAGTAATTTAAAATGGAAGTGCTGAATACCTTCTTCATGATTTATATTTCAAAATTACATGTATCGGACATGCAAACTTAAACTCCATTTTGTTACTGCAAAACTTTTGGAAATTCATCTGTAAATTCAAATCTGTATCTATGAAATGTCACAATTACAAAAGCATTTCAAAGTATGATTCCTGATTCAGAAGCCATAAATGACTGTTGATTTTATTCTACAAGATTTTTTTTAAAAAAGTTCTGTAAGAAAATAACAAAAATAATAAATGCAAAGACATATCAATATTTATGCAGCAGGAATCAATACTGTAAAAATACAGTCAGGTATTCTACTATTAATTTGGAGTGGGGAAGACATAACCCTCACTCAAGATTCAGAAGCCATGACGGAAAAAGAAAAAAAAATGTCAACACAGAAACAAATACTTCCAACACTTCTGCACAGAGGCTTCAGAGAGAGAAAGAAAAAGATGCACTTCAAAAGACAAAGTGATTAATTGAGAAGAAAAATACTTGCAATTCATGCTTCAGAAAAAATACTTAATTCCACAATATAGAAAGTTTTCTGAAAGTCAATAAAGAACACGTAAACAGCAATCTAATATAAAAGAGCCTATTGGTATGAATACACATTTGACAGGAAAGTAAATTTAAATGCTACTTAAACATATGTAAAGATGCTCAACTTCACTCATAAAAGAATTTCAAATGAAACTACACTGAGAATTCCAATTCTGTTTATCTCTGATGGAGTAGCTTTATTAGACTGTCACAAAGAGAAAATCTTTAATATCTGGATTAAATTAATACAAACAAACAAGCAAAAATCCCAGCTATCTGAGGAAATGGAAAAGCAATCAAGGCATTGTGAACTTGATGACACAAGATCCTGGAAAGAGGAAAATTTAGTGAGACGAAGCAGCCCTTCCCAGTTGGGTTCTATCTTTGGGACATTTGTCAATTTATAGCTATGGGTTGCTAGAGGAAAGCAGTGACCTCGAGTTCTCTGCAGTGTCATAAATCCGAATTGACAGAAATTGGATTTCTTTCTTACTTATTTTTAACTATATGTCAGAAAATCCTGTGTTTCTATTAAATAGCTACTCTCACTATACCTTATACATCTGCTCCTAAAATTCATTTGGCTCTCTTGCTTGATGTATAAAATGAGGGGTTTTTTGTTTGTTAGTTTTGTTTTGCTGGGATGAAAACTCATTCTTGTGGTATGCCTTGAGTAATTAGCCTTCCTGCCCAGGTTCAGAACCTTCAGATTGTTTTAAAGAGATCTCTGGAGTGCCAATTATAAAACTACTGAGCAAGGTGGTTGAAAATGACATAGACTTATAAGATATCTTCTGAAAGTCAACGGAGCATTTTATAGAGTAGCTGTTTCTAGATGTTCTGTCTTCTTTCCAAGAATTCCAGGTGTCTCCAGTAATAAGGAACTTGTAGTTGTCCATACCACTTATTCCTCATGTCTACACTGCTAAATGCTTGCCAGGTATATGCCTCAGGCCAGTCGTGGCTATAGCATTAGGATTTTTCACTGACTAGAGATCAGTAAACCCTCTAAGCTTTGTTTGCATAATACAATATTTTCCTTGCTGTCTAATCATTCTCAAACCAGTTCCAGCGATTGCTGTGAACAAGGTGAGATTAAATACTGAGCTAGTATAAACACTAAGAATGGTAATCCTAGGCGTAATGTTAGAATCTCCAAGTTTCCTAGCCTAAGAAATGACCAAATTAAGTTGGCCCTGCCTTGATGTGGTACTTTTTCTACTGGAAAAAGTTAACCTTTTATTATGATGGTATAGTATGACTAAGTTGGACTCTTTTTTTTTTTTTTTTTAATCTACTTGCCCCCTCTTTTTTAACATCCCTAAAATACTTCTGGGTTAATTTCTGATTTTCATCCTCTGATACAGACATTAACATTATCAAACTGTAGTACTCTCAGTGCAGACTTTACGACTACATGCTCACTTGAATGGAGGGAGTTCTGTAATGACCTGTCTCTTTCAGTTAAAATGATAAAACATGCACTTGTAATATCAGAGAGTGTAAGGAATTTTGCCCAAGTCCCCATCTTTTGGAACACCTCAGGGTCACTATAGGAATAATTGGAGTTGAGACATTTAACTCAAAAATCATTTCAAGCCTCCGAATCACATGTATCTTTTAAGCAAGCCAGATTGGAGCATCACAGGGTTTATATAGAGAGCATATAGATTCTTGTTCTGCCAGGACTCTGAGGTTCCTTTTCACAGCTGTTACTGCTGTATGGGTATTACACCACAGTACCTCCTAGCAGCTCTATGTGTATGGGAGCCAACCCAGAACTTAACAGTCTTAAGTTCTCTTGGCCTCAGACACATATATCTTTCTATTCATCAGTAATCTCTTGGATTCTCAAATATTTAATAAACCTACCGTTCGTATTTTGAGCATAATGTCTATCAGATGCTGGTAATATTGGTCAATTGGCTTGGTTCCATCTGTGATAACCTTTACATCAGTTAGAATTTCAGTAGCTATTACGTTAAAAGTATCCCACTATCCAGTCAATGGTCTTCTCACATTAAAATCAGGCTCTGGAAATAGGATACATTTATGTACTTGCTGTAATCTACTACATTTTTATTACCTCCATGTTTTTATTCAGAGCTATGATATTCTTATACATGCTAACTAAATGACTGATATTAATAATGAAATAATGATGATGGCTAATTATTCCCTGAATTAGACACTGGCTATCCTGCCACTGGCAAAGAGGGCATCTCTACTTTTTCTTCTTCCTTTTAATCATAAAGTATAAAGAGTGTCACACTCTATTTATCCTGCGGATCAAGTTTGTCTGCTGTTGTAGTATGTGTCTTAACTACTTCTATAGCCTCTGTTTTTTATTTTTGTTTGTGTTTCCCTGAGGATAGAATATCTCACCATTAAAGCAGGCAATTCTGCAGCCAGAAAAGTGTGCTCTTTTTATTTTTATTTTTTGGCAAATTTCATGGGCATTTTTTAGGCAAAATTTATGGCTTTTCATTTTGTAAGAAATAGTGTCTGACCTCATTTATCCATGATTAATCGCCTTCAGTTTCCCCTGCTTCTAAACTATTATCAACATCCTTCCATCCAGCTTCTGGGTGTCTGCCTTTATTTTCTCCTTAAAATCTTCAAGTTTACATCTCCATTTTCCAGATTTGGGGGCATCTATTTACCTTATTGTCTCTAAATATTCAGACGCATACTTCTTTTTTATAATGTACTCTTCCAAATTTACCTCACCTGTTAGAGTGTTAACGAGAGATTTCACAGAACATCTCCATGTTCTTTGTACGATATCAATGGAGTCTCAATATTTTCATTTAATTTAATTGAGGAGCGTATCATGGGTTATATTGCACTGTATCACTGGTCATAATTTGTGATGGGAAAAAGTGAGTAAAATTTTATCCTTGAACATAGTGTAGCTTCGGAATTATTTTAATTAATATACTATTTGACCCTTCTTAGAACTTTTTGGGTCAAATTATATTCTGCTCACCAGAATTAGCAGGAAAATAGATAAAGGAGAAGTAGACAGTGTTAAAGGTATGGATTTAAGAAGGTGGGCCGTGATCCTGGTGAAAAATTGACTCGGTGGTTAGTTCCAATAACAGCAGAAAAGAAAACGATGAAAAATGCACAAAGTAAGGCTTACCTTACCTTGCATTTTTGGTATGAAATGATCTCTACTAAAGACAATTTTCTGTTGTCACTTTATGTCCTTACCTGCATCCTCTACAAAAGGAAAGAATAAATTATTTCCTTGATGTGTGACTCGACTGAGTAGACGTAAAACGTGAACCGTTTATAAGCACAATCTTGGCAGAAAATGATCAATACATCCCATCTCTTCATCTTCCAGTGCTTCAGTTATGGCCAAAGGGGATCTAGAGACCACTAGCTAGTTGTATAAAACTGAATAAACTCTCAATACCAGTTATTTCTGTGATAATCTCATAGAAACATTGGATAAAGTGGACGCTCGAGCAGATTTTTTCTTCTCTCTTTGACTTATTTCAGTGTGAAACAGCTTTCTTGAGTTGGTGTTTTGGCTCTTCTGACACAAACTTCCTCCCAGGATATCTGACCCAAGATCCATGGGAATGTGAAAATGGCAAGGAGGCAGTGATAACAAGGATGTTAGGAAACATTAGCAAGCCAATTTGGCTCTCATGTTGAACCATATTTGTTGAGCAGTATTAACAGCAATGAAGTGCTTGCATTTAAATTCTAGTAATCTAATAAGTAAATTATCAAAAGATTTCCAAAACTTTATATTCATGCACTGCGATTAATATATTACTAATTTTTCTATTAGTAGAGTCTACTAGAGTTCTAGTTTAAATGTTATTAAAAATATGTTGTCATATATCACTTAGCACGTAACACGTGTCCTATATTTGAGTGTCTGTGCATGTACCGACATTTCTAAAATTTTCCAGAGAAACACCTTGTTTTCAGTGCATAGCGAGTGTTGCTGTCTTAAGGTGATCATGTAAATATAATTTAATTGTTTTCAATTCTACTTGTTGTATATTGTCTGAGTGTGTAGTAATGGCTATTTTCATGGACAGTAATTTGTCCTATAAACTTTAGAATAATTATATTAAGTCACGTCTATTAGTTCAAATATGACTCATCTCCCTATAGCAGATTTATTTTTGTATAGTATTTATTCATTGACATGTCATTGATTTGTGGGGGGGGGGGGGAGGAGTGTGGTGCTGAAAAATGAAATGGCTGTGGATGGAATGAATGTAACACCTAAATGGATCACAATCAACTGACTTGGAAAATACAGAACTCAATCAAATATCCAGGCAAGTATCCTTTTCTTCTCAGAAAATTGTAGACCTTATAGTTATTTACAACTGGGTGAATTTCAGCTCGCAGTTTATAAAGTGCATGTGTATGTGTGTATATAACCTCATTATGTGTTGTTATTCACATGCAGAATGTGTAAAGGCAAATATAAGACATGGTTAGCAAAGTTTAATCTAGTAAAATTAATTTGGTACTTAGATTATTGGGGAGGTAAAAACTGTGTTATCATTTTGATTCTTTTATGGACTTCTATAGTCTTCAGTAGACTTATTTGACTTTCATCTCTTAAACTTTATTTAAATTCAACTCATTTCTGTGATCTAGATATACATTACTATTCTATCTGTGTTCCTTAGAAGCTACCTTGACTTGCATTCAATGCAGTTCATATTCAACATGGAATAATTTTATATTCTTAATGCTAATGGGTACAAAAACATTATAGTGCATTCGTGCCTCTTTCCAACACTAATATAGCATGATATTAGAAGATTATTGCCATGAAACCTGAATAGTACAGAGGGCAATACAATTTTTCCTTTCCTTGTCTGTGAAGCAATAAAAAAAAAAATTCAATATGATTAAAAAGTGAAATATGTTCAGAATACAAAAACTGCATTAAAACAATATCTTTATGTTTATTAATAAGATGTATGTATTTTTTACATATCTTTGTCAAAAGCATTTATTCATGAAAAAAATGATACTCCGTGCTCAAGAGATATTTTAATAAAAGAGACCACCATGAGGCTGTATAAAAGTTTGGTTTCTGTTAGTGGGTTTCAGTCTTAACCATACTTTATTAAATGAGCAATGGTTAATGGATTTCTTGATAACATCGTAGTAGCTCATTCCCACAGCAATGCTTTCCCCAACCTGCAGAGTGTTACCATATTGTCCTGTGCAAATTCTACGTTGGATAATTAAATTCTGCCTTCATATCTGACTTCTTAGTTTCCAGCCTTTTTTGCAATCTTTTGTTACTTCCAGCTTGAATTGATGACTGCTGTGCCCTGTGGAACAGAGGCTGAATAATGGAACAGGAAATTATTCACTCTGTTTCCGTTACACCTGTGTTAGGATAACAGTCTCTATTTCCATTTTTTATTTCATTGTAACATTTGTGAAACAGAATCCCTTTTCATTATTTCTGGTCTGCTAGGAAAAATAAAGTCCATGAAAATCTGTACCCATTCAACTTCTATTAAAATACGTATTTATCTAACTGCAAGTTAAATATGCCTTTTCTTTACAAAATACATAGATGGAAAATATAGTGTACTTTTAAAGATTTTAAACAAAACTTGGAAAATTGGTATTTATCAAAAATCTCAAGTTATTAACTTCAAATAACCTGTTTTCCATAATTTGAATGCACACCATTAAGATGCCCTGTGGAAATCTATATGTGTAGTTTTTACATAATAAATAATGTATACCACGTGCTTTAGTGCTAGCCCAGAAAAGTCACATAGTTAATCTTTGGGGCACAGGCAGATGCTCATATTTTCCTAAACTAATTTCAGTGGTTCTAATATGAGCCTATTTTCTTCCTCAAAGATCATTCTAGAGAGAAAGAAAAATTTTATTCCTGTTGATGACAGTGCACCCAACTCCAATCTGCCCTTACGTCCTGGCTCCTGAAATTATTTAATTCCCACTGTGCTGAGGTCTAAAGTAGCATGGAGTATGTGTGGTAGTGTAGTGGATTGAATTATGTCCACTCAAAACTCCCTGAAGTTTGAATTGTGTCCCACAAGTTTCATGTATTAGAAACTTGGCCCCCAGTGTGAGCGTTAAGAGGGGTGGAAATCTTGTTACGGCAATTGAAAGGTGGAGCCTTGAAGAGGTGATTGGATTGTAGGACTGTGCCTTAGTGAATGGATTAACAATGGTGGTCAGGGGTGTGGTTCTGAGGACTTCAAAAGAAGAGGAGAGTTTGTCTCTCCTCCTCTGCTCTCTCTGCTTCCACCATCTTGCAATGTGAGACCCCTGGGTCACTGTTGCCACCACCAAGATGGACTTTGGACTTCCCAGCCTCAGAAACAGTAAGCAATAAATTTTGTTTTCTTTATAAGTCACCCAGTTTCAAGTATTTTGTTATAAGCAACAGAAATAGATTAATACAGGTAGTAACATAACCTCTTCCTTTCCTTTCCATATAAGATAAACCATGGTTTATATTTGATTCTAATATATATTACTTTTAGGTGTACTCAGCATCAAACATATTAATAAATGTGAAGTTCCAATGGGTTTGGAGGAAAGGTAACATTATCAAAGAAAATATATGGACTCCAGCAATGGTCAATATTTTACCGAAAAAGTCTGAATATAATATAATTAAAAATAAGTGCTTTCAACTAAAATATTAACTTACACATTTTAAAGCTACAGGTCTACAATTTTCATAGACCTAAATTCATTTTCTAACTACATTATCTTTATTGAATATATATGGATATTCATACGTATATTTAATAATACTGAATAGAACATGATATTCTTATTTTTTTGAAAGAACATATTCTCATATATTATATCATATTAAGTATTCTAAGTTAAAAAATTTTTTAAATGTAGATTTTTCTTATATGGAAATTTGAAAATGCTAAAATATAATTTTCTTCCAAATGAAGATATGTCTGTGTTATTCTAGATAAAAATTAAAGTGTGTGTGTGTCTGTATTTGTTTTCTCTCTCCACCCTATTTTTGAGTAGAGGAGGAATATATCCAAACTTTAGCCTCCAAGGAGAGTTTAAGTCTCTCCTACATCACTTAGAAGAAATTACAAATGTGGGTCAAGAAAAATTTGTGTTACTAAGAAAACAGTGGTGTCACTATACGAGTAGAAGGTATTCTTTTTTCTTCTTTTTTTCTGAAGCAGTAGCTGGATGATACTGTATACTTTCTTTTTTCCTACTTTTTTTTTTTTTCCCCTCTCTCTCCAATATGTTTATTGAAATAATCTGAGTTTGAAGGCATCACCCAGTTGGGCAGCACTTCTCTGTCCTGGTAAAACCAACCAAAGGCCAGATAGGATCCAGAGGAGAAGACATATCTTAGACTATTGCTACACACCTATATCTAAAGGTGTGCAACAATATCTAAAAAAAACACTATCGAGATTCACATACAATCCTGTGTGACTAACAGAATAAAAAATTATTCTGTGCTTTTTGAAGATCTGGAGCACATATCTTTCAAAAATCATCCACCGCTGATAGAAGCCATGGTAGATAACTTGGAAAGGATTTAATAACCTAAGATACAGTTATGTACGTTTTTACACACATAAGTGGCAGTACCTCTTCTGCCATGATGTTGGTATTCCTTATCTTTAATCATTATTATCTGAAAAAATAATGACATTTTCTAGCCTGAAATGACTTAACATTCCAGCATGAGTTCATTTAATGTATGTAACAGCGTATGTGTAGCAGTAAAGAACAAAGGCCATTGAGTCAGACAGAAGCCCAGGTTCACCACATTTAAACACTCTGAGCCTTGCTTTTCTCATATAAAAAATTTGGATAACAAACTCTAACACAATATTGTTGTGAGATAATATGTTTAAAGTATTTGAGTATTCAAAAAAGTTAGATGCTATTATTTTACTAAATAAACGAACATGTTAAATTGCAGAAGCACATAAAACCATTAGTTTTACTTTAAGCCCATATTATATATTATGCATTTTGTTGGAATCTCTATTATAGGATGCACCTTGAAAAATAGGATGCATTAAGTTTTTTATAGCCTGAATATTTATTTTGTAGAGATATATGACTTGCTAAATATTATTCCATCAGTAAGTGGTAGACTTGAAATAATTTTGCTTCTCAAATGAGGGATCCTGTGAATACTCCAGTAAGAAATAATTTTTTAGGAATGAGCCACATTTATTTATTATTTTGAAATAATATTTGAAGCTCTAATAGATAAATTTTTCTTTTACTTAGAATCACATTTTACCCAGTAAACATTAAAAAAAAACATTATTTTATTGCAAAGAAATTTATTTTTTTGTGTTGACAGCTGTGGGACATCTCTGGTTTAATGAAAGCTCTTATGTACCTTGTCTCCCTGCAGCATGCATCTGTTAGTTTTAGTTCTCTCATCTAGAGAGACTAAAAACAATTAATAATAAACCTATCCATTCATTCCACAAACATTTCTGGAGTGCCTAAATTACGGCCTTCAGAGAGTTAAGGCCACTTTCTGAAAGCTCGTTACTTGACCTAAAGGATAAACAATATTACCAAGACTCACACGTGGTCCTGGAAAAACATCAGTGATTCTGGGACAGAAGTCATACTATGACATAAAAGAAATTCTTAAGTAAATGGAAAAGGAAAGAAAGGAAAGAAAGCCAGTGATATTTTTCTTAATATACTGGCAAAATTTTCTCACTCTGTTATTACAGAAGAGGCACTAAAAATTGATCGCCGAAGTAGAGTGTCACTATAACCTCCTGAGATTTTACTGCATGTATCAAATGATTAAATGAGAAAACTTGTATGAGCATAAAGCACTAAGATTATCTGGCAGACAGTAAATATTTAAAATACTTTTATTTTTATTATCTGTCTCTGCACGGTTAAGTGGATTTTATGGTAAAATATGTTTAGTTCTTACTCTATAATGTAGGTTCAATGTTTATCAATAATCCTTTCATCACAGCACCATCTTCAGTTTAAGAATGTTTCTAGTGATATTTATGTAGGTAGCTACATTGGTGAATTATACCTGACTGGGTCCATCAACACAACCATTTTCAGAGTGGGAAAAAACAGGCCACCGGCACAATACTACTTTTAGAAGACCGCCGTTTTTTTGGATATGGGAAATAGAGATAGACCAATCTGGAAATTATAGCTTGTTACTATTACAGAAAATTTGACTTTATCTCCTTATACATGGGATAAACTGGAAATACCAACGAAGTAGTTACTATAGTTTAAAAGCATACAAACATTTATTATGTATTATTCACTCTAAAGCTTTTCCCTTTGACATATCCTCAGATAGCTTAAAAAGTCTGTGCCTATGTCTTTATAGCTAAAAACAGTCATTAATATTGCTTTTGCCCGTGTGTGTAAACATAAACCCGTTTTATTTTCTTTTTACTAAGAAAAATATATTTTCAGATCCTAATTCTCATGAGATTAGAGTTATATCATAAATAAATAATTTAGTTCTTAGTCTGAAAAATCAATAGCTAATTTTTTCCTGCTATACATCTGTTCCCTTAGGTCATGAATGCATTCTTGTTTCCTTTCTAAGCAGACAAAATCAGATAGATATTTTCATTTTAGATAGAATTCTATAAAAATTCTTTTTTTTTTTTTTTTGTCATTTTTTCGTGACCGGCACTCAGCCAGTGAGTGCACCGGTCATTCCTATATAGGATCCGAACCCGCGGCGGGAGCGTCGCCGCGCTCCCAGCGCAGCACTCTACCGAGTGCACCATGGGCTCGGCCCCTCTATAAAAATTCTTTATATGAAGTTTATAATAATATGGCTTTGGGTAGTGTGCAGATTATGACACATACATATATGTATTTAACAAAAACATCACATTGTACCCATACATATGCACAATTATTATTTGTCAATGAAAAATAAATAAATAAAAATTGAAAAAAATAAAAAAACATTGATTTGAATCCATGTTTGCCTTCTGTCTTTAGCAAATAGGTTTAGCTTTCTAAATAAAGTTCAAACACTTAGGGTTTAGTAAGTTAGTGTAATCAGCTACACTACTACCTGCTCTGCAACTGTATGTAAATTCATAGGATTATGAGCTCAAAGTCATAAACAAACTAGGCTACCTGTCCATGATCCTCTTCTCTTTATCTACTACTATTATTTTCCTATTTAAATTCGAGCATAATACTTTTTGGATACTATATTGAGTTTTAATTTTTAAAGGACAGTGGAGGTCACTGTTGATTGATTACCATAGCAGAGAATAGTTACTAAAATTGTGAAATTCAGGCTGGCGGTTAGCTCAATTGGTTAGAGCGTCGTGTTATAACACCAGATTGAAAGGCTTGGATCTCTGTACTGGCCAGCTGCCAAAAAGAAAAGAAAAAGAAAGAAAAGAAAAATTTGTGAAATTGCTTTTCTGAATAGGGAGTCAGAAGTTTACTTCTCTTTGCTGAAATTTGCTAAAAGATCTGTAGAAGGAACTGCTTTTTCTCATTTTCACGTCTGTTCGAAACAGGAGTTAGATTAAGTCATTTGATTCAGACTGAACAGGATTCCAACATGAATCCCATTACTTCCTAGTGATGTCATCAAAAGAAAATTAACAACTTTAAATTTAACGTATTCATTTGCAAAATGTGCATAATAATAACACTATGTCATAGGGTTTCTGTGAAGACTACATGAGAAAAGCATATAAAATAATTTAGTGTTGTGTTTAATATATATTTACAATTAAAATATTTAGCCAATATAAATGTTTTCCATGGCCATCCACCAGTTTGAACTTTTCCAGCTAAGGAATGGTAACACAGTATCGGATACTAAGACTTTTTGGAAAGCTTTTGTCATTCTATACAGAAATCTGTGTCCCTCAAATGATTTCTCAGAAATCCTGGTTATACCAGCTTGCAGTTTTATCTCATTCCACATAGTAGGCTATCTTAAATTACTCTGGTATAATTTATTATTGTATCAGGTATAAATTAATTTGCAGTTCAAATTCTTATTTTTGCCTTCCCAGAAACTATTTCTGATTCTTCTTTAAGTGTATCCCTAATTCGCTCTTGTAAAATAACCTATTTGTTATAGTCTTTGTATTAGTCCATTTCTGTTGCTCATAACAGAATACCTGAAAATATGTAATTTATAAAGAAATGACATTTATTTCTTACAGTTTTAGAGCCTGGATAGTCCAAAGTCCAGGGAATACCTTTGGTGAGGGTCTTCATCTACAGGGAAGCAGGGTGTCACATGGTGAGAACAGCTGAGCAAGAAAGTTAACCTGCTCAGTTGCTCTCCTTTTAAAGCCATCAGAACCACACCCATGACACCATGAATGGATCAGTCCATTCACAAAGGCATAGTCCTCACAATCTAATCACCTCTTAAAGACCTCACCTTTTAACTATCAGAATTTCCCACCATCTTAGCAACACTGTTACAATGAACATCAAGCTCCAGTACATGAACATTTGGAGGACGCATAGCAGTGACACACAGCAGTTTTGATGGAAATATGCATGAAAATGATTACTTTCCCCTTTCCCCTCCCACATTTTTTAGGTATTTAAACCAACTGAGACATTCAGGTACTTTCCTACTAGATTACGCATCTCATTTAAGTTAAAACAACAACAACAAAAAAGATGTGATAAAAACATCTGTGTCATATAGATTTTTCATATTTTATATAGTTTAGGCATACATCTATTTATAAACATATGACTATCTTTTTAGTAGTTTTTTATGGTAAAAGGACTTAAAAATAATGTGTGTACAATGTGGTATAAATTGAAACATTTTGTAAATAATCAGAAGTCCTGGAAGAGAGGCAAGTAAGAATCACTGTGACATCTTCAGAAAGAGAATATTTGATGAGGAAGTAGTTCAATAATTTTTTTGTAGAATAGGTTGGTGTTGCAAATAATGAATAGGAAGTTACTGCTTCAGTTAAGCCTAGAGTTGTTGATGAGTAAGGAAAAGAAAGGAAGAGACAGATTGAAAAGCTTTAGCTGCATAGGAAAAGCAAAAAGCATGCTCTCAGTATCAAATAGATTAGATATGGAAAATGGCCTTATCTTGGGTATGTCTAGTGATTATGATCATATTCCTGTCACTTTTAAGTAACAATATTTTTTATCTTTTCTAACAGTATTCAATGCAATGTGATATATATGAGCAAAAATCATGAAAACTTTTGTGAATGTATTTTCTAAAACATAATTTCTTATTTTTGCTAACCAAAATATCGTACTTACTATCATAATGCATTATGTTCCCAAATTAATATCTAAGTGTGTGTGTATTTAAATCTGTCATGGTTAAGGACAAGTATCTATCATACACAAATTAATCTAAAATTCCTTCGATAATCAATAGGACTTTTAGACACTCAAGGTAGTAAATATAATAAAAATTGTTTTCCTTTTATTCAAATCTATTTTTCAAAAGTCACCCATGTTGTCTACATACACTGTGAAGACATTTTAATTCTGATTCATACCACCTTTCACATTTGCTTTCTGTCAGAAAAATACATATCCTGTCATCATAAATTCTACCTTGCAAACCTGTTTCTTCCCTGCACTCATCCTATTCAGAGCCATGCTACTCATCACTTGACAGGATGCAAAATGTAATGGTCATAAAAGAAAAGTCTGCTAACTTTCACTCTGACAATTTGTCAAAAGGCACATTAAAAAATAATTGGAGAGAAACTGCACAGATTTTTAAAATGTATTGAGTCATTTTTCTTCAGTGCTTGACTGGTCAGCTTGTAAGATGCTATTCCCCCTATTATTAACAAGCCAGGACTACTGCTTTAACAAAAGAAATAGTGCTATACTGGAATTGTGCTCATATTGGTCTTGGGGTTTGCTGCCATAGACCTCCGATTTATCTAGCCAACAAGTAAAACTGTCCTTTAGCATATGACTAGTTTATGTTTCCAATTTCACTCTTCGTTTAAAAAAAACATTTTTCCCCAAGCCCTTAGTAATATCACAAATACCACCTGAAGTGGAAATAATAAACACAGAATATGTTTCCTTTTATATTGTTTCATTAATAGTTTAATGTCTTAATAAAATTTTAAAGAATTTAGCTGTTGTAAGTTCTATGCTTAGTCTACCATAAATAAACAATTTAAAATCTATTAGATTTCAGTGACATTGTTAGATAGTCAAACATGTCGCACGAGAGCCTATAAAAAAATAAACAAATGAGATAAATGGAAGAACGCCATGAAAAGGTAAAATTAATATTCTTTGGAATTTCAAGAGAAAGAAACAAAACTCCTACTTTAGGGAATTGAGGGTCTAGGAATAAGAGTTAAGTAGCAAAGCAGAACAAAAACATAAATTGAGTTAATGTGTTGGCTGAAAAAGGTGGAAAAAAATGATATGCTCTCTTTTTAACTTAAAGAATATTAGTATAGAGTAAATATTATTTCTGTGTTATAATTATGAAATTGTATCTGGATGAAACATGGATTACTAATAATCAACAGAATTTTAAATAATCAACAGGATTACTAATATTCCACAGGATTTCTGTAGCTACAAAATAGCAGTATTGATTAAACTATAGTAATAATTAACAAAGGGTCATGGTAATTCTAAATTTACCACAACATATTAGTATGTGATTTTTTAAAATAGAAAATAGAACAATTTTTTATAATATTCTAAGAGGCTAATTGGTCAAGATGCTAAGAATTTGCTTCTGGAAAAATTTTGTCCCTGTGGCGAGTACACTTCTGGAAAAGATCTCATCCTGGGCCCTAAGGTTTTTCATACATTTTTTGAAATGATGCCTCCATAGCTCTTGCATTCTGTGAGCCTGCAGACTTAATGCCATGTGGGTGCCACCAAGACTTTCAGTTTGTATTTTCCAAAGCTATCGGTCCCGTAGCACCTGGGGCCAATTTACCCATGGCTGGGGCAGACAGGACAGCTCAGGTGCTGGTGGGAGAAGCAATGTCTCAAGGTTGTCCTGGGCAGTGAGCCCACAGAGGGTGCCTTGGGCATGTTCCCCAAAACCATTGTCTTCTAGGCCTCTGGGCTTGTGAAGGGAGGGGCAACTTCAAAGATCTCTGAAATGCCCTCTGTGTCTTTTTTCCATTCTCTTCGTGACCCCTAACTTCTGTCCTGATGTCCTTAGCAGATGGTTGCTGGGATACACCCTCGGTTTCCTCTCCCAGAGACCTTTTCACTCTTTCCCCGGCCAAGCTGAACATTTTTCAATTTTTTACCCTCTGTTTTTCTTTTAATTATAAATTTTGGTTTTATAATAGGACTTTGCTGCCATAACTCATTGCGGGCTGTTACAAGCAGCCACAGAACTGCCTGAATGCTTTCTTGTTTAGTGATTTCTTCTGCTGAATACCCTGGTTCATCACTTTTACATTCTACATTCCATAAAGCCCTGGGGCATGAACAGAACGCAGCCACATTCTTTTGCAACTCTATAACTGCGGTGATTCGTGCTCCAGTTTTCAATAAGCTCTTCTTCATTTCCATCTGAGACCTCCTTATGATGGCCTTTACTGTCCATATTTCTATCAGCATTCTGGTCACCACCATTGAAACAGTCACTAACATTTTTTAAAAAATTATCATTTTTAGAGTTTATAGAATAGTTTACTTAGAAAAATGGATTTTGAGCTCTTGCTCTAGAGTCTCATAATGTCTCATAAGTCAAATTCATAGTATCACTATGTTTTAAAACAATATTAGCTATAATATGATATTTTAGAAAAAAAATGCCTTCCATGTTTGTTGTGGTTTGAATGTCCCCCTCAAGCTCTGTCCTTGTGAATGGATTGATCCATGCACAGAGTAATGGGTTGATGGTTTAATAGGTGGTCGTGTGGCACCCTGGGTTGCTATAGAGAGTCACCACCAAGAATAAGGCTCTCACCAGATGTGTCCCCTGGACCTGAGACTTTCCAGCCTCCAAATTCTAAGAAATAAATTTCATTTCTTTATAATACCAGTTTCAGGTATCTGCTATAAACAACTGAAATGGACTAATACACATGTTATACAAATAACAGACCTGTATTTCTAAAGATTTTTAGGTATCTGTGAAATTCTACACACATTTGAGATTAGTACATACTGCTGTTTTTCTAGTAATAGTGTTATAAAGGAAAATCACTCTGTAAATGCAGTTTTATTTTGTCTGATTTAAATTCTCTTTTTGACACTCATTAATCTTGTGCTCCCATCACAGTGGGGTAATAATTTCTGACAGAAGTATGGTGGTAGGTCAAAAAGGTAGGAATGGGTAGAATTTCTATACATATCCCTGCATTATATAACACATTGATGACATGTTTTACCTTAATACACAATTTAATATAGAATAATTCTTTCAGAATTTGTATATAATCATTGATTATTTTTGCCTTGTGTCTCCATTACTTCTCTGTCATATTAAACCAAGATAGCATATGTCATGTGCCAAATTGAAGAAAAAGCAAACTTAAAAATTATAGACTATTATGTAATACAATACAGGCAAAAATAAATATTTGCATGAAAAGCATAATATGAAATAAAGATCCATCATTATATAAAAGTTTATTCTTTTTTTTTTCTTTCAAAGCACCATGTTCAAAGTTCAAATACATTTATTTGTTATGCTTTCATCTTCAATGGAATTTTAGGGGATTTTCTTTCCCATTTCTTAACAAATGTATTGGTGAACTTCGTCTTGTACATAGCCGTCCTTCTACAACTTAGTACTAGAGAGTCCTTTATCTGATCTCTTGTGGTTAGGTACATAATTTGGATCAGTTCCATAAGTAATTACACATTCCATTAATTTTCAAATTAGTTACAGTTACTGGAGTTATGATACACATTACGAGATGGACCTACCTACAGTAGCTTTCTCCCTTGGCATAAAACAAAAAAACAAAAACAAAAAATAGAAAAACACCACCCATTAGCAAGTAAAAATTCACCAGCCAATTATAAAAGTAGAAAAAAGAGAGGTTAGTTTGAGCACACATCTAAGATACTACAGAAATTTTATATTACCTGATATTTCAAAATACTTTAAATAAGGGTTTAAATATTAAGACATTCCATATTAAAACAAACTATTGTTTCCTCTTGTATCTATAAATTGTTTTGTATTACATTTCTGAAACTACACAAAATTTGGAAAGAAACAAAAGAATCTGCAACTAAAGAAATCAATTTAACCTCTGATTGTATATATGTGGAGCTAAAGCAAATGTCTGGAATCCTGCCCACATCGCCAATTGTTGTGCTCTGGCTAATGTCAGAATCCTGTCAACTTTGCCAAGTGTAGCACTCTTAATCCTGTTTGTGACACCAATCGTAAAGCTAGGCGACCACGCTAGTTGTCGGGCTCCTTTACCTGCCAGTAATCATGCCGACTGGGCCAATTGTTGAGCTAGGGCTGGGTCTGGAGCTCATAGACTCCTTGAGCCCATTCACAGACTGGATCCTAAACCCTTCACATGCCAGGCTGGATCACCAGACCCTTTACACGCAGGTCTACAAGCTAGGTAATCATCCAAAAGGTCCTTGGAAGCCATAGGTTGGAAAGCATGGCTGTGCCGGGCTTTGCTCAAACTACTCTCTTCTCTTCTCTCTCTCTCTCTCTCTCTCTACCCCCCTCTCCCTCTCTTTCTCTCTCCCTCCCTCCCTCCCTGAAAAACACAAGAATAGCAACAAAACTAAAAAGATACATTGGTGCACATGAGCACTAACTACACACACACACACACACACACACACACAATTTGCTTACAAAGGATGTGCTAAAACCACACCCAACTAGAGGGCCCTGACCAAACCATTCTATTTTCCCAACAATATACCTCCTCACTTGCGGATCCACAATAATTGTTATGTCACAACTCTGTGAATCTATGTTTCTGCTTTACATTTTCGTTTATTTACTTGAACATTTTTAAAGATGATATGCTTTCAGAGTTTCTGTATTTCCAAAATGGCTTTACATTTTTCTGCATTTAAACACTATTTTCCTTGGGCCGATCCCGTGGCGCACTCGGTAGCGTGCTGCGCTGGGAGCACAGCGACGCTCCCGCCGCGGGTTCGGATCCTATATAGCGGGTTCGGATCCTATATAGGAATGACCGGTGCACTCACTGGCTGAGTGCCGGTCACGAAAAAAAAAGAAAAAAAATAAATAAATAAACACTATTTTCCTTGGATATATGATTATTGAATAATATTTCTTTTCTCTTGATAATTGGTACATAGTATTCCCTTGTCATCTATCTTTTGTTATCGTGGATAAGTCCATTGTCCTCTAATTCCTATTCCTTTTAACAACATCATATTGTCTAAATATTTATTAGATATTTTTATACTCACTCTTAAGGAACATCACAAAACTTCAGACTAGAGGTCACCATATTTAATTTTGCTGGGGTTCTATGTGTTCTATCATAGAAACATTCAAGCTAGCCCTCAGCTTACAGAAGCTTGCTTATTTGTAGCATATGTAAATATTCATTTTCTTTTTCTTTTTTTTTTTTTTTTGACCAGTAAGGGGATTGCAACCCTCGGCATGGTGTGGTCTGCACCACACTCACCCAGTGAGCGCACCAGCCATCCCTATATAGGATCCGAACCCGCAGCCTTGGCGCTACCAGCGCCACACTCTCCCAAGTGAGCCATGAGGCCGGCCCATAAATATTCATTTTCTATTCTCAAAAAATGTTAAGATTCTTAACCATGTTTGCACAACACAATTAGCTTAAAAAATTCTAATTGACGTATAGTAATTGTACATATATGTGAGGTACATGTGATATTTTGATGCGTGCATAAATATACGTCATTACAAAATCAGGGTGTATACCCAACGGAACAGAAATCATCATGTCAAAGGGATACCTGCACTCCCGTGTTTATTGCAGCTCTATTTACAATAGCCAACATATGGAACCAACCTAAATGCCTATCAATCGAACTCGGGATAAGGAAAATATGGCATATATACACAATGGAATAATACTCAACGATAAAACGAATGAAATTCTGCTATTCACAGCAACGTGGATGATTCTGGAGAAAATTATGTTAAGTGAAACAAGTAGGCTTGGAAAGAGAAATACCACCATGTCCTCACACATAAGTGATAGCCAAAAAATAAATAAATAAGAAAGAAAGAGAGAGAGATAGGGAAAGAAAGAAAGAGACAGAGAGAAAGAAGGAATGAAGGAAAAGAAAGATCTCAATAATACGTTGAACTTTCAAAAGAAGAGAACAGAACTGTGGTTATTAGACATGAACAAGGGGAACAGGAGGGACCAAGTGAGAAATTGGTTAAGGGTCACAAAGAATAACTAAGCTTTGTAAAGATGAGTATACTAATTATCTGAATTTGATCATCATGTATTGTACATAGGTATTGATATTCAACTTTATACCCCACAAATATATATAATCAATTATGTTGAAATTTAAAAAAATAATCAGGGTAATTGGTATATTCATCACCTCAAATATTTATTATTTTTTCTTTTGGGATCATTCAAAATTCTCTCTTCTAGCTATTTTAAAATATACAATAAATTATTAAGTACAGTCACCTGCAGTACGAGAGAACATTTAAACACCTATTCCTCCTATCTAACTGTAATTTTGCATCCATTAACCAACTCATCCCTATCTGCCCCTTCCCCTAACTCTTCCCAGCCTCTAGTAACCACATATCCACACTATACTTCAATAAGATCAATGTGTTTAGCTCCCACATACAAGTGAGAAAATGTGGTGTTTGTCTTTCTGTGCCTGACTTATTTCACTTAACATAATGTCCTCCAAGCTCACCCATGTTGCCACAAATGACAGGATTTTATTCTTGTTTATGGCTGAATAATATTCCATCATGAATACAGACCACATTTCCTTTCTTTATCTGTTAATGGACATTTAGGTTGACTTCATATTGTGGCTATTGTCAACAGTGCTGCAATAAATATAGCAGTGCAGATTTCTCTTCGACATACTGATTTTCTTTTCTTTGGATATATACCAAATAGTGAGACTGCTGAATCATATGGTATTTCTATTTTTAGTTTTTTGAGGAAACTTCATATTGTTTTTCACAATGGCTGAACTCTTTCACATTCCCACAAACAGTTTATAAGCATTCCCTTTTCTCTGCATTCTCTCTAGCATTTATTTTTCTTTTTTTGATAACCATTTTAACGAGTATGAGAAAATGTTTCACTGTGCTTTTGATTTCCATTTCCCTGATAATTAGTGATGTTGAACAATTTTTCATATATATGTTGGCCATATGTATGCCTTCTTTTGATGGTTGCTAATTTTTTAAATCAAATTATTCATGAGGTGTTGTTTGTTTGTTTGTTGTTGAGTTGTTCTTGATCCTTACATATTCTGGATATTAATCTTTTTTTGAATAGATAGTTTGCAAATACTTTCTCAATTCTGTAGGTTGTTTGCCCACTCTGTTGATTATCTTCTTTGTTGTACAGAAAGCTTTTTAGTTTGATATAATCCCATTTGTGTATTTTTGCCTTTTGAAGTTTTATTCAACACATATTTGCCCAGTCCAACATCCTAAAGCATTTCCCCTATGTTTTCTTCTAGCAGTTTTATAGTTTTGGGTCTTTCACTTAATCCATTTAAGTTCACTTTAATCTTAATGGATTTAAATATTCCAATGCCTTTCGAAATGAATGATCATAAAATCACTCATTTTGAAAGCCACTGGAATATTTTAGATTACAGCATTCTCTGGCTGAGTAGCTACTAATACATTAAGTTTTTATCCATTTTAAGTTGATTTTTGTATGTGATGAGAAATAGGGGTCTACTTTCATTCTTCTGCATATGGATGTCCAGTTTTCCCAGCACCATTTACTGAAGGGGCTGTCCTTTCCCCAATGTATGTTCATGGTGTCTTTGTGGAAAATCAGTTGGCTGTAAATACTCAGTTTTATTTCTGGGTTCTCTATTCTGTTCCATTGGTCTATGTGTCTGTTTAAATGCTTGTAGTATGCTGTTTCGATTGCTATAGCTCGTAGTATATTTTTGAATCACATAGTGTTATTCTTCAGCTTTGTTATTTTGGTATGGATTTCTCTGGCTATTTGATGTCTTTTGTGGTTTTATACAAATTTAAGATTTATAATTAGCTTTTGAAATATTATCTGTCCTCAAAGAATATATCTCAGCTTCCTAGATGATTCTTGCAATCACTCATTTTGAAAAACATTGGAATGTTTTAGATTATAGCATTCGTTGGGTCAGTAGCTACCAAGACATTTAATATTTTATAGATGTATAGATTTGACTTGCTATTTTTTAAAATAAATCTAAATAAATTTGTCAATATAGTGCAATGGCCAAAAACAAAAGAGCCCTGTGGCAGATTTCATTATTCATTCATAATAATTTATTCCTTCTCAGAGCATGTGTTTCCTTCTTACGGGCCAAGTGTAGTCCTCTGTTGATTGTCATTGTGCTTCACCACGTGATTTACTTTTCCCAAAGAATGTGGGTGAATTGAGAGCTTGGTAGAGTCATTTATATTTTTGATTTTGAATGCTTCTCCATGATGTTGTAAGCATGCTCCTGTTTTCATTGCTTATCTTATAAGGAGGAAGTGAGATCTAGAGATTTTATCACATTCTGCTTTGATTTCTCAGCAAGAATACTTGCTAGGTGGTGGCATGTATTTCTTATTGTTTTCCTTGTTGTTTTTGTGTGAAAGCAACTTATTTGTGAAGTCAGAAGTCAGCAATGACCATTGCCAAGATCCACTATTTTATTTGTCTTTGCAAATGGTGCTTTTCTCATTCCATAATTTCTTCCTCATTGATTAGCTGGAATGTTTTCAAAACGAGAAACTTCATGTTATCAAACATTTAGCATTTTAGTGTGTAGCTTATACGTGGAAACCATGTTAAATACTTGATTTTTTAAATTTTTTTGAACATTTCCAAAATAATTGACTAATTCTCTAGCCTACTCCAAAAGAGATCAATAATGGTTTGTATTTTTTAAATTTTGCAAACTAATTTTTGATGTCATTAAAAACTCATGAATTTAAACTGTTTTTTTTTTTTTTTTTTTCAGTCCATATCAGTTATTTTTCTTACTGGAGCTCAAATTGTCCCACTTTGACCAGTGGAAACTTATAAAAAAACCTCCTTCTAATTCTGGACCTATTTTCCCCCGTGACAGCAGTCTTCTACAGCTTCATTTTACTGTGCTATGATAACATGTCCTGGTTTCATTTTGTACTCTTTCTACCCCAGTTCTGGAATTAGCCACTATATCAAAATATGCTTCTTTAAAAAAGTATATTTAGAGACCACAATATGAGCTACTTTTCTACTGTTCTACTTTATTAATTGTTATTTCCTGACTTTTTAGTGAAAGAACCAAAAATTGTGTGTGTGTTACTCTAACACTTGGTGGATTTAAATGACATTTTAAATTCAATTTAATGTAAAGTAAAAATTTTGGTCCCTCTCAACACCATCATGATGGATTATTTCTTTCATCCTATTGAAATAAATAAGTAAGAGTTTCAGAAGAAAACATTACGACTAATACTAATTACATATAATAGTTTGAGGTTATTTTGGTCCTTATAGAAATATCTCACTAGGAAGGTAAAATCAAATTACTGGGTTTAAAGTAAACTTAAGTAATTCTTTGTTTAGAATGAGCTGCAGAACCAACTCTAATGAGTTAGGTTTATTCCTTTCATTTAGCTTTTATTTTAGGAATCAGATTATAAATTTTAATGTTAAGTAATATGTAAAACATTTACCTGTTCATAAACTTAAACTTACAAATTGAGATACATTAGAAAAGTCTAGTTTTTATGCCTATCCTCTCCATTCTGTTTTCTCCCTTGTCTTATAGGTAAACATAAGTTTAAGCTTTTATTTTTCCATTTTTATAAAGCACATATATTTATGTACATCTTACTTTCTTTCTCAATCTGTATTAACATATAACTTTAATTTATATTACCCCTGCTGTTGGTGAGGTTGAGTAACTTTTCATACATTTATGAACCATATGCTGTTCTCCATTGGATATGCATATGCACCTGCATATTTAGGGCTGGAAAGGGGGTGATTTTTATTACTGCTTATACCCCTATAACAAGATAGGTTAACAAGAGAAAAGCATACCGAATTTATTATGTGCACATGTATGCATGAGAGTCATACAGCATATGAAAACTCCAAAAAAAAAGGGGGCAGGTGGTTGATGCTAAAATGCCCTCTTTGTTGGGAGAGAGGATGTGGGAGTGAGATAGTAAATAATTTTAAGGGGAAATGAATGAGCTCAAAGAACAATAGCCTGGTACTCTATGTTCTGGGGGAGGTGAGGAACAGAATTTCACTATGAACAAAGGTTGCCTTATTGTGTAGGTAAAGTCCCCCAGGGATTCTCTAGGAGCTGCCCTCAAAACAGGTGAAAAAACTGTCAGGGCATATGGTGACAACTCCCAGTCTCCTCTCTTCTCTGCTGGTTAATCTTTTCTGTTATTTGACAAGATTTCTAGGTAGGGGTTTTAAGTCAATTACATTTCTTTTAGAAGAAGTTTTCTCAGTCAGATAAAAAAATTTCTAAAGACAGCACCTCCCAGTGCTTTGGAAATTAAAGAGGATCAGAGAGACAGTGAGACTGGAGGAGGTCAGAGGGAAACATTTAGGCTGCTGTTTACGCTCATCTTGTCAAAGCACCACATATGGTGGCATGGTTTCCTGAGCTCCAATACATACAAGAATATAAAGAAAGTGATCATCAATAGCTGTTGTTTCAAATTAATGTCTACCCTTGAATTCTTGAAGAATACGATTATACTAAAGTTAAAAATACTGTTGTTCTCCAATCAAAACCTTCAGCCTCTTGTATTACACTTTTTGAGCAGGAAAATTTTAAAGTGTATAATTGTAAGTTTACAGGATAATAATAACAGTATTAGCACCTACATTAGCTATTTCTAAATAGGTAGTATCTTTAAACAAATATGTTGACATTCACAAATCAAATAAAACAGACTTTAAGAGAGCTGGCATTTCATAATATCAATTCATACAAATATGGTGTCTTTAGTTAATACATTTTTGCCAATGTTCTCTTTTGTTGATTTCAATTTCAAAATTTAATCATTGCAATGACTGAGTTTTGCAATATTCAGTATGTTCATTTGGCATTTCTTACAATAACGAATTCATTACTACACATTTATATAAAAGAGAGTTTTAAACATAATATTAAAGATGTTTTTGGTTATATTTATGCAACATAGGCAATTTAGAAAGCTTATGAGATATGTAAAAATAGAATAGTATATTTATCAAATCACACTTGACTAGTGTGATTCAAGTATTACATTGCATGAGATTCCTAAAATTCACCAAATCTAAGTCTTAGTTTTTGTTTTTGCTAGAAAGGAAAGAGGTCAGTAATTGTATTAAATTATAACCCAAACCGGAACATGACAGTTTCTTTTTTAATTTTAGCAGAGCATGAAAAATATTTAGATTATTTCAGGTTTTTTTTGTTTGTTTGTTTTTTGTTTTTTTGTCTTTATAGAAATATCTTTCTGGAAAAGTACAAACGTCAAAGCTCTCCAACAATTGTTAGTTACTCTTTCTTTGTTTCTTTGGAACTAAAAATGGGTATCTATAAAATAGAAACAGACCATAAAGGAATTTCTCTCTCTCTTTTTTTTTAACTCTTCCTCCACTTATATATCCTTCACTTGGCACTTAATCTCAAGAAAATCAATTAACTTTCTTTTTTAATTTAAAAAAAAATTAGTTTGTTTTGAAAAAATGTAAAAAATAAACTTATTGACTAAAAATCAAGTAATGGCATTACTTTGTTAATACCTCATAAAATTAACACTGTTTGTGACCACCTCATGTGAAATCTAATAAAGACTTTTAATAGACTGATCCTCATCTCTCTTATCATTCCATAAGCCTGAATTTAATATCTCAACATTTTGACAATAAGAATAATTTTGTTAATAAAAAAATTAATCAAATATCTTCCTCATTTACATACAAGAAGTGATGCATAAAAATGATGCATTTTAGAAGATCAGTGGTCCACAGAAATTGTTTTCCTACTTGTACATTTAGTATTAAAGCAAATTAGTTTTATTTCCTTTTTAGCTCATTCAAAACAATTTTAAATATTTTAAAATTATATTTAATAATCTAAAATCCAATGATGTTTGTAATTCTGTAATCAATTTGTGTTTTATACTAAAGGGAGCAAGTGCTAAGCAAACACATTAACCAACCTCCTTTCCTCCAATGCCATTACATTTTCTAGTAAGTTGTCCATCAAATACATCAATACTTGACAGGAAACAAAAAGTTGGCATAGCAATTTGTAATGTTGGGAAAAGGGAAAAATGCAAACCTCTGTAAATTTTGATTGCCCGAGGAGGTTTGAAACTTCTGAAAGAAGCAGATCTGAGTATTATTTTTATATCACTAAACAAATCTGAATGTCTGGAAAAGTTTATGTTGATAGAAATTGAAATAATATAGACGCAAAATAAGATATCCTATAACGAAGTAGATTGCTATACAATCTTGTTTGCCTAGGTAAGTTTAAGAATTAAACCTGTTGTTGTGACACAATATTTAATAATTCTACTTTTAACTTTCAAAAGAATCTTCGTTGGGACAATAAATCATATGATAAATATAGTCACAGTTCTTATGTTTATAGTGGTTTCCTAGAGAGTGTAATCTAGAAGACATGCTGAACACAAACTGGGAAACTCAGGGGTAAACCAGCTATAGAGTTTGGAAAACATGTCCGATAGTTGAAATAAAAGAGACCAAGAAAATACATTGAACTTACTATTATTATGTGTGCTCGCATGCATCTCTAGGGACACTGACCTGATGAGATCTTTCAAAAATTGGTTCTTATGAATGAGTATGTAATAACATTATCATTTTGTGAAACTTCTAGGTTGGAACACAGCCAAAAGCCAAATTAAAGGTCTAGGAGAAGATCACACAAAGCTATACATTTTTGCATTAATGGATGGGTTCCTAGTCTGATGGAAATTAAGGTATAGTTTGACAAAATGGAAGATAAACAAAATCTAGGGGAGGAAGACAGTGCATCTTACGCTGGGGCATGGCCAGGCTTTCTTCATACCAGCGTTTTAGCAGAAGTGTTTCTTTAACTCACTTGTCTTCACTCATTGAATCAAATAGACTGTTATGTTTTGAAAGTCAAATTATCATTATAGTTTGGATGAGATAATAATCTTAAAAGTTAGATTTTGTAATAACTGGTGAAAGTAATTTTACATATCTTGATTTTCTTTGCATATTTAGTAAATTCAGAACATAGAAATTTTCTATGACTTCTGGAGGAAGAAAAGTAAGATATATCAAAAAAAATTATCCTTATATGTACACAGTAGCTTACACTACATGGAGGGAGGGCAGGGTGAGGATAGTTAGGCCTTATGTAGGAGAAAGAAGAAAAGACAGAGAGAGATTTGTTTCTATGTAGAGGTAGTCATAATATACCATTCATTCATTTACATTTGCCTTTTTTATTTTTTTAACACAGACTTAGAAAAACTGTTCGTTTCAGGTCTTTATTTTAAAGCATGCTATTTTGAACTTATTTGAGAAACAAATCACAGACCAGCAATGCAAAGAGGAAGAAAAAAAATCAATAATGAACAATTGTATCAACTAGGGCAGGAAATAAGCAATTAGAAGTTGCATGAAGAAAACTCAATACCCACATGTACCTTTTTCCAAAAACAAATTTCAGAGCAGTAAAAGTTAGATAACCAATGTTGAAATGCTAAATAAAATAAGATAAGGACAATTCTTGGCTGTTAGTTAATAATTTAAAAAATTAGGTAGATATATCCAGGTTTAAAATATTCACATTGAATAATTTTTTTACCAAATTCATATAAACATTTAAATTATAATTCTTTTAACCTTTTTAATTATTTCATGTGATCTTGTCAGTTACATTAGGTATTAGTTCTTCAATTTAGTGTTCTTTGAGCACTGAAATTAAATTTTACTTTGTAGCAAATTATCTAATACAATTAGGTTATACAAGCATGCAATGTTTTAACCACATTAACTTAGGGGAGGTATGGTGAGGCCAGATGTTGATCAAGATAAGGAAACTGGAAAGAGACTTCCATTCTTGACACTCACAGTTCCTTAGGGAGAACACATCACACCCTGAAGGGCCAGTCATAGGAAGTACCAGCTCTTTCACTAAGCAGTGGGAAAGAACTATGGGCCAGCACCTTTATTGTGCTTTTTATAAGAAGGAATAGGCTAAGCAGCCTTTGGATTAGCTAATTACAGTAATTTCAGCAACTATGGAAGATAGGGGCTATTCTTGGTTCTTGAGTACCTCAGCCAGGGTCAATAGGGTGGGTGCATAGTGGTTTACATATGATTGCCAGATAAGGAAGGTTGTTGGGGGTGTGGACTTCTCTGGCTAATCAGGAAAGAAGGCAGCCACTAGCCAAGGCCTCAAAACCAGGTCAAAAGTTGCAAAGTTGGCCAACTACAGGGGTCTGGTGCTCTTCCTCCCTCCCAAAAGAGACTAAAATAACAAACAAATATATTTTGACCAAAACAACTAAAGAAATATGCTGCAGAGCACCACGGGAGTGACAAAATCCTTACGAAACATGAATGGTAGGCATAGCACCATAGAAGCAGAGCGAGGTATTGAAGGAAGTGCTTTTTACAAGGGTATAGGGAAAATACAGCCAAAAAGTCAAGTTAAGAAACAAGGGGAACAGAGTCAAACAGGATATCTGTGGTTATGCACCTGGGCCCCGGCCCGAGGCAAAGGGCGGATAGTTCCCAGAAATAGACAAGTCAGTTAAAGTTTCAAGAGTGCCCCTCAGCTGTTTCAAGGACTCCCACTTGACCGAAGTTCACCCCTGGCTTGATTTAAACTAACCAATTACCTTGCTTCTCGCTTCTGTACCCGCGCTTTTTGCTATAAAAAGGACCCAGGAGCTCTACTCGGCGCGCCAGTCTTTCGAAAGACTGAGTCGCCCGGGTACCTGTGTGTTCAATAAACCTCTTGTTTTTGCATCCGAAGCCGTGGTCTCGCTGTTCCTTGGGAGGGTCTCCCTGAACTGACTGACTACCCACTGCGGGAGTCTTTCATTTGGGGGCTCGTCCGGGATCGGAGACCCCCACCCAGGGACCACCGACCCACCAACGGGAGGTAAGCTGGCCAGCAGTCGTTCTGTGTCTCGTTTCTGTGTCTCGTCTCTGTGTCTGACTCAGTGATTTCGACTGTCTTTTCTGAGCGCGCGCATTTTGGTTTCAGTTTGTTCCGGGTTAGTCGCTCTGGGAGCGAAGTGCGGGTAGCGAACAGACGTGTTCGGGGGCTCGCCACCCGGCAATCCTGGGAGACGTCCCAGGATCAGGGGAGGACCAGGGACGCCTGGTGGACCCCTTGGCAGAGGATTATTGTGTTTTGGTCTCACCGCGTCTCGGGAGGCGCGCTCTGCCATCGGACTCTTTCTTCTATTTCTACGGCACTCGGTCTCGTCGCCGTTTCTGGTTTCTTTTTGTCTTAGTTGTGATAGGTCTTTGCGTCGTCGTTCCCCTATTGGAAATTTTCGAGATGGGGCAAAGTGCCCTTACGCCCCTCTCCCTTACTCTAGATCATTGGAAAGATGTCAAAGCCAGGGCTCACAATCTGTCCATGGAGATCAAAAAAGGAAAATGGCAGACTTTCTGTTCGTCTGAGTGGCCCACATTCGGCGTAGGTTGGCCGCCAGAGGGAACCTTTGATCTTACTGTCATTTTTGCAGTTAAAAAGATTGTTTTTCAGGAGACCGGAGGACACCCGGACCAGGTTGCCTGTGTCGTGGTATGGCAAGACCTCGCCCAGAATCCCCCTCCCTGGGTGCCACCCTCCAGCAAAGTCGCTGTTGTTTCGGGATCAGAAAATACTCAAAGGCCACCTACAAGGAAGCCTTCCGCCCCTCCCCAACCCCCCGTCCTCCCGACACCAGATGACCTATTTTCTCTCTCTGAAACCCCACCTTACCCGGCGGCTCCGCTGCCCCCTCTGGCCCCTCAGGGAAACAGATCGGCACCAGGCCGAGCGCCCGGTGATCCTAGCCCTGAGGGACCGGCTGCGGGGACTAGGAGCCGCCAACCTCGCAGTCCGAGAGACGGCTCCGGTCCTGACTCCACCGTAGCTTTGCCCCTCCGAGCCATAGGGCCCCCAGCTGAGCCTAATGGCTTGGTCCCTCTACAGTATTGGCCTTTTTCCTCAGCAGATCTTTACAATTGGAAGTCTAACCACCCGTCTTTTTCTGAAAAACCAGCAGGACTCACGGGACTTCTTGAGTCCCTTATGTTCTCTCACCAGCCCACTTGGGACGATTGCCAACAGCTACTCCAGATCCTCTTCACCACTGAAGAGCGAGAAAGGATTCTTCTGGAGGCCCGCAAGAACGTTCTCGGGGACAACGGGGCCCCTACACAACTCGAGAACCTCATTAATGAGGCCTTCCCCCTCAATCGACCTCAATGGGATTACAACACGGCCGAAGGTAGGGAGCGTCTTCTGGTCTACCGCCGGACTCTAGTGGCAGGTCTCAAAGGGGCAGCCCGGCGCCCCACCAATTTGGCTAAGGTAAGAGAGGTCTTGCAGGGACCGGTAGAACCCCCCTCGGTTTTCTTGGAACGCCTGATGGAGGCATATAGGAGATACACTCCGTTTGACCCCTCTTCTGAGGGACAGCAGGCGGCAGTTGCCATGGCCTTTATCGGCCAGTCAGCCCCAGATATCAAGAAAAAGTTACAAAGACTAGAGGGGCTCCAAGATTATTCCTTACAAGATTTAGTGAGAGAGGCAGAAAAGGTGTACCACAAGAGAGAGACAGAAGAGGAAAAACAAGAAAGAGAAAAAAGAGAGACAGAAGAGAGAGAGAGACGGCGCGATAGGCGCCAAGAAAAAAAACTTGACTAGGATTTTGGCCGCAGTGGTAGGTGAAAGAGGGTCTAGAGATAGGCAGACAGGGAACCTGAGCAACCGGGCAAAGAAAACACCTAGGGATGGAAGACCCCCTCTAGACAAAGACCAATGCGCGTACTGTAAAGAGAAGGGTCACTGGGCAAGAGAATGTCCCCGGAAAAAGAACATCAGAGAAGCCAAGGTTCTATCCCTAGACGACTAGGGGAGTCAAGGTTCGGACCCCCTCCCCGAACCTAGGGTAACATTGACAGTGGAGGGGACCCCCATCGAGTTTCTGGTCGATACCGGGGCTGAACATTCGGTGTTGACCCAACCCATGGGGAAGGTAGGGTCCAGGCGGACAGTCGTAGTAGGAGCAACCGGCAGCAAAGTCTACCCCTGGACCACACAAAGACTTTTAAAGGTTGGACATAAACAAGTGACCCATTCCTTTTTGGTCATACCTGAGTGCCCTGCTCCTCTGTTGGGCCGGGACATTCTGACCAAACTAAAGGCCCAAATCCAGTTTTCTACAGAGGGCCCACAAGTAACATGGGGAGATCACTCTACCATGTGCTTGGTCCTAAACCTAGAAGAAGAATACCGGCTGTATGAAAAGCCGGCCTCTCCCTCCATCGACCCATCCTGGCTCCAACTTTTTCCCACCGTATGGGCAGAAAAGACAGGTATGGGACTGGCCAATAACGTCCCACCAGTAGTAGTAGAGCTGAAATCGGGTGCCTCACCGGTGGCCGTCCGACAGTATCCAATGACTAAAGAAGCCCGGGAAGGCATCAGACCCCACATCCAAAGGTTCTTAGACCTAGGGGTCTTAGTGCCCTGCCAGTCGCCCTGGAACACCCCTCTGCTACCAGTAAAAAAGCCAGGGACCAATGACTATCGGCCAGTCCAAGACTTGAGAGAAATTAACAAAAGGGTGCAAGACATTCATCCCTCAGTCCCAAACCCATACAGCCTCCTGAGTTCCCTTCCGCCTAGTCACACTTGGTACTCAGTCTTGGATCTCAAGGATGCCTTTTTTGCCTCAAACTACACCCCAACAGCCAGCCACTGTTCGCGTTCGAGTGGAGAGACCCAGAAAAAGGTAACGCTGGTCAGCTGACCTGGACACGGCTGCCACAGGGGTTCAAGAACTCACCCACTCTCTTCGACGAGGCCCTCCACCGGGATTTAACTCCTTTTAGGGCTCTCAACCCCCAGGTCATATTACTCCAATATGTGGACGACCTCCTAGTGGCAGCTCCCACATATGAAGGCTGCAAAAGAGGGACACAAAAGCTCTTGCAGGAACTGAGTAAGTTGGGGTACCGGGTATCAGCTAAAAAGGCCCAGTTATGCCAGAAAGAGGTCACCTATTTGGGGTACCTGCTCAAGGAGGGAAAAAGATGGCTGACCCCGGCCCGGAAAGCTACAGTTATGAAGATCCCTACTCCCACAACCCCCAGGCAGGTCCGCGAATTTCTGGGTACTGCCGGATTCTGCAGGCTCTGGATTCCTGGGTTTGCTTCCCTGGCTGCACCCTTGTACCCCCTGACAAGGGAAAACATTCCTTTTACCTGGACTGAGGAGCATCAAAAGGCTTTTGACCACATAAAAAAAGCCTTGCTGTCTGCCCCCGCCTTGGCTCTCCCAGACCTCACCAAACCATTTACTCTATACGTAGATGAAAGAGCCGGTGTAGCCCGAGGAGTGCTTACTCAGACCCTAGGACCATGGCGACGGCCAGTAGCTTATCTATCAAAAAAACTGGATCCAGTGGCCAGTGGGTGGCCAACCTGCCTAAAAGCGGTTGCTGCAGTGGCACTCCTCCTCAAAGACGCTGATAAGTTAACCTTGGGGCAAAATGTGACTGTGATTGCTTCCCACAGCCTCGAAAGTATCGTGCGGCAGCCCCCCAATCGGTGGATGACCAATGCCAGGATGACTCATTACCAGAGTTTGCTGCTAAACGAAAGGATATCTTTCGCGCCCCCTGCTGTCCTGAACCCAGCTACCCTACTACCAGTCGAGTCAGAATCCACCCCAGTACACCAATGCTCAGAAATCCTTGCTGAGGAAGCTGGGACTCGACGGGACCTGAAGGACCAGCCATTGCCCGGAGTGCCTGCCTGGTATACAGACGGTAGCAGCTTCATTGTGGAAGGTAAGCGGAGAGCAGGGGCCGCCATCGTAGATGGCAAACGGACGGTATGGGCAAGCAGCCTGCCAGAAGGGACATCAGCCCAGAAGGCCGAGCTAATCGCCTTGACGCAGGCATTACGCCTAGCCGAAGGAAAAAACATCAACATCTACACGGACAGCAGGTATGCTTTTGCCACTGCTCACATTCATGGGGCAATATATAAACAGAGGGGACTGCTCACTTCGGCTGGAAAAGACATTAAAAACAAAGAAGAAATTCTGGCTCTGCTAGAGGCCATTCACCTCCCTAAGCAGGTCGCCATTATCCACTGCCCGGGCCACCAGAGAGGAAATAACCCTGTGGCGGCCGGGAACCGGAGGGCCGACGAGGCTGCAAAACAAGCCGCCCTGTCGGTCAGGGTGCTAGCAGAAACTATAAAGCTTCAAGAGCCAATCGAGCCTGCTCAAGCTAGGACCAAGCCAAGAGAGCTCACTCCTGACCAGGGAAAAGAATTCATTTAGCGGTTACATCAGCTAACACACTTAGGACCAGAAAAGCTCCTTCAACTAACGAGCCGCACCAGCCTCTCCATCCCGAATCTCCGGTCCACCGTTCAAGAAGTCGCCAATCGGTGTCCGGCTTGTGCCATGACTAATGCGACTACCACCTACCGAGAGACCGGAAAAAGACAACGGGGAGATCGACCCGGCGTATACTGGGAAGTAGACTTTACAGAGGTAAAGCCTGGCCGGTATGGGAACAGGTATCTGCTAGTATTTGTAGATACTTTCTCTGGATGGGTAGAAGCTTTCCCTACCAAAACTGAAACGGCCCTGACTGTATGTAAAAAGATACTAGAAGAAATCCTGCCCCGTTTCGGGATCCCTAAGGTGATCGGGTCAGATAATGGCCCAGCCTTTGTTGCTCAGGTAAGCCAGGGACTGGCCACACAACTGGGAATAAATTGGAAATTACATTGTGCGTATAGGCCCCAGAGCTCAGGTCAAGTAGAGAGAATGAATAGAACCATCAAAGAGACCTTAACTAAATTGGCCTTAGAGACCGGTGGAAAAGACTGGGTGGCCCTCCTTCCCTTAGCGCTGTTCAGAGCCAGGAATACCCCTGGCCAGCTTGGTCTGACCCCTTATGAAATCCTCCACGGGGGACCCCCCCCCATACTTGAGTTGGGAGGAACACTGGGTCCCGATGATAACTTTCTTCCTGTCTTATTTACTCACTTAAAGGCTTTAGAAGTTGTAAAAACCCAGATCTGGGACCAGATCAAGGAGGTATACGAGCCAGGTGCCGTGGCCATCCCTCATCCGTTCCAGGTCGGAGACCAAGTGCTTGTTAGGCGCCATCGGACCGGCAGCCTTGAGCCTCGGTGGAAAGGCCCGTACCTGGTGCTACTGACCACACCAACAGCGGTAAAAGTAGACGGCATTGCAGCCTGGGTACATGCTTCTCACCTCAAGCCTGCGCCACCCTCCGTACCAGATGAATCCTGGGAGCTGGAGAGGACTGATAATCCTCTTAAGTTGCGCATTCGGCGGCGGCGGAGCAAGCCTACCAAGTAATAACCCTAACCAGCCCAACACCCTCACCTGGCAGGTACTGTCCCAAACTGGAAAGGTTGTCTGGTTCAAGACAGAAGTCCACCCCCTTTGGACTTGGTGGCCCTCCCTTACCCCTGATATATGTGCCCTGGCGGCGGGTCTCGAGGCTTGGGATATTCCAGAAATTGATGCACCGGCCTCTAAAAGAGTCAGGCCTCCTGACTCAAACTATGAAAATGCTTATAACCAGATCAAATAACTCCCCTTGGTTGACCACCCTACTGTCAACCATCGCCGGGCCCCTATTACTCCTCCTTCTGTTGTTCACCCTTGGGCCCTACGTCATCAATAGACTAGTCCAATTCATCAATGATAGGGTAAGTGCAGTTAAGATTCTGGTCCTTAGGCAAAAATACCAAACCTTAAATGGCGAAGATAACTTTTAATTCCGCTCTAAGATTAGAGCGATCCACAAGAGAAATGGGGGAATGAAGGAAGTGCTTTTTACAAGGGTATAGGGAAAATACAGCCAAAAAGTCAAGTTAAGAAACAAGGGGAACAGAGTCAAACAGGATATCTGTGGTTATGCACCTGGGCCCCGGCCCGAGGCAAAGGGCGGATAGTTCCCAGAAATAGACAAGTCAGTTAAAGTTTCAAGAGTGCCCCTCAGCTGTTTCAAGGACTCCCACTTGACCGAAGTTCACCCCTGGCTTGATTTAAACTAACCAATTACCTTGCTTCTCGCTTCTGTACCCGCGCTTTTTGCTATAAAAAGGACCCAGGAGCTCTACTCGGCGCGCCAGTCTTTCGAAAGACTGAGTCGCCCGGGTACCTGTGTGTTCAATAAACCTCTTGTTTTTGCATCCGAAGCCGTGGTCTCGCTGTTCCTTGGGAGGGTCTCCCTGAACTGACTGACTACCCACTGCGGGAGTCTTTCAGTATCCATCTTTTGCCCCATCACAGGTGCTGGCTCAGAGTCAGATGGAGAGAAGGTAAGCTTTACAAGAAAAACCCAGCTGTTTCCATTGCCACCATAAACACCAGTAATCCCTGCCAAAGGAGAATTCCCCAGTCCTTTCAGGCCCCAAATACAGTTTGAGAGTAGCTAGGAATCTGTGCATCTGCACAGCCTCATAGTAGAAGCCCAGAGAAAGGAATCCCCCCTCCCACCCTAAGAAGCTATGGCACACAGCCATTTTGAAACTGAACCAATGGCTAGAATGCATCATGCCCTGGACACGAGAAACTGTCTCCCCTTATCCAGGGGCCCCACCTACATTCTATTACATTCTTATGAGTGCTGGCGGGACCATGACCCTAGCTGCCTAGATCCTAGGCCAGACAGAAAGACCAAAACACCAGTGTCTGAACCCACATGGTACCCTTCTGCCCCCTGGCAAACCAGCTGAGTGGGAAACCACCAATAAGCAGTAGTCTCCCACATTTCTATGAGAAAATGCAGGGAAAAAGCTCCAAGATGTAGGACTGGACAAAGATTTTATGAATAAAACTTCAAAATCACAGGCAACAAAACCAAGAATAAGCAAATGGAATTTTTTCAAACGAAATGCATCTGTACAGCAAAGGAAACAATCAACAGAGTGAAGAGACGATCTGCAGAATGAGAGAAAATGTTTGTGAACTAGACATCTGACAAGGGACTAATATGCAGAATATACAGTTAGACTACCCGTTATCAAAAACACAATGAATAACAAATGCTGGCAAGGATGTGGAAGAAGGGGAGCCCTTATACATCATTGGTGGAATTGTAAATTAGTACAGCTGTTATGGAGAGCAGTATGGAGGTTTCTTAAACAACTGTTGATAGAACTACTATAAATGAGTATAAACTCAAAGAAATTGGAATCATCATGTTGAAGGGATACCTGTACTCCCATATTTATCCCAGCTCTGTTAATAATAGCAAGATATGGGACCAACATAAATGTCCATCAATGGATGATTGGATAAAGAAAATGTGCAGTATATCCGTAATAGAATACTACTCAGCCATAAAAAAGAATGAAATTCTGCCATTTGCAGAAGCATGGATGAACTTGGAGAAAAATTATGTTAAGTGAAAGAAGCCAGGCACAGAAAGAGAAATACCACATGTTCTCATTCATAAGAGAGAGCTAAAAACAAAAATAAAAATAAAAACAAAAACAAAAATAAAATAAATAATTATAAGTAGAACTGTGGGAGAGAGAACTGTGATTACTAGAGGTGGGAAAAGAGATGGGGGAGGGGTGAAAGTGAGAGGATGGTTAATAGATACACAATTACAGCTAGATAGAAACAAATAAGTTTTATTGGTGTGCAATTGACCCAGACATCTATAATTAACAATGATTTACTGCATGTTGTGAAATTACTAGAAGAGAGGATCTCAAATATTCACATCACAAAGAAATAACTCTTTTGCCATGATAAATATGCTAACTATCCTGATTAGTTCATCATACATTAGATATATATGTATTGATAAAGTTCAGCACTCATTCATGACAAAGACCCTCTATAAGTTAGGTATAGAGGGAAAATATCTCAACATAATTAAAGCCATATGTGCCAAACCCACTGCCAATATCATCCTGAATGGGGAAAAGCTGAAAGCTTTTCCTTTAAGAACAGGAACTAGACAAGGATGCCCACTCTCACCACTCTTATTCAACATAGTGTTGGAAGTACTAGCCAGAGCAATCAGAGAAGAGAAGGAAATAAAGGGCATCCAGATTGGAAAAGATGAAGTCAAACTGTCCCTGTTTGCAGATGAAATGATCCTATATATCGAACAGCCTAAAACCTCTACAAAAAAACTGTTGGAATTGATAAATGATTTCAGCACAGTAGCAGGATACAAAAGCAACACACAAAAATCAGTAGCATTTCTTTTCTCCAATAGTGAACATGCAGAACGAGAAATCAAGAAAGCCTGCCCATTTACAATAGCCACCAAAAAAATAAAATACTTAGGAATTGAGTTAACCAAGGAGGTGAAAAATCTCTATAATGAGAACTACAAACCACTGCTGAGAGAAATTAGAGAGGATACAAGAAGATGGAAAGATATCCAATGCTCTTGGATTGGAAGAATCAACATAGTGAAAATGTCCATACTACCCAAAGTGATATACAAATTCAATGCAATCCCCATCAAAATTCCAAAGACATTTTTCTCAGAAATGGAAAAAACTATGCAGTCATTTATATGGAACAATAAAAGACCACGCATAGCCAAAGCAATGCTGAGCAAAAAAAATAAAGCTGGAGGCATACACTACCTGACTTTAAGCTATACTACAAAGCTATAATAACCAAAACAGTATGGTACTGGCATAAAAACAGACACACTGACCAATGGAATAGAATAGAGAATCCAGAAATCAACCCACACACTTACTGCCATCTGATCTTTGACAAAGGCACCAAGCCTATTCACTGGGGAAGGGACTGCCTCTTCAGCAAATGGTGCTGAGATAACTGGATATCCATATGCAGGAGAATGAAACTAGATCCATACCTCTCACCGTATACTAAAATCAACTCAAAATGGATTAAGGATTTAAATATACACCCTGAAACAATAAAACTTCTTAAAGAAAACATAGGAGAAACACTTCAGGAAATAGGACTGGGCACAGACTTCATGAATACGACCCCCAAAGCATGGGCAACCAAAGGAAAAATAAACAAATGGGATTATATCAAACTAAAAAGCTTCTGCACAGCAAAAGAAACAATTAAAAGAGTTAAAAGACAACCAACAGAGTGGGAGAAAATATTTGCAAAGTATACATCTGACAAAGGATTAATATCCAGAATATATAAGGAACTCAAACAACTTTACAAGAAGAAAACAAGCAACCCAATTAAAAAATGGGCAAAAGAGCTAAGTAGGCATTTCTCTAAGGAAGATATCCAAATGGCCAACAGACATATGAAAAAATGCTCAACATCACTCAGCATCCGGGAAATGCAAATCAAAACCACATTGAGATACCATCTAACCCCAGTTAGGATGGCTAAAATCCAAAAGACTCTGAACGATAAATGCTAGCAAGGTTGCGGAGAAAAAGGAACTCTCATACATTGTTGGTGGGACTGCAAAATGGTGCAGCCTCTATGGAAAATGGTATGGAGGTTCCTCAAACAATTGCAGATAGATCTACCATACGACCCAGCTATCCCACTGTTGGGAATATACCCAGAGGAATGGAAATCATCAAGTCGAAGGCATACCTGTTCCCCAATGTTCATCGCAGCACTCTTTACAATAGCCAAGAGTTGGAACCAGCCCAAATGTCCATCATCAGATGAGTGGATATGGAAAATGTGGTACATCTACACAATGGAATACTACTCAGCTATAAAAACGAATGAAATACTGCCATTTGCAACAACATGGATGGACCTTGAGAGAATTATATTAAGTGAAACAAGTCAGGCACAGAAAGAGAAATACCACATGTTCTCACTTATTGGTTGGAGCTAAAAATTAATATATAAATTCACACACACACACACACACACACACACACACACACACAAAACCGGGGGGGGGGAGAAGATATAACAACCACAATTACTTGAAGTTGATATGACAAGCAAACAGAAAGGACATTGTTGGGGGGTAGGGGGGGAGGGAGAAGGGAGGGAGGTTTTGGTGATGGGGAGCAATAATCAGCCACAATGTATATCGACAAAATAAAACTTAAATAAATAAATAAATAAATAAATAAAATAGTCAAAGTTAAAAAAAAAAAAAGAAAAAGAAATATAACTCTGTACCTCACAAACATGTAAACTCAATGTGTCATAAAAATTTTATTAAAAAATACTGTGTCAAGGCAGCATTTAAAAAACTTGTACACAGCTATACATTACCCTACTCCCACCACATGTTAACATAGCATTAGTAACTTGTATGACAACACAAGAGTCTCATTTAAAAAACAAAAGTAAAGAAAAATTGCGGTATAAAAATATTAGAAGAAATAATGCAGGTATTTCCCAAATTTGATGAAATAATATTAACTTGATATACATCAAAGAAACTTGACAAACCCAGGCAGTACGAAACAAAAAAAGAAAAACCTAGGCAGATCGTAGCTAAATTAGTGACAATCAATGTAAACAGCAAGTCTAAAGGCAGTCATTTTTTTTTTTTTAATTTAGGACCGAACTATACACTTATATATAATTTCTTCATGCATTTGTCCATTGATGAACACTTAGGTTGTTTGCATCTACTGGCTATTGTGATTAATGCTGCAATTAACATGGTAATGAAAATAAATCTTTAAGAGCTGATGATTTCTTTTTATTTGTGTATATGCCCATAAGAGGGATTTTGGGTTATAAGGTAGTTCTATTTTTAATTTCTTCAGAAACCTCCATACTGTTTTCCATAATGGCTGTAATAGTCTACATTCCCACTGACAGCGTACAAGAGTTCCCTTTCCTCCACACCCTCACCAATATTTGTTATCTTTTGACTTTTGAATAGCCATTCTAACACATGTGAGGTGGTATTTCAAGGTGGTTTTGATTTGCATTTCCCTGATAATTAATGATATTGAGCACTTTTCATGTATCTGTTGGCCATTTTTCTTTCTTCTTTGGAAAAATTAAATTCTTTTGCCCATTTTTTAAATCAGGTGATTTGCTCTTCTACTATTGAGTTCTACAAGCTTTTCATACATTTTAGATATTAACCCTTTATCAGATATATGCTTGAAAATATTATTTCCTAGTCTATGGGCTGCCATTTCATTTTTTTTATTGTTTTCTTTGATGTACAGAAGCATTTAAGTTTAAAGTAGTCTCATTTATTTACTTTTGTTTTTGTGGTTTGAGTTTTTAGCTTGATATCCAAAATAATTATTGCCAACACCAATGTCCAGGAGCTTTTCCCCTATGTTCCCTTCTAAAAGTTTTATACTTTTTGGACTTATATTTAGGTCTTTTATTCAGTTTGAGTGGATTTTTCTGTATGTACAATGTGGGGGTCCAATTTTATTCTTCTGAATGTGGAAATCCAGTTTTCCTAGCATCATTTTTTTAATTTTTACTAGCACTAATTATTGAAAAGACTTTTCTTTTCCCATTGCATCCTCTTGGTGCCCTTGTCAAAAAATTAGTTGATTACCAAAAAAAAAAAAATTAGTTGATTACATGTGTTTGGATTTATTTCTGGGCTCTCTGTTCTGTTTCAGCAGTCTATGTGTTCTATGTCAGTGTCATATTGTTTTGATTATTATAGCTTCTTAATATAATTTTAGATCAGGGAGTGTGATGCCTCCAACTTTTTTCTTTTTTTCTTTCTCAAATTATTCTGGCTATCTGGGGTCTTTTATTATTCCATATTAATTTTAGGAATTTTTTTCTATTTATGTGCAGAATGCCATTGGGATTTTGATAGGAGTTACATTGAATTCCTATATTGCTTTGGGTACTATGGACATTTCAACAATATAAATTCTTTCAATCACGAGCACAAAATAGCTTTCAATTTATTTGTATCTTCAATTTATTTAATCAATATTTTATAGTTTTCAGTGTACAGACCCTTCACTTCATTGGTTAGGTTTATTTCTAGGTGTTTTATTTTTGTCATGCTATTTTAAATAGAATTGTTTTCTTGATTTTTTTTTAGTTAAACCATAATTTGTGTACAAAAATGCTACAGATTTTTATATTTTGACTTTTTATCCTGCAACTTTACTAAATTTATTTATTAGTTCTAACAGTTCTTTTGTGAATCTTTCAGTTTTTTACATATAAGATCATGCTATCTGCAAATGGAGCTAATTGTACTTCTTTTTGTCAAATTTAGATGCCTTTTCTTTCTTTTTCTTTTCTGACTGTTCTTGTTAGTATGTCCAGTACTACATTAAATAAATGTGAGGAGACAAAATGAGACCTTGCCATTTGCCACAACATGGATGATCCTAGAGAACATTATACTACATGAAATAAGACACAGAAAGAAGAAAATACTGCATGACCTCATTTACATGTGAAATCTTAAAAAAAAAATTGAAATGTACACGGAGAACAAAACAGTGGTTGACAGGGCAGGCAGTGAGGGGGAGAAAATGGGGAGATGGTCAGAGGATACAAAGCAGCAGATATGTTGGGTGAGCAAGTCTAGAGATCTAATTTGCAACATGAGGACTACAGATAATAAAAACATACTGTATTTGGGATTCATGTTAAATGAGTAGATTTTAGCTGTTCTTGCCACAAGAACAAAATAATAAAAATGAGTAACTATGTGAAGTGATGAATATGTTAATTTGCTTCACTATAGTAACCTTTTTACTACCTCAGTGTATCGCATAACATCATGTTGGATAACTTGAACATAAACAATAAAATTTCTTAAAACAAAAAAATCTTTAGAAGATAAAGAATAA
This sequence comes from Cynocephalus volans, assembly GCF_027409185.1. Classification (NCBI taxonomy): domain Eukaryota; kingdom Metazoa; phylum Chordata; class Mammalia; order Dermoptera; family Cynocephalidae; genus Cynocephalus; species Cynocephalus volans. The sequence goes on from NC_084467.1 coordinate 147,985,315, forward strand.
GATAATAAAAGAAATCAAATATATAGAAAAGAAAGAGCAACAGCAAAAATAAAATGTTATTTGAGAAATAGTAATATCAAGATAAAATTCTGGATAAAGCAAGCAAGTAAAATCCTGGGAAAATATAAGTTATCAATATCAGGAATGAAAGAGAAGACATTACAGCACATCACACAATAAAATAATTATCAGAGACTCTCACAAAAAACAGCACACCATAAATTGTACATATTAGATGAAAAGTACAAATTATTTCAAGGAGAAAAATTGCCAATTATTTCTCAAATATAAAATCTGAATAATCTGGAAAGTCCTATATTTATTAAATAACTTACAATAATCACTTTTAATAATAACATTATAATAATAACTTAATAATAATAATGCCAGTAATAGTATGATTCATATACCATTGTGGTTGAAAGGGAATGAAAAAGTTGCTAGCAGGAAAATGTCTCTACACATAAAGGCAATTCCTCAACAAGGAAATACCAGTTATGAAAAAGTTTGTGCCATCCATTATGATAACTCTTCTTACTACAATTTATTCTGCAATCCTGTAATGGAGCAGGAGGGGGAAGCCAGTCACCTCCAGTGTCAGCAGTATCATTAGATGAAAGAGGAGGCTCTGAATCACCCCAAGTAAGCAGATCAAAAACGGGGGATTCAAAACATGGTGCCAATAAATATTATTACTTACAGAAGGTTGAATAAAAAGGAAAAGCCCATATTTTATGAACAGGCATGTTACCTTTGAACCATTGGAATTTATAGTTACATGAGCAAGCATGGCTAGAAACAGGTTTTTCAGCATCTTTGGCGTTCCAGTGGTTCCTAGAGTGACCTCTGCCTGTGCATTAAGCTTCTTTAAATCACTCCATGCTGGACCAGAGAAAGAATTATAGAGGTCAATGGGTTTATCTTCTGTTTCTTGTTCATCATTCCTGGGGTGGTTGTACAGTAAGATTTGGGAGCTCTGGAATTGGATTCATTTCAGCATGGTGCCACATGATATGGCTGAATGGCCTTTGCTGGTATCCAAAGGGGGCCTGTAGGAGAAAGAACAGAAGCATACCCTCTTCCCCATGTTAGTAGTTCATTAGGCCTTAACCATTTTGGTCCTTGTAAAAGATGTTGACACAAAATCAAATGTTTAGGCCTATCATGAAGCGGGGGTGAAATGTCTATGCACTGCTGTTAAATTTTGAGAATTAAAGTTTTAAAATTTTAGGTAAATAATGCTTTCATTAATTGTTCTTGAGGGGTCAATCTTCTTTCTATGTTCACCCTTTTCTGTTTACTTAATTGTGATTTGAGGAGGAAATTAGCCCTTTCTACTATTGCTTGACCACTGGGGTTATATGGGATTCTCGTAACATGTTTTATATTTTATGTATCACAAAATATTTGAAAGGCTTTGGAAGTATATGCAGGTCCATTGTCAGTTTTAGTTTGAATTGGAATCCCTATAAGTAGCAATAACAGAGAGAAGATGTTTTCTAATATATTTTATTGTTCCCTCTTTACTTTTTTGAAATTCCTTTAATACAGCAAAAGGAAGACTTTCATATCGATGCACTTGATTCCCTCCTCTGACAACAGGGAAAACATGTAACATTTCTTCCTCAGATTGTCATCCCTCATGGAATCATCATTCTGTGCGAGGAGTGACATCTGATGGAGGCATATCCAAAGGAGGCAGTGGCAGGGGAAAATCTGGGGCAGAAGGAGGTGGGGTTTCCTATTTTTCAGAATTAGAAACATTTTTTTGACTTTGTATTCACCTTAAAGCAAGCCTACATAAATTCCAGACTGTAAGGTGAGAAACCTTAATGGGACCAATACATTCCCAATCCTCCAAATCAAGACTCTCTTCTTGAGGATACAAAGGACATTGTTTAATCCCTGTCAATAATTCTTTAAGTTGCTATTCGACTTTACACCCAGCTGCCTTTAAAAGGCATTGTAGCTATAACTTATGTTGAATTTCCTCTTTAGACAGTGAGCTACCCATAGCCGTAAGAAAAGTTAGAAAAGCAAAAGAGAAATAAAGCAAAACCCTCTGGTGAACAGACCTAATTTAGACCTTGCCTTAGACATTCTGGGCTACCCCATGGTTGTCTATTTTCCCTTACTGGAATGAGTGTTGGACATCCTTTTCCTTTACCAGGCTTTAGAAGGTCAGTCTCTGATCTGTGGAGTAGTTCACCTTACATGGGGCACCACTTGTCACTCTCACTGTGTGATGGAAATGCAGAGATTACTCAGAGCCCAAATATTAAGAGCAATGAGAAGCCCAAAGGGATTGCACTGAGAAAATTCCCTCAGGATGAGAAAAACAAGGCACAGCCCTGAGTTGGTATTTTCTTCAGCTTTTATTGTACAGACAAGGAAATACAAGAGAAAAAATAACTTAATCATTTGTCAAAGGAATGAAAAGAAATTGGCTATGGGGCATTCTCTGGAAACATCTTTAGAAACAAAGGAAAGGGAGTGAAGCTGGATAAGAAATGACTTTAATGTTCTTATCTAATCTAGCAGAAACTATTTGCTGTTTCCTGCACTTAGGTTCTGCATAAGTGCATTTAGGATTTTTGCCCTTGGTGCACTCCCTGTTCTTTGTCAAGCCTATGTGCTCCCACAGGAATTGTTATATTTATATAATATAATACTACTCAAGAATAAAAACAAATAAATAAGTTACCAATTAATGAAACAATGTGAATGAATATCCTAATCATAATAACGAATGGATAAAGCAAACACAAATTAGTACATGCTATATGATTCCATTTCTATGAAATGCTGTACTAGAACATGTCAAACCAATCTATTTTGGTAGAAATCAACATAGTAGAAGTCTCTATGAGAGAGAATACAGAAAGGGAATGTTCATGAGAGATGTTCGTAGGCTGATGAAAATTTTCTATAATTCATTGCAGTGTGGTTTACACAGTTGTAAGAATTCATTAAAACTTATTACAGTGAACATAATGTATGTATATCTTCACCCTACATAAAATCGTTTTTGATAAAAAAAGTGAAAATACATACAAGTTTATGTGTAATTGGTACTCAGTAAAAAGATAAGTACTACTGTTAGAATTTAGTGAAATGAAAGAAAATACCCACCATAGAATATACAGTACAACCAAACAGTAATTCATGTACCTAAGTACTAATTTCAGTTCACCTAATTCTTTCTATCAAAAAAGACTAGCAAAACAAAACCATGAACAAAACAAACTCTGTACCTTCATCATTGACTTATTCAATGCTAATTAATTAACTTTCACATCTACACATTTATTCTCCAATATTGTCTAGAGCCTTCACAGTCTCCAGCAAGCAGTAAGCTTTCAGTAAGCTTATCAACTATCACTTCCTTTCTCCTTACCTTAATTTCATCCCTTTACCCAAATATGGCCAGATTCTTTTCCTCCAATCTTCTGAAACTAAATATGAAAATTTACATGTAATTGATGCAGTTAGTTCCTCCCTACTTCCTATTGATTAGAGTTGAATGAAATTATTTTCTCCTAATTTCAATGTAATATCTGAGCTTTTGTTCACATTCCAACCTATCTTTTCAGTGATGTAGACATGTCAGTGATCTTTCCCACCTGTGTTTCCACACATGTCCTTTATTGGCTCTTTTCCTTCAGCATTCCCATAGACTCTAGACTCCCCCAGTCTCCTCCTAACAGTTAAATTTCTTCAGAAAATGTTGATATTTGCTTCTTGGTCTTCCTCAGACACTTCTAAGCACCTTATTACATTCTGGCTTTCATTCTCTTTATTTAAACAAACTGGTTTTATTAAGTTCACCCCAACAAATCCAATGGACAATTTTCAGTTTTTACAAATTTGACCACCAAAATGGTAGAACCATTGACATCTTTCTAAAAAATATCGATTTCCTTTTATCCTGGGAAATCCATTTACCTGGTTTTCCACTCATTTCTCTGGCTACGTATCACACGTCTTTGTAGATTTCTCTTTATTTGCTTACTGGTTAATGTTGGGGCTCATCAGTGCTGCAACCAAGGCCTTCTAATGTTCACTCTCTAAACCCTCCACAGACAGTGGCATCTATGTAGTTCAGATCTAGCGACTGAGCCTCATGCCCTTATAGTTAACGACGTTTTAGAAATAGACGCTTAGGGCCGGGCCATGGCCCACTTGGGAGAATGTGGCGCTGGGAGCTCAGCGGCGCTGGGAGCACCGAGGCCGCGGGTTCGGATCCTATGAGCACGGTGCGGGCAACACCAAGCCAAGGGTTACATTCCCTTACCGGACAACGTGTACCAAATTAAACTCTGTTCTAACACATTTTATCCAATCATTCTTTCACCCAGGTTTCTAAGCTCTCAGTCTTGCTTCTTTAAAAAATTGTCTTCACAGCGCTCCCGCCGCAGGTTCGGATCCTATATAGGGATGGCCCATGCGCTCCCTGGCTGAGCGGGGTGCGGCCGGTCACAAAAAAATAAATAATAATAATTGTCTTCACTAACTTCCACAGTTTCATGATTTTCTATTTTCCTCGTAGCTCTGATCCTAACTTAGGTCTCCTTCTACTACACCCTCCAAAGTATCCCTTTTTCTCTCTTTGTATTCTTCTTCACCAATTTGACCTATAACTACACATTCTAACTTTAATCTAGGCTAAATGGGGGTTCAATATCCACTTTAGCCACTTCGTTAGCCTCAATTTTTATGTAAGTCCTTATTTCATCACAGAAATTCAATATGTATATACTTACTTACTTACTTAATTAGTGTATTAATGACTTGTTAATCTCATACCTAAGGGCCTACAAGGAAATGCAGTCTAATATGTACACTAACTCAGTGTCTTTTAAATTTGGTTTGGGGGAGATGACAGTTTGCTCTGCCTTCTACACGTTAGTAGCAAAATATAGAGAGAGAAATTGTTAGTCATAGCATTACAAAATTAACAGTTTCTGGGAGAACAGATTTAGTTTCACACAGTTTACAGTGAGCTAGTAATATTGTGATGAAAAAGATAGTTTATCTTTGGCAAATTTATATATATATATGTATATGTATGTATAAATTATCATAACCCATTTCCTCTCTCTCTATATATATATAGAAAGAGACATTTTATAAAAAAAAATATATATATATATATATATCTCCATTTTGAGGAAAATGGGTTACCAATAATTTATATATAAAAAAATATATAATATATGTAAAATATGTATATTTATATTATATATTATATAATATATGCTATATATTTAATATAAAAATATATATCAATTTTGAAGAAAATGGGTTACCAATAATTTATATATATAAATATATAATATATAAATATATATGTTTATATTATGTATTTATATATAATATATAAAAAATACTTTTTCCCTTTAATGAAAAGATCCTATTGTCAAATTAAAGTTTGGATAAAATTTATTTTGGATAAATAATATGAGAATGAAAATGTAATAGGAAATTTTGGAACATGTCTTACTAGTGAGAGGCTACAGGATAAAGTCCCCAAGCGCCCTGAAAGTGGAGCATATTTCTGAAATTGTCAGCCAGGGGATGTGTAGATAGACTTATAATATAATGGATAAATTACACAGTAGATAATTCATGCACAAATTATCAGTTAACAATTTCATGCATGAGTTATCAGTTAAATTGTTAACATTAACAATTTCTTTTATCTAATAGCCCTTTAAGATTCATTCAAAGATTTTCCTGGGGTGGGGAGCAATCTTTAACATGAACAAGTGATTTCTGTTTCCACAGTCACTTTATTGAACACTAAATAGAAACCTGAGAAATAATAGAAAGGCCACAGGAAATGAAGTCTAGGTCTTCGATCCATGTCAAGATATAATGACCAAGAATTACAATGATGTACATAAAAGAAATAGTTTATCCTAGAACAAAAATTTGAATTTTTCCTGCTTAAGTTGAAATACGGAGAACTTGCATTAAAAATAAGTTTAGAATTTTAAATTTTCTTGTAAGTCATCTAACTCTTAACTTTATACTCATTACCAACACAAAAGTATACAAAATAATATGAGCAGGCTACATGGAGGTGTCCAATAAATGACTAGCATCATTTTAAAAATGCTCTTTTAAGAATCGTTTTTACAACTTTCTCTAACTAATGTGAAATGTTGCTAGATAAGCACCTACAGTTCAAATAATTCAGTAAATTTTAAATTTCTTTAACACATTCTTTAAGAAATTTGTAAAACACAAGCTTACATTCAGAAATTTAACTGCTATACATTAATGTGACTTTAGGGATTGTTTTTTACATTAAGAAAACTTACAAAATATTTAACCTTATTTGCAATTATGATGCAAAAACACAGCTGAGAAACTAAACACATAAATTTGGTTCTGTCATATGCACAAATATATGCAGCTTTAAATGTACAGAGTATACACAGAATGCTTGTGTAGTATAAACAAAAAAGTAATGAATCTGGCTGAAGCTACTGTAAATATTGTGATACTTAATTTCACTTATAATTGAACTGGAATATAGCAAGGAAAATTTGCATCCCTCAGTGTTGTTTATACTATGTAAAGTTAGAGAATCATCTTGCTATAGCTCTGATTTCTAGTTTTTGCTTTTGTTTCTATGCAAGAAATCAATTATAAATACTCTTGGTTATAGAAGAATGAGAATCTATCTGAAAAACCAGCATTGCATGTTTTTCAAAAATACTTGAACAATCTGACCTAAAATTAGCATCTTTTTCTAAAACAGATTATAGTCTGGTAAAAAATAAATCAAGAAAAAAAATGCTTTAATATCTTCCACTGCATTTGGAGAGAGTCAAATTTATTTTTGCTCCCCTGTAGATAAGTAGATATAATAAAAACTTTTATAGCAATGTAAAATTGATAGCTCGTATTTGATCAAGACAATACGTTTCCTTATTACACTGCTTTCTGTAATATGCTTTTGTACATCCATATGCACTAACTCTTAGAAGCATAGGTATAAGTAACAAAAGTTTTGATGTATAATTTGTTATATATGGAAATATTGCTTGAATTGAAATAAAGTATTCAGTTTGAAACTAAAATCCCAATAAATATGTAGGCTGAATAAATTTGTTAAAATTATCATTGAATTTGTATTTTTGCATTATGATTATGAGACGATTATAAGAATTATGGAAATAATAGAATTCATTAAAAACAAAAATCACATTAATATTTAGACGAACAAATGTGATTCCCACAGTAATGTCATAACAATTTAGAATAAAGTTTGAATAGATGTAAAAAGAGACAAGTTGAAATAAGTTATATGTGTTGTCTTAGAATTATAGGCAGTACTAATTATTCCTTTTTCCATAAGCCCAAATAAAAGGTATATGTGAGGATTAAACATTTTTTGTCTTATTTATAGATAGAAAACATTATAGAAACATAAACAAAAAGAGAAATATTTTCCAGGCTAACATAACTTCTCTTAATCTTTCTTAGAATTTGATGTTATAAACTATTTGAATTTAGAAAGTTGTATTGAAACTTTTTGTCTAATCACATACTATACGATTTGGTCATTTTTCTGGGGAAAATTCGATAGAAATTTTTTTTTTTTTTTTTTTTTTTTTTTTTGGTGGCTTGATGGTACAGGAATCTGAAGCTGGGCCCTTGGTATTATAAAGCTGCATTCTAGCCAATTGAACTAAAGAAATCTTTATAAATATTTTGTCATTGATGGATTTGTAGCTATTTGTAGATTTTATTTGTTTCTATATAGAATATAATTTGTTCTCTAGAAAATCAAGTGTTGGCTGCTGTGTTGTGCATTCGGCAATAATTTATAATTTCTTGTGATTATAATTGTGAGAAAAATTTAAAGATCTTTGAAATCGGTGTTAATCTCTCAATCCTACAGATTAGGATTGTTTTAAAAAACTAGGAAAGAACCTAAATACTGTGATAAGCAATGCAGATAAAGCATAATAAATACGATATAATAGTTTGATATTACCTAGCTAATTATCTGGTGAAAGAAACAGACATGTAAGTAAAATATATAATAAAACTTCTATAGCTCAGTTTAACTGATGCTTGAAAAGCTTTTGGGAAAAATTATGAAGACCTCTTTAACCTAGAAAAAATAAGACCACATAATACATCAAAAATTACTTAATTTCTGTGAGGAAGTAAAACTTGAATAAGTTTTGAAGGATACAAATGACTTTGTCAGGTTTTGCCCATGGTGAATTTATTTCAGGTAATATTTTTTAGCTCTCCCATTCTATAGCAAGTATCATCTCTCACATAAATGAATAATAGTATAAATCATAAAGTATTGTTTTTATTTTTAGGTTTATCTCTCCCACAAACTATAGGCTTCTTTTCCTATTCATTGTTGCATCTAATTCTCTTTCAGACTCCAGCATTGGCACCTGGTTGGTTATTTCTCCAAGAATTCTTGCTGGCATATTACTGATTTAAACTAAGGCTTCTGGTTTTGTTGTTGTTGTTATTTATTCCCACATCCTTACCAATGCTTGCTATCTCATCTTTTTGATAATAACCATTCTGACAGGTGTGAAATGATATCTAATTATGGTTTTAATTTGTATTTCCCTAATGAATAGTGAGGTTGAACTTTTTTTTTTTTTTTTTTCATATATCTGTTGGCCACTTGCATGTCTTCTTTTGAGAAATTTTTGTTGAGGTCTTTTGTCCATTTTTTAAACTGGGACATTTGTTTTTTCTATTGCGTTGTTTAAGTTCATCACAAAATTTCAAAATTAACCCCTTATCAAATATTTGATTTGCAAATGTTTTCTTCCATTCCATAGACTGTTGCTTCACTGTTAATTTTTTCCTTTGCTGTGCAGAAGCATTTTAGATTAATGTAATCCCATTTGTCTATTTTTGCTTTGGTTGCCTGAGGAAATAGTGATCAAAATTATTTTGGGGGGTTAGGGTTAAATCCAAAAAGTCATTGCCCAGACCAATGTCACTAGATTTTTCCATATGTTTTCTTCTAGTAGCTTTATAGTTTCACATCTTACATTTAAGTCTTTAATCCACTTTAAGTTGATTTTTGTCTGTGGTATGAGATAAGTGTCCAATTTCATTCTTCTGCATGTGGATATTCAGTTTTTCAAACATTCTTTATTGAAGAGATTGTCATTTTTCCATCGTGTATTCTTGTGACCTCTGTCAAAAAATCAATTGACCATAAATATGTGCATTCGTTTTTGTACTCTCCATTCTATTCCATCGGTCAATGTGTCTGTGGCAAAGACATGAAGAAAAGAGAAACCTCGTACACTGTTTCTGGTATGGGGCCTGCTCAGTGACACACATCTGTGATATATTCACTCACCGCACATGCATATAGCCTCCTGCATAAATTTCGTACATTGCTTCAAGCTCACTGAATATGCATGTAAACCTGATCCCAGGAGACATAAATATTAGCCTCCTCTCCTCCCTTGGCAGGAGTGTGTACTTTGTTTACTGGTAGGTTGTGTTTCTGAAATCTGCAGATTGCTTTTTTAGGAAAATAAAGTCTTCTGTTTTCTCTAGTGGATCTTGTGTTCCTCTTTCTTTAACAACTAGAATATACTTCAGAATCATAGCTTTTCCTGAGACTTATATATATATATCACATTGTGTGCTTTGTTACAATAATACAAGAATACTTCAAAAAGTTCATGGCATGATTCATATTATCTTTTAATTCTATTTTTCCACAAACTTTTTGAAGTGACCTCATATATAAACACATGCACACTTCAGAACATTCCTAAAGTTTATAATAAAACAATAATAAGTAATTACATTGAAATGTCTTTTAAAATCATATTTCTATAAAATATGAATAAATATCTGTAATAGAGAAAAGATAATTCATTTAGGATTTGACAGCTATTCTAAAAGCAAATATATGTGAAATATGTGAAATATGTTTTGGCAGTTTGAATAGTTCTTGCAGATAAATTTAACTTATTCTTTGCATCTTCTGAGATCAAATAATTATAATTAAACTGTAAGTATATATCTTTCAGAGGTGTACTGAACTAAAGATAAGCATTTTCTGGTGATGACTGTGCAGTTCCAGGAACCAAAGTCAATATTTAATACTAGAGATCTTCATAGTGATCAATTTGTTTTACTTGCATGCTACAAAATGAAAAGTAAGAAAAAGTAATATCTCTATATTATATCATTTGTATTTGAGCTTTAGTAGATGTATACATTCATTAAAATGCTGATAGTAGGTTATTTAATTTAAAAGATTGGTTCACAAATACTTATCAAATGTTACCTTACTTTAGGAAATGTGCCAACTACTGTGAATTCCACAGAAAATTCTATAAGTGAAACCTAATGAGCAACACCAACATAGTGGCTTAGTAGGAGTTGGTTGGGTGAAGATGGGTGGAGGAGCATGCCAGGCAAAGTGACCACCGTGACTGCAAACATGGAAATGTGACATAGATTAGTTTATAGGGCAGAAATCAATTAAAAAATGTAGATTCCCATTATCTACTCTCAGACAATTTAATGTCGTTTAACGTAAGTCAGAGGTGGAGTCCAGGAATTCATATTTTCAACAGGTAAGCAGGATGATTCTTAGTTATGTGGTTTGTAGACTGACTTTGGAGAACATAGTTAATAAGCAATTATTAAAGGATTTTTAACAGTGGAAATGGCATTTAGATGGGTCACTCTAGTTGTGGTATGATGGATAGATATGAGATGACCAAGATTGTAGGAGAGAAACTACGTGGTGGCAATATAAGGCAATAATTTTGATGAGATATGAAAAAGTAGATTACGTCAGTGTACTATAAATGGAGAGGATAAATAAATTCCAAAAGGATTGAAAAAAATATATTTGTGAACTATCAACATTGCTTGAATTTAAAAGGTGGAGGAAAAAGATGTTTTAGAATTACTGCTAGTTCTCTGGCTCATGTGATTGGCTAGATAGTCATGACATTAAATTCAATACAGCATGTGGCAAATTTCTGATTTTAAGTTGGTGGATCAGGCATATATTTTAACTTCTTCTTCCCATATGAAAGGCAGAAGAAATTAAAAAGAAAGCAGTAGATTAAAAAACAAACAAACAAACAAAAAATCACCTAGCGACACTCAAACATTTAAGCAACCCACCCATTAATCAGAATGTAGAGGAATTCCCTGAAAGACAGACAGCAGACCAAGTGCAGGAGGGTTGTATTCTGCAAGACAGAGACAACATCAAAGAGCTCCAAGGACAAATACAGAAAAATCAGGTTGCTGAATGTGCACACGGGGCAAAAATCAGACTAACGACTTGGAGTAGTTACTTCATCATATTCAGTTAGGGAGTTTAATTCAGATGGAGTCTTCTTCTCTAACCCACAACCTCTTCATCTTGTACAGAGCACAGTAATACATAGGTCTTTATGTGGATCAGAGAAGCATGAGCTTGCTCTGTCGGCAAGGAGATCCAGAGAATGCCAACCACCAGATAATTATTCACTAAAGTTATCTCCCTTGTGGCACATCTTCTTACTGCATAATCTCTAAGAAATGGAGACCAAACAATAATACATATCGTTTATTATCTCCTAAGTGACCTACACAGAGGCAAGAGACTCGTTAAAAATGACTGCAAAATAAGGATACTACATATTTGAGTAAAACACCTTATAAGAGAGTTAGAGAATTCAGGAGAAGCAAAACATCATGGAGATAAAATGGAGATAAAACTTTTATTTGGGGCATGTTGTGTTTCATATGAATGTACAAAATATGTAAAAGTATAGGTGTTCAGTTGAAAATAATACATTGTTGTAAATCTTAAGAGAACAGCACTGGGTATATTGATCTTTATGAATTAGGAGCTTTTATGAATTAGAAGGTAATGGATAAAAGTATTGATATTCATGTAGATCATAAGTGAAACTGTCTAAGAATGCATATTATTGAGTGAAACTGTCTAAGAATGCATATTAGAGAACAGTGGGCCTAAGTAAAATTTTGAGGAGTTTCTGGATATAACATGTTTTTACATCTTATAATTTGGATCACTTATCTTAATTTGAATTTTTCCAGAAGAAGATTCTGATGTAAGCATTTGAGAACAGTTTATTTGGGAAGTAGATTCAGGATATCAGCAGCAAAGTAGTAGTATAATAAGGAAGGGAAGGCTGTGCTATCAAGCAAGTATTCGTAAGTGGGGCTCGATCTTCTTGAGTAATTTTGGAAGACTGGGTATTATCTATCAACTCCAATAGATAACATTTTAAGACATTTTTAAACAAATATCTTGCTACATCACTTTGACAGAGAACTACTTATAATTTCATAACTTGAATAACAAAGTAATAAGAAAGTCAATATACCTTTTCTAAAAATAACCGCTGATAACATTTCAATACATTTTCTTTCAATATTTTAGGTATATACAAATAAATATGCATATATATGTATATGAATGTGCACCTATGTACCTAATCATTTCCATTCATGTTTTTATTTTTCTATCTATTTTTGGAGTAGTTTTAGATGTTCATAAATAATCTTTAAAAATCAAAATTAAAATTTTCTTTTAGTTCAATAAGTTGTGTAGTATACTAGCCTAACTATAGTGTTTACTTATCCATTTCTTTTTGTTAAATAGTTTGCTTCACTTTTCTCCCAAGTGTTATAAATAGTATCACGATGAATGTTCTTAAGTATAATTCTTCATGTTTATCTCTGATTAAATCCACTTAAATATATCCACTTAAATATATTCCTAAAATGAGAGGTATTGGTCATTGAATACACGTATTTTAAGGCAGTCTGATATTAGCATACATTTGTAACAGCTGTGTACTGAAGCATCCGTATTAGATCTTTGTAGTTCCTTATATCAGTGTGGTTGTCAAACATTTTTTATTCTATAACCCATTAAGTAAGAAAAGTTTTATCAACCATAGTAATTTGCAAATTACATACATTTATTGTAATATGAATATAAGGTATAAATTAAAAAACAAATGTATGAAAAGTAAAGGGATCAAAATAAAATAAATAAAAGAAGTTCTAATATTTGCCTCAAACATCTTTGGTATCATCTTAGACACTGTCTTTTTCACATTTTTGATTTACAGTATTAACCCTCATTTTCATCAATAAACAATAGAGTTATTTATGTAATGCAGCACGAGAAAAGTTAGTAATGGGAATGTCAATTTGGGGGCAACTATTTATAGGCTTGACTTGACAATATTAATCATCATGAGAAAAACTTTATTTGCCCCCAAGTTAGACTGGCCAGTATTAAAAAGACCAGGAGTAACAAATGATGATGAGGGTGTGGAAAAGGTAACCTTCCTACACTGTTGATGAAACTGTAAAATAGCACAGCCATTAAAGAAAACAGTATGGAAGTTTCTCATACAACTACAGATAGAACTAAGATATGATCCAGCAATCCTACTTCTAGGTATATGTACAAAGGAATAGAAATCATCATGTTGAAGGGATATCTGCACTCCCATGTTCATCACAGCTCTGCTTACAGTAGCCAAAATATGGAACCAACCTAAGTGTCCCTCGACAGATGACTGGATAAGGAAAAGGTGTTATAAATACATAATGGAATACTACTCTTCCATAAAAAAGAATGGAATTCTGCCCTTTGCAGCAACATAGATGAACCTGGAGAAAGTTATGTTAAGTGAAGTAAGAGAGACACAGAAAGAGAAATACTGCATGTCCTTACCATAAGTGGGTGCTAAGAAAGAGAAGGAAGGAAGGAAGGAGGGAGGGAGGGAGGGAGGGAGGGAGGGAGGAAGGAAGGAAGGAAGGAAGGAAGGAAAGACCTCAGTAATACATTGATCTTTCAGAAGGAGAGAACAAATCCATGATTACTAGAGGTGAGACAGGGGAGGGAGAGGGGGTTGGGCAGAGATTAGGTAAGGGGCATAAAGAATAATTACAATTTGCAATAATGAATACACTAATAATATTGATTTGATCAACACATGTCATACACAGGTGATGGCAGTCAACATTGTACCCACAAAATATATAAAATTTATTATGCTTCAATAAAAACAAACAAATAAATAAATAAATAAATATTCCCATTAGAAAAAGAAAAAGAAAACCTTTGTTTAGTGTTTTATAGTTTACCATATAATTTTACACGGGAAATCTTTTTTGATCCGTACATGTGCTTTATAATGTGGACAGAGCAGCAAGTATTATCACCCCCCTTTTAGAGTTAATACCGTCAAGATTCAGGGAGCCTAAGTGTCTTTCTTGGCTCATACAGCCCACGATAATATACCTGATACTCATAATGTGATCTTGAAAGTGCTGTGTGTTCGGCTGAAATCACAGCTTAGAATCAGAGTATTCCAGGTCATAGAAACAGAATGACAGGGGCTGATAAATGCAAGAGCAAGGGACTTAAAACGGGGGATCACAGGGCATCTGCGTCAGAAAGTGGATGAGAAGTACAGGTGATGAAGCTCAGAGAATTGGGATCCGGGCAGCAACACAATGAAACAGCAATACAGAGTGAGGAACTAAGCACAGAACTTCTGTTTGGGTGGTTGCTGTGTGTGTGCATGCATGTGTGTGCGTGTGCAAGCACGTGTGAGTGCTTATAGGAAACAGGTAATCTCTGGATCATAAAATAGTTTGTTACTCACAGGGTATCTTAGTGCTTGTTCCCTGAGTCCTGATCCCCAAGGAGCAACACAGTCAGAGCCAAATATTCACCTGTTCGTGCATCACAGGCACCCTGATGTCATGTGATCTGAGTTTTCAGAGGGCAGCTAAAACGTGGGTCCAACCTCCTCTTTATTGAAAGAAAGGTGCCTAGATTTTTACTCTCCTGGAATGAGAGGAAATAGTGGAGTAATACATTATAGCTTCATCATCCTTGAATCAAGCTCATCAGTGATTTTTGGTCAGAAAGCCCAGGGCTTGAAGAAACACAATAACTGTCTCCCCAAAGTTTTTTCCCCAGTGAGCATGTGCTTTCTCCCTTTCTCTTTAATTAAAAGATTTTTTTGTTTTTGTTTTGTTTTGTTTTATTTTAGTTAAGAGAAGAAATCACAGCAGCAGGGGAGGAAAACATCTTTACCAAAGCCACCAGGGATGGGACTTGCCAAGTTTTCCTGAACTACTTGTCGAAGATTTCAGCCACAAAATTTTTGTTTCATTCAGTTCTTTTGATGTTTTTGTCCTCTCTAATTTTTTCTTTTCCCCTCAAATATTTTTTTTTCAGTTGCGTTTTCACAAAATATTCATTTTGTTTGCTGTAAAGATTCATCATCTGTTGTAGCCATGGTTGGCACGTTGAGAATGGCCCCTTCCCCTCCCACTGCTTGAGCCAACTTACTATCTGTAAGTGCCCCAGATACTTTAGATGGGGCAGCAGCAGCAAGACTACTTCTTAGATCCTGTGGTCTGGTTTTATGATGTGACACAGAAAGAAGGCGGAGAGTGAGGGAAGGAGTCAGGAAAAGGGGCCAGTCACCATGGGAGACTACACATTTTAATACTGTATTTACTCAGAAGAATGTTTTCCTTTCATGGCATGCTCATAGTATTAACTGATCACCACATCTCGGGCACAGATGCTGATGGTCAGCTCCGTGACCCATGAATGTGTATAATCCAAAAAATTAAAAGAAAAAAATGTAAATAAATTTATTGTGGCACTTTCAAAGCAAAAAAAAAAAAAAGTCTTGATTGATTAAAATAGCTCAGAAAATTAGACATCTATGCATCCCCCCAAAACAAACTGTCAATGAATATGAAGAATTAGCCATAAACCCAAGCCTACAAGTCATGACTATTTAAAGATTGACAAAGTACATCATAGTTTGAAATAAAAGGCTGTTACAAAGCATTATTAGTAAAAGTACTATTTTGCTTATCAAAGTTGAGGGGTGGTTTTAACACCTTCCACAAAAGCTTTAGCAAGATGAATGGACCTACAACACTGTCAGATACAGCTAAGAAAAACTTGAAAATAACTGAGAAAAAAAGAGGCCCATGAGACTTTCATCCATTCATTTTCACCACCACAAATACTGCCTGACGGCACGTCTCGTTTCTCTGATGTTCCGTACAAGAGATTGTATATTTGACACTGGATTTTTGTAGGTAAGTACAAGAATTGCTTGTTATAAAATGGTCTCCTGAGAAGTTTACAATACCTTGGCATCACTTTCAAGAAGAAGCAAAGCCTCAAAGATATACAAACTGCAACTGTATACATTGTACCCTTCTCCTGCCCCTAAACATTCTATCACTGTACTGTATCTTACTGTGAAATTTGTCAAAACTAAAATAAAATATTTTTTTATTCTTTTATAATTTTTTATAGCTTTATGTATATATATGGTAATACTGGCAAAAACGTTAAAGTATCACATGGTTGAATAAAAATAGATGTAATTTAACCAAGTAAAACTTTAAATAAACTATTTTTAATATGTGAACAAACCCACACCTCATTGAACATGCTTCTTATTCGAAATATCTTGATTTCAGACATTTTGAAGGGCAAAAGTTAAGTAAATTTTAATGAGTTCATCATGACCAAAAAACCAATGGCTGCTTCTTTGATTGTGTTAGTTCACTGACCAAATTATTTACTAATTTTGTACTAAATATAGAAGCTTCATTAAAAGCCATAATGATTTTTCTACTTGTTTCTATAATGTTTAGCTTATAGAAAGTTTTTGATAAATTTTAATTATTATATTAATATTAATCTGCTTCTTCTACTGGTAACCTGCATCACAGTCAGTCCTCCAATTTCAGAAAACTTTCACTGTTGATACTGTTTCATATATACTCATTCTCGTCTATATTGTTTTAATTTCATTGCCATTACTATTTAATAAGGATTCATTTGCACAGTGAAATAATTGCCACATTCCCAGCTTGAGTGCTCGTGACCTTCCTGGTGGTATTCTCCCACACCACATAAATTTGCTCAGTCAATCTCCAAGGCTACTCAAAAGTGCAAGGGATGTAAGCTATTCATAAGAATCCTCACTAACTGAGGGACAAGAGCCAGTAAATCAATGTCAAAGCTTCCCTGTCCCTCAGTCAGACCATTCTGAGGCATGAGCTCCATGATATCTCAGAAGATCCCTTACATGGGTAAGCCCTAGTTGTCCACAATGATAATCCATACCTTAACCCACATGTTATTTGTGTTTCTCTTTTCCGATCCTACTTTCCCTTTTCCCTAACTGGAACTTGCTTGGACCTCAACTGAAACAAGGTATGTGCCTTTAAGTCTTTATTTGTGGGTCTGTTTTCAGGAGTAACCCAATCTAAGAGAAACTCCAGGACACTAAATTCAATATACACCATTTTACCCTTAGCGTGCTTGCCTTGGAAATATATTGATATAATCCACTATTTATGAGTTTGGAAAACACTATTTTCTTTTGCTTCCTCGGCACTGCACTCTTCTTGCTTTCCTCCTATAACTATGATCAGTCTATTTCTTGTTTGCCACTTACCACAGGGCTCTGTACTGTCTTCTTCTCTTCTTCCTGTACAATTTTCATGGCTTTATTATTCTCTCTGTATCTTCAGATATTATCTTTAGATATTTTTAGCATTCACTGTCTAGTTTTATACTAATAGAGGAATGCTGGTCAGAACTCACTCCATCCTCTTAGCCTTCAGAGCTCTGGCTTCAATAGTGACAATCTTTCCATTGCCCAAGTTGCTTAGCAACTAAGGAAGAAAAGTAACATAATGTTATGCTTGTGTAAGATAAGGGGAATGAGCCCAGCAACTCCAAAGACGAGCAACAAGAGGCTGCGAGGCA
Organism: Cynocephalus volans; assembly: GCF_027409185.1. NCBI lineage: Eukaryota > Metazoa > Chordata > Mammalia > Dermoptera > Cynocephalidae > Cynocephalus > Cynocephalus volans. The sequence continues at coordinate 148,003,157 of NC_084467.1, forward strand.
CCTGGGAATCTTCCACTTCTGCAGCCTTTCTCTCGTTGGCATAGCTGCATGTTTGTACCTTTATAAGCTTCAACTCCTCCCCCTGGTGTTGCAAAGAAAGCAGCTGTGCAGGACCAGAATCGATAGTCTGCCCAATCCATTCCCTGTAAGTAACCACCCATCAATAGTAATAATAATAATAATAACAACAACAACAACAACAACATATCTTTCTTAGGCTCTTTATCCAAATTACCAACGTGCTACTGGTCCTTTTTAATTAGATGTCTTAGAGAAAGATCTGTCTTATAACATGATTTTGAGCTCCTTATTGCATGCAATCTCACTATCCCTAATATTTTTTTGCTCTCCATCTCAAAAATGGCACCACCACACACCCCTTTACTGTCAATAGCAAAATGGTAGCCATTATTATTATTTCTCCTCTCTCACATCCCACAATTCATTGATCATCAAATCCTGTGTAGTAAAGCTTCTTCATATATATATATATACACATATATATGTATATATATGTATATATCTATGTATAAATATAAATATATATTTAGATTATTTAATTATATATTATATATATATTTTAAATATATATATATAAATATATATATATAAATTCCAATCATATCTTCATTACTACTTCCTCATTTTCCAAGTTAACATCAACATCATCTTACTCCAACCACTAATAATGCATCCTAAATATTGGTCTTTCCATTATTGCCCTATCCAAATCCATTATTTCCACTTCAAAAACAAATAAAGTGTTCTATATGGTTTCCCATTATCTATTTTCTACCCCATATCACTCAGTAATTTAATTAGCATTTAGCACATCCAAAGATCATCGTTGAGCACTCTATGTCCCACACTTACTAGGAAATTTTCATTCTATTGTTTTGCCTAGAAGACTTCTTCCTAATATTGCTTTATCTTGGTCTACAGTTTAATTTTCATATTAATATCATTTCCTCAGAAAGAATTTTTCTTTGTTTCATAGCTCACTCCTTCATAGGTTTACCAGGCATTCTAAACTCTCTTTTTCATATTACTATACAAACTTGAAATTTCTCTCTGTATCTTCTTACCGCATTAGACCATATATACAAAGACCTTGTTCATGTTGTTCATTGCTCTGTCCCAAAGGAGTAGAAAGTGCCTTGTAGAGCAGACATAATTCTAAAAACCCATGTATTATAAATCTAGAAGTTTAGATTCAGTACTTCAGAGATTGAATGGTTTGAGGCAATTAGAACACACAAGCTCTGTCTAAAGAATTGAGTGACTGAAGAGGTATAGATCTGAGATATTGAATTTAAGAATACAACGTAATCAAAATCTAAAATATAGGTTAATTTATACAGATTTTCAAACCATGCAGGATAGGTGAAAAAACATAATACGAAGGAGAAATATATCTGCAATATGTTAAAAACTTTAACAAGGTGGGAATAATTGAAAGGTCATTGTAATATCATAAAAAATAAACTCAAAATAGAAAGAAGGAGACGTAAATAATAAAAGCAAACATTAATAAACTAGAAACAATTACATAATACAATGTATCCACAATGCACTCTTTTCCTTGACAAGAATAGTGAAATCAACAAACTTCTGTTGTGCCTAATCAAAAATATAAAAGAAAGGGAGAGAACACAGGAAAGAGATAAAGAAAAAGGCAGCTATATACAATATCAGAAATAAAGCACCATAGATATGGCCAATGAAAAATAATAAACTATCTATTCATTTATCAGTATGAATAAACCTCACAAATATATAAATCATCAACAAAATTTATTCTAAGTTATCTTACAGTAATATCCAAAAGAATATTATTAATAAATGTTTAAGATTTTTCAAAATAATAATAAAAATGTATATGAATATATAAATATATAGAAACATATAGTAAATGTACATGGAAATGATAAACACTAAGTGTATTTCTACTTTGGGCTCAGGAAAGAAATTACAGATTGATATTCAGTAAGATTCAACTGCATCTTTAATGTTTTATTGATTAAGACAAAATGAGACATGGGTTTTAAGTAAATAGGACACTATTAGCCTGAAACAACTCTTCTTAGATCTACCAGAGAATTGAGATCACAGAGCGAAAATTTTTGTCCAGGAAACTGGAGAGAGAGGCAGATAAAGAGAATCACAGTTTATGGGGAGCAGAGACAGGAGAAGCCTGCTGCTGGAGCCTGTATTGGTAAGAAAACATAAGCTGTAAATGCCTAATTGCTGGAAGCTAAGTAAGGTCTATCTGGAAAGTTAAAAATTGCCAAGGGCCCATTCTTGGTCATGGGGGTGGGGGAAATCCATATTTTCCAGAGATTTTTCTTCCAGAACCTCCACCAGTTTCTCACTGTGAAGATCACAGGAAAATGGGGAGGGGGAAGTAAAACACCACCATTTTGAAATACACCCAAGGGAAAATTACCATTTTGAAATATTCTCAGAGCTTTCTGTCTCGTGTTCTATTGTCTGCAACAAAGGCCAGCACTCAAGGGAAGCTACTTTATCAAAGCCTTGTCTGACTTAAAGAAGGGTAATTAGCAAACTCCAGCCCCCTCTAGCATTTGTGTCTCACAAAAAGGGTGAAAATAGTAAAGGCTAACAATTCTTCTGAAGATGATAGGGGTTTTGTTTTGGCCCACTTAAAACACACACACACACACACACACACACACTCTCTCTCTCTCTCTCTCTCTCTCTCTCTCTCTCTCTCTCTCTCTCTCTCTCTCTCTCTCTCTCTCTCTCTCTCCCCAGAGATTTAGTCATAAGATTGTAGAACACTTTTCCCCAGTGACCTTGCCATTATATAAACACATCTCCAGGATAATAGCAGTGTATAACAACCAAGAAAGCTGCAAGAGAGACTCCTTTTAAGAAGCAGTTTCAAGGGAAACTCAAAGACAACAGGAAAGAAAAAAGCAAGAACATTAGATGAAATTGAAGCCTCTGATATCTACACAGACAACAATCATTAAACATTGACTAACTTCTAGTAAGATAAACATAAATCTTCACACTAAAGAACTGCTTACCTCAGTTCCTAGTACCTGACACAATGTCTGGTTTTCAACAAACAAATTACGAGCCATGTTCAAGGGCCAGAAAAAAACACAGTCTGAAGAGACAAAGCAAGCATCAAAATCACATTCAGATGTAGCAGAGATCTGAGAATTAGGAGAACTGGAAATTTAAAATAACTTTTATTACTATGCTAATGGTTCCAAAGGAAAAGCAGACAGCATGCAAGAACAGATGGGTAATGTAAACGGAGATATTGAAACTCTAAGAAAGAATAAAAAGAAAAGGTTAGAAATTAAAAACAGTTACAGAAAAGAAGAAAGTCTTTGATGGGTCACCAGTAAACTAGACATGGCCGAGGAAAGAATCAGTGGGTTTGAAAATATGTCAATAGAAACCCCCTATACTAAAGTACACAGAGAAAAAAACAGTGAAAAAAAAAAGAATAGAACAGAATATTCAAGAACAGTGGGTTAATTACAAAAGTTATAACGTGTATAATGAGAGTACCAGAAGGAGAAAAATGAAAGATGAACAAAAGAAATATTTGAAATAATAATGACTGAGAATTTTCCAAAATTAATGACAAACCACAGATCCAGGGATTACAGAAAACACCAAGTGTAATAAACAAAAAATCTACACCAAGGCACATAATAATATTCATTCTACAGAAAACAAAAGGCAAAGAGAAAATCTTGAGAGGTGCCAGGGGGTAGGGGCTGGGGATGCGTGAAACCTTACCTTCAGAGGAACAAGGTAAGAATTACATCAAACGTCCCTTCAGAAACCATGCAAGCAAGAAAAGAGTGGAATAAAATATTTAAAGTGTTGAAAGAAAAAAAATCTAGAATTTTGTATCAAGTTAAACTATCCTTCAAGAATGAAGAAGAAATAAAGACTTTTTTAGACAAACAAAAACTGAGGAAATTTGTTGCCAGTAGATAAGGCTTGCAATGTGTCAAAGTATATTCTTCAGAGATTAAAAAAAAAATGATATAGGTCAGAGCTCACATTTTCATTAAAAAAAGGAAGACCATTAGAAAAGAAATAAATAAAGGACCTTTAGTGTGATCCTGAAGAGATTGGATGCCCTAGCCTTGCTCCTGAATTTATAAGGAAGCATTTAATGTTTTACCTGTAAACATTATATTAGCTGGACCTGTTTTGAAGATGTCATTTGTCATACAGAAGTTTCCTTCTATTCATACTTTTGTGAGTATTTTCATAGATGAATGTTGAACTATGCCAAATGATCTTTCTGCATATATGTACATATATATGCATATATATATATATACCTCTTTCATACTCTAAGTGGAGTGAAGTACACTAATGAATTTTTTAATGCTAAGGCAATCTTTCATTGTTGAAACAAATACCACTTAGTAGTAAATTATTTATTTGTATAGATTGTTTTGATTTATTTAGACCTATTTTTTTTCGCCAGAAATTTTACATCTATCGTTAGATATATCGTTTAGCTGTAATGTGTTAATCTATGTATTAGTTTCCGAGGGCTGCAATAAAAAATACCACAAACTGAGTGATGCAACACAACTGAAATTTATTGTCTAACAGGTCTGGAAACTAGAAGTCCAAACCTGAGATGTCAGCAACGCCATGTTCTCTCTGAAATTCTCAGTAGAATCATTCCTTGTCTCCTTCTAGCTTCTGGTGGTTTGTCTGCATTCCTTGACGTGGCATTCAGGTGCAGCAATTCGATTTCTGAATCGGTAGTCACATATTCTCTCCTCATGTGTCTGTCTTCTCTTTTTATAAGGACACTACCCTAATTAGGGTGGATTAGGGCCCACCCTAATTCAGGAGGACCTCATCTTAACTTGATTACATCTGCAGATATCCTACTTCCAAGTAAGGTCACATTCACGTAATAAAATACTGGAGATTAGGATTTCAACAAATCTTTTTGGGAGACATTCAACCCATAATGTTCTTATTTTCATATCAATGTTATGCTGTCTTCATAAAATGTGTTGGAAAGTTTCTTTTCTCTTCTGCTTAGTGAAAGATATAGTATCAAATTGCTATTAATTCTTCCATAAATGTTTGAGAGAACTAAGATGTAAAATTACATTTGCCTGGAGTTTTCTTTGTGTTAATGTTTCTGATAACAAATTAAATTTCTTTAATGGATACAAAGCTGTTCTGTGTCAAATATGATTAAATTGTGCTTTTTCAGGGTGATTGTCAAATTTGCTGGCATAGAGTTCATGATGTTGTTTTTGTTACTTTGTTACTGTCGGATGATCAGTATTAATATTTCTTCTTTCATTTCCAATGCAGGTAATTTCTGTGTTCTCTTTCACTTTGTCTTTCTAGTGTATCTGTTCAAAGAATCAACGTTCTGCTGTGCTAATTTTTACTATTGTATCTATTTTCCTTTATTTCTGCTCATTATTATTTCCTTCTTTCTAATTACATTGGTTTTAAATTACTCAACTTCTTTGTGTTATTTATGACAAAAGATTTTATTTTACCCTTTTTCCTTTTTAATATAAGTATTTATATCTATAAGTTTACCTCTAAGCATTCTTTTAGCTTCATTCCACAAATTTGGATATGTTGTAATTTTATTATAATTCATTTCAAAACGTTCTTTGATTTTGTGATTGCTCCTTTGTCCTACGAGTTATTTATAAATGAGTATTTAAATTGTCAAATATATGGGGCATTTCTAAATGTATTATCATAATTAATTATTAATTTAATATGACCATTTTTAAAGAATGTACCCTCTGATCTAATTCTATCTTTGAAATTATTGATACTTATATATGGTCTATTTTGGTCAATATTCTGTCTGCACTTGAAAATAATACATATTCTGCAGTTATTTTATATAACATTCTATAAAAGTCAATATTGTCAGCATAATTGATGTTTAGATTTTCTACATCATTGCTACTTTATTGTCTAGTTATCAATTCCAGAGAGATGTTTACTACCATCTCCAACTATGCTTTTGGATTTAACTGTATTACCTTAAGTTCTGTGAGTTTTTTATTCATTTATTTTGAAGGTCTGTTATTAGGTAAATTTACTAGGAATTTATATCTTCCTTATATTTTAACCTCTTATCATCTCTGGTAATAGTCCCTGTCTTGACATCTAATATTTTTCTCTATTTTTATAATTATACTATTTTCTTACCTTTACTCTTGCATAGTTAATGTTTTCTTGAGTCTTTTTTTTTATTCTATAAATATTTTAAATTCAAAGTGTGACCTTTGTAGACAGAACAGAAATATATTGGGTTTTTCTAATCCAATCTATCTCTTCCTTGTATTTAGAATACTTGTATCATTGAAATTAAAATAAATTAACATAAATGTTGGACTGAATTCTTTTTAACAATTTGAATTTGGTCTTATGTCCTCTATTTGATTCTTCTGTCTTGTTTTGGTGTTACTGTAATGGTTTTTCAAAATCTACTCTAGTGTATTTCCTCTATTGACATTTTAACTACACCTCTTTACATTTTTTAGCAGTCTCTCCAGGAATTTTTTAAAAAATGCATCCTTAATTTATCACAGTTACCTTAAACCTGTAAATAAAATGTAAGAACCTTGCTACAGATTCAATTACCTCCCTTCTTTGTGTTATTGTTATTGTTTTCATGTATATTACAACTACACATGATACAAACCACACAATATGTTACAAACCACAAATCATGGTCTTTACCATTTTGTATGCCCCTTTTTTCTATATCTAACTTTTTATCTGTTATAATTTGTCTTTATCTTAAATAACCTATTTATTGTTATTTGCAGTTCAGCTCTTCTGGCTACAAATTTACTTATGTTTTATTTATCTATAGAAAGCTTTATTTTGCCTTCATTTGAAGAGTAGTTTTGCTGAATATGGAAATCTGGGTTAGCAGGTTTAGTGTTTTGTTTGTAATTTAATAAATTTAATTTCATACAAATTAAAAATGTGGCCCAGAAAAATATCTTGTTAAAACAATGTAAAAATAAAATACATAAGTGGGAAAAAAAAATTGTAAACTAAAATTACACAAAAGAATTGTTCCCAGAATATATTAAAAGACACCAAACTCAAAAGTTGAAAACAAACAGTTCAATTAGAAAATGGTCAGAGCACATGAATAGATATTTCACAGAAGAGGAATGCATTAGCCAGGGTTTTCCAGAGACTAAGAACCAATAGTATGAGAATATGTACATATATACATACATATACATACAAACATGCACACCCATATATATACTCACATATATACTCATACACACACACACACACACACACACACACACACATACACATCTATACACACACACCTGAGAGAGAGAGATATTTTTAAAAATTGTTTCACATGATTTGGGGGACCAGCAAATCTGTAAACAATCTGTAGAGAAGGTGGCAGGCTAGAGACCCAGGGAGGAGTTGATTTTGCAGCTTGAATCCAGACCAAAGGTAGTCTGAGGCAGAATTACCTATTCCTAGGGAACCTCAGTTTTTTCATTTTTGTTTTTGTCTTTTTTAAGTCCTCCAACTGATTAGAAGTGGTCCACTCACATTTGGATAGCAATCTGCTTTACTCAAAGTCTACTGATTCAAGTGTTAATCTCATCTAAAAAGTACCTTCACAGCAACATCTAGGCTGGTGTTTGAAATATCTTTGTACTATGGCCTAGTCATGTTGATACATGACATTAGCCATCAAAAATACATACACATGGCAAATAAACACTTGAAAGATGTTCAACATTAGCCAATGCAAATTTGACTCACAATAAAATATAACTACACACTTTTCTAATCAGAATGGCTAAAATTTTTTTTAAAAGATGAAAAATTCTTATCAGGATGCAGAAAAATTTGATCATTTTTACATTGCATGTGGAAATGTAAGTAGTATAGCCAGTGTGGAAAGGGTGAGAGAGTAAGGAAAGAAAAATAAAGTGAAAATAATCTTTATTCAATGTGTGAGGAAACAAAAACGAAACAGAGGTCTGCAATTTTACCAAAGAAAAATCCCCAAATTTACTAATTTTTAAAAATCATATAGTAAAAAGTTTAAAGAACCACCAACTGGATAGTGAGCCTTCACAGCACAGGTTTTGATTAACTTAAACATCCGCTAAGATGTGACAATTGGCAAAGTTTCATGCTGTTAATAATTACTGGGTCTCAAATTGCGGTTATACCTAGAAATCTCCTAAATTCAAACAAGGTACCCCTATACTCTTGGCGGAGTTACTGGGCATAAAATAGGAGACAAACAGGTATGCATTAATCACTGAAAATGTTCTCTTGCCTAAATTCCACATGATTATAGCAGCCATAACCCTAAAATATTCCACAGTGGAAATGGAAGTTCTGTTGTATTGACCAGAGAGAAATAAATCAAAATAAAATTAATATACATTAATTTATTAAAATAAAATTGAAATCATAAATTGGAATCAAATTAAGACTTTGGCACTTACAATTGGCTTAATAAAATGGGATCACATGGAACTGTCTCACCTAGTAAAAATCTTAATATAGCCCAATACAGAACAAAACATGGCCTATAGGAATTAAGAGCCATCACAAGAAGGTACCATTGTCCCTAGTATATTTCCCTTTAGCAACCTAATCTGACCATGGCTGGAGTTTGATAAAATCAATGACTTCTAACCATGGGTTACTGCAATTCTTAAACAATAGACATTTATTTACTCCCTCACAGTTTAGGAAACCAGAAGTCCAAAATCAAGGTGTTGGCAGGATTAATTTCTTCTTGGTGGTTCAGAATGAGAATCTGTTCCACACCTCTTTTCTAGCTTCTGGTGGTTGCAGACAATTCTTAGCATTCCTTGTTTTATAATAACATAACTCCAGTCTGTACTGCTCTCTTCTCATGGCATTCCTGGGTGTGCCTGTGTCTAGATTTCCTTCTTATTATAAGGACACCAGTCATTGGTAAGTCATCCACTAAGATCCAACTATGGATCACCAGTCATCCAATAAGATCTTGTTTTAACTTGATTGCATATGCCAAGATCTTATATCCAAATAAGGTTATATTTACAGGTGTCAGGCTTTAGGACTTGAGCATATCTTTTGGGAGAACAATTCTACCCACTACAATTGCTGATGTTTTTTTGTTTGTTTGTTTATTTTCTTTTGCAGCTGGCCAGTGGAGGGATCAAACTCTGGACTTTGGTGGTGTTGGGGGTCTGAAGGAAAATTTTAGGTAAGGTGTCAGTGGGGTAACCACACTTCCTATGCAGAAGTACAGCTGCTTGCTCAAGTCCCCAGTCTGTGTGGCTCTGCCTTTATCCAGTAAAAGGCTTGTACGCCTGCCTAAGAATAGTATAAAACTGCAACCCTCCCTGCACTCGGGGTCCCAGGATTTAGAACAAGAGTTTCCCTAGGTCCCGCTAGTGTAATAAACTTTCTGACTCTCCAACTCTCCGAGTGTCTGAAGTTTCCTTGCCGAGTTCATTCCATAACAGCGTCAGCACCATGCTTTAACCAAGTGAGCTAACCAGCCAGCCCAATTGCTCATATTTTTTAAGCTCCATCTTTCCCTATTCCTCTCTTACTTCACAACTGCTCTGTCACTTCCCTCCATGGTGCAGGCAGAGTATTCAAACCATGCAAATCTAGATACACCCATGGGAATATTCACTGCTGTCACAAACCCTAACCACAATAAAACCCCAAGCTACCACTCCCTCCTTGTTCTCTCAACCCTTTATAAACCAAATTAGGCCCATGCTCTGGTCACCCTAGAAAGCTTTATTTTGTGGAAAATTAGACTTTACATAACCTGTTTGTGGCATTATCAGCCTTAATATCTCAACCAAATTTTGGATTTGGAGTTGATCCTGCCCTCCTTGGGGAAATAACAAAATACAAAAATATTTAGTTTATATTTTAATTTTTTTGATATTATTCATTTATCTTTAGAATGATGACCAGGGCTGTTGACTAGCATAAAGAACAAAGTAGAAGTCTCTTCTGAGGTATTTTAGGTGTTGTGTAAAAAGACTGTGTGTGTGTGTGCGCGCACGCAAACAATAAGTGTTAGAATTAAACCCTATGTACTAATAAAGAATACCAAATATAGAGCCTGCTGAATGCATCTACAAAAACCAGTCAAACTTAAGTCTGACATACATTTTTATTTCAGTTAATTTTTATTGACATTTAGTTTTGTAGGTAAACAAAACAATTGAGCACTAACCAAAAATGTCTAATAATTGACTAACTTCTATAATACAGTGTTCTTTTATGAGTTGAGAATGATGACATATAATTATTTTATAGTCAAAATTGCTAGAATATTTCATAATATTCTGGTAATAAGATGGCGTGGTAGGCAGAATAAACTCGTGAATGTTTATACACTGCAAAGGGACTTTTCAGATATGATTAAGTTAATGATCTAGAGATGGGGAGACTACCTTGCACTATCCTGATGGCCCAGTGTAATAACAAGACTCCTTTTAAGAGAGTTAGGAGGAACAGAGTTAGTAATAAGAATGTGGATGGCCTTTGGAACTGGAAAAGGTGAGAAATGAATTCTCCCCTAGAACCTACAGAAGGAACCCAGCCTTGTGAACACCTTGATTCTAACCTAGTGAAACTGATTTTGGATTTCTGACCCCCAGAACTGTAAGATAATACATTTGTGTTGTTTTAAATCTCTAAGTTTTTCACCATTTATTACAGTAACAAAAGGGTATTAGTTCATTTTCTATTGCTTATAATGGAATACCTGAAAGAAGTAATTTATAAAGAAGTGAAATTTATTTCTTACAGTTTGGGGGTCTGGGAAGTCCAAGGTCCAGGGGCACATGCAGTGAAGGCCTTTCTCCTGGTGGAAATTCTCTGCTGAGTCCCATAGACAAAAAAAGAATCACATAGCCAGGGGACAGGAGTATGTGTTAACATGCCCACTTGCTTTCCTTATAAAGCCACCAGAGCCACTCTCATGATAACCCACTCATTTGTTAATCCATCAATCCATTAATCTCTGAATAGATTAATCCATTCATGAGAGCACAGCCCTCATGATCTAATAATCTCCCAAAGGCCTCTACTCCCAACACTGCCATATTGGGGATCAAATTTCCACATGAGCTTTGGAGGGGACAAACATTCAGACCTAGCAAATAGGAAACTAATATATGAGAAATCAAAATCACTTTGACATAGTAAGAATACAGACTTTCTCATTATATAGATATCAAAAAAGAAAGAAAAAATGATAAAAGTATTTTAGCTTATGTACTCATGTTTTCAGTTTTCTTGCTTTTATTAAAGGTTTTGCTTTGATAAATTTTTTTCACTTGTTTTGTACTATGTTTTTATCATTGATATTTTAGTATCAAAAGAATTTTATTATGGCGAATACCTTGCCTTCCCTTTAGAGATCTGAAAGAGGTCATTGGATGCTTATTATGCTCAAGTATTCTCTCTACAATTCCCTTTTCAATTGATATTTATTCAACAAGTGACAGTTTGAGCTATTCTGTTGATTGATGTCTTGTTTTGGTAAAAACATAAGTGAACAGTATATTCTCCTTCAGGAATTCAGCTCAATATTACACAGACATTACTTTCATAACCCTAATTGCAGTGTGGTTTTCTCTGTGTAATTATAGATTAGCATCCAAGACTTCTAAACTCATTGATCTAAAAAGTAAGCTTTTCTTAAAAGAAGTTGAAAACAATAACACAAATGAAGCTTTTAGTCTTTATGAGACAAAAACACTTTGATTACTTTCTCATTCACACAAATATGTATAAACTATGAAGAATTAATGGAAATATAGTCACAAAATTTTCGCTCTTTTATGAATACAATTTTCCAGGCAATGTCAAATTATTTACAGCATCATTGTTGAGTATCAATTTAATGTAATCAACATATGTAATTTAAAATCTTCTAATAGTCACATTTAAAAAATATGTAAAAAAGAGGTGGATAAAATTAATTTTAATAATACATTTTATTTGGCTTGCTATACCTGAAACACCATGTTGTCCTTTCACAGCTAGTGTATAAAACATTACTGAGATTTTACATTCCTTTTTTATTCATACCCGGTCTTTAAGATCTGATGGGCATTTTATAACTACAGGACATCTCAATTAGAACTAGCCACATTTCAAGTTCTCGGTAAATATTATCACATTGAAAGATACATGTATGTAGGAAGAGAAATCTAAGAAAAAAGAATCCTGAAGCAAAATGATTGTAATGAATAAAACTGAAAGTCTAGATGTATAGGAATATTAAATATTGTTCCACAGTGTATAAAATGCTTCTATTATTTTCTTCATTGGTTTCACAATTTTTAGCCTAGAAAGCAATTACAAAGATGTATTTTATGCAAGGACTTAACAGGATAGAAACATTCCCATGGCTATGGCATGTTAAAGAACATAGAGCACAAGGAATCATAACACAGATTACTGAATAAAAATAATAAAAATAAAGAGATAGAAAAAGAAAAAAAAAGGATCAGGTAATAGAGTAACATTCCCCTAGAAAGAAGTAGTGGCAAATACTTTTTACAGATTAATATAATGACATTTTAATTCAAATATTACTATAAGTATTTTATATTTAACTAAGCAGTGAGTAATTTTAGAAACAAACAAACAAAGAACCTTATTTGTTGTAATGCCAAAGAGTCATGAACCAAAACAACCTTACACATTAAAAAAAAATTGCAACCAAATTATTTGAAAAGAGTAGAAAAGAAATGTGATCTGCTGCAACTAGGAGCCTATCCTAGCCGTGACACTCTTTGACGATAATATTTTGAAATAGTACACAATTTGATTCTACTGTTTTGACAAAAAGATGCCAAATCCATGCTATGAATAAGAGAAAAAGAATTCCCATTGACATTTTAACAATATTGACATACGTTTGTTGAAAAAGTCCTTTCTAGAAAAATTCCATTAAGGCAATTTTATTAATTCTTATTTTTTTGACATAATTTTTGATTTAAATTCTCCCAGGTAACAATAAAATTAAATTTGTTGATTGATTCTTTATTCAATCTCTGTTACACTTCACTTATAACTTCTGTTATTGTGATTTTTATTGGAGCCATTACTACAAATTCCAAATTTATGAGACAAATTTTGTCAACAGACTTGACCCTTTTCTCAATTTAAAAAATTGAATTTCAATGTGTTACTTCAATTTATGTGATGTGACAATTAAATAACTTTTCTAAGAGAATATTTCTTGTTTGATTGTTATGGCACTAACTGTGTCAGTTAAATAAGGGTTGATTGCTTATAGGATAACTTCAGCTTATTCCAGGATAAATATACAACATAACAATTAAATTAAAGTAAAGAAACGCCTCACAGCCAGAGGCTGTCACTGAGCAAGGGGCCTGGTGACATCAAACTTAGCTTCTCCCTATAAGAGCCTTGGCAGGATGCACTTTATGTCTAAAATGAGAAATGACAGGTGCATGCATGGAACACCTGGAAACCAGAAAGATCAAAATGGAGTTTGCTCCAAATGTTTTTATGTGTTGCTGGTCATGCAGACATATTTCTGCTCTGTTACCAGCCTCAACAGCAGGACCCATGGGGAGAGGAGAGAAGCTGTGTTATCCAAACAAGGTGAAAATCTTCAACTTCACTTTAATCCATAAACAATGCTGACAAGCTGGGACAAACCTCCCCTAACTCTTTGGAATTATGGTTACAAAGACCACTGTCACTCAGTAAGTTTCATTCTTTGTCCTGGATCTGGGGCCACACAAGTTAATTTCTTATTTCATTAAGACATGTTGGGTTTCATTAAGACACATTGGGTAGTATAGCTACCACTTAAAACATGATCATTTTGTCAGTTTTTTTTTAAAAAACATCATGACCAATTTATCAAAGGCAGGTTTGTGCATTACCCGATTTTGTTAGTGTAGATTTTAATTAATTGATATTCACTAAGAATTTAATTAAAATCATAGTTTTCATTTAATTATTGGAGCAAAAAGCAAAGACCTCTAGTAAGCAAATACATATGACTGGGTGCCTGGGTGGATCTAAATACTGCAGTTAAATACCTTACCCTAGAAGTACTGTCATTTATAGTTTAAATTTTTTCACATAATTATAGTTAACGACAAAATGATAACCTCAAAATGTATCCTTTCTGTAGTTTAAACTCTGTCATTCTCTATTAATTTCTGTTATTATTATCACAAACAGATACTGGAACTTGGTGGACCCCTAAGGTGAATGTGTTATGTTGTCATCCTAGAATGCCATGTTAAGAAGAAATACTTTACACGATTAAGCCATTAACACAATACATTCTTGTTTTAAGGATGGATGGATAGGTAGATGGATAGATAGATATAGCATCCTCACCAAACAGTAATTCCTGTGCAAAATAACAATATATTTATGATAAATTAAAGTGAATATGAATATATTTGTCAGTTAAAGTACTTATAAATAATACATTAAATTATACTTTAATATTATGCAACATTTGCTCCATTTTTGAGTTTATAGAGACGACATTACTAGTGAAGAATTGAACACATAGACTGTGATCTTGAGACTGGATTGTATTTCTCCTTCAAGAGAAATTGTTACAGATATTAAACTGTTAGGAAAATGGAACAATTTGGTCAGGCTCCCCTCGCCTCGGAGCCAGTTCAGGGCAATTCAATAAACATTGCGTGTGTGGGTGGTGTATGTGTGCCTGCAAGGTCGTGCACGTGTGCCTGCAAGGTGGTGCACGTGTGCCTGCAAGGTGGTGCCACTTTGCCTGGTTTTTACTGCCTCGGGGGCCACCCTGCGTGGCCATGTTTTTCCAGACCTGCAGCTTCCAAGGACTGTGTGGCCAGTTACGTAGCTCATAGACCTGCGTGAAGGGGTCTGGTGACCCAGCCTGGTGTGTGAAGGGTTTGTGACCCAGTCTGTGAATGGGCTTGAAGGGTCTGGGAGTTCCAGACCCAGCCCTAGCTCAACCATTGGCCCAGTCGGTGCAGGATTACCAACCAGCTGGTGTGAGAGCCCGACAACTGGCGTGGTCACCTAGCTTTACAACTGGTATCACGAACAGGATTAAGAGCTAGACAATTGGTGCTGTGAGTAGGATTCACAACATCAGCCTTAGCCTCGCAGTAGCCTTTGTTGTAGCCAGATATACTGTTTCAGAAATTTAGGAAAATGCTAAATATTTTGAGAAATGATATAGCTACGTAAGTCATAGAAGGCTCTCAAATCCACAATTCCCAAAGTAAATCCAGGGAAAACTTACTAGCATTTCTGTTACTGGATGAAGGTAGTCTGTAAGTCTAAAAAACAGTGATATAAAATTATGTGTGTGTGTGTGTGTGTGTGTTACATGTATGCTCTTTTTTCCCTTTAGTTCCACAAGGCTTTATTTTTATTCAATTTATAAATATCCCTTGGGCAGTGAGGAATTGGTTCCTGTACTTAGTGTGTAAAATTAGGAAGGCAGTAAAAAAGGTTCTCATTATATTTTTTACATTTTAGAAAGTTTGCTTTCTGGAGATTTTGGCTATTAGAATTATCAATATTTTATAATGAAGAGTGAAAGAAAATAGGCCTCTCCTGGAGTCAAATCGGTTAAAGATTTCTTTCCCAGTGATTCTGAAGCAGTCAGATGCTCATGATCAATATGTCTCAGAAACACTTGTAATTGGGAAACAAAAACAAAAACACTAACTTCATTCTTTCACCACGGCGATGGAAAATACAAATACTTTAAGATGTCCAAGATCAAACATTCAATATGCTTCTAAAATTTTTTTTAAAAAGCAAATATCAGAGATATCTCTTTAGGAACTTAAGTGAGAAGAAACTCTAATTGTTAATTTCTAATTAATGGGTAATTTGAAATTAAACATTAGAAGAATGGTTAATCATTACTCTGATGAATAATTTCTAACGTTTTGATTCTGGTGTTCTAGTCCTTTATACAGGATGTCTGGCTGTGAACTCACAGGTGTCTAAGTTGCCTAAAGTCAGAGGGGTTGAAGAGAGACAATAATGAAGTGGAGGAATGTTGGGTTGGAAAATTGCCCTCTTAAATTTATTATTCATATTAATGACTGGAAAGAATTATAGTATGCCAAAAGTAACCAATTATAAACTGATTTTATTATTTGTAAAGAAATTTTGATCTACCTACACAGTATAATGCTTCATTTCAACCTCAAATACAACTTGAAATAGAAGAGTTATCCTTCCAGGTATATTATTTATTACTAATTCTGGGTAACATGTTGAAGAAGTGTGTGAGGTAAATATATAGCAGCAGGGCTACCTCATGCTGACCTTTGTCACATTTGTTTCACATACACACCAACATAGAAAGTGGGGCTTGAGAAAAATTTAATATTTCAATTTTTAAAAAAAGTCTTATAGATGTTGCTATATTTATTCTATTTCTCCCTCTTTTTCCTCCAATAATTCACTCTATGGAACCTTTTAAAATGTTTTCTGGCCACCAAGAGGTATTCACTCTGGCCTTTCATTCAGGCTTTCTTGTTTTATCAGTGCTTCCTTTGTGTACTGTGTGTGTGCGTGTGTGTGTATGTGAGGGAGTGGGGATGTGTAACTCTTGATTGCCATCAAATTTAGCCTTCTATTCATTCCCTTAATTTCATTTTTACTAAAGATATTTAATTCACAGATTAATGCTATTTTACTATAGCTAGTTACACTTTGAAAAGTTGTTTTCTTGTCTAGTAAATGATCTTAGTTTTATTCAAGTCCTCAATTTCTTGGTTCAAAGGAGTTAAAAATTATACATCATTTATGTATTCTGACAGGATATTTGGAAAAGTGATCCCCAAATTGTCAATATCCCTGAAATCATTATGACTTTTTAACTTAAGTATATGCATAACTGCTTAAACATTTTAATTTGACACTAATAAAAATATGTTAAAAAATAACCTTCAGATAGCCCAATTCACCTTATTAACAGTGTCTCTATGAAAGAAAATTTTCTACTGCATCTTTATCCGTACAGTAAAGGAAAAAATTAGCAGAGTGAAAAGACAACCTACAGAATAGGAGAAAATATTTGCAAACTATAAATATGACAAGTTCCCCAATGTTCATTGCAGCACTCTTTACAATAGCCAAGAGTTGGAACCAGCCCAAATGTCCATCATCAGATGAGTGGATACGGAAAACGTGGTACATCTACACAATGGAATACTACTCAGCTATAAAAACGAATGAAATACTGCCATTTGCAACAACATGGATGGACCTCGAGAGAATTATATTAAGTGAAACAAGTCAGGCACAGAAAGAGAAATACCACATGTTCTCACTTATTGGTGGGAGCTAAAAATTAATATATAAATTCACACACACACATACACACACACACACACGAAACGGGGGGGGGAGAAGATATAACAACCACAACTACTTGAAGTTGATACGACAAGCAAACAGAAAGGACATTGTTGGGGGGGAGGGGGGAGGGAGAAGGGAGGGAGGGAGAAGGGAGGGAGGTTTTGGTGATGGGGAGCAATAATCAGCCACAATGTATATCGACAAAATAAAATTTAAAATATATAAATAAATAAATAAATAAATAAAAACTGAAAAAAAAATAAAATAAATGACAAGTAGTTAATATCCAGAATATACAAGAAACTCAAACAACAGTAAAAAAAACACCAAACAATCCAGTTAAAATATGGGCAAAGGAGCTGAGTAAATATTTCTCAAAGGAAGACATACAAATGGCTAACAGGTACATGGAACTGCTCAACGTCTCTAATGATCAGGGAAATGCAAATCAAAACCCCATTAAGATGTCATCTCATCCTAGTCAGACTGGCCATTATCAAAAAGACAAAGAATAACAAATGCTGGTGAGGATGTGGAGAAAGGGGACCCTCCTACACTGTTGGTGGGACTGTAAATTAGTGCAGTCATTATTGAAAATAGTATGGAGGTTCTTCAGGCAACTACTGATAGAAATACCAATAATCCAGCAATCCACTGGTGGGTACATATCCAAAGGAACGTAAATCATCATATTAAAGGGAAACCTGTGCTCAATGTTCATTGCAGCTCTATTTACAGTAGCCAGGATACGGAAGGAACCTAAATATCCATCAACGGATGACGGGATAAGGAAAATGTGGTATATATACACAATAGACTACCACTCAGCCATTAGAAAAGAATAAAATTCTGTCATTTGCAGCAACATGGATGGACTTAGAGAAAATTGTGTTAAGTGAAATAAGCCAGGCACAGAAAGAGAAATACTACATGTCCTCACTCATAAGTGGGAGCTAAAAAAGGAAAGAAGGAAGAAAGAAAGAAACGGACAATTACAATAGTATGTTGAATTTTCAAAGGGAAAGAACAGATCTATGGTCATTAGAGATGAGAAAGGAGGAGGAGGAAGGTGGTTATGGAGAAGGTAGATACTGTACACAAAGAACGATTACAATTTGTAATGATGAACATGCTAATAATACTGATTTGATCATCACATATTGTACACAAATACTGATGGTCAACTCTAAACCCAATAAGTATGTATTTTCAATTATGTTTCAAGTGTAAAATAAAAAGATTAAATATTTTAAAAATTAAATTAAATTAAAAAAGCAAAACATCTTTTTCACTAACCAGGAAATATGAGTTTAATGGTGAATTTAACTAATAATTCTGTTTATATTGATATTTTTATTGTAAGTAATTTAAAATTATGTTCAATTTTTTAAAGTGTGAAAATAATCCAAATTTTATTATTTAATATTATTTGAAAACATATCCTGAAACAGCAAAACCTATCATAATTTATACATGATTGACTGATATAGTTGCATATACATACAGTTGATTTATATGTGACTGGAAACTTCTAATGAATTTCAATGGATATGATGCATAATATTTTCAGCCATTTATAAATGTAACAGAACTTTTTCAATGAGGCAATAATTTTTAATCTGTAAGTTTCTTTTCTGGAGACCTCATTCCTCATTATACTTATTTGAGAATTAATTAGGAATGTTTTCACTAGAAAACAATTCAAAAATCATACTGAAATTCAAAAAATTACCAAGATGAAAAAATTCTGAAATATTGATTGGCTAAACTAACTTTAATATAAAAATGCTTTACACCATTTATAAATGTCACCAAGAAATGGAATATCATTCAGCAAAAGTATTTAATATATGATATAGTTTATGACCATTTAATTATTACCAGATTAAACCATGACTTCTAGAATTAATGACATTAGTTTCAAAGTTGAGTTACAGGAGCAATTAAGGACGTCTATGACAATATTTTGAATAAGTTAACTAAGCAATTTAAAATCTAAGAAATATTAATAGCCATAATATAAAAGAGTACATTTATATAACTACACAATACAACACAAGAAAATCACATACTCATCCACTGTTAATAGCCTGTCTTCCTACCTCAGAGGCCAAGCAAGGCAAATATTCAAAATTTTTATGGTTGAATCATATTTTTTAAGTATGAAATACTTAAGTTGAAAGATAAATTCTATGCATAACATTGTCTCTTTGTAATTTATTAAGTATACTAGGGATTTTAAAATTATCTTTAAACATCTATTTTACGATGTATTAAAGCCACTTGTTCTAATTTATGTGTGCATTATTTTGTTTACTAAAAGTTTCTACTATAAGATTTTTTTCTCCTGAAAAGAGTTTACATTGGACTGTCATTTCTACACTTATCTGTGATTCTCTCAGAATTATATGATCTTATGTTGAAACACTTATGAGTGGGGAAGATAGATAATTTAGTCAGGCTCCCTTGGCTTAGGTCTGGTTGGTGGTTAAGCAGCACATTTCCTTGTAAACAAGTTGTGTGTGGGTGGAGTTAGTGCGCATGTGCACCCGTGTATCTTTGTAATTAATTGCTATTGTGTGTTCTTCATCTTGTGAAGCAGTGCTGGTGGGCAGAGGGCTCATGTCTAAAAATAGAACATGTTTACTCTGCTGGCAGCTGCTCAGTTTCAGTTTGGTCTTTGGACTTTGCCATAGCAGTTGAGTTTCTGAGTTTCTCTGTTTCTCTTCGGACAGCCTGGTGTGTGTGTGTGTGTGTGTGTGTGTGTGTGTGTGTGTGTGTGTGTGTGTGTGTGTGTGTGTGTGTGTGTGTGTGTGTGTGTGTGTGTGTGTGTGTGTGTGTGTGTGTGTGTGTGTGTGTGTGTGTGTGTGTGTGTGTGTGTGTGTGTGTGTGTGTGTGTTTTGAATAAACATGATTCCTATTTCAACCAAGGCTCCAAGGAACTTTTTGCCAGTTACCTAGCTGGTGTGTGTGTGTGTGTGTGTGTGTGTGTGTGTGTGTGTTTTGAATAAACATGATTCCTATTTCAACCAAGGCTCCAAGGAACTTTTTGCCAGTTACCTAGCTGGTGTGTGTGTGTGTGTGTGTGTGTGTGTGTGTGTGTGTGTTTTGAATAAACATGATTCCTATTTCAACCAAGGCTCCAAGGAACTTTTTGCCAGTTACCTAGCTCATAGACCTGCGGTGTGAAGGGTTTGTGGATGGGCTTGAGTGGTCTGTGAACTCCAGACCCTAGTCCTAGCCCTACACTACGATTGTATTCTTTCCTGGTTTTTCAAAATATAGATTTAATTTCTTTTTATATTTTTGTATTTTCACCTTTTTGTTACTATATCACTGTCTTGGTCATACATCCAATTCAAAAGAATGTTTGTTTTTTACAAGTTGCATCTTTGATTACAAAGTTTTTGTTTTGTTTTTCTATTCAAGACTCTATTATTACAACTTAACATATATCTATAATTCTATCCAAAAATACTCTGGATTATTTCTGAATCATCATGCTATTTCTATTAATTATCAAAAGTACCTGGGCTTTAATTAAAGCTTTCATTTTACTCTGAATCACCAGAAGTGATTAGCCTGACCCTTTTAGCAAGCAGAGAAGACAAGGAGACCTTGCGGCTCACTGGACTTGAAGATCCTAAAAATCATGATTATCTACTGTTTGAATAACAAATCACTTCCAAATGGTCTATCTTTAATAAAATTCACTTAACAGATTAACAAATTAATGAATCAAATCAAACTCTAGCATACAGTTTTTCTTATGTTTAACAGGACAAAGTCTTTATAATTCAATTTGACATGTTTGAATGAAATGTTAGATATTATTTTTCAAAAAAAGTGACTGTGATTTACTGCTCAGAGTCTAAACAACATAAACAATAAACTGCCCAACTACCAGTTATAAAATGTTTACAAAATGTCACTGATCATGCTGATAGTTCCTTAATATACCCACCCCAAGAGGAGAAATGTTGAAAGTTGGCATCCGTGTCACTTGTGAGATAAACCTATCTGAAAGGAGAGAAGAAATAAAACAGAGATCACTCAGCTCAGCAACCCACTGCATATCTCAGGGTTTTTCTTTGTCTTTCACAATACATTTTAATGTTGCTTTCCCTTTCTTTGGCATACAAAAGATTCTGTCAAAGGTAGCTGTAGGCAATTAAATGTGTGTATTTGCTTAGGTAGTAGATTCTCAATGTATTGACTAGAAATTTTTTAATGATGGATCTGCTATTTAAAATGATGTCTTAATCCCTTAGAACAGGACATGAGAGATAAAATTCAGATGGGTCAGTTTGATAAATAGTGCACAAAAAATAGACAAAAAGTCATGATTCTGCACCTCAGAAGGAGTGAGTTCAGAATCTATTTTGGAATTGTATTATTATTTTGTTACCTTAAGTGAATCGCAGGTGCAGAGAACAAGATGAATTGTAACGGGTGGCCTTTCTCTAAATAAAACTCACTGTTACTTTCTTCCTTACAGCTGTAGACAGAATAATGATCGCCTCCCTCCATAAAAAAAAATGTTCAGGTCTTAACTCCTGGGACTTCTGCATGTGTTATGTAACATGGTACGAGAGGATTAAGTTTGCTAATGAGATGACTTTGAGATGGGGAGATTTTCTGGTTGGCTCGACACAATTACTATTGTCCTTATAAATATAACAGAGAGGTAGGACAGTCAGTGTCATAGTGATAAGATGCGAGAACAACTGGCCTAACCATTGCTGGTTCAGTTCATTACTCTATTTGCTTGTCCATGTATGACTATTTTTATTAATTTAATAAATAATGTATATGTAATGAAACCCCATGAACCCACCATAAGCCAAAGAATCAATTTCATATAATGTTAATTTTAAACTTTATTTTTTTGTTCCTATTTTCTTAGCTTTCTTCACATGAACAACAACCCTTACCTATGTATTAAATTTGTGTTTGCATTTAAATTTACATTTTTATTTATGTTTCACATATTTTCACTCTCTTAAATACATCTATCTACCTATTTATCTATCTTCTATATACCTAGGTATAGATATAGGTGATCTCTTGTGTTTTTTGTTTTGTTTTGTTTGTTTAATATTGCTCTCCATTCATATACCACCCTGTATAATATAATCTTTAAATTTTAGTTGTTATTAAAATGATGTAAAACATGTCATATTATATGTAGTCTCTGGGTATTTGCTTTGTCACTGAAAAATTGTGTGCTTTTTTAAATGTTTGTCCATGTTGTTGAAAATACATGTGTTTTTTTATTTATATCATTTTATGTTATTCTATTATTGTTACTACACCAAATTAATTTATCTATTCACCTAGTGACATGTTTTATGTTTATGATATTATTTTATAAACTACACCAAAATTGTAGTCAGGAGCATATTAAAAACATATAATTATAAAATATTTTGTATGGACTAAATAAAATATATAAACATTTGTAAATAACATAAATAACACAAGTATATATTTTGGGAATAATGCCAAAATAATTTTCTCATAAGCCTGTTTTGTCCTTGAAGTAATATTTTGCCTTTTAAACAATGTTTGCTTGTTACACTAGTCCAGCCTCTACTCACTACTTGCATTTTTAGCTTTTGTAGCTTGCTTATCTGCCTAGACTGCGTGAATGCTGAAAAAGCAAAACCTAAAACCTGGAAAAGTTTGTCTATATAAGCCCTGTAAGACCTAAGCTTGGGGTCTAGACTTTCAGGCATTAGCTTGTCTGGACCCTTTGGCCTTAATAAACTCCTGACTCTCCAGCCCTCTGAGTGTTCAACACTTCCTTGCTGAGTCCATTTCTACAACATATATGTATACGTATGCTAAAATAAGCACCTTTCTTTACCATACTCTGAAATAGTTTATTACTGTTCTTACCTCTTTGTAATGGTTAGTAAGCTTACTTTTAAAATAATTTGGCCTTTGTATTTAATTTTGAGAAAATTTTTAGCAGTAAACACTTCCCTCACTTTCTTTAAAGTTTATATGACAGATTTTTTAATACCAATCATCTCTTTCATTTTTTAAAATTTATAAGTCTATATTTTCTAGTGCCTTTGAATCAGTGTTGGGAAGTTGCATTTCCTGGAAAATTGTCAATTTCATGTAAGATCATAATTATTTTACATAAATTTGTTCATGATATTCCCTTATTACATTTCATTTCTGCTGTACCTTTAGCTATAAAGTAACTTTTTTTTCTAATAATATTTGATTCCTCTCTGTTTTTATTTAATCCATTTTTCATACAAGAAACAACATTTTTGTGTGTGGATCTTAACTAATTTTCTATTGCTTATTGTTTATTAATCTTCTTTTATGTTTATCATATCCTGTTTTTTACTTTCTTAGTTAATTATTCTGATATTATTTTCCTCACTTTTTGAGATATTATTTATTAAATTTTATTCTTTCTTCTTTACTAGTTAATAATTTAAAGATATACATTTTCCAACATATAAGTTTTGATACTTACGGTTATTACGTAATAATACATTCTCCTATGAATATCTTCCAATTAACACATAATATCTATCTTCTTAAGCCCACGTATTATTTTATGTTATATTTTAAAATATCAACAATTTTAATATAGCTTTCTTGTTAGTGATGTTGTCTAGCTATTCCTTTGGGTTTCTACTGTATTTGCATCATAAGTGAGACAATATAATTTTTAGAACATAAGTAATTGGAAATTTGTTGAGACAATTCATGGTTTATGTTTAAAAACGAGATATATTATAAATTTTAATATATTTTGTGTCACCCATAACATTTACTTTAAAATGAATCATTATATTTATTGTCCTGATCTAGACAGGACTCTTAAATCTTTGTAACTCAGAGACTCCCTCATTTATATGTTCTTTCTCTAAATAGTCCTGTTCTTTTTTAACCACATAATTTAAATATTCATATTAGTATTTTATGCAGATCAACCTCTTTTTAGAGTTGTCTAAGTGTTTATCATATTCTATGTCCACACTTCTGCTTGCATCCTGGACTTTCTAAAATAATTTCCTTTCTTAACTTAAGAATTTATTTAGAGATGGCATTTTTGAAGTTAATTTGTCTGGAGCAGTTATTTGAAATATCTTTATTTTTACTCCTATTATTAAGAAAATTCCTCTAGTTATACAGTTGTAAAATGACAGTTATTTCATTCTTAGTACTTTGAAAATACAAATACAGTGTTCTACCTTAAATTCGGTTGTTAGACATCCTTCATAAGCATAGTTATTTATTTAAAAGCAAGCTGAGTTTTCTCTATGTCTGATTTGAAGATATTTGTTTGTCTTTGGTTGAACAGCATTTCAAAATGATATGCCAAGCATAGTTTTTTAATTCATTTTACTTCAAATTTGATGACATTCATGGACCTCAGTAATGTTGTCTTCTTTCAGTTCTGAATTTTAGCCATTATTGTTTGAATATTTAGCCTCCTCCATTCTCTCTACTCGTTCAAAAATTCTTTTCACCTCTGTCTGTCAACTTTTCACTCCAGACTTTTTGATTTCCATTGTATAATTTTTATTTCTTTGTGTCTCTGAATTGAATTTCAGGTAATTTATTAAACTTTATCTTGGGTCACTAAATCTCTCTTCAGCTGAGTTAGTATGTTAATCCATGTACAGAGATTTTTGTGTTTTGTTAGTGCTATTTTTAGCAATTTTTACTTCAATATTTTATTTCTAAATTTTCTACCTTTTAATGTCTGCTTATGTTTTTAATTCTTTCATTTATTTTTTAATTATGATAAGCATAAATATATTCTACAATTTATGGTTATAATATAGGAATTCCTCACTGGTCTGATTCTATTGTATAATTATTGTTCAGACTCTCAGTCACATTGACTTCACTTTTTATGGACTTTGTTGGAGAGTTCATATGCACTGTTACTTTATGTGTTGTATACTGTAACATTTGGTTTGAGGGTAGATTTATTGATAGAAAAGTCCATTTGCTTCTGTCAGATATAGAGGTCACTAAGCCAGTTGGCACTACTTTAAATTCATATTTAAAGATAATTATTTGGATTGTGATATGAAATCTAATCCAAATCCTATGTGAAATCCAGTTGGAGTTATGAGTTCTCACGCATGGTTTTTCTTCTAAAAGAGGATTTCAATCTAGTCTAGCCTTTCAACAAAGGCGTAGATCTTTATGAATCTCAGTTTTACACTGGGAAGCATTCTGCGATTCAGCAGTTCCTCGTATTGCATACTCAAGTATTTGTTTACTGTCCCCTGAGGAAATTTAAAAGAAAAAAAAGTAAAACTCGGAGTTCTCTGAGGTCTTCAAATCCCCTCATCGTAGCTGTTGGCTTTGGCTTGCGTTCATTTTATATTTGTCTTCATTTTGAACTTTTTGACTCTCATGATTTCCCTTCCTTTCCACAAGGTCAGTGACATATTTTAAAATATATGTATTGCTGTATTTTTCATGTATTTAAGTATTTTGTAGAGGGCAGATTTATATGACAAATGAATTATACGTCTGGGGAAAATTGTGTTAATTACACTGGGTACAATAAAAAATCGTGTTTAATTTAATGGCTTAAAAATAGCCATTTATGGATCTCAGGATTTTATGAGCCAGTAGTTTGAGCTGGATCCACCCATACCTGGGAAGTGGGCTCATCTAGGAAGTTCTGATGATCTTCCTGGTGGATCAACCAATCTCAATATAGCAGCAAAAGAGAGCAAATCTCAATGAAAAAGAATTTTTCAAGCCATTTCTTCCACCTTATTGACTATATCCCACTGACCAAAGCAAGTCACATAGTCAAGCACAGATTCAATAGTTAATTAAAAAGACTCTACCCTTCTTAGGAGAAACTACAATGTCATATTGAAAAAGTGCCCACATACAGATAGGGGGAGAATTCATTTTTTATATATGCAATATATCACTGAAGGAAAATTTCCTTATTATTGATTTAACTGTAATTTTCCTCCTTATGTGACATTTATACCACCCTTTTAAATTATTAAAATTATAATTATTAGCCACTTAATGATTTTGGAAAATTAATATATGCTTCTGAAGTTAATTGAAGCTCTATAAGGATAGGTGAATAACATATTATCATTTTAATATCATTTTACTTAAGAGAATGTTTAAATATGTATTATTTCATATAATTTTGAAATGAAAATTATTTTTTTTAATGTTCATAAGTTTCTGTTCCCAGCATTTGCCAGATCAGATATACTGAAAAGCATAATAATACTTAAGGAAATGAACATATATAATAAACACTAAATGAAAATAAAGGAAATAATAAACACAAAATTAACCATATGTTTCTTATCAAAAATATAGAAAAAGGTTCAAATCAAGGATAGGCCCACAGAGATTCCGATTTATTGATAATAATCTATCTCTTCAGCTAGGCAGTGGATACTTGGGAGCCTATTCTATGTCTTATGATAAAATAGACCATTGCAATGTTGCAGTATAGTAAGATATTGATTTTGTTTCCCGTAAATGTTAGCGGCCATATTTAAAAATTAGATACTGTGCCATATTTTAAATCACATATAAAAAACAATTTCAGTTAAATTGTAGACATACAGATTAAAAATAGAGTGATAGCATTGCTACAGCAAAAATAAAATCATATCTTCATGATCTTCAGGTAGGAACATTTTAAAATAATTTTAGTTGATAATTTTTCTCTTTAAGTTATTTTTAATGCTTAAGTAATTACTATAAATGTCTTTTGTTTTATTTTGCTTGAATGTACTTGAGTAGATTTCCTGGTAGTCTCTTACTAATATTTACTCATCTCTGGGAGTTACTAAATATTAGTGTGTGTAGAGTTGGATGGAATGATGTGGCAAGGCAGAAAATTGCAAGGGAATTTTAACAAGCCTAAGAATAAATCCTGTAGCAAATAAAGGTGTATCATGTAACAGTAAAATGTTGTATGCCTCTAAGAAAGAGAAAGTTTAGTGCTGACGGCAGAATAAAAAATACAAGACAATTGGTCACACTAAACACTGATGAATGAGATTGTGGTTTTGTAATTTATGGAACCAAAACACTTGAGGACTATAATAACGTTTATGCCATCTTTATCTTATAAGAAGCTATATTCTTTTTACTTAACTATATTAGTTTCTTATTGCTTATATTAGCAAAATGTATTATTTTATAATTTAGAGGCCAGAGGCCTGGAATCAGTTTCATTGGGCAAAAGTCAAGGTGCTGGCAGGCTGATTCATTCTGGAGCTCTAGAGGGAAAGTACATTTTCTTGCTGTTTCATCTTCTAGAGGTCACCTATGTTCCTTGGCTTGTGTCCCTTTCCTCCATTTTCATAATGCATCACTCCAATCTCTGCTTCTAGCATCACATCACCTCTTCTAACTCTGATTCCTATTGTGTCCCTCTTATAAAGATTTCTGTGATTACATCAGGCATACTCTGATAACCCAGGATAATTCCACATAACCCATTTAACTTAATCATCCATATAAAGTAACTTTCATAGGACCAGTGGTGGGAACATAGAAATGTTGTAGGAGAGAGGGAGCATTATTCAGCCTATCACACCAGTCAGTTTCCATATTGCAAATGAAAAACCAGGAAGTATTTTTTTGTGTATATGTTGGTTTTTAGCGCAGCATTAGTTTTAGTCAAGATCAGTTACGTTTCAACATTGTAATTTTAACAAACCAATAGTTTGATGAAATTTTTGCAAGTGTTGTTAAAACTTGTGAAGTAAGTACTTTGGCTTATGAACCAATAAATAATTCTAAAAGGACAAAGTATTTTTTTTCATATAATTTCCCTTCGGTGCTGCCAGCTCATAAATTATCCACTGCCTTCTCAAACTTCCTAAAAGTAGGTAGAAGTAATAAAACAGAAAAACATGGTCAATGAAGATGGCAAAGAAAACAAAGAATTTTTAAATGAATGGGTCATTTAATTGGTGTTCAGTGTCATTAAGAGTGTGACTCCAAAGGCAGCATCTATAAGAACTGTTATTTAATGTAAGCATTAAAAGTCACAGGTCCATTTGGAAAACATATTGGAGAATTAAAGTGCAGAGGTCTGAAAAAAATGTTAGCTTAGCATCAGTGCCAGCTTGAAAATGTAAAGAAAGAAAATTATAATCAGCTTTGAAGATTCAATGATTAAACTCACAAATTCCTACTAAATTTAACTAC
Organism: Cynocephalus volans; assembly: GCF_027409185.1. Lineage (NCBI taxonomy): Eukaryota > Metazoa > Chordata > Mammalia > Dermoptera > Cynocephalidae > Cynocephalus > Cynocephalus volans. The sequence goes on from NC_084467.1 coordinate 148,031,771, forward strand.
ATTTTCAAAGCTTCCTAATTACAGGTCTTAATAGAAAAATCTAACATTTCAGAAAATAAGATTCAGAAGGCAATAAACATGAATGACCTAGGAAATAACAAAATGTTTAGGACCTCTGTTTGAAAAGTTATAAAATCCTATTTCAGGATTTAAAAATACTTAAAGAGAAAGTAATATTGTTTAGATTTGAAAAACTCAGTGTTGTAATTATTTAATCTCTCTAAATTAACCTATAAATTTTTTTAAAAAGAGTTTAATTAAAACTATTCTAGAATCTTTTAAGTTGAGGAAAATAAGGCCACAATTCATGCAGACAATAAAAAAGTAAGATGAGGCCTGAAAAATACTTCAGTGTGACAGAGTAACATTTTCTTTACCAGGCATGTTTCACATTGGCAGAAATAAAATAACAAAAGTAAAAAGAAATCCAAACCAGATTCAGGGAACACATGAAAATTTAGTACACAATTACATATGGATATAGTGAATAATAAAAATATCTTAGTATTTACAGATTATAGAGATTTAACAGACAGTTAAATTGTCAATTGAGCAGAAAGCCTGTGTGATGGCTAAGTTTATGTGTCAACCTGACAGGGTGCCTAACTATTTAATGGGTATGTCTGAGAGAGCATTTCTGGATGGGATTAACATTTGAATCAGTAGACAGAGTAAATCACATCGCTCTCCTGCATGTGGGTGGGCCTCATCCAATCCACTGATGGCCTGAATAGAACAAAATGCAAAGTAAGGGTGAATTCAGTATGTCTACCTGATTGTCTCCAAGCTTGAACACTGGTTTTCTACTGTCTATGGATTCAGACTTTGACTGGAACTTACATTATCAGCTGTCTTGGTTCTCAGGACTTTACACTTAGACAGAAATTATATCAATGATTTGCCCTCTGGGTCTCCAGCTTGCAAACTGCAGATCTTGGAACTTCTCAGACTACACAATCATGTGATCAAATTCCTTATAATAAATCTCTTTATATCTATTTTATATATATAAGATATATATTTATATATAAAGGTCTATATTCTTTTTCTCCAGAGAACACTGACTGATAAAGCCTAAAAACATTTTTCAGATACATTCAAATCAAATGTGTTTGCTTAATTTTCTTTATTCAATGCCATTTAAAATTTTGACAAAAAAATAAGAAATAAAATCAACACAGTAATCTTAGTAATAACTAGGGTTGCTTCAAAGGAAATAGAATAATGATATATTTCCCTTGGGATTAACAAAATATATCTATCTAGAGAGAACAATTAAAGAACAATCTCTCATACTAACTAATGTATATTCTTACTCACTCACATTTCATACATCAAAAATTATAGGTGTATAATTCGAAGAAAACCTACCAGTTTTGTAGGATAATTCAGTTTTGATTACAGTCTAGTTACCACCATATCTCTAATGTGAGGTTATCTATTTACAATAAACCAAAGAATATCCAGTAACATTTGGCTTTCATTTCACATTTATAAGGCATGGTTGAACAAAATACAGCCAATATCAATAAGAAAGAAAGAAGTTCAGAAGCATCAATAAATAAGAAACTTAAAATAAAAGCCGAAACTTAGGCACATGTAAAAAAGGACAGGAGAAGGAAGGAAGGAAAAAGAAAAGAAAAAGAAAGAAAAGAAAGGTAATTAGATCAATTAGAGCACTAGCTAGATAGCTAAATAACTAAACAGTTAGACATCTAGAGAGGTAAATAGATGGGAAGATGAAAGGTATTTGCATTTTTAACATGAGATATTCCCCTACTTTTCTTTAGCTCTATTAACTTTACTCAGTTACAGCTAGTAAAATTAATAATTTTATTTCCCATGTCATAGAAAACTGGAATCAATGTTAAGGCTGTCACAGAACAGCAAGAAATGAGAATGAAAGGTTTTGTACTTCTAATTTTAGGGGCAGAAACATGATCTTTTTTTCTCCCCATCATAAGGGTCATGGCTAACATCCCCATAACAAAAACAGGTTAACAAGAGAAAAGCATAAAAAATTTATTTGATCATAGTTTTACATGACACCAGAGCTTTCAGAATGAAGAACCAAAGATACAAGGACAAGTCTGTTTTTATGCTTTAGATCCAAAGAAGAATGTACAGCCATGTAGAAACAGGGATTAGACAAAAGGGTATGACCTATGCCAACAGGGATTAGACAAAAGGGTATGACCTATGCCAAAAGGGTATGACCTATGCCAACAGAGTAGGGATACACAGCCAGGCCTGTCTGTTTAGATTCTTCTTTGCTTCTCTGTGCAGCATTCCTTCCTCCCAGGTGTGGGGTAGGACCCCTCTGAAATGAAACTCTTAATTTCTTCATGGCCATATGTTTTGCAGAAAAGTAGGAAAAGGGTTAGAGTAATATTTTTAGGCTTTCTGGCTGGCTTTGAGATAAAGGGGTTCTGCTTTCTATGACACTCTTTAGTGAAGAGGAATTCTAACTCCTTTGACTTACATAGGGGAGAACATGGCTAAGAAACAGGAGGGCAGGAGAAGGTCTGAGAAAAAATTGCTTTTGAGGATGCTTCCGAGGTCTTTACTTTGGGATATTGTTTTCTAAGCCCCAATATAATAGTACATTAGTTTATTATTTGCAGAGCCATACCAGCTTTTTTTTTTTTTGCCCCTAAAATTTTATGCTGATTATTCTTTTAACTGTGTGGCTACACATTAAAATCATGAGTGGTATATTTTAATATAGGAATGCCTTTGCTCCATGCCAGAACAACCAAATCAAAATATCTAGTGGAAAGTCCCAGTCAAGAATATTTTTTAACCTTTAATTGATGTATATAATACATGAGCAAACAAGTACACGCATCATAAATATAATTGACATGTAATTGAAAAAGCATCATGAGAAATTGCTTGAAAATTAACATTTACATTGTTTGCATGTTTATACAGTAGTATAAAGAAAAAGACTCTTCCCTGTCATTTTCTATTCTCTCATGATCAATTTAATTGAACATAAAGAGATTAAAATGGCTCTAAAAGTTCAAGTTAACTATGTAGTGATAATATATGCTAATTTTATTCTCATATTAGTAAAATTTTATACACTCATAGGCAATGGGACATGATCGCATAAATTTATTTTTCCCTGCTTCTTCCCATTAAGCAAAGCTATAAACCCTGGAAATACAATACACGACTAAAGGAGAAACGTGAAAGGTTAGGTAAGAGAAGATGAATTTGTTTGAGATATCAAGACCAGAGGAACAGCACAGGAGAGCATCTTGTGTCCTCTCCCCCTCCTTAGAACAGGAAGACCACCCAGACAATGTTTCCTGACCCGTGACAGAAGGCAGCTTAGATAATCGAATTAATTCCATTTTGTTCATTCCATTCCAGGATCAAATCTGAGTACCTCTGACAACATCAGGTGAGCCTAGCCTATCACCATTGCAAGGTGCATTGATTGGGAGCTCTGAGCAGCTAGCCAAGCACTTTTTTGGCCTTCTGTGTCTGAGATTCCCCTTCTCCATTGAGAAATACCAAAGCAGGTAGGCAGAAAAGACAGGAGAGATCCAGCTTCAGTGAGAGGCCTGCTCTAGAAAGCCTCTTTGTCTCTGTTATTCTGAGTTTCTGCTCTTCTGATCAAGCGATACCACCAGGACTCCTGAGAGGAGGTGGAAAGAGATCTCACCACTACTATCCCCCACTTAGAGGTACCCTGCATCCCATCCCGGGGAAGTCCCTTCTGTCCCCTCAGGCAGCATCACCAAGCTCTAGTGGGAGCCCTAATGGCACCAGGTAAGCCAACTAGACCAAAGTGACATTGCAAAGGTTCTGAAAATTAAACTACCATTGGAACCACAGCCCAGAAACTAGGCCAAGACTCATATGCTGAACCTAAACAGGGTGACTGCCTGTTAAAATCAAATATGTAAGTAAAATGCAGGGTGTCTTAACATAATAGACCAGATGTCTGAGATACAATTTTAAAAAAAATACCAAAAAAACCCCAAACTCATTTTTCTTGAAACGAAACAAGCAAATTGTACTTGAATAAGAAAAGATAATCAACTGACACCAACATGATGATAAATCAGATGTTGGCATTTTTGATAAGAATTTTGAAGCAAGATCGGGGATTCATAATAGATTTTAGAAAATTGACATACCATACAAAATACTGTTGAGAAATCCTCAAATTCCTTCCACAGATCAATTTTAACTATTTAATCTCTTACAAATTAAAATATATATTTTTTTAAAAACCTATCTGCCCAAAACATTGAATATTATAAATTACCATTTTCATTGTTATAGAACTAAAAGCAAAAGTTAAATTTGTATGATTTCTAAAATTTACCAGTGCAAATATACTGCACAAAAAAACTGAATGTTATATTTTTTTGTTTTCACATATAAAAAATTAATTTAAATAGAACAAATTAAAAGAAAATTCTGTAAGTATTGATGTTTCTAGAAAGTATTTACTAATACATTAATAAATGCTTCTCTGATGCTTGCATTATGGAAATGCCCTGTTTTTGTTTGGTGAAGCATAACACATGTCCTTGAATGTGTTTTCATTACACAGATGTTATTTTTATTGATTATTTTTGCATTTAATTTTATCTATTTCAGCAAACATTTGGATATGCTATCTCATTTTTCTTTACTGCTAAAGTAATCCGAGTTAATCCTATAAATATAACAAACAGTTCTTCCGTCTTGAGTTTATTAACATGCTGAAGTGTATCAGTTCAATATGTGGCCTTATGATTTTAACACCTACTATTTTAAGACTTTCTTTCTGTCATTTAACATTTGCAGCACCAAGTTTTCATTAAACTCCAACTATCCTGCTTTGTCTCCTTCTTTACCCCCATATAAATCCCCTCCTTTGCCACACTGTTCTTTTTTCCATTTATATAGAGCATTCTCCATGCGTGAGGTTATATAGCATACTGGTTAATAGTGCAGGTTCTTAAAAAGTGGCTGGACTCTCTGCACTTAAATCCCTGTTTTATCATTCATTTTCCTTGCTACTTCTATGAACAAGTGTATTAACCCCCTGGTTTCCTCACCTGGAAAGGAAGGGCAATTACATGCCTGCCTTGGAAACAAAACAGGTAAAGAATTTTGACTAATGTCTAACAAATAGTAGATGATCAATATATATCAGCAATTATCATGCTTAAAATTTCACTGGAGCATCATGGCTCTGGTATATTTTCCAAAAGCAAGATTTATAAGTATAACTTTATATGTGTTCTCTTTGTAAAGCACGAGTCCTAAACTGTAAATTTCAGCGCATTGCTGGGCATATCAATCTGGAGTGATAATCAACACTTTGCTTTTCTCCATGGCTGAGTTATTTCAAATTGGAAACATCCATGTAAAAAATTATTATTCAGGCAGCTCATGCTATAGACTTTAGATTTCTATCATTGAGACATAGGCAATTAAAATTTGGGGATTATACTTTAAATTGTCATACTAATTCGAACGCTATGCCCTTCAGTCAGTAGGTCTTGTCAGTTTATGTTTCAGAATATTCTCATATCTTCTATTCCGCTAAAATAAACCACTAATCATTTTTTGCCTAAATATTTTCATAATGCATTTAAATAATACATTCAAATTTCACACAAAAAATAAGAAAATCACCATAATTCCCACCATTCATTGATATCCACTGCTAACAAGCCCACCTAGAGCTAAGAGCATATTAATTTTAATTTTAAAAATTACATACTTTTAATGTTTTGTTCAGAAACATTTCACTGCTTTTAAAACTCAATATATGGTGTTACTTGTTGGGCAGCAATAATTGTGAAGCTGTTTTATATAATATGGCTATATAATGTGTATTTAAATAAACTATAATGGAGTAAAATTAAATTTATTTCCTTAGTTGCACTAGCCACATTTTAAGTGTACAAATACACATGGGTATATGCTACTATATTGGACAGCGTAGCAGGAAACATTCATCATCATTAAAAGTTCCAATAGTGTGTCGTTTGTGTGAGGAAAGAGCAGATGACTGGCCACTTCAGACATCTGGCTGGGCTCTGTGGTGCCTGGCCTTGCTCCCCTGGCTTGTCTTCATCCAAAGGTCTTCTCCACACAAGCCCCTCTGGTAAGTCATGCAGCAGGCGTGTGTGTGTGTGTGTGTGTGTGTGTGTGTGTGTGTGTGTGTGTGTGTGTGTGTGTGTGTGTGTGTGTGTGTGTGTGTGTGTGTGTGTGTGTGTGTGTGTGATGAAGTAAAGTATCAAGTCCCAATCCTGAGGACTTGGTTTCATTAGATTCCTGGCAAGTGGGTCAGTGCTCTGTTACAGGACTCTGTCCAGCAGCCCTAAGCGCATGCCACCTTGGGAAAGTTTCCTGTCCTCTGGGCATCTTCATTGTCTCTTCTCTCACAAAGGAAGCATCGACCTCTTGTTGAGTTTCTTTATAAGTATGAAGTAAGGCTACTTTGGATCTCCCTAAAAGATTTAAAAACAACTTAGGATGATAACTGGATCCCTAATAAGTATTCATTCTTTGCACTGAACAGTTCACTTACTAAACCTTCTTCAAAAAATAAGAGGATTGGCATTGTCTCCTAAAACTCTCAGAAATGCTACTTTACTCTTGATGGAGAAGAGGTACACTGTGGTAGAACCACAAGAAAAGATATAAGCAAAGATACGATACGTGTAAGGGAACACCCAAGTGAAACAGATAATAAAGTAACTAAAAGATCTTTGGATGAAAATTCAATGACAAGAAACCAGAATTTGAAACAACCTGCTTTGAAACATAAAACTGCATCTAAACCTAATTAAGGAACACACAAGCCCAGTCAGAATAATTTTTGAAAAAAAATTCAGAATATTGGGTCACCACAAAGGCAAGAAAATAAGAGAAGTTGGAATATCTTATGTGGGCTTTGCATGAAAAATAAATGAAAATAACAACATTACTTTTGTGAATTGCATCAGTGTACTTGGCTTCTTCCATATCTATGAAAAAAAATCTTAACCCTAACTTGAAGAGGCTCTGTTCTTACCGATGGTATGAAAATGCTACAACACTGGTTGTGAAGTGGCTACTATAAGACTATCTGTTCAAATACTCCTTTAGAACATGGCCTGAATTTTCAGGTAGTCTAGTCCATGATGGACTTCTTGTAAAAGACATGCTATGCAGGCAGTCTTCATCTGTTCACTTCACCATTCTCCACTTCTACAATATCTGTCTTCTTGTCACTGACAAAGTTTAATCTGTTGGTGCTAGGCTTGAGGCAGATAAATTCTAATTTTCTGTGCATTTCTTTCCAATGTCTGGATAGAGGACACCGAATGAAAAATTCAGTAAAAGGTTCCCCACGTGAAGGTTGTGCACATCTTCAAGACACTGAAAGAATGGTAGGATGGAAGAATCATGACATTTTGATTTACAATAGATAATGAAATAGTAGGATGTGGTCAGATGTTATTCTTGCATTCAAAATGTTTGCTCAGATTCAAGTACTATTAAAGTGAAAAAGAAAAAATATAAATGCCTTTGTTAAGGGAGGTGGCGGGGTTGGAGTAGGGGGAGACCAACTCTGGTATAGACTGAGGCTAAATTCAAAGTATCTAAATTCCTAATTGAACTGAGGAAACTTATGTTACAATTTTACACCATCTCTGAAGAAATGTAACTTATTCCTAGACTCAAATAGCCCTAGGCTCAAGTTATCTAAAAAAATTTTTTTTCATATACAATGTCGTAGATTGAATTGAAGAACAGTATAAAAACAAACAAACAAGAATATGTGGATAAAAAGCAATTCAAAAGAGTCCAAGAGAAAACATTCCCACTAACAACAAACCAGTAAGGGACTAGATAATGGAGTTATTATACAAACGTGAACGTAACTCTATTTAATATATTCAAGAGGAATAAAAAATATAGACAATTATAGGAAACTAGAATTTTATACAGAAGAACTAAATGAAAATTCTGAAAATGACAAGTCCAATGACATTTCAAGAACTCAAGGGATGGCACTAAACCATATCAGGCAAAGATAAAGAGTGAATTTGCAAACCAGAGGAAAATGAGAAAAAAAAAATCTTGCCTGAAATTTTGAGAGAATTAAAAAAAATAATGAAGATATAGAACAGAAAATCTGAACAAGAGCCCAAGCAAGAGGAAACTTGAAGAGGTCTATGAGTTGAATGATCGAAGGTAAAAAGGAAACCAGAGAAAAATAAAATGTTAGCTTTAAATTGCTGACAAAAAATTTCTGGAAACATAGGATGGTTTATGCAGTAAAAAATATTCCTCAAGATATAGGTGAAATAAAACTATTTTTATTCAGAGGAAATCTGAGAGATTCAATACCAGCAAATAATAATTAATAAGATACTAGAAAACACGGTGTATACACTCCTCAAATCATTGAGGAAAGAAAGACAACCCAAGATAAAAATGTACAAAAGACTTGAAGCAGCACTCTGCAGTTAGGAAATCCAACTGGGTAGTGATAAACTCTGATGAGAAAATTGGTAAAGAACTGACATGAATAAAGTGGAGTTGCTGATGGAGGGATAGTGGCAGACAATAAAACGGGACAACTAGTCCCATGCATTGCACAGCCAAATTATTTAGGCTTTCAGAAAAATCTATATAAATTAAATTATTTTGTTTGATACTTCTAGTCAGCCTTCTCAAGGGAAAACTGCCACAATCTTGAACCTGTGTATTAACTTATGTTTTCAGCATTGTGAACATTTTTTCCCACTCAGAAGGCCTTAAGTCTATTAAGTAATCAAGTTACAAGATATAGCTTAGCACCTAAATCTTTTATTCTGTAAAAGTTTTCAGATGGAAAAAAAGTAGACAAAATGTCACTAAGGAAATGAAAATCTGGCACAGTCATTTGTTAATTTCTTGGAAAAATTTTGGCAAGGAAAACAGCTCTAAGAAAGTTAGATTGTTGAAAAAATTCTAGTTTTCAAAAGCAATAATGGAGAATTTAGCAGTTTGGGGGCAAATTGAAGAGCAGTTATCACTGTTAACAAAGAAAAGAAAAATCATTGGCTTTTGAAAATTACAAAAATGCTTTTAATGAAAGTGAAAACTTTTCAAAATTGCATAACTTCTGATGATTATAAAGCTCATAAATTGTGCAGTCTTGTGTATGCTCTTAAAATTTTAACAAGTCTAATTTTATAAATATGGCAAAATATATGCTTGTATATTGTTGTTACAAAGACTGAACATTAACCAAGAATTAATATCACCCCTTCCCAGGTATGTTGACACACAACTCAAAATAGATATGGATATTTAATAGAATGTCAAATGTTTATATTTTTGCCTCTTCTGAAACCTTTTAATAATGCTTTTTTGAAAGGATTTAATACATGCTTATTTTGGGGGGTAACAGAAAGTTCAAAATACTATCATTATTGGGCCGAGCCCGTGGCGCACTCGGTAGAGTGCTGCGCTGGGAGCGCGCCGACGCTCCCGCTGCGGGTTCGGTTCCTATATAGGAATGACCGGTGCACTCACTGGCTGAGTGCCGGTCACGAAAAAACGACAAAAAAAAAAAAAAAAAAAAATACTATCATTATTAAATAATATCATGAATCATTTATAGATCATTATTAAATGACATTTTATTAGGTTATTAGGTTTACAAAACTAGCATTGAATTACTTCAAAAATATAATAAAATAAAATCTTTCAAATTTAGTAAAGATTATTAAAAGTCTTGGATATATGTTTTAAAACAAGAAATTACAGGAGTAATAGATGAGTAATATAATTAACAGCAAAACTGTGGAAAATGATCTCAGAATCTGGTGGTATCAGTTGTTGAAAAGTTTAATGAGTCAGTCATTTAAAGCAGATACTAAAATAGAAGACATAATCTTGTTTATGTTAATTAGTGTAAACAGCATCACAGAAAATAATCACCCAACAGCAATCAATGTTGAATAAGACAACCCCAGGAGGATTACGTTCATTAATAGGAAGCATGCTATTCATCACAAAAGCACTAAACATGGTTCAGAGCCCATAATAAATACCTCAAGAATATTTTTGAACTTTAGTCCTAAAGAGCACTCAGAAGTTAGTAATGCAAATGGTAAGAGGCGAGATATCCATGTCACAAAGACATCCCTCAAAATAAGTAGACGTGCTTAACAAGGCAAAGTTCAATATAAGGTGTGAAAACTATTTAATTCCTTCCTTCTCTTCTTCCATCAACAAACATTCACTGGTTATCACGTGATAGACAGACATGGTGATAGACATAACCAGTGAGAGAGTAAATTAACTTTATGTTGTTTCAAATTGCAAAGCTAAATCAGATTTCAGTTATACATGAGGTGGAGCTATACAACAAAGGTTTAGCTGTCTGCTGTCTCCTGCATTGCAGATATTACTGTAAAAGCTGAACGTCTTTTTGCTCTTTATTGTTTGAACATATTTGGTATGGAACTTAATGGCTCTGAATATAACTTTATATTAACATTATATACTTTGGTAAAATTTTCATCACTAGCCACATGTCAATGCATAATTATGCTTTAATTCCATGGTTTACTCAGCACTCATTTATCTATTATGAACCGTATAATTTTTTGCATTATTTGATATGCATTTTTAGTTATTTTCCATGGTTGCTTTAAGATAAGTGTACAATTCTTCTAAAGTGTACTTTCACTCCTTCTTCAAGGTTTACTTAAAATAATACCTTCATCATATTTCTTAGATCCCCAAAATGAAAATAAAGATTCCACTATTGATTTTATGTTATATGTTTCATGGCATATATATTTTCAACTTTGTAGCCTACATTTTTGCCTTCTGAATTAAAATGTAGTTGCTTAAGTGCAGATTTTGTCTGAATAATTCTGGCAATTATTATTTAGGAATGAGCAAGAGAACTTTAGGAGGCCTGTTAATGAGGGAGTAGGGGGCAGGCAGGGTTTGTGTGCTGGGAGTAGGGAGTGATAAAATTTTGATAACTTTATATGAATTGGAGTTAAATCCCAGGAAATCAAAATTAGCAGTTCAGTGGTCTGGTTCATGTTATCATAAAGATAAAGTACAAATTATTGTACCTCTATGCCATAATACCAAGAAATAGGGTAGGCTTTTTCAGGGGCCTCTTCAGATTTGGGAGGCAGCATGTGTTCCTCTTGTGTATATTATTTCAACCCATTCTTTCAAGTGACTCATAAGGCTGCTAGTTTTGAGTGGGTTCTGGAATAATAGAAGATTCTGAAGCAGGCCAAGACTTTAATGCAATATACTTTCTTCTAGCCATATAAGCCAGCATATCCAATGGTACCAAACATGTTGGAGGGGATAGGGATATTATGTGGAGTTTCAGTTCAGATCACTAGGGTTCCAGATCAAGGCCATTACATCTATGGCAGAATGTCGGGTCTGCCGCCAGCCGACCCGAACAGCCCTTAACCTCGTTCCTTTCGGTGGGCGAGCAAATGGCCCGGGATTCCTCTTTCCCTCCTGTCCCCTTTGGAAGGAGACGGGGAAGAGAGCCATGAAGAGAGGTGAGCACAGCCTCCAGCCCCCCAAAAACAGCCCAGTTAAAGGACACTCAGATGCGGCGGGGGTTCTGTCGAGCAGTTCCGTTTATTATCACACAAGCACTTGCTTTTATAGGCAGATAGGTAGGGGAGGTTTTAACATAATCCAATCAGCTTAAAGGTCAAGGGCATGCATCCTGTCTCAGTGCCTAGCTATTGCAACCATGCAGTGTTTACGAGCGCAGAAGCACGTATTTGGCCAATAAGGGCTAAGGCAAGGTTCCCGCAGACACCCCCACCCTACTTCCTCCTGGCACCGTCTTAGGCTGCCACATTAATACGCCCTTGTAGGCCCATAATGGCGCTGCTTGTAATGTCACTTAAGGTGGTGTTAGTTTTTAAAGCCCGACAGCAGAATACCACTCTCCAAATGAAAAATAAATTCTGATGTGTAAGGCTTAATATCTGCTGACACTACCAAACGACTATGTAGCTGAATTTGTACGTCATGAGCAGAGTGTTATGAGATACAACAAATCACAAGATCAGGAAGGCAGAGCAGCAATCCATTGTACAGATAAAGTGAGAAGTGCTATTTACAATAGCCAGGAGTTGGAACCAGCATAAATGCCCATCATCAGATGAGTGGATAAAGAAAATGTGGTATATCTGTACAATGGAATACTACTCCACTATAAAAAAGAATGAAATACTACCATTCACAACATGGATGATGGACTCAGAGAAAATTATACTACGTGAAATAAGCCAGGCAAAGAAAGAGAAATACCGCATGTTCTCACTTAATTGTGGGAGCTAATAAACATAAATAAGTCAATAAACAAATGTACGGGGGAAGGGTTGGGGAAAGAAGACACAACAATCACAACAACTCCTAAAAAAAAAAAAAAAAAAGTGAAAAGTGACACATTTGGGTTCAGGCTTAAGCAGGTCCCTAAGGCCTGAATAAATTGTATTAACATAAGCAATCATGTAGAAGTCAGCCAACATTGCTTCTTGACTCCCCAAACATTTGCACAATAGGCTCACAAATCGAGAAACTATGGCAGCAAAGAATGAAAGCTTTGGGGACAAACAGCATGGAATGCCACTCACCAAGTCTGACCTACAAACTGCTACTGCTGGGTGCCTAAGCTTCCAACAACAGAGGCTGATGCTAAACCTTCGAAATTGCACAATTTCTTTGGAGAACCAGGCAACCTCTCAGAGGCAAATTGATTATACTGGATCCCTTTCAACATGGAGGGAAAATCAATTGTATTACTGAAAATGAAACATACTGTAATATATATATATATACAGAGAGAGGGATAGATAATAGGTTTCCTTTTCTAATAGGTATTGGTTTTCTATCATTACCATCCCAGGTGTTACAGAATGCCTCATCCATAAACGTGAAATCTCATATGGGCCCAGCACACCTATTTTACACCTAATATATCAGGGCTATTGGCCATGGTATTTGCTGATCTTAACATGTCCCCATCTCCCAGAACTAGATGGTCTAACAATACAGTTGAGTGACTTGTTGAAGGCTCAGCTAAAGCACTAAATTAAAAACTAATGCATTGCATTGATGGGCATTCTGTCATTGTATGAAATGTTACTGAACCAATAGCTAATATTTGGTGCTAGATATCCAGTAGCCAGAATACATGGTTCTGAGAACTAAGGGATTGGATCGGCTACTTACTGTCATTCCTCATTGCCCACTTGATTAACTCATATTTCTAGCCTCTGAAACCTTAAGGTTTCAAATTTTAGGTTCTGGTTCTGAGAAGGAAAAAAATAAAAATAAAAAAATAACAGCAGCTACTTACAGTTTTCAATGGACAGCTGATCTGACTTAGCTAGGCTACAGTGTTTTCTTCTAGAAATTTTACAGAACACCAAAGGAAGACAAGGTCACTTCATCATGAAATTGATGGAGCAAGAGAAAAAAAAATACACACACACACACACACACACACACACACACATATGTAAAATATATACATATAAAATTCAAAATCACATCTGAACACATAAAAAAGTACAGGGTGTGGCCGGTTAGCTCGGTAAGTTGGCACGTGGTGTTATAACACTAAAGTCAAGAGTTAGGATCCCTATAGTAGACAGCCACCAAAAAAAAAAAAAAGAAAAAGTCACAAACAAAGAAACTGTACAAACTTTATAAATAATCAATCGTTTTATCCAAAGTGTCTGCTGATATTTTTAAGAAATAGCTTTATCTCTGTTTTGTACCTCCTTTCTGAGATAAAAATTATTAAAAGACCTAATACTCAATTTTATCCTCTGTGCTATTAGCACCCAATCCCAGAGCAGAGCCCTTATTTCTTAATCTCTTCCCTCAAATCGTATAACAGAACCCCAAATCAGATGACAAGCCCCCTCCCCACTACTTCTTCCTTCTTCTCTTACAGCGATGTCCTTTGGTCGCCTATTGTGTGTAGTCTGCCTTGTTGCAACCAGTGACTATAAGTGGCTAAGAAGTAAACTGTAAAACTCTTCAAATTTGTTCCCTCCCCCTCCACTGCTTGCTCCCTGGGGAGCCTCGGCCACCGTTGTTATGTCCTCACCCTCTAATGTTGCCCCATTCTACCGCCTGCCTGGTGGCAGCCAGGCACTGGCATGGTGTTTATTAATACACCTCTACCTCCTCTCGCAGTGGTGACAGCTACAACAGCATCAGCACCAAGGTTTGAGTGACTAAACACACATTGACAATATTTCCTAATTATTTTTATTTATTTATTTTTATTATACGTACATGTGGGGTACAATATCGATTTTCAATAATTGTGTAGAACGTTTGATGGCTAGATGAGGATATTTAGCTTATTCATCATTACAATATGCAATCGTTCTTTGCACCTGTCGACCAGTTCCTCATTAGGCCCCCTCCCTTTCCCCTCCCCGCCCATTTTCCTCCTCTAGTTTTCTAAAAGTTCAACGTATTCCTGTGATTGTTGTTTCTTTCTTTCTTTCTCTCTGTCTCTCTTTATTGTTCATTTGTTTATATGGATTCATCTCCCACTTATGAGTGAGAATATGTGGTATTTCTCTTTCTGTACCTGGATGGTTTCACTTAGGATAATTTTCTCCAGGCTCATCCACGTTGTCGCAAATGGTAAAATTTCATCCTTTTTTATGGCAGAGTAGTATTCCAGTGTGTATATATACCAGTATTTCCTAATTATTTTTGGTTATTAGTATGTGAAGAATTTTCATTCCTTTGAATTGTTTTGATAAGTCGAGTTTTTAAAAATTAGTTTCCTGGGTTGCTGTAACAAATTACCTCAAACTTAATGGATTAAAAAATAATTTTTTTTTTCTTCTCACAATTCTGAGTCCAGAATTCCGAATCAAGGTGGCAACAGGTCCAAGGTGACTCTGGGGAAAAATCCATTCCTTTCTCCTTCTGGCGACTAGTGCCCGCTAGCATTCCCTGACTTGTGGGCACATCTATTCAATCTCTTCTCTCTGTGGTCATGTTTCCTCTTCTTTGTATATCATATCTCTGCCTGTCTCTATCTTATAAGGACAATTGTGATTTGATTTACAACCCACAGGGATAATCCAGTATAATCTCCCTATGTCAAAATTCATAATTTAATTTCACCTGTAAAAGTTCTTTTCCTTAAAGTATTATTACAGGTTCCAGGGATTTAAGCCCCTTATGTCTTTGGATGACCATTATTCAGCCACTCCAATGATTCTAGATGTACTTACAAATACTGATAAAAGCAGTTTCTTATAATGCATTTAAATATCTCTCACTCTAGTCATTAAATATTTTTCATTATTTTATATTTTTAGTCTAGTCCATTTCTCACGATGTTTTTGTTTTGCTTTTGTTTTGTTATATTAGTGGGTATTTTATATTTTTAAACCTAGCTTTTAGATATTAATATTTGTTCTGTCATTTTACATTTTTTCTACTTTATTAATTTCCCCTTTTATTTTGACTAACACTTTTTTACCTTTACTTTTTATTATTAGACACTTTTGAATATACTGTAAATTTTAGATTATTCCTTTCTTTGCAAATATTAAATATATTTCTTAACTTACTTGTCCTTTATGGATTTTAATAAAAGTAAATATTATTATTTTTTCTTTGATATTTTCTCATAGCTTCTCTTAATATAACAAGTAAATTATCATTATTTTTAAGATATTCTGCAGTTTTGGTATATATTTTATATTTTATACAGAGGTATTTGAGAGTAATTAATTTGATGTTAGGTACTCTTTGCTTCCTGATTTTGCTACTGTTTGCTTGATTTAGTTTCCTAGATTTCTGGAAATTTTTAAAAAATAAATTTTTTAGGACAATTTTAGAAAAATTGTCAAGGTATTACAGCAAGTTCCCATATATCCCATAACCACTTCCCCTATATCTTCCATTAGTATTATATATTTGTCATAACTAATGAGCCAATATTTCTACTTATTAATTAAGTAATTTATTAGACTTATTAATTAATTTCCAGATTAATTAATCAGATTTAATCAATCAGATTTCCTTAATTTTTACTTAATGGTCTTTATTCTCTTCGTGAACCCATCCACATTATATTCAATAGTCCTCTTAGCTGAGACAGTTCTCACACTTTCATTTTTAATAACCTTGACAAATTTGAGGCATACTTGTGAGGTATTTTGTAGAATGCCCCCCAGTTGGGATACACCTGATGTTTTTCTTATGGTTAGACTGGAGCTATACTATTGACAGGAAAACCACAGAGGTAAGGTGCCATTTTCAGCTCATCATATCAAAGTGAAATATTATAAACAATATATCACTGTTGATGTTTTCACCTTTATCACCCATTTTCCAGTTTTTCTCACTGTATAGTTAGCACCTCCCACCCGCGTTCTGTATTCTTTGGAAGGAAGTCACTACGTGCAGCTCACACTTAAGCAGTGGAGTATCTACATAAGTTTTTTGAAATTCTTCTGCATAAGATTTCATCTCTTTTTTTCTGTCATTTACTTAATCATTTCTTTATGTTAGTACGGACTCATGGATACTTATTTTATATTTATGGTTGTAAGCCAATATTACTTTATTTTCTTGCTCAATTTTTTTCTAGATTTGGCCATCAAGGGTCTCTCAGTTGACTCCTGTGTTCCTGTGATATGCTCCAACCATTGTACTTTTTAAAATAGTTTCTTACTTTCTAGCACTACAAGATGGTACAAGATCATCTTGCATATTGCTTGCCCAGTCCTACAGTCAGCCAATATTCTAAAGAGTACCAGTGCTTTTTATTGAAGAATAGTATTAGAAAGTAAGAGCTAGGCCCTGGGTGGGCTTGTTTTTACTGCATGTTACTATCCTCCCAGCCTGGTGCCTAAGACCTGAAAGATGACGGAACAAGGAACTGCATGTGCGTATACTAACCGTGTGTGTGTGTGTGTGTGTGTGTGTGTGTGTGTGTGTGTGTGTGTGTGTGTGTGTGTGTGTGTGTGTGTGTGTGTGTGTGTGTGTGTGTGTGAACCTCTTTGTGTGCGTGTGTATGTATTTATACACACACAGAAATTTCTATCTATATTTCTCTATGTAAACACCAGTATCTATATTAAACTAATTCATACTGATGAATTCGTACGGATGTCACCAACTCTAATCTATTACTGCGTGGATTATTCTAGCCTCTTACCATTGCTTATCTGTGTATCCCCTCTTCAACTGTGAGAAACCTGGCTACCCCTATTCACCAACCATTTACTTAACTATTCAGTTCCAGTATATGTGTATAACAGTTTCACAATTGTTAATGCATACACTGGGAGAACAACTTTATCTTCTAAAAAAAAATACAGTTCCTTTGCCTTTAGTTTTATAGACTACTTGTTTCCACTAATTAGATCAATCTATAAATATTTTAAAGTCATATACTGGTGTTTTACTTATAAATTAATACATGTACTATTATGTGTATTTTTCAATTTCACATGAAAACATGTTATATTCCCCGATATTTACGTTGATGTGAAAAATTGGTACCTATCAAATAAATTTACCTTTATAATTATGTTGTTTTATTTCTGAATGCATATTTTTTAGGAGAAAATTCTATGTATGACTTTTTTTATGTCTATTTTCTTGTTCCCTGTATCATTTGATTGTAAATGTTGGTGATAAGTTGTTTTCAGCATAACTTCTTATTTGGTATTGTCTTCATTATAAATTTCATCTTTTAATATTATGAAGAATTCTTAAATTAATATATCCATTATTTAATAATTTGTAGCTGCATTTATACTTCTCTGCTAAGACTGGGATACCTGATAACTGATTTTTTTAGCCTTTGCATGTTATTTCTGTTCATTTTCTCTTTTCTTCACTCTTACTAACTCCTTTTATTGTAGGTTTGTCTACTTTATACACCTTAATGTCATGCTTTTTAAAATTAAATCAGATAGTCATTTTTTTTTAAATATGTGAGTTTAATGACAACCACACCTATATGTGAATATGATACATACATCTATTATATGTTATGTTTTCTTCTTCTGTAACTTCTTAAATGATTAACATTATAGTATCTTTTCTTAATTATATGATTTTATTGTAATCAAAATTGGGAAGGCTTGTAGTTTTCTAGTAGTTACATTTATAACTATATTTCATAGAAAAATAATTTCTATAAGTGTAGACATTGTCCATTAATTCTTTATTATTAGCAAAAATAAATTTTATATATTTCTTCTCTCTTGATTTATCCCAATTTTATTTCATTGTATAACAATTTTTGGTTTTTAAAACCCTTTATATTCTAATGTATAATTAAATCTTTTTTTAATTCCTCATTTTTTAAACAAACCATTGATTGAAGTCTAATACACATGCTGCAAAGTGCACAAAGCATACATATACACAAAGTGTACAGACAATTGCTATCTCTTCAGCTATGGTTTTAATGTAATATTTTGATATGATCATTGTGAAGACTATGGTGAAGTAGTGTTAAAAAAAACAGTGTGAAATATGCAATTGGTAGCAAAATTGAAAACATTCTTTTTGTATCAAGTTCTCTATCAATCAACTGTGCAGTTTCCCCTTATTCTACTCCTAGGCTTGCTTCTCTAGATACTAAAACTTGGATATGCCTGTGGATGCTTAATAAACAATGGGGTCAAGGAAAATTATTTAATTTTAATATAAAATATACTAGAATATGCTTCTATGCTGATACAAACACTCAATTAAAATAGAAGTAACTGGTAACTTGGGAAATGTGATCAATAATCCATGTTCACAATATGAAAGAGAATTCATTCAACACTCTCAATACCAATCTGTCTGGTATTATTGTGAACAATTGTTTTGGTATATTAATTCCATTCTGCACAATAAAAATATTTTAAATTAAATCATATATTCTAATAATTTAATAAGTATTAAGTAATCTATAATAATTTATTAACATATGCAATGAGTTGGTGACCTCAAATCTCCCTTTAGAAACTGGCTGCATCTGAAAATAAAAATTAAAAGCAATCAGAACAAAGTTTTTCGCAAAACACCCACATTAATATCTAACAGAGAGAGAATAAAAATAAAGTGTCTATCACCACTTTCATAAATTAGTTGAAGAAAGCACATAAAATTTTAATGCAGTTATGTTCTCTTTATAAAATTTATTCATTCTTGAGATAAATTTGACCTTTTTTTCTGCCATCTTATAATTTAATTAATGTAATCATCCACCCAAAATGACTTTGTTGAATATTACTTGGTTTTGATGTGTTCAAAATTTAAAGAATGCACATAGAAAACAAATTTAAAAATACTTGTTGAAATGAACATATCTCTTTCTCAGTGGGTCAGAAATATATTGGTGGTCAAAATGACCTAGATATTATTTGTGTAATTCCCTAATGGTTTCTTTCACTCACTAGACTCTAATGCCAATAAAAGCTATAGACCATTTTGTCACCAATGATTGTGCCTGGCACAGTGTTGTACTCGATTATTTTTGTATAAATTAAAATGCAGGCATTAGAATATCTGAGGTAATCAAGTTCTGATTATCCATGTCTAAGTGATGGAAATTTAAGATTGAGTATTTTCTCCAAACAACCACTCTTCACTGTATAAGTGGTCAATCAATTATCTCTGCTCTACTATTGAACATGGGCTGGTGATGAATAATTCCTCCACTCACGCTGTTTGTGCATCAGATATAACCAGAGTTACTACCACATTAAACTTTGCCTTCATGTATTAATGCTTTCTTATGAGAATACAAATAATCGAAAGTTGACTGGCAGCATAAAGTGAACTTGACAATTTATTCAAGAATATCAAGTGGATGTGTTTAATCTATTAGGAAAATTCTTTCCTTATTCTTTTGAAGTACATTCTCCCACAACCTTTCCAGCATTCATCTATGTCTACATGATAAATTACATCAAATATGTTTTCTTTTAGCAATTTTCTTTTTCTGTAATAGTAGCAGAACTACTTTTTTTTTTTGTAAAATTGATGTCACTTTATCATAGTAATTTCATCATTTTCTGTTCTTCCACACTATTAAGCAAAGTTAATAAAGAAAATCACTCTTTCATTATTTCTGTCTAAAAATTGTTTCTGTTTAAGCAAGTCATTTAACCTGACCTCTTTTCTTATCAATATTTTATTACGGCAGGTTTTCTACCATTACATATACTTAAGTTATTATAACTGAATCCCATGTATTATTGTTCTTGATTAAAATAATTTTTCCTAAGGAGGAAAATAAAAAGAGCTGTGATAAATCTGTGAATAAGACAAAGACCATGGTTGCAAAAAGCTTCCATTTATGTGCATTATTAATACCAGAAATATTCTATAAAGAATATATAAAATAGGGTAAAAGACTAATGTGTTAATTATTCTGATTATGTCAGTTCTTTCTGATAATATGAGGAATGAGTGGAAACCAGAAGACTACCAGGCCCACGTTCCTAAGTGTGGAATGTATAATGGAATCCTAGATAAGGAAGAGATGAATACAGAAAACTCTTACATTTTGACTGAAAGACTTCTGCTTTGACAACAAAGTGGTAGTTTGTGACCTTGACTATTACCTTGCAGTCTATTTTTTTGTTTGTTTTAATAATTCATTTTTTTCCTTTATATGCTTAGTTGTTCCTGCGTCCCTTATATTGGTATGTGTGTGTTTTCTTTACCGAAGCTTGGATAGTTAAGCTTGTTGTATGAAAACACATTCTTATCACATTTGCCATGGGCTCTTAACACTGGTGTGTGTAGTTCAAATTGAATTCCAAAAGTTATAAGTGTTAGTGGAGATTTAAGATTTATTGATCTTAAGCTGACTGGATTTCACAATTGCCATTTAGGAATTGTGTACATATATCTAGCTATATTCCAGACTCCTTAAGTTTTTCAAAAGGAAAAAGAAGTTGAAAATGGTCATTGAGGAGGCAACCAATATTATCTGCTACAAACTGCTCTAAATTTGCCACTCTGCAGAGTAAAAAGGAGACGGAGATACTTCTACATTGCTCTGTGTATAGGATTTGGTTGATTCATATAAGACCTTGACGCTTGGGCTCTCAGGTTGTACCCGAAGCTTGAAATCAATGTCTTTCAAGGTGGGTGTCTTCTCTAGATATCTCAAAACATTTCCTCACTGTTGCTGTATGTGACCACTTTTGTCTTTCATGATTTGTATAATTGTGACTGTCTTTTCATTAAGGACTAAATTTTTTTCATTGATTTTCCCTTTCTTAATTTAATTTTTTAAAACTGACATTAGGGGAAAAAGAAGGGATAAATATACTTTTAATGCTTTGCCTTTATCTGGATTTTTTTTTTTAATTTATGGTATATCTGAAAATATTGAAATTAAAATGCCTGAGGTTTTATTTCACCACAGTTAGTTTTTGCTCTATTCGGGTGTATTAGTCTGTTTCTGTTGCTTATAATAAAATTGCCTGGAACTGGGTGATATATAAGAAAATGAAATTTGTTTCTTACAGTTTCAGAGACTGGGAAGTCCAAAGTTCAGGGAACACATCTGATGAAGGTCTTGTTGGTGGTGACACAGACCCAGGGGTCTCACATGGCAGCAAATGGTGGAACAGAGAGAGAAAAAACTCTTTCTGTGCTTTTATGTAAAGCCCTTAGAACCACACCCCGGACCACCATTATTAATCCATTCACTACAGCAGGGTCCTACAATCCAATCACCTCATCAAGGCCCCACCTTTCAATTTTCATGATAGGATTTCCCACCTTCAACATTAACAGTGGGGATTTAAGCTTCAGTGATGTTGGGGGCATCCAACCTACAGCATTCTGCTACTGACAACCCAAACTCATGTCCTTTTGTACACACAAATACATTCATTTCGTCCCCAAAGTCTTAACTTGTTTCAACATAAAAGTCCAAAGTTCTAAATCCCATCCTTGAAATCAAAAACAAGTTATCTACTTTGAAGATGGGACAAGCATAGGGTACATATTCCCGTTCAAAAAGAGAGAAATAGGCCAAAAGAAAGGGGTAACAGGTCCTAAGCAAGTCTGAAACCCAGCAGGGCAGTCATTAAATCTCAGAGTTGGTGAATCATGTACCATGGCTCCATGTTCAATGCCCTCTGCATGCTGGTGCAGGGTTTGGGTCGCCAAGTCCTTGGGAAGCTCTACTCCGATGGCTTTCCTAGTCTCAGGGCACACTTCAACTCTCCCAGGCCAGAGTTCCATTCTTAAGCCCCCAAGTCTGGGGTCTTCATGGCGGTTCTGCTCTCATGGCTCCACTAGGCATGGCACTGATGGGGTTTCTCTGCTGCAGCTCTCACCCCATGTTCCCACTCACCATTGCTCTAGAAAGGGCTGTCTGTGGTAACTCTGCCCCTGTGACAGGTCTCTTCCTGGGCCCCCAGCCTTTTCCATACATCTGTTGAAATCAGGGTACAACTTCCACAGTTCTGGAATTCTGGGAGCCTGCAAACAACATCATGTGGTTGCCATCAAGGCTTCCAGCTTATATTTTGCAAAGCCGTGGATGCAGCCATGCCTGAGGCCAATTTAGCCAAGGCCAGAGTAGCAGGGGTGCAGGAAGCAGCATCCCGAGGTGGTCCTGGGCAGCAAGCCTGTGGAGGGCACCTCAGGCCTGTTCTCCAAGACCGTTTTGTGTCCCTAGGCCTTTGGGCCTGAAATGGAAGGGCTGGCCCCAGAGGCTTCTGCATTATTGTCTTCCGGGCCTTTTCCTAGTTCTCTCAATAATCCCTTTCTTTTGTACCAATCTTCATAGCACAATTGCATTTTTTTTTTTTTCTGAAGGATCTCTGCTTCTCTACCACATGGCCAGGCTGCAAATTTTCCAAATCTTTACACTCTGCTTTCCTTTTGAATTCTGGTTTTATGTTGTGCCTTTGCCATCATAACTCAGCATAGGCTGTTACATGTAGCCATGAGGCTTCCTTAATGATTTGCTGCCTAGAAATTTCTTCTGTCGAATACTTTGGTTCACAACTCTTTAGTCCCAACTTCCTCAAAGTCCTAGGGCATGGACACAATGCAGCCATGTTCTTTGCCAGTTTATAGCAAGGGTGATCTTTGCTCCTGTTTCTGATAAGTCCCTTTTCAATTACATCTGAGATTTTCTCAGAATGGCCTATACTGTCCATATTTCTATCAACATTCTGCTTACCACCAGTTTAGCAATTGCTAAAATGTTCCAAAATTTCCCTGGTTTTCTTGTCTTCTAAACTTTCATCAGCATCTAGGATTTTTCCAGCCTGTTCCTCCAAATTTCTCCAGCCTCTCCTTAATGCCTAGTTCCAAAGCCATTTCCACATTTTTCAGGTATTTGTAATAAGCAACACTCCACTTCTCTGGTACCGATTTTCTGTATTAGTCCATTTCTGTTTCTTACAATAAAATACTTGGAACTGGGTGATCTATAAGAAAATGAAATTTGTTGCTTACAGCTTCTGAGGCTGGGAAGCCCAAAGTCCAGGGAACACAGTTGGTGAAGGCCTGAGCGGTGGCAATAGTGACCCAAGGGTCTCACATGGCAGAAAATGGTGGGGCAGAGAGAAAAAAACACTCTGTATGCTTTCCTTTTAAAGCCCTTGGAACCACAGCCTTGACCACCAGTATTAATCCATTCACTATATAGCATGGTCTTACAATCTAATCACCTTTTCAAGGTCCCACCTTTCAGTGACCATAATAGGATTTCCCACCCTCAACAGTTACAGTGGGGATTTAAGCTGCAATTAGGTTGGGGTGGGAACATCCAATCTACAGCATCATGTGTGTGTTCATAATACTTCTTAGCTGTTTTCATTGGCTGGTCACTCATCAAAAATGGAAATTATACAACAGACAACTATGTATAAATGAAGAAAACATTTCAATTATTGTTAATTTCTTGAACATGTCAAATGTGAATTTCCCTATATTGCCAACATAACATCATGGCACCTCTCCTCACCCAGGTGTTCTTTTAGACTGTGTTCATTCCCTGTATTAGTTACAACAATGATTCATTCTCAATATAAAATAGCTATTATAAAAAGGAAGAAAATTTCACTTTGGAGATCTACTTTGACATTGTCCCAGAGAGAACAAACCCACATAGTGAATTACAACAGACCCACATAGTGAATTACAACAGACCCACATAGTGAATGACAACAGACCCACATAGTTAATTACAACAGAGTTCCTGGGGTTTGACTTTGATTTCTCAACATAATGTAGGTGTGTATGTGTATATATATTATATAAATATATATATATAATATATATATATTTGAATGTAAACACATTTAGTTTATTTCTTAATTTCTTATCCTGAAACTGCCTGAATGAAATATTAATGATTTGGTCTTTGGATGTAACATTTTTTCCATATTGTCACTTTATTTTTAAGATAGATGTAAACATTAATGAGAAAGAATTAAAATTCACTTCCAGCACTCTTCTGAAATAATTGATAAATCTATACTAAAGATCTTTAATTAGGTGCTGTAATAATTTTAACAGTATTATAAAGTTTAAAAAATATTATTGTTGTCTTTTCCTGGTTATCAACTTTATAACCTTCTAACCTTCTTTATTATGTTACATAAGCTATTTAGGTAACAAACATTAATTTAAAATATCATATGTCCCATTGATGTATTGCCAATAAAAATATAAATGTGTCTTACTGTTTAGGTTCACTGAGCTCCTATTATAGTGTGAGAAATAAGATAAATAAAAAAACGTCAATGTGATTCCATGAGTGCAATACTAGATGAATTAATTTCTTCAAAATGTTTAAGATAGTCATATGTTTTTCATATAATCCTAGTTATTATGTTTTTAAATTTAAGCAGTTAGATGCTTTAATGTACAATAACTAACGTTTTCATTTAGTTTACAAAATTATATCAAACACCAATTTCTTTCATTCTCTTTCATCCTCCATTAAAGATCCCAAAATTCATAAACAGAACCCTGCACTGAAGCAGTAATTCAATGTGTCTTAATCGTCATAGCTCACACTTAACGCAGACAAGCCAAAGTATAAATATTACAATTGCTACTTCTTTAAAGGGCAAGGACAAAAACTCAAAGGTTTGAGGCTAATTTATGCTACAGGAGGCACATCTTGAATATCAAGTAAAAGAATGTGGCTGAACTTGCTGAACTGTTGTCAATCACTTATCTGAGTCTTAGTTTGAATACTGGCTTTAATAGATTTTCCCACTGAATAAAATACTTTCGGGGCTCTGTTTATTAGAGAAAAAAAATGCTCATATTTCTTCAGGCTGACAATGTTTTTTTGAATTGAATAATTTGAATTGCTGTGTAAAAATGTGTTTAAAGAACTTAAACCATTAGTAAGAAATCCCTAATGTTATGTTTTAACAATACATATGAACTTAAAAGATCATTTGTTAGTGATTTTTAATAAACTGGATTAAATTTCTCCTCTGTTTTCTCATCATGTGTACGGAAAACCCTAACATCACCACACAGAGGTTGCCATTATTTATACATTGGCATATTCCTTTCTTTAATGTCTTCAAATCTCACTCTCTTTCTCTGCTTACCCACCAAGTGAGGACACGGTACATTTCTTCTTCCTGATGTCCCTGAGAATCTTCTGAGATGTCTAGGGACCACTGCCTAATATGTACTTACAAGCTGATCCCTGGGAACTTGCGCTTTGGTACCCTCCTAGTCACAATGTTGTTTAATAGTTTTGTGCTCACCAGGCCATGGGAACCCAGCCGTCCTCTATGGGTAATCCCATCACAACCACTGCAGTGCTTTTTCGCTTAATTTGAACATTAGGAAAGATTGCAGCACCTCAATTAAAATTAAGAAATGATTGGGAACAATAAAAGCAAATAAATATGTTCCAATTGTCAGAATAGTCAAGGGCCCTTTGCTGAAACAACTGTCTATTTGGTGGCTGGATCCCTTCAGCTTGGCCAGGGGAAACTAATCCATGTGTCCCCTTCTCTCCCTGCCTGTAGTTCAACCCAATCCTTGTACAACAGTTTGTGCTAAATTTCTTCTTTTTCTATCAAGAGGAAAAAGAATCTTTTTAAGCCTAAAATTCATCCTTTTTTGTCTTACGGCTTAACTCTAAATAAAAAATGGACACCCCCCCCCCTTTTATTCTAACTGCTTTAATGAAGTGTGACTGACATACACGAAGCTGGGGACATTTAATGTATACAACTTCATGTGTTTGGAGGTAAGTATACATCCATTTGTTTTAAGAAAAATTCCGTGAAAGCCTACAAGGGTTACAGTCTGTCCATATAGCCATGTGATGCAATGACCATTCCACCATAATCTAAAATTATTTATAAGTTGAATTCTTTTAGCTTTACATAATTGTATATGGATAGGATTATGTTGAGCTGTGAAATCCCAATGGCGTATTGTTTCAGTCTCTTTCCCCTAAATATATGATTTGTTCTTTTCTCCCCTTTATATCTGTCTTTCTCTATATGTATATGTGATATTTAATCTATTTGCATTTAAAAATATATTTTAAAATGATATCTAACAGTCATTTATGTTAAAATTACTGTTTTTATGTCAAAATATATGTTGAATGATTCCTTAGGTCTTTTGTCAATGTTGTGTAATATCTTTAATATGCTTATTATCTCAATAGCTCTTTAATTTTCTTTTACTATGGGTATTCTATAATATTAAAAAGGAATAAAGTATGATACATTTTTAATTGTTCCATGTTTATCTTTCAAAAATATTTTTAGGAAGAATTTATACTTTTTGTATCCATAATTGGCAGTGTCAAGCCAATTTTGAATTGTACCTTGTTGTGTTCATAAAATTTTTATAATTGTATGTAGAAAAATGTTATAACATTTCTTAGTTATTTTTATTAAAGGTGGATGTAACTACTTTTGTGTTAGACAAGTACCTTTGCTTACATGAATAATCTATTCATATATTTTTAATCACTTTCATAGGATTATTCATATTTCTTAATGATTTTAAGAAACTTACATAAGGATACAAATACTTTGCATGTTTATTGAGACTATATTTTGCTATTTGTTTTATTCATTTTATTTATGTCATTTGAACGTGTCATATGCAAGCTCCTAATGTTTCTTTCTGTGTGTGTTTAAAAAGATTGTGTTAGTTATTTACGCTTACATAACAAATCATCTCAAAACTTATTATTTTATTTAAACAAACATTATTTCATACTTTCTGTGGTTAATAACCTGGATGAGGTTTAGCTGGGTTCTATGAAGCTGGATCTCATGAACCTTGTCAGCCAGGACTGTAATCATCTCAAGGTTCAACTGCTAGAGGATCATGTTCCAAGGTCATTCAAAACTGTTGGCAGTTCCTCACATGCTGTTGGACGGAAAACCTCACTTACTGGATGCCTCTAGATAGGAAATCTGGCAAACAATTCACGGCAGGTCATCTGATGTTCATCAGAGGGACCAAGTAAAAGAGCATGCGAGGTCAAGAGATAGCAAGTAATATGGAAGTCACAGTCTTTTGGTAACCTAATGATACTCCATCACTTTGTTGTAGTCTGTTGCTTAGAATCAAATTACGAAGTATAGCATGCAATCAAGAGGAAAGGGTTTCATATATATACAAGATATCAGGAGGCAAAGATTATTAGAAGCTATTTTAGAAGCTGTCTGCTACATAGACTTTTCACAATCTTATAAAAATTATTTGTGGGTGTGTGTGTGTGTGTGTGTGTGTGTGTGTGTGTGTATAACATTCTTTTTTAGACTTTTGTTTTTTCAATAAATTTTCAAGCTTAATTTGTTGTATGTTTTGGCTAAGACATGTTGATATAAATATAAAATTTTATTAGGTGATGAAATTGTGTTATACATATTACACATGTACTCAAATATATCAAATAATGTAATGTTTTCAGAAATCACTGTAACAAAATAAACACTTTTCCTGTTAACTTGATTCATGTTTACAATGTATTTTCTTTTTCACTTTTTTTAATGTTGCATATTCTAATTCAGTAATTTAATTTTCATCATCATTAAAATGACAAGTAGAATTATTAACACGGAGGAGAGAAATATTAAGTTATAGTTTTTACTTCATTGAAATCTTTCACATATACTCTAGCTATGTCCCACACAGCTGTCTTATTAAAGTTTTGTAACTATTAGAGTCAAAGTTATTCAAACTACTTAAAAGCCTGGAAAGGGTTATAACTTTTTGTCTAACTATGCAAGAATGTAAAAGATAAAACTTAACATAATTAAGATAAATGAGACTGATTATTTAAGGCTATACTAATTTTGTTATGCATGGGATATTCACAAATGTAGACTATATTCTGCTATTCTTAGTATTTAAAAAATATTTAAGTAAAGAATACATATGTAAAAGCAATTTCAAATAAAGATTCCTTCCAAGCCTATTCACACTGATATAGATGGTCTGAATATCTACTTCTGATTACCCATAAGAAGGCATTGTTTTAACCTATTAGAACTGGACCATTTTCTTCTTCAATTTTAAAGATACATTTTTGTAAAAATATGTGCAATTAATCTGTTTTTATGATTTTTGATTTCATATATTTAATTTAAGTCATAGACACTGAATAGTATTTTCCAGTCCTAAAAATGACGTGCCATTGAATAATCTCAATTTATATTATTCATGATGTTTATTTTAAAAACTGCATAGTTGCTCTTCCTAACTCCAACACTTGGTATATACATCTTCGAAAAAAAGAAAACAAAACAAAATAAAAAACAATGTAGACTCTTATCACACTAGGCTATTTATTGAGTTCACTGCTTAAAATGTTCTGTCTATCCAAACTTTTCAATCTTATGTTGAATCTCTTAAATCTTCTTTACTAAATTGTATATTCTCGAGAACTTTCAAATGATTTTTATTTACATTTCTAACCCATTCACTTTAAATTTAATCTACTCTCTTCTAAGCCACAATAGTTTAAAAGTGGAAAAATGTTCAGATATACCCTCTGTTTAAAATTTATAGCATACATCAAACTACAAAATAATTGGCATGACTACAAGATTTTTCATAATACTGAAAAATTCCTTTTCTTTCTAATGACAGAATTAATGGACTCTTCTCCAAGTTTCTGTAGTTATTAATTCATCCCTTCGTGTAATTGCTCACACATTTATTTATTGATGCATTACCAGAAAGTGTGCTAGGCGCTAGGGATGCAGTGTCAAGTAAAATCAGTACTTAACATAATTAATTGAATACTGTATTCATATATCATTTCTAAGACACTTATTCTCAAAACAAACTTTTTTTTTTTACAGACTGAAGAAAACTCACTTATCTGCAAAAATTAGAATAATTTCGGCATCTAAATTTTGAATAGAATAAATTTGGATTTTATTTTAACACAATGGCTATTTCATTATGTTTCCACTTCAGCTTATAATTTCCTGTGTGTGACACTATCAGAGATATCTGTATATATGTAATCTCTGTAGATTCTCTCCTGCGCAGGGATTTCCAATAATGAGTACACTGCTTGTGCTTAACACTTGCTGAGTTTGAAAATTAGCATTTTATTTCTTACTGAAACTTCCTACACACCCAGAATGTCTGTTTCAAGAATTAGGCAGACAAGAGCTTTATGTTATTGAATGACCACTGGTCGTGTGCCAGGCAAATGATCAGACACTTAAGCACACCAATAAATAAGTACATCTCCTATTCTTCTTTCACATTTCCTGTATTTGCAATTAATTATCCAGGGCTGTTTACACCAACGTTACCATTAAATAACTTAGAGAGAATTAGAGTTTGAATTTAGTAAACTCATACTACATCACCACCCCAAACTGTTTGATCATATTAAAATCTTGAGTTGTATTACACAAGTGTACAAATAAAGTAAAACACCAGACTTCTCTGAAAAGACAGATTACTTAATTTTGCCCTATTTTCCTACAAAAGTAGATAATTAATGTCATCATAAAGAATAAACAGACCCTATAATAATCAGACATTAAAAGTGATATTTTAGTTCTAAAACTGAACCCCAGTTTTTATGTTGAAGTCATTCATCATGGTTTCCACATAATGACAAATATAACTATTAAGGCTATTTAAATTTTCTTCTTTGTATTCAACATAACGTTTTTCTTTCCAATCCATTAAGCACGAAATCATATATAATTCAGTAGATATGATCATATTTCACATATCATATACTACTTTTTTAACCTAAATATTAGTAAAACCATTGCAAGGCTTCAAGGCCAAGAGAAACCATCTCATCAGCATGTGAAAGTTCGTAAAGCAATTGTGAGGATACTACAGTGTCCTCACGTTCATCGTTCTCGTCTATTTTGGTCATGTCAGTAGACTTGGTATACTCAGGAATCATAGATCTTTAACTCTCCAAATGGCACTCCAAAGAAAAGCTATGAATGGATACATGATGAAAGTTTATTAAGATTTTCATAGTCTTTGGAAATTAATTCCAGTTTATTGGGATTACCAAATACTCAAAAAAAAAAAAAAAGAGAGAGAGAGAGAAAGAAAGAAAGAAAAAAATATATATAGAGGTACTGCTTTTGGCTAAAGATACTTCCTCAGACATTGTTATTTAGTGATATTTTTGCAGACTTAATATTTTGATGAACTTTTAGGTTAACACAGAATTTTTCTTTTTAAAGCTGATGTTAAATCTGTATAGTTTATTCTAGAGAAAGCCAAAATACTTTCACCCAAAAGAAAAGGTGACATTTCCATTTTGTACAGTCTGCTAAAAATGCCACACAAGCTAGAGTTTTAATCCATGTCAGTGAGTTATGCACAGATTGATTTTAAATGTAGCATTTTATTACTATAGAAAGAAAAAACAGCATGTTCTTCAACATAAGATTTAATAGATAGGTAATGGGATTTTAGTTACAGAGTTGAATTTTTACACATAATTGTTGGTTATGGTGTATGAAATTTTCTTTATGCACTCACTGTCTGTTTAAAATATCAGCTATGAACACCCTGAAGGGCAGGTGCTGAAATGGCAGACTGAGACTTTATTCCATCTGTGTAAAAGGTTAATACCACATTGCAATGCTTAACATACCCTTAAAAATCCATAACTTAAACTCTGTTTCTAGGCCATTTCATCCTTTACATGTGATTTAGTAAAATATATTCTAGCAAATTAAACACAGAGTATGGGGTATTGTTTTATTTCATAAAATAATCACACATTGTGCAGTTGTTATGATTTCACAAGCTTAGAATAGATTATTTATGTGTGTGTGTATGTAAAAAGCTTAGAGTAGATAACATATGTGTATATGTATATAAAAGCCCTCATTACAAAATCTAATTTTTCTATTATTAATTCTATTTGTGCATAGTATATGCACCCTTATAGGTCATTAGAAGAATTTACAAATATTAAAAATAATATTGAAAGGTATATAGAAAATTTGCATTTAATTTCCAGCTTAGATGAGCTTTACTTTAGATGGAAATATTTCATAAATTTCAACTGGATATATTCTCATATTACATAATCACTCAGATAATTTGATTTTTCAATGTACATTTGATATCTTCAATTTTGGAGATTTCTTTTATTAGTATGGAGGCAAGTTCATTAGAAATATAAAATTTATGTTGTACTCCCTCTATACCATATGCAATTACATTTACATTACATTAATTTTTTGTTATAGGTATTTATATTTTTTGCTTAAATATTTTCTGCTAAAATGCTAAATAACATGTATTCATAATAAAATGTTCTCAGATTTTGAGCCCATCCTACTCTACCCATTTCCACAAAAAAATTTCACAATCACATTTCTTATATTTTGTTGTCTCCTCTCAGCTTTGCCTCTTCATATTTTATTTTCATACTCAACTAAAACAAAAGCAATCATTCTCAATTTGTTTCACCGGGTTTACATACTTCACTCAGTAAACACATCCACCTTTAAAGCAAGTGAAAAAAAACTTTAAAAAAATTATTTCCAGTGGCTGCATGGATGGATGATCCTTTGCACTTATATTCCTCTTTTCTTATTTAAAACATATATAAACTGATTCAAAGAATGTTAACTATTACAAATGCTACATCGTATTTATATTGTATATAATTTTGTTAATGACTGACTGATTTAAGATAGAATATTACGATATATGGCTTAAGGCAGAACTATAATCTGTGCAGAAAATTGATAAGTAAATCAATTGTATGCTGAAAATAATCATTCTCACTTGAAATCAATTTAAACTTTAAGAAAAGAAGCCCTTTCCTTCAAAGACAGTGAATAATCAAATTAAAACATATTTAATGATATTAACTAATAACTTTATAGATCTGAAAAATGTCTTTAAATGTGTTAATGACAATGATTTAAATAATTAAAGATACAGATTACCAACATCTGCAACAACAAGACCATTGCATAATATTTTAAGAATTCTAGTCATTCTTGGATAGTCCATCCCAGACTTAACTTCTAACTAATTAGATAAAGTGGTCACACAAAAGTGGATACTCTATTGTCTTCCTTCACTCCACTCGTATGCTATCAGTCTCTCACCCTGCGAACTTCTCAGCGCTGGCATCATAATTGTGTATTCATCCCTAAGTGGCCAAGGACAAAGAGGGAACGACTTTGGGCATGCAACAGAGCCTCAAACTTAAAGGTTAGTTTATCAAATTTAATTACTGGAAAAATGTCAACAAATTGTCCTAAAACACTACTGTAAAATAATGTAACATGAATTTTGCTTATATTATTAAACATCTACATACAAAAGTCCCATATAATACACATAATACACTGGCCTATCAACCAGTCAGTAGTAAACACTCCTGGATTTCACTGCTTCAAGCAGGAGCTATATCAACTCTTGCAGTTCAGTAGTCTAATCATGGCTAAGGAGACATTATGGCCATCTATTTTCAGACAAAAAACAAGACACAATAATGTGACTCAAACCTAAGACAGTAGGGCAAACTTGAAAAATCAGAATTGTGTGGCTTTTGAAGTTAGCACCAGACAGGTGCTATCAAAGGGATGGACGTAGGCAGCTTCCCCACTGAAGTAGAGCGCACTATAAATTATACCACACTCGCCCTGTGTGAGTGGGTCACATGTCCACATTAGTGGTTGATGTGTCTAGCTCTGTGCTTGTTTGTCCCCTGAGGCAGTTTTTTCACTATATTGAAACCCTATCACAATGATTTTGGAGAAAGAAATGATTAAATGTAAAGAATGATTGTGTTTTCTCCTCTAAAAATAACCTGTTTTATTAATTTAAACTCAAGCTAAAAAAAAAAAAAAATTAATGCAATGGATTCAGTGAAACTTTGATTAAATGTTCTCCAGAATTACATAGGGTAAATATCCTATGACCCTTATTCTTAAAATAGAAGGAAAGACAGTTTCTAAAGGAGGCATTTAAAATGTTAACCATCATTCATTGTGGGAAGACAAACTACAGAGTTATATTGAATATTGTAAAAAAATATTAATACACAAAAATTCTCAGTTCTACATAAACGCCAGGTCTGCAGTTGAATGTTAAGTTCATTAACTGTGTGCTGCCTCTCATATTTTTTCAGTACTCTAAAAAGTGTTCTTTCTTTCTAGACTCAATCTTGGAGCTTTTGGAATTTTGAATCATGTATTTGTGAGAAGAATGTGCAAGTAGGTACTAACAAATTTGTGTGTACTGATCCTAAAGAGAAAAAAAAATAGGAATAGGTGGATTTAGACTAGCACATTAATGGTAATGCATCATGCAAAACAGTGATGCATTGATGTGGTATGTGGGTGAGGGTATGTGGGGGGATTAATTTAGAAGGCTAAAGTAAATTGAATTGCATAAATAAAAAATGCATTTCTGGTGTAGAAAATGAGAGATTACTGTGAGAAATGAGGGTGTAGAAAAGAACCGGGTTAAGGGTATTTTAATAAGACTGATCACTTCACGTACTTCTCTGTTATGATATTTGAGAAGCATGAAAAAAGACCGCGTTTTATTTTAAGAGGTAATCCATAGAATTAGACAGTTTTCCATGACTAAATTTCTAGTTGTGTATTTAACTGAGTTACATAAGTTTGTCTGTTTAATTTTTTAATTGATGCATAATAATTGTACATATTTATGGAGTTCATATGATATTTTGATACATGCATAAAACGTGTAATGATCAAAGCAGGGCAAATGGGATATTTATCAAATATTTATCATCTTTTTGTGTTGGGAAAGTTCCAAATCTTCTCTTGTAGTTATTTTGAAATACAAAATAAATTATTGCTAACCACAGTCACCCTACTGTGCTATCAAACACTAGAACTTACTCTTCCTGCTTATTTTTGTACCCGCTAACCAACCTCTGTTGTCCCCCCCCCCCCCCTCGTACCCTTCCCAGCCTCTGGTAACCATCATTCTACTCTCTACCTCCAGGAGAACAACTTTTTTAGGTCCTATTTGTGAGCAAGAGATATTTGTCTTTTGGTGCCTGGCTTATTTTACCTAATGTAATGTCCTCCAGTGTGATCTATGTTGCTGCAAAAGAGAATTTTATTCTTTTTTATGGCTGAATAAGTATTCCATTGTATATCAGTGTACTTCAAAAAGTTCATAAAAATATTTGTATTATCTTTCAATTCTATTTTGCCACAAACTTTTTGAAATACCCTCATATATATATATATATATATATATATATATATATATATATATGCCATATTTTCTGTATCCATTTATTATTGATGAAAACTTAGGTTGGTTCCATATCTTGGCTATTCTGAATAGTACTGCATTTGCTGCAATAAACATGAGTGCAGATATTTCTTCTAAATACTGATTTCCTTTTTTTTTTTTTTTTGTGGATACACTTGTATACCCAGCAGTGGAATTGCTGGATCATATGGTAGTTCTACTTTTAGTTTTCTGAAGAACCTCCATACTGTTTTCCATAATGGCTGTACTATTTTAAATTCCCATCAATAGTGTACAAGAGTTCCCCTTTATCTACATCCTCACCAGCATGTTTTGTTTTTGCTTTGTCTTTTTGATAATACCCATTTTAAATGGAGTGAGATCATATTTCATTGTGGTTTCCACCATTGCATTTCCCTGAGGATTAGTGATGTTGAGCATTTTTTATATACCTGCTATACATTAATATTTATTCTTTCAAGAAATATCTATTTAGGTAATTTATCCATTTTTCAATCAGGTTATTTGGCTTTTTTTGCTGTTGAGTTGTCTAGTTATTAATCTTTTGCCAGATGTATAGTTAGCATATATTTTCTTCCATTCTATAGGTTTTCTCTTCACTCTATTGATTTGCTTTCCTGTAAAGAAGCTTTTTAGCTTGAAACAATCCCATTTGCCTGTCCTTGCTTTTGTTTCCTGTGCTTTAGAAGTCTTATCCAAATAATCTTTGCCCAGACCAACATCCTGAAGTGTTTTCCCATGATTTCTTTAACACTTTTATAGTTTTGGGTCTTGCATTTCAATGTCTAAAGTTTTCATCTGTGTTATAAATTGGCAGTAATTTGATTTTTATTTATAATTGGTGTATCGCTTAAGAACATATTTTATTGCTTTAATAAACACTGTTGCTTTTAAAACAGCTGTTTAAACAAATAATTACTTTTCTCTCAAATAAGATTAAGCAAAACAGAGTTGATATGGTGGCTCCACAGTGTTTGGGACACAGGCTCCGGTTGTCAAATTGTTCTGCCATCTTCAGCATAAGTCTGGTCTCCATAGCTCAAGATGAGATGCTCCTACAGCCACTTCTGCATTACAGCCAAAGAGAAGGAGAGGAGATAAACAGAAGACACAAGACTTTCAGGTGATTAGAAAGAGGCTGGTGAATGTCATTTTAAGTTGTATACCCATGTGCAAGGCTGAAATTGGTGAGCTCCTTTCACCAAAGTAAGAATGAAGAATGGATTAGAGCATACAAGCTTTGCCAGTCACACTTCAGTGTATCTTTTACTGGAAGGTTTCTTCCCTCTATGTTTTAAAATTATATTTTGAAATAATTTTTAGCTAGCAAGTTCATGGAATTTAGTGTGTTGTTTAATTTACATCCTGCTTAATGATACTTAATATAGATTTACATCATATGTTAAAGATATTTCCAACTTTAAAGATTATAAATGGAATGTTATACTAAATAACATTGACAAAGTTTGTCCTTCTATATTTAGGGGACAATTATATGTTTTAGAATATTCATGAGTTTTATTTATGAATGATTTATAATATATAAATATAGTCTGATTTTGCTAACCCCATGCATAAATCCTCCACTGTACTGTCAAAGAATAGTAACTTTATTTTTTCCTGCTATGCTATGCTATACAAATCTACTTGTTTCCTTTCCATGTAACCTCAGAGCCTTTTCTTTCATTGCCCCCTTGAAAGAGCTGACACATTATAATTCTTTTATTGATTCCTTCATTCATCAAACAATCCATAAAAGCATGCCTGGTACAGTAATAATGCCGTAGATAGAAAGAACTAAACTTGGCCCCAATCATAAAAGACTTCATTAATGCATTTTTATAATTTCTATTTCCACCATTCAAGTGTTTATTGAACGTCTGCACTGTTTTAGGTGCTCTGAGGCATACCCAGTTATACAAAAGTCTTTACTTACTGCCAAGAACCTAAAAAATCTAGTACAGATATGATAATAATAAAAGATACAACAGCATAAAAGAATTATTTTTAAATACCATGGCCATATGAGGAAGAAGAGAATCATTTTCTTCTTGCCACTTAAGAGAGTCATTATATTGCAATGAAATAGGGAAAGCTTCAGTTGTATAAAATTTGGATTCAAGGAAAGAATTTAAGGAAAAAAATTTTCGAGGCTGCCCAAATCCTTTCACAAATAAGTTGGAATGTGGGGCACTGAAAACAGTGTTGAGCTCCATTAGCCAGAACCCGGGACAAGTATGACTCCTAGGTAGAAATTCACAAATAAATCAAAACATGGACTACAATTACAGAGCCTTCAAAATAAATCAGCATTTCAAAAAAGTACCAAACTGAAACATCTAGTCAGATAGAATTTCCTTACAACAGTAAGATTTATCAGTATGCAACACAAAGAGAAAGGACGTTTAGAATTAAAGGTTGGAGGCTAGTATGGACTGAATATTGAAGCTTAACCCCTTCGTGATGTTATTTGAGCCTTTGGGAAGTAATTAAGATTAGATGAAGTCATGAGGGTGGGTCACTGGTCCTACAGTATTAGTGCAATACCACATGCCACAGAACTTTCTCCTTCTCTCCCCATGCTCACAAAGACAGGAAGTCATGTGAGCACACAGCAATATGGCATCCACCTTAAAGCCAAGAGAAGAGGCCTCTGAATGAAACGTACCTTGCTGGCAGCTTGATCTTGAACTTGCCAAGCTCTAGAACTGTGAGAAATAAACTTCTACTGTTGAAGTCACCCAGACCATGGTATTTTGCTAGGATAGCCCAAGCAGATTTGTACAGTGGCCAACAATGATTTTGCATAACTATGTACACATAACCCCGAAGGCTTATTAAGGTATTAACAATTGCATCCTAAAAGCGTGATTGCACTGCTTCAGTCTTGAATGGAGTGAAAACTTAAGTCGTAATGTAGGTTTATATAGATATGTGACTGGAGAAATTCAGGGACAAATAAGCCAGGCAGTTTAAATAAGATGTTGAACATTTAGCAGAGGACTTTGAAATGTATTCACTAATGAGTGAGCTGGATTGCATTATTGTTCCAAAAGTATTTTCTGCCCTTGCATTGCAGATTATTAAGTTTCTCTGATATATTGGCATCAGTCTTGGCCATACAACCTTCTCAAGAAAATGATACATAAATAGAAAGTTTATGGTTTTATATCATATGGTTTGTTATATTCTCTATTTCCTCTGCCATGGATCAGATAATGATTTAGATAGAACATGGTTCCCAGAGTAAAGATAATAGAGAACCCAAGACAACAAGATAATCAAGTAGCTGCAAGGCACTATGATTTTTACCCTCCTCTGACTGATATATTAAAGAAGCAAGTTGGGATTATAAAGTTGGGAGTTATAACAAAGCAGTGTATTGATTAATCTGGTATTTTTAGAATAAAGTAGAGTGTTTTTTCATATATACAAATGAAGAAAGATCATTTCCATAAATTTCCTATAAATCAATAATTATGTAGAAAGCTAACAATAGGTATAAATATTATTAGAAAAATAGTCATTTCTGAAGTTAGCAATTTAAAAAGGTAATGTGATATAAACAAAAATGTTAGTATCAGGCGTCTGTCTTCAGGGTATTTATGAATAATCATTTTAATTGTATGTATTTATCAATACACATTTAACAACAAACACCTAGTATATTTACAAAGCAGGAGTTAAAAAATATATGATTGTCCTGTATTGGGTGAGGGACATGTAGGAATATTCACTTTTTACATTACCAGACTATTGAAGTACCATATGTTTCATATTTGCAATCATAAGCTAAACACAATTTAAAGATTTGCATTTCAATTTCAGTTCATTGTGATAATTAGTAGTTACTAACAGAGTGGCTGATGAGTATTTTAATTCATGTATTTTTACTTTGAGGCTGATTTGAACTGTATAGAAATTCAATTAATTGGTATGAAGAAAGGATAGAGAAAAATTTACATAGAGGAAGGAAAAAAGATTTAATAAATTAGATAGGTAACAATCTGACCACAAGACACTGTGAGGTATCAACTAATACCCTCCCATCCACACCCCACATTAGCACACAGAACAAACACAACAAAGTGGTATATAGAATGTTCTGTTCATAGGGTATGAAAAGGGTATTACCATTAAATTGTCACTTTAATCACCATGATGAGAAATATTTTCAGAAGTGACTGTGGTTTAGCATATATACCTTTCTCATATGACCCCAATTATTGCCATTGGTAGGAGTTTTCAAAATGTCTAAATATAATTTTAATGAAATTTATATCCAAATCAGACATGACAACTAATTGGTTCATATAAGGAGAAAATCCCTAATCTAGTCCTCATTAGTAGAAAATGCTAACAAATTGAGTTAATTACACACCATATGCTCCAATCATAAAAATAATTCTATGAATCTTTATATTTTAGGTAATTTTAACATGTGAAGTGTTTGAGAAGAGAGGAGCAGATTTTAACTATTTTTGTTTGCTCATTTTTGGCAGGTGACTGAACGTCAGGCTTGATTAAATATTTAATCTATAAATTTAGTTTCCTTTTCTGTAAAATTTCATAAATAGTTTAACATATATCAATGTTAAACTTGTCCAGTTTAGCAAGGGGGTTCTGTCCTCCTTCTTGACTACCTGCTATGCTAGGAATCCGTATGTCCAATAATGTAGTAGAGATAGTTTTCACTGTCCATCATTAGGTCCAAATCTGATCTCTGAAAGTGGAAGGGCATCATACCAAGGCCTCAAATTCTGGAAGCTGCAGAGGCTGGGCACATCTTATCACCGAAGCTACTATTGTCATGGCCAAATAAAGCACAAAAGATCTGCTTTTGTTCAAAAATGTGTTAGATCACTTTTATTTTTTATCACTTTCAGTAAACTGTTAAGTTTTACCCATCTCCAGATTCAAGATAAAGGGCACTGATGTTCTCCATAACATCTTTCTCCAAGGATGGATATTGTTTTTCGAATACAATATGAGTCAGATCTGCCCACACAGTCCCATTTCAGACATCTCAGCCTCCCTCCTATTTTGCTTCTTTCTGACCATCGGCAGCTCATCCTCATGAGTTCAGGCTCAGCACTGACTAAATCCAGATCCGAAAGAGA
Source organism: Cynocephalus volans (assembly GCF_027409185.1). NCBI lineage: Eukaryota > Metazoa > Chordata > Mammalia > Dermoptera > Cynocephalidae > Cynocephalus > Cynocephalus volans. The sequence goes on from NC_084467.1 coordinate 148,071,664, forward strand.
GGGGGAAGTTAATTTTTCTCAATCCCTGGACAATATGATCCTCTCACATGGAAACTTAGAAATAGCCGTGTGTTTCCAAAACCTCGCTAGGCATCGAACAGAAAACCTCAAATTCATACCTTTTCCTCAAATCTGTTTTTCACGCTCTTCTCTATTTGATTTTACTATTTCCTTCATTTCAGTCTCCCAAATAATTATATTTTAACTAGATAATTCTTTTGAACCAACATTATATATTAACTTCCTATGAAATGTAATTTTCTTAAACTGTCTCCTCAAAATTAACATTGGGTCCATAGTTCCCTATTTTTAATTCGTAACACAGTGGGTTCTCCAGAACCCCAATATATTCCTTCTTTATACAATGATATAGTAATTTTTGAAAGATTTCTACTGCATCCTAACTGATGCCATATATTACCCTACTCCTGCCTTTAATCATTACTTTTTATTACTCCAAGACAATGATTTTTGGCCCCCTGATGATCCCAGAGAAATGTCTACATATTTAAACTGTGCGATTCATTTGACATAGGTATTCAACTATGAAATTATCACAATCAATATAATGAACCCATTAGTCACCAACAGAAGTTCCCTGTGCCCTTTTTCACTTTTGTCTCTTAATCTCCTCATTCCCAGGAAAACAGTGATGCTCTCTGTTAATATAGATTAATTTGAAATTTTGTAGGGCCTTAAAAACTAATGCCACTTAAGTGACATTACAAGCAGTGCCATTATGGGCCCAAAAGGGCGTATTAACGTGGCAGCCTAAGATGGCGCTGGGAGGAAGCAGGGTGGGAGTGTCTGCGGGAACCTTGCCTTAGCCCTTATTAGCCAAATACGCGCTTCCGCACTCGTGAACACTGCGTGATTGCAATAGCTAGGCATTGAGACAGGATGCATGCTCTCGTAACCTTTAAGCTGATTGGAGGATGTAAAAACCTCCCTTCCCCATTTGCCTTTAAAAGCAAGTGCTTGTGTGATAATAAACGGAACTGCTCAACAGAACCCCCGCCGCATCTGAGTGTCCTTTAACGGGCTGGTTGGGGCCGGCGGCTGTGCTCAACTCTCTTCACAGCTCTCTTCCCCCATCTCCTTCCAACGGGGACTGGATGGAAAAAGAAATCTGGGCCATCCGCCCACCCACCAGAAGGAACACCAAGGGAGAGACTGATAGTGAGGCAAGGGCTGTTCGGGTCAGCCGGCAGCGGACCCAACAAAATTTCTAGGACTTTATAGTAATGAAACTATACAATGTGAACTTTAAGTACAGAGAAAAAAGGAAGATAAGATCACATTGGATTTCTTGTAGGAAACAATCCATGCTACAAAAGAGTAAAACAATATCTTTAAAGGAGTGAGAAAAAATGAAAATCAATTGAGAATTCTTTATAACATTGATATATCCTTCAAAAACAAAGGAGAAATAGTTTTTCAAATATACAAGAGCTGAAAAATTTTGTTACCAAAATATCTGTATGTATAACAAGAAACATAAAAGGAAGTTCTACATCAAAAAGAAAGTGATATTAGATGAGAATGTGGATCTGCATAAAAGAATTAAGAACACTGGCAAGGACAGCTTATGAAATTCTTTTTAAACATTTTTAAAAATTATTTATTTATGTATTTATTTTTATTGAAACAATTGATTATACATATTTGTGGGGCAAAGAGTTGAATATCGATATCTGTGTACTACATGTGATGATCAAATTAGTATAATTGACATATTCATCATTAAAAAACATAATCATTTTTTTGTGTTGAGGGCATTTGATCTCTTCTCTTCTAGCCAATTGATAACATGCATTAAATCAATGTTAATTATAAATGCCTAGCTTGACTGTGTATCAATAGAACTTATTTTTTCCTAACTAGCTGTTTTGTGCTTACATAATTTACTCATAGATGAGGAACCATGAATTCATATTGCCAAGTGAAAGAAGCCAATCTACAAAGGCTATATGGTGTATGATTTCAACACATGACAATCTGGAAAAGACAAAACTATAGAGACATTAAAAATACACAGTATTTGCCAAGAATTCAGGAGGCAATGAGGAAATGATGAATAGGTGAACCACAAGGGCTCTTTAATGAAGTGAAAATTTTCTGTATGACACTGTTATGGTGGATATAAGTCATTATACATTTGTCAAAACCCCTCAAATTATACAGCAAAAATAGTGAATCCTAATGTACACTGGGATTTTAGTTAATTATAATGTATCAATATTGGTTTACGATTGTAAGAAAAGTACCACACTAATGCTAAATGATAGTAAAAGGGGAAATTGGGCAGGGGTGTGATGAAAAATTATTTGAGATATGATATTCCAGTACTTTTCCATTCATTTTCTGTAAACTACTCTAACAAGTTTTCAGAGAGCTGCCATAAAAATAAAGTCTAATAACTTACAGAAAGATAATTTACTTAAAGTAAAATGGCAATTATTTGAAATGTTATAACCTATGCAGAAATACATTGCACAAATGCTGGGTGAGGCGTAATAAATATGTGCTTTTAAAAGGTGCTTGTATTGATGAAGTTGTGTAATATCACTCAAAGATTAAAGATGGATAAAATAAACTTGAATACAACCACTAAAATAACACAACAAATAGTTCTACCTAATAATTCAACAGTGAAGATAAAAGGAAATCATAAAAATGAACAATTTGAAAGAAGACAGAAAAAAAGAGGAAAAGGGGAAAAAGAATACAAAAAATGTTAGAAAATCAAACAGAAGATGGTGATTTAAATCCACTTACTCATATTAAATATAAACGGTCTAAACACCCAAACACAAAGACAGAGATGTTCAAATGACATAAAACAATGAGGCCCAAATACACGCTACTTACAAAAACCAAAAATGAACAAGAAAGAAAAAACTTTAAATATAGACTCAAATAGGTTAACAGTAAATAATTAAATAATGAGAAAAGACCAAATCTGCTAGCACTAATAAAAGCTGGAGTGGAATTACTGTCAAATAGACTCCATGTCAGAACAAAGAATATCACCAGGAACAAAAGAGGGTCATTTTATAATGTTAAAGGAGTAAATTCATCAAAAGTACATAACAATTTTAAATGTGTATACACCCAATAACAGAGATTTAAAATACATTCAGCCAAAAATACAGAACTGGTAAAAGAAATAAACATATCCACAATTATAGTAAGAGCTTTCTAATGCCACTTTTCTAATAATTGATACAAAAAGTGAATAGAAATCATTAAGAATACAAAAGATTTAAATAACACTATGGATCAACCCGGCTAATTGACATTTATAGTATGCTCCATCCAAAAAACAGCAAAATACCCTTCTGCTGTATGGGAACACTCATAAATACAGACCATATTTTGATCCATAAAACAACACTCAAAAAATTTTGAATGATTCCAGCCATGGAAAGTATATTTTCTAATCACAATGGAATTAAATTGAAATAAATAACAAAATATTCTGAAAATCTTCAAAACTGTGATAAATAATTAATTTATGGGTCAAAGAAGAAATCAAAAGGAAAACTAGAAAATATTTCAAACTTAACATATATGAAAACACCACATACCTGGCTTAATTTTTATGTTCATCATCTGAAGCCAAACTATTCTTCAAATTTTACATCCCATTATTATCAAACATAGACTTTTAATCACAGTCACTTTTATCACTTATAGTTTTTTCTCATTTTGTTTTATGGTTTTGTTCTTGCTCTGAATCCATTTTAATGTATTTTAATGGATGTAATATTAATAATAAGGTATGACACAGATTTCTCCTCATAGAAGCTAAGTTTATGATTTTCTGTCTTTAGCAGTACTACAAATGTTTAAGCCTTAACTTGTCATTTGTGATAAATATAATAAATGTTATTTTAAAATATATAAAAGTCCTAAAAATGTTTTTTTAACAGTCATAGTGTGATCTATGTTATTAAATACAATATTTAACCTGAGATCTGTGAATTTGATAATCTATTCGCCTTACATTTTATGATTCTCTGATTGTTTACGTACCATTACAAATTTGAAATTTCTTCTGGTGAGTAGGACTTAGAAATAAATTGTTGCTTATATGTAAACTTATGATTCCATTCAGCTGCATATAGGAATATCCAAATTATAGTGACACATGATAGATATTTACAATTTTTTTATGGAAAAAAATATAGAATTAGGAAGTCCAAGATGTCAGACAGTTCATGGAATAGCTCTTCTTTCTATCTGCTCTTACATCTGCCCCATTAGCTCCATGAGAACAAAGGTCAAGGGCAAAAGGAGGCCTGCCAATGAAACTCCATCTAGCAAGATTTCTTAGAAATCCTACCAACAGGCAGCTCAAATCTCACTGCCAAACCACGAAAGAATTGACAAGAATATAACAAATTACTGTTTTTTTCTTTTTCTTTTCTTTTTTTTAAATTTTAACTTAGTTCATTGTTACCTCCAAAGACATAGGATGTGTTACAAACTAAAAAGAAAGACTGTGGACCATGCACAGTGTATGCTGTGAGATTCTATGGGGGAACAACCCACTCTCCAAATAAAGGGACATAGGGAAATCACAAAAGAACTATGCTCTGTTCATATATTTGTCTTTCTAGTTTAGACTACACATTGATAATTAAGTTAATTTAATGGCAATTAATTAATTCACCAGTTAGGTGAAGCACCATTTTCAATTTCACATCTGCATTCAAGCCATGGTGGAATAATGATGATTGTTACCATTTCGTTAGTTTAATAAACATATTTATTTTAAAGAACACCTGAATTATGTGAATATCCTGCTCTGTGGAAACAAAGTTAGGGATCTGAAGGAAGGTGGGCAAGTCACTGATTCTTTGTTTTGTTCCAACAAACCAAATAAATGAGTCAATTTACTCTTTATTAATAACCTAGTAATAACAATGATTGTAGAGCTAGGGCTGGGTCTGGAGCTCACAGACCCCTCGAACCCATTCACAAACCCTTCACATGCAGGTCTATGAGCTAGGTAACAGGAAAAGGTCCTTGGAGCTGATGGGGAAGAAATAATAAGCTTTATTCACCACACACATGTCTAAGAGCTAGGTAGTCCAAGGAGAAACTGAGCAGCTGCCAGCAAAGTCCAAAGAAAAACTGAGCAGCTGCCGGCAAAGTAAATATGCTCTATAATTGGTGTAGTCTGCAGCAGGATTCTGAGCACATAGGGAGACAAAAGCCCTTGGAAGGAGGAGGAAATGTGGCTGCTTTTGAATATGCTCTGCCCTATGGCCACTTTCTGTTGACTGGGATCTGGTTGCTGCTCACTATCCTGCAGGGCAGCATAGACCAGGCACTACAGTGGAGAGCCCCTTGGGAGGGGGAGGAAATGTGGCTGTTCTTGAGCATCTGGTGCCCAGTGGCCACTTTTCTGCTGACCAGAGCCTGGCTACTGCTCACTATGCTGCAAACTGATCGAGATCTAAAGAAGAAAGCAGAGTTGTTGGAAGTGTGGATAAATGTCCTGGAGGCTGTCATGCAGTGACTGGCCACTCCTGCTTCTCACACCAGGGAGAATGACGAACCCAGTGGTGAGTTGGGGGAGACGGTGTGTCTCCAGGCACGACCTGTCATGCATCAGAAAGTGAAATAAGAGCAGCCTATGGGACGGGGCAGACAACTGGTGGGCAATTCACAGGTGACGCAATCCACCACCTATGTCCTGTATACCCAAGTTGAATTGGTTGACCTGGGGAGACAGTTTTGGCAGAAATTGGGGGAGCCTCTGGCTGCTTTGGTTATGGGACCTAGGGGTGGATAGTGTGATGTGCCCTGATGAAGAGATGGAAAAATTGGCCTCCATTACCGTACACCCATCCCTGAGGCAGTGGCTATAGAATAGCCATAGATATGCACAAAAGCCAGGTAATCACTCCTTCATGGAATGGGTGAATGCAAATGACCCAAGTGGGTGGGCAAATGCAGGAGAACTGCCCAAGACTGTTAGTAAATGGCAAACATATGCTGAGTTGGTTCAAATAATTTGGGAGGTGGGGATGCAGCAGTCCATGTTTAATCTGAACATCCATGTATTTTTGTCTTGTTGCTGTTCTTGTGTGTTCTTCAGCGTGTGTGAGCAGAGGCTCTGAACTGCTGGTCAGCAGAGCTTGTGGGTAGAAATAAAGCCTATTATTACTTCACCTACAGCTCCAAGGACCATTTTCCTGTTACCTAGCTCATAGACCTGCGTGTGCAATGTTTGTGAATGAGCTCGAGGGGTCTATGAGCTCCAGCCCTAGCTCTACAATGATCAATTCAATCAGGTAAGGATTTTGTATCAGGATTTAGAAAACTATTTATCTCTTCCTTGAACTCTGTTATTTAATTCAGAGGTCAACTGAAAAAGAAAGCTATCCATTTTGCATATGAAATTTTCTAATAGGTATGCAGACATAAAGCAAATTTTAAATATTTTTTAATTGTGAACATAAATTAAGCAGTGGCTTTTCCCCACGGGCTGCGGACGGCTGGGGGTTCCCAGCGAGCCATAACAGGAAAACCCTGCGGCTCTGCCGGGGATGTGTTTAAAGGTGGGCTAGCCTCCTCCACTTCTTCAGGTGCCCTTTTCTCTCCTTTGGCCAAACTTTGGCGGGGTGACAGGGTAGGGGCATAGGTATCACTCAATGGCTCAGGGCCTTGCATTGGCAGCTTTGTTTCCTTTTTTCTCTCCTCATCGAACTGCGCCCAATCCCTTTCTGCCCCTTCCTGATGCTCGGGACAGAAGCAAAGCTTTAGGGCAGAGATGGTTGGGTAGAACCCTAAGGGGGGTCTAGCCTGTGACTAATCTCATTCTTTCTGGCCAGGGTCTGAACCCGGTCCCAAGTCTCATACGAGAACAAGGTGGACGAAGGTGCCCAAGGGGCCACCTGCACCACATGATGCCAGGCATTGGTGGCCGTGGAGTCAGATATTTCTAGGCCTCTGCTTTTTAACATGTACTTTAGAGCCTTGCAGGCTGTCTCATCACTCTTTCCACACACACTTCCCATGTTGCCCCGTGGGGAAGGGACAAAGGGAGCAACAGGGCATAGAAGTGCAGGGACTTCCCCCTGTTATGGTACTCACCCTGACACGCAGGGAGATTGCTTCACGGGGACTACTGCAGTTGCGGGGGTGACTCCGCTGGTTGATCACCCTTCGTTGACCTTCTTTCAGGAAGAAGCAGCTGGGGGGCCTCACTCACTCACTTTTCACCCACAAGTTTTAAAAATGCCTCACACAGGGGCACCACTCTGTTGGATCCACCTCCGGCAGACCTGAACAGTCCTAGCCTCGTTCCTTTCGGTGGGCGAGCGAATGGCCTGGATTCCTCTTTCCCTCCTGTCCCCTTTGGAAGGAGACAGGGGAAGAGAGCCATGAAGAGAGGTGAGCACACCGCCGGCCCCAACCAGCCCGGTTAAAGGACACTCGGACGTGGCGGGGGTTCAGTCGAGCAGTTCCCTTTATTATCACACAAGCACTTGCTTTTAAAGGCAAATGGGGAAGGCAGGTTTTTTACATCCTCCAATCAGCTTAAGGGTTACAAGAGCCTGCATCCTTTCTCAATGCCTAACTATTGCAATCATGCAGTGTTCATGAGCGCAGAAGCGCATATTTGGCCAATAAGGGCTAAGGCAAGGTTCCCGCAGACACCCCCACCCTGCTTCCTCCCAGTGCCATCTTAGGCTGCCACGTTAATACGCCCTTGTGGGCCCATAATGGCGCAACTTGTAATGTCACTTAAGGTGGCATTAGATTTTAAGGCTCAACAAAAGACAAGAAATGGTACACCTGTCTAGGGCACTTACCATGAATGGAGCTTGCAGGGCTGGAAGTTGCTCTCAGTGAGTCAGTGAGTGATAAGTGAAAGCCTAGAACATTACTGTACATGATGGTAGACTTTGTAAACATTGTACACTTAAGTTACACTAAATTGTTAAAGAATAAAGTAATTTCTCTATGATGCTATGATGATTACGTCACTAGGCAATAGGAATTTTTCAGCTCCATTTTAATCTTATGGGACCACTGTTATACATGTGGTCCATGACTGACCAAACTGTTGCTATGCAGCACATGATGTGCGGGTATGTTGGGGGTAGTTCTCCCATGCATTCCTAATGTTTCCTTCTGTTTAGAGGAAGCTGATTAATAAATGAGTGACTCTTCTGCTGGGTATATTTGGGGGACATAAATTTGGGATATTCTCAGTTCAGCTCTTCCCTCTTTCCCTGGGAATTATGTTGCTAGCAGCAAGTATGTATTCTACGTTGCCCCTTCATGTGAGGGGCAGGCTCCATTTTGTGAAGTAATCTGGAATTCTGAGACACTTTGACATTGAATATGCATTATGGTGTCATAGCTTTAGAAAAACTATTAGCCATGTTTTCTGGTGTCAGAGTTATCAATAATAAAATTGATATTTGTGTGGTACATCTGAGTGTTTTTTAATTTTGTTTTTGTTTTGGTATTACCCACAAATGGTTTAGGATTGAAAGGAAAACAGGAATACTTTATACTGGAACTTCAAAATATTCATTGGTTCTTTCAAATTTTACCTTAAAAAGGAAGAAACATCAAGGGATTAAATCAGCACTTTAGAAGATAAACATTAAGCATTCTTTTAGCTATCTATTTGAATAATGATAAGGCTATGTGGAATAAATTAGATTCCTTTAATTAAATGTATTAGCACCAAAACTGTTGATTACCATCTATAAAAAACCTGGCCTTTTAATCAGATCTTAGTTTAAACTGCAATTATCTTCAAATATCATTAGTTATTTTTCTGGATTTTTGATAATTCAAATATGTTATAATTATTTTTCCAGATAAAGGTATTTCTATGTTATAGTTGTGCTTTTCTGAAGTTACAACCTGATGGAGATTTGACAAAGAAAGAAAAGTGGCAGTGGTAAAAATGCAGGACAAATATTTCAGCTTGTCAGGTTTACATCTGGCTGATATTACAATGACAAAGATCTGTTAAGGCAAATGCCTTCCTGACAAGCTATTTAATTAGAGTTACAATCATCTTCCCAGAAATGATCCTTAAAATAAATTGTCTGCCGTAAGTGGATGAAAATAAATAGTTTGTCTCTCCCCAAATCTCTTGAAATAAAAGAGCCAAAGACAAAGAGTTTTATAAATACCACAATTTCCAAAATGGAAATGTGGAAGAAGCAGTTAACATTAGATAACTGTAAGGTCCCCCGCCCCCTTTCCCACTTTTTTCAAAAGATTTATATAGATGACAAAGAGGTTGTTTCTGTCACAATCTGTCATTAAGCAGGTGCTGTATTCACAATGCCTCTACTTCACATAAAAATAAAAGTGCCTAGTTTTTAAAAATTAAATGTAAGGTAGTACAATGTGAGTCCATGTAAGAAACCCTAAGTGGTTTCAAATATTAATTCTATTTACTATCATGGTAGCCTTGGAAAACTCTAATCTTTTTCAGGCCATTTTCTCATTTTTATTTATTTATTTTTTATTTTTTATTTTTTATTTATTTATTTATTTTTTTTAATTTTATTTTGTCGATAGACATTGTAGCTGATTATTGCAAATAGATGATGGATAGATGGATAGAAAAACAGATACAATAGATACATAGATAGATACATAGATACATAGATAGATACATAGATGGAGAACAGACATATTTTCCATGCAAAACAATTTAAAATTATATAGATCCTCTACCCTCAATGAGGTAGAGCACAGATCCCCACTCCTAAAACGTGGGTAGTGCTTAGTGACTTCCTTCCAATGATTACAGTATGGAAAGGGGGTAAGTGAGTAATTTTGTGTTGGAAAAATCTGACAAATACTACTTCAGCCAATATTAACAAGGTTAACATCCAGAATGATATTCATATTGATAACATGTAGCCTTGATATAATGTGGAAAAGATACCGTACATCAAAAATTAATTAAATAAACAAACAAACAAACAAATAAATAAATTTAAGATATCTGGGATATTTGCGGGGAATTAGTGACAGAACTATATATGTAAAAGGGTTTTTGATTTTCTTATGTTAGAATAGTCTAATTCTCATGTGTGCTGGTTACATGGATAAGATATAGTAATGTTTTGAAAATGCATCAGCTCTACACTTATAATTTTGATAATTTGATTTATGTATATTATATTATGACAACACTTAAAAATGTCATTTTAGTCTTAAATGTTTTCTTATTTATCCTAGATTTTAAATATTTGAAGATTAAAATAACATTAAAGATGTAATTGTATGCACTACCATCTACTGCAAAAGCACAAGTTTTCCTGCTGCAAACACAAATTCTGCATCCTTATAATTGGTGATCTGTAATAGTTTATGTTGAAGGAATTAGTGATTTTGTTACTGAGCATAAAAATGGTTTTATATATTTATTAAATGCTTCTATACATCAGATTATTATAATTCATTACTTCTAAATAGGAAGTCATAACTGAATTTTGAATTTCATAATTTCTCATTTATGTTTTTTAACTTTGTATCTCTCTATTTCTTAGCAACATTGCCTGGAATATATTTAAAGAGTAGTTTGCACAAGTCATATTGAACTGTACACTTAAAAATGGATACCAAATTACCATTAATGTTATATGCAGGAAAAAAACAGATATTTTTACGATTACTCTTGAATCCCAGAATCTAAAAGTAAATAGATAAAAATTGATATTCAGGGTAATTACTCAACTTTTACATAGTGTCTTTGATGATTTTTATGGCTCTTTTGACTCAAATGAGAACAAGCATGTATAAGTGCTTTATGTAACTGAGAGATATTATTCTACGTTATTTATACATATTATTTCATCTCATTATCTTACCAACTCTATGAGAATATGGACAATTATTACCTCCAATTGACAGATGGGGCAATTGAAATAAGGAGAGAGTTTTACAGAGCCAGTATGCAATGGAGGCTTAATTTACACCTCAGCAATCTGGGTGAAGAATAAAGGTAGCCTTGCAGAGAGGCCTTATATTCGTATATGTTAAGAATCAAGTTCTCTCATAACTATACAGTCATAGGTGACATTTGGCAACCTGTGTCTATTCATGTGTTGTAATACTAATAGAATTTCTATGTTTCTTCATATTCTTTACATTTCTTCAGATTCTTGCAATTGCATGCCCCAAATTGCTTAAACAATGTAAGGTTAACTTTAAACAAATACAGAAATAAAAACCCCTTTGATTCATTAACTGAAAAGTATCTTTTTACAGTAGCAATAAATCATTTAACCTTTAGAAACTTGTAAGCATCAATCCTCAAATTTTAATATGAATAGTTATTTTTACATCTTTTAAATTGTGCATAGTGATTCACTAGATCTGGGGTAAAACCTGAAATTCTGCATTTATAAGAAACTTCCAGGTGATGCCAGTGTTGCTGTTTGGTGGACCACAGTTTGGATATGATGGTTATAAAATTAAGGGCTTAAACTCTCTTTAATAAAGTATTTTTCAGTACCTCTTCAGAAGATAAGCAAAATGAAATCTTTTACATTTTAAAATTATAAATTGATCACATTAAAGTTAATGATTTCAAAATTAATTTATTTTCCAAAATATTTAGATGTTTTAAAAACTTTAAAAAATATAATTTTTTCAAATATTTTAGAAAACATTTTAGAAAAACAAAAACTAGTGAATTTACATGTGTTACACATTAAGCAATATTTTTGTAAACATACATGGATTATTTTGCAAATGTGATTCTGCTTACTCTTATAAACAAATTGCAATGAACATTTTTATTTTCTTTGATTAATTTTTCTTTTAGCCTTTAATTCTTTCTATTTCAAAGGATCAGAGTATGTCAGTATCTCCAACTAATTTTATCATTACAAATAATAGACCTGACCACATTGTTTAAAAGAAGTCAACTAAAGCAAAACAAACAAGTTTTTTGACATGCTGTTTTTAAATGTTCATAATACTAAAGAATTCAGTGAGCCCCCAAAGCTTTTTTATAATCTTATATTTGCTACTTAACAAAGTTTAGCCAGTACTCAACATTAAGGCTAGTCTTTATAAATATTCTTTACATCATGGATTCATTTTAGATATTTATTTACTTATTTCTTATATCAAATCTATAAATTTAGGATTAGTATTCATAATAATCCTCTCTAAATGTTCCATCTGAAACTAATCTTCCTCATCTTTCATGGTTCCCTAATTTTATCCTTGGTCCTCTAACTTTTCCACATGTCTAGACTGTTGAGTTTTGTGTTTTGTGTCTAATCTTGACCTTTGCTTAAAGTCATAATCCTAAAGCTATAAGCTCCCTATATGTCTCTATTTACACCTTATTATAGGAGTATAATGTTTTCTTACCCCTGGATGCTATTGATATATTAACTTATAAATACTCTTAAAGAAAAGGAGGGTTTTTTTTCTAATTGGCTTATAAAGATAAGTGCTTATACAAGTTGAATATTCTCCAAATTTCAAGAAAATAAAAATAATTGGAACTTTTGATAATTTAAAATCTCTGTATCTCTCTCTCTCTCTCTCTCACTCTTTCTGTCTGTCTGTAGAACAGTGTGCCATCAATGAATATTGAGAGAGCTTTATTTCTTACTTGGCAATCTGAATGTCTTTTCTAGATTTTTTTCTTTTCCCAACCTGATTGTTCTGATTAGAACATCTACTAAAATTTTGAATAGAAGTTGTGAGAGAGGACATCCATATCTTGTCCTTAACCTAGGGAGAAAACATCCAGTTTTCCACAATTAAGTATATTTTTGTGCGTTTTTCATAGCTCTTTATCAGGTTGAGGAAGCTCCGTTCTATCCCGAGTATTGAGTATTCTTATCATGGAGGAATGTTAGACTTTTTAAAAAAATACTTTTTCTTCATCTAATGAGATGATTATGTAGTTTTTATAGTTTTGTTTTTTTATTCTGTTGATATGGTTTATTATATTGATTTTTATGTTAAATAAACCTTGAATTTATTGTATAAATCCTTCTTGGTCATCGTTTACAATCCTTTTTATATGCTGCTAGATTAAGTTTGCTAATAGTTTGGTAAGAAATTTTGTGTCCAATTAATAGGCAATATTGGTCTGTAGCTTGCTTCTCTGGTGATGTTATGTCTGGTTTTGGTATTCAGGTAATACTAGTATCATAGAAAGAGTTGGAAAGACTTCTCTCTCGTCTTTTTTTCTGAAGTTTGTGAAGAATTGGTGCTAATTTTTCTTTAAATATTTGTAATAATTTACTAATGAAGCAATCTGTCTGCAGGTGTTTTTTTTTTTTTTTTTGATAACTAATTCAATATATTCATATCTTGGTCAAAAATCCAAAAGACACAATTCCATACCTTATAATCCCAAATGTTGAAATCTGGAAAGATCAAAATCACCAAAGTCTAAAATCCCTAAAATCACAATCTTGAAAGATCAAAATCTCAAAAATATAATTCAAGAGAAAAAATATTTAAAAGACATTTATTTACATTTTTAAAGGGGGATTTATTTGAGAAACATATAAAAACATGACAGGACATTTCAAAGTCCACTTTACACAACAAAACAGGCAATAATAACATACATATTTTTGCAAGCATAAATATTTGCATATGCTAACAACAGTCACAGGTGAGCCATATTTATAAAGAAATAGGTCAAAAAAGCAAAATGTATAAATGCATATCCTTATACTTGGTAATTGTGTGCACCTAGCTTTATAACTGCAGTCATCTGAGACAGCCAAAAATTGCAATAGGTCCCCCTAAAGCCAATATCTAGAGAAATTTTACCTTTCACAAATGCAAAAGGTACAAAAAGGACATCTCTTTATTTACTATTGAGAAAGTTTCAACTTTTTAATGTGCACACACAATGCATATAAACACAGTAAATGTTGTGATAATGCACTTTCCTGGAGTCAATTTCCAAAAGATATGTAAAACAAATCAGAACTTTCAAAGTTTTTACACAATTTATACCTACAGAATTGGAAATAATGCAAAGATGAAATACATAAAAGCGTCTTTCAAAATCCATAAAAAAATGTAAAAAATGCATAAAAGCTTCTTTCAAATATGTAGATGAACTAAAGACATTTCTTGAATTTTATAATTAGAAATTTTACTGATACATTGATTAGTAAGAATCATGTTTAGTTGCTCTTTTACATTCTTGGTTAATATTTAATTTTAGTATTATTTCATTTATGCTACCATAAAAAAAGTAAAATGGGTTTGTGTTATTATAGACGCATACAAAATAAGCTTTGCTAATCTATCAAAATGCTCACTTATGACAGTTTTTTTTTTTTTTTAAATTTTATTTTGTCGATATACATTGTAGCTGATTAATGCTCCCCATCACCAAAACCTCCCTCCCTTCTCCCTCCCCGCCTCCCCCCCAACAATGTCCTTTCTGTTTGTTTGTTGTATCAACTTCAAATAATTGTGGTTGTTATATCTTCTTCCCCCCCCCCCGGTTTGTGTGTGTGTGTATGTGTGTGTGTGAATTTATATATTAATTTTTAGCTCCCTCCAATAAGTGAGAACATGTGGTATTTCTCTTTCTGTGCCTGACTTGTTTCACTTAATATAATTCTCTCAAGGTCCATCCATGTTGTTGCAAATGGCAGTATTTCATTCGTTTTTATAGCTGAGTAGTATTCCATTGTGTAGATGTACCACATTTTCCGTATCCACTCATCTGATGATGGGCATTTGGGCTGGTTCCAACTCTTGGCTATTGTAAAGAGTGCTGCGATGAACATTGGGGAACAGGTATACCTTCGACTTGATGATTTCCATTCCTCTGGGTATATTCCCAACAGTGGGATGGCTGGGTCGTATGGTAGATCTATTTGCAATTGTTTAAGGAACCTCCATACCATTTTCCATAGAGGCTGCACCATTTTGCAGTCCCACCAACAATGTATGAGAGTTCCTTTTTCTCCGCAGCCTCGCCAGCATTTATCGTTCATAGTCTTTTGGATTTTAGCCATCCTAACTGGGGTTAGATGGTATCTCAATGTGGTTTTGATTTGCATTTCCCGGATGCTGAGTGATGTTGAGCATTTTTTCATATGTCTGTTGGCCATTTGGATATCTTCCTTAGAGAAATGCCTACTTAGCTCTTTTGCCCATTTTTTAATTGGGTTGCTTGTTTTCTTCTTGTAAAGTTGTTTGAGTTCCTTATATATTCTGGATATTAATCCTTTGTCAGATGTATATTTTGCAAATATTTTCTCCCACTCTGTTGGTTGTCTTTTAACTCTTTTAATTGTTTCTTTTGCTGTGCAGAAGCTTTTTAGTTTGATATAATCCCATTTGTTTATTTTTCCTTTGGTTGCCCGTGCTTTTGGGGTCGTATTCATGAAGTCTGTGCCCAGTCCTATTTCCTGAAGTGTTTCCCCTATGTTTTCTTTAAGAAGTTTTATTGTCTCAGGGTGTATATTTAAATCCTTAATCCATTTTGAGGTGATTTTAGTATACGGTGAGAGGTATGGATCTAGTTTCATTCTCCTGCATATCGATATCCAGTTATCCCAGCACCACTTGCTGAAGAGGCAATCCCTTCCCCAGTGAATAGGCTTGGTGCCTTTGTCAAAGATCAGATGGCAGTAAGTGTGTGGGTTGATTTCTGGATTCTCTATTCTATTCCATTGGTCAGTGTGTCTGTTTTTATGCCAGTACCATACTGTTTTGGTTATTATAGTTTTGTAGTATAGCTTAAAGTCAGGTAGTGTTATGCCTCCAGCTTTATTTTTTTTGCTGAGCATTGCTTTGGCTATGCGTGGTCTTTTATTGTTCCATATAAATGTCTGAATAGTTTTTTCCATTTCTGAGAAAAATGTCTTTGGAATTTTGATGGGGATTGCATTGAATTTGTATATCACTTTGGGTAGTATGGACATTTTCACTATGTTGAATCTTCCAATCCAAGAGCATGGAATATCTTTCCATCTTCTTGTATCCTCTCTAATTTCTCTCAGCAGTGGTTTGTAGTTCTCATTATAGAGATTTTTAACCTCCTTGGTTAACTCAATTCCTAAGTATTTTATTTTTTTGGTGGCTATTGTAAATGGGCAGGCTTTCTTGATTTCTCCTTCTGCATGTTCACTATTGGAGAAAAGAAATGCTACTGATTTTTGTGTGTTGATTTTGTATCCTGCTACTGTGCTGAAATCAACCACAGCAACATCCTAGTTAGTCATTAGTCTCAAACCTGTGGACTGTGAAACCCCCTGCCACAATGAATAAACACCAAAAAAAAGACACCAGAAATACAAAAAATCAAGAAAGTACACCACCAAAAGTTAATAAATTTCATACTCTAGATCCTATAGAACAAGAAGCCCTTGAAATAACTGACAAGGAATTTCGAGTGATAATTCTAAGGAAACTGAATGAGATACAAGAAAACTCAGCTAGACATCATGATGAAATGAGGAAAAGTATACAGGATCTGAAAGAGGAAATATACAAGGAAATCAATGTCCTGAAAAAAAATGTAGCAGAACTTGCTGAACTGAAGAAGTTATTCAGCGAAATAAAAAACACAATGGAGAGTTTAACCAGCAGGCTTGTCGAAGTTGAAGAGAGAACCTCTGAACTTGAAGATGGGCTGTTTGAAATAACACAAGCAGACAAAAAGAAAGAAGAAAGAATCAAGGTCATGGAAGAAAATCTGAGAGAGATATCAGACAAGCATAAGCGATCAAATATCCGAGTCATGGGTATTCCAGAAGGGGAGGAAAATGGAGATTCCATTGAAAACATATTCAACAAAATAGTGGCAGAAAACTTCCCAGGTATAGGAAAAATCACAGATCTTCAGATCCAGGAAGCTCAACGATCTCCAAACGTATTCAACCCAAAAAGGCCTTCTCCAAGACATGTCATAGTCAAATTGGCAAAACTCAGAGACAAAGAGAGAATCTTAAAAGCTGCAAGAGAGAAGCGTCAAATCACCTATAAGGGAGCCCCAATCAGGTTAACATCAGACTTTTCATCACAAACCCTAAAAGCTAGAAAGGAATGGGATGATATTTTCAAAATACTAAAAGACAAAGATTGCCAGCCAAGAATACTCTACCTTGCAAGACTATCCTTCCGAAATGAGGGGCAAATAGTATATTTCTCAGACAAACAAAAACTGCGGGAGTTCACTACCACAAGACCACCCTTACAAGAAATCCTCAAGGGAGTACTGGGTTTGGTTCCTGAAAAATAACTACCACTGCCATAAAAACCTAAGAAAAATCTAAACCCGCTAGTACAATAAAAATGGCATTCATGAAGAGAAAACAAGCTAACAAAAAAACTATCTACAACCTAAGGAACCAACAAACAAAGAAACCAAACAGTAAATCAGAAAGCAAGGAACAAAAGACACCTAAGACAACCAAACAACCAATAAAATGCTAGGAATAAATCAACACCTTTCAGTAACAACTCTTAATGTTAAAGGCTTAAATTCCCCAATTAAAAGACACAGACTGGCTGACTGGATCAAAAAGCAGGACCCAACTATATGCTGCCTACAAGAGACCCACCTCACCCATAAAGATTCACACAGACTAAGAGTGAAAGGATGGAAAAAGATTTACCATGCAAACAGAAAAGAAAAACGAGCTGGAGTGGCTATTCTTATATCTGACAAAATAGACTTTAAACTAAAAACCATAAAAAGAGACAATGAGGGACACTACTTAATGATAAAAGGACTGATCCATCAAGAAGACATAACAATCATAAATATGTACGCACCCAATGTTGGAGCAGCCAGATTTATAAAACAAACTCTATTAGACCTAAAGAAGGAAATAGACACTAATACCATAATAGCAGGGGACCTGAACACTCCACTGTCAATATTAGACAGATCATCTAGGCAAAGAATCAGTAGAGAAACACAAGATCTAAACAAGACTCTAGACCAATTGGAATTGGCAGATATCTACAGAACATTCCACCCAACAACCTCAGAATATTCATTCTTCTCATCAGCACATGGATCATTCTCCAGGATAGAGCACATATTAGGTCACAAATCAAGTCTCAATAAATTCAAAAAAATTGGAATTATCCCATGTATCTTCTCAGACCATAATGGATTAAAACTAGAAATTAATAACAAACAAAACTCTGGAAACTATACAAACACATGGAAATAACAGAAGTTTTTAATGCCCTCTTCCCCAGTTTTCTTGTTAGAAGAATTTAATTACTTTGGTTAAAATACCTAATTAATATAAGTGAAGACTACATTAGGAAAAAGAGTGACAAAAAAACAGTGACAAAGAAATATAACTATGTGGCATTTTTTTAAGGTTTGTTGTTTTCTGAAGGACAGTTCTCATATTTTTGTTTGGTTTTGAATTTCATTTATACTTTGTGACTTATCGAGCACTCCAAAGTGTTCATGCAGGTTATAATTATCAATATTTAAACCTTGAAATTAAGGCAATTAAAAAATATTTATTGATTTGAAATGAATGCTTTTCATGTTAATATAAACATGGTATACTATTATTTTTAGATTGGATTTTACCTCACAGACTTCCTGGGTCCTATTCTAAAGAAGGACAAAACTTGGAAATTAATACAATATGTCTTAGTTTATAATATATGAGTCTGAAAACAAGGTATGAGATTTTTTAAACTCTTGAAGAGTTTGCTGAATTCTGATGATCTCATTTCCTTATCAATAAATACTCTCACCTAAAAAAAATCAGTTTGTCATTTCTTTTTTTGTAATTTCTCTAGACACCAAAAAATTTTTGTATGAGTGTTTAATTTTGACTTTATTATGTCTTTGACTATTTAAGGGGGAAAAAAAGTTTCTCACTTGTGAAAAAGCTATTTTTAATTATATTATTATCTCTATTTACAAAAGTTTTCTTGATTAAATAAGAAACCAAGTTTTATTTGAACATCACCTATGATTCTGTCTTAATGAAATGTAAACATTTCTTCTAAAAACTTTTTAAGTTTTGATTTTGACTTTTTTTATTAAGAAAGTCCTGTATCTTGAAGCAAAAGTATGCTGTCATTATGAAAATACACAAAGAATAAAACTCACTGAAAGAGCAGGTAACACTAAAGAGAAAGAAAAAATAAATCAAACCTTATTACTACAGAAAACTACCAAACCACAAAGATAAACAATAATAAAAAAGAAAGAAAGGGTATACAAAACCAAAAAACAATTAACAAGGTGACAGAAGAAAGTCCACACCTTTCAGGAGCAAACTTGAATGTAAATAGTTTAAATTACTCCCATTAAAATACATAGACTGGATGAATGGATTAAAAAACAGGACCCAGTTATACACTGCCTACAAGAAAACTTACTTTAATTGTAAAGACAAGCAGGCTAAAAGTGAAAGGATGGAAAAAGATATTCCATGCAAACAGGTAATAAAAACAAACAGGAGCAATCATACCTCTATCAGATAAAGAAAAAAAACTTTAAGAAATATACAAAGAGACAAAGAAGGTCACTATTTAAAGATAAAGGGATCAATTGAGCAAGAGTTTATAACAATTGTAAAAATATATGCATTCATCATAAGAGCACCTGAATATATATAGCAAGTATTATAGTGCTAAAGGGAGAGATAGACCCCCATTATAATAATAGCTATAGATTTCAACACCCCACTCTCAGCACTGGACATATCAACATATCATCTAGACAGAAAATCAACAAAGAAACTTTGGACTTAAATTGCACTATAGACCAAATGGACCAAAAAAACTTTTGTAAAACATTTTATCTAATAGCTACAGAATGCACATTCTTCTCATAAGAACATAAGACATTCTCCAGGACTGACCACAATGTTAGGCCACAAAAAAGTCTCAACAAATTTTAAAATAACTGAAATTATATCAAGTATCTTTTTGGACTACAACAGAATAAAACTAAAAATCAATAACAAGAGAAAATTTGGAAAATGACATGAAATAATTGTACGTATTTATTTTATAATGAGCAATACGTGTATTTGATACATTTGTATAACATGTAATGATCAAATCTGGGTAATTAACACATCCATCACCTCAAACATTTGTTGTTTCTTTGAACTGGGAACGTTCAAAATCCTCTCTCCTAGATATTTGAAAGTATACAATAAATTATTGTTAATTGTAGTCCTCTAACACTATGAACTTATTCTTCCTGTCTATCTGTAAGTTTCTATCTGTCAGTCAACACCTCTCTATCCCTCTCTCTCCCCTACTGTTCCTAGCCTCTAGTAACCAACATTCTATTCTTTAATTATATAACCTCAACTATTTTAGCTCTCACATAAAAGTGAAATCATGCAGTATTTATCTTAATATTAAAATTTATACAAATATGCAAAGGACCTAAAACAAAACAAAACAAAACAAAAATTTTGAACAAGAAGAAAGTTGGAGAACCTACATTTCTTAATTTTACAGTTTATTATAAACCCACAGCAATCAAGAGAATGTGTTATTTGTGCAAGGATAAGCAATATAATTGAGTCCAAAAATAAATCCTGCATTTTTGATCAACTGAGTTTTGACAAAGTTGCAAGACAGTTCAAACAGGTAAACCATACAACAAGTGGTTCTGAGACAATTGGATATCCAACAGCAAATAGAAACAAGTAGTATCTTTAATTCAAACCATACACAAAATTATCTAAAAATGGATCATAAACTTAGATATAACAGCTAAACTTGAGAAAATTGTATGACTTAGGGCTAGGCAAAGGTTTCTTAAATACAATATAAAAAGCCTATTCCATCATAAAATTGGGATTCATCAAATTAAAAATGCTTTCACTTCAAGAAACACCACTATGGATAGGAAAGGACAAATTGCAGAATAGGAAAAATAATTTCCAAACACGTTTCATTAAAGAAGATATATTAGAAGATATATTCTTTATATCTATTTGATATATAAAGAAGATATATTAGGTTATTAGTAAATAACTGTATGAGTGTGAGCTGAAAGTATAATACCCACCAAACTTAGAAGATGTCTTGAGACTGAAGAATGAGGTAGGCGACATCATACAGTTTACAAGTTTATTGTTATTATCGATGGATGACTTACATACAAAAGGATCAGGCAGCTATTGATCTAGGAGCTTTGCAGCTGTTTTCTTTATCACCCCAGAGGGGAAAAGTTGAAACTTACAAGGAACTTACAGACAGAGGTGGAAGTATGGGGGAGGGAGAGGAAAGTCTGTGGAAGTGGATAATTCCCAGCTGCCTCGCAGCCACCTGTTGTTTATCCTCAGAGTTGCTGGTGTTACTCCCAGTTATCTTACACAACCATAGCATTTTATTTATTTCCTTTCCTCAGTGTAAGTAACTTTTTCATGGAAAGTTTGTAACTGTTGAAGCCAGAGCTCTGAAGGCTATGAGGATGGAGTGAATTCTGACCAACATCCCCACATAACTACATGATACCATGCAAAAATCATTGTTCATAGTGGAAATGTGAATTAAGACCACTATGAGATACCACTTTATACATAGTAAAACAAGTGTAAAGAAAAAATAAAAGTTTTAACCGTGATGTGGAAAAACAGACCCTAACACATTGCTAGTTGAGATATAGAAAGGTACAGTCACTTTGAAAAATGTTTTGACAGCCACCTAAAAAGTTTAAAAAAAAATTATGACCTAGTAATTTCACTCCTAGAATATAACCTAGAAAAATTTTTAAAAGTTTACAAAACATATGTATGTATTGTTCATAGCGCTATTATTTATAATAGACAAAACGTTGAAAGAATCAAATTTCCCATCAACTGGTAAATGAGTAAACAAGATGTGGTATACACTTGCAATGGAATACCTTTCAGAAATAAAAGAAATGAACTACTGATACATGTTACAGCATGGATGTACCTCCAAAGCATTATGCTAAATGAAACACACCATACTCAACAAATTTTATATTGTATGATTCCATTTATATAAAATTTCCAGAAAAGGCAAATTTATGAAGGCAGCAATTCAGTGGTTGTTAAGGACTCAATGTGGGAGTAGGAATTAACTACATAAGTATACAGGCCACCATTTAGGAATGTTGGCAATATTCTAAAACTGAATTATGGTGACAGATGCACAGATCAATACATTTACCAAAAAATACTGAACTGTATTTACAATGAGCAAATTTTATAAGTAAATTATACCTTTAGACTGCTGTTAGAAAAGTTAATTTTGCAATGTTTTAACACTGTGGCTATAGAATTTACAAAGCAAATAATAAAAAAAGAAAAAATGACCACTGACAATCTTCTAAGTAGTTTTAAAGGAAGAAATTTGATATTGCACATTTTTCATATTGTCAAAGGTGAATTTGCAGACTTAATATGAAAAAGCTTGTATCCTCTAAAGAAAACATTACCATTACAGGTATATTTCACTCTGGAGTCTCTTTCACTGCTCTTTCATCCCCGTGTATCAGATTTAATAAACCAAAATTTTCAAAGAGCATAGCACACTTCAAACCCTCATCCTTAAAAATTTACTTGCCTTAAACTTCATTCGCTATTTTCAAAATTCCCCAAATGGCATTTAACTATGATAAAAATAAATACATCTGTCAGCAAAATAGTATTTAAAAAACTGATGTTCAAGATACTTTGAAATTCGCTAGACGTTCTTCATAAATTAGATCCATGTATATATACTAAAATATACTATCTGATATTTATCTCACCCTAGTTTTGTTGTGCCTGTGCCCTGTAACTTTTTAAGAAGAAAAAGAAAGTTGAAGAACTAACATTTCTCAAATTTACATTTTATTATAAACCCACAGCAATTCTATGAGAATAGAAATATATATATATATATTTTTTTTTTTTTTTATTAAATTGGAAAAGTTTACTACTTTGGGGAATTCTGTATACACTCGTTTCTGAGTCTACTTACTATCAATAGGTAAAATCCTCCACATTAATTTTCAATATATATGTGTAACTTTGCTAACTTAAATGTTTTTCTTTTCGAATCAAAAACATTATTAAGCCAGTTTACTAAGTTGTTTAGAATTAACTAAGCTTTTTTTTCCATAAAGTAAGATAAGTGCAATTTCTAGGTATGTAAGCTTGGGCAATATATCTTGTATAGGATTCCACTTCCACGTCTTTCAAATAAATATTAATTCTTGCTGTGATAATTAAATAAGATAAAGTTAATATACCTAGCCTAATACCTGGTAGAAATGTAATTGCTCAGTAAGTATTATGCTTTCCTTGCTTTTCCTTTTTGTCTGAGAGTCCTAGATATAGCTAGATGATAATGGTGATGATTACAGTAATAGTTACTAATACTTACTTATTGCTAAGCAATGTTTAATTTTTATAAATTTAATAACAAAATTGATTCCTCGACACTCTAAGGTGATTCCTCTTTTTGTAGATAAAGGAAAACAAGCAAAGCAATATTAAGTTACTTGTCAAAGATAACATAAAGCAGTGATTCAGACTCAGTTATTTAGCTTTACATTCACTAATATTAGCAAATAAAACACCCAAATCCACTTTATAGGTATAAAATTTCTGCATCAGAACTTCTGTCACCATGCCTTCCCTTAATTAGATATTTCTTTTTTTGAACACCCCTAAATTTTTATTTTTCTTGTAACACTTGACATAACACTTTTTTTCACCATTCAAATTATTTTCCTCATAATAATATTCCCACGTCTTTAACATATATATTACATTACACACATATTAAGTTTCCTTGGGGCAGTAACTGCAAAAGTTCCCTTTTACATGTTGAGAGCTTATATAGCACATTTCAGAATAAGAAAGGAGCAGACATGGCAAAAATTAATGCAGGCACAGATACCCTCTTGCCTAGGAGTAGATCATGGTTTCAAGACTGCATGGTGATTTAAAAAAAAAAAAAAAAAAAAAAGGTTTTGCTTTGTGTAGATAGCATCAAAAAATTTCAAGAAAAGTTAAATAGGTGGATGTCAGAAGAGACAGGTGAGATATGTTACTTGCTATAAGATAACAGACAGTGCAGAGACAGCCAGACAGATAGGTTCAGGTTTAACATTAAGGACATTTGTCAGTAGGTAGGAGGACTTAAGTCACCTGGCAAAGCTCAGAGTTCAGGGTTTTCCAAGAGATAGTCAGGGACACAGTTCAGGTAGAACAGGGTCCTGAGCAGATTTTAAGAGTGAGTAATTAAATGACACTTTCTCTTGTACAATCGAAGGAGTGACAGCAAAACAAGACCTAAATTCAATTCTAGAATCAGAGTACAAAGGCAGTGCCTGAACATCTGTAAGTATGGCTTAATATTTCACCTAAGATAGTAACCTAAGGGCTTCATGATTCCTTCTAAATGAATCAAGGAAGCCGTCCAGAGCTTAGGGGATGAACTGATCCTGGACTGCCTAATAGAGCCTCAACTGGTAGCACAGAAGAGCTTTTGAGAAATAGAGTCAGTCTGAATCCTTCAAACAATCTTTCTGAAAAGTCATATAATCTTTTATCTCTGTAATGCTTTAAAGTTGCACATGGGATATGACAAAGAATTTTATTTTAAGGATGATTTGCATTAACTTAAATTTAAAAAGTAGATATCATTGAGGATAAGCTTGTAAGAATATCTTTCATTACTATTCATTCTAGTGCATTTTTTTCTTTCACATTTTATGAAATATTAGCTTTCAGTAAAATACTTTTTGATCTTCACCTCTTATGCTTTTGAACACCTCAGTTCTACTTCATCTTCCCCCTAAGGTTCCAGCCTCAATTTTTATCATGTGTTGGGCAAAGTGAAATTGACATTAAAGCCAGGGAAACACATCTTGTCTCATTTACATTTAGTATTTCTATTCTTAAACACAGGAAAAAATGCCCATGAATGAGAGCAGCTTCATTTACTCTTTCTAACGGACCCAATAAAGTTACTGCCATCTCTTTCTTTTTACATATCAAGGAAGCCTACGGGGTTTTTATTTCAAATTTTATTTCAATTCTTTTTAGTATTTTTTTTTTTTTTTTTTTTCGTGACCGGCACTCAGCCAGTGAGTGCACCGGTCAGTCCTATATAGGATCCGAACCCGCGGCGGGAGTGTCGCCGCGCTCCCAGCGCAGCACTCTACCAAGTGCGCCACGGCTCGGCCCCTTTTTAGTATTTTTAACCGATCTGTTTTAACTAGTCTGAATAATAGGTCTTATCGAAACTGTTAGTTTCAGGGCTGGCTGGTTAGTTCAGTTGGTTACAGCACAGTGTTATAACACCAAGGTCAAGGGTTCAGATCCTCTTATGAGCCAGACACACACACACCCCGAAAAAAAAAGGAAAAAAAAAAAACCCTGTTACTATTAAATGCATGTTTTAATAATATAAAAATTATGAATTTTGTACTTTAAAAAACAAAGGTAACAGTAAAGTGAGGTAGAAGGATGGTTAAAGAGGTTTTGTTTTGTTTTGTTAAATACAACATCAGTTCCACATAGAAGCAGGCAAGCAGCAGAGCATGCCCAGGGTCCTAGGCAGGAGCCAAGGGCAGCATCCCCCACCCAGAAGTAGACAAGGAGCCCAACAAAAACACCACTTCTGTGCAGATGGTCCACCACAGCCACTGTCACAACCACAGCTACCACAAAAGTGGCTTGATGCCACAGCAGTAGCCAAGCCACCATGCAGATGGCTCACCAGACACTTGACTGCATTGACACAAGGAGTGTCATCAGCGGAGACTGGAAAAAGAAGAGGATGTCTTTCTCTTCAAACCCCTCTACAGAGTAATTGAAGAAGCAGCTTCTCTACCAGATGACCAGACATCAACATAGAGATAACAGAAATATAAATTTCCAAGAAAATATGATACCACCAAAAGAATATGGTAATTCTAAAATACCAGACCCTACAGAGCAGAAAACCACTGAAATAACCAAACAGGAATTCCAAGGAACAATCTTAAGAAAATTCACTAAGATATGAGAAAACTCAATTAGTCAACATAATGAAATGAGAAAAAAAAATCAAGGATATAAAGAAAGAAATTCACAAAGAGATTAATACCTCAGAAAAGAATGCAACAGAACTCATGGAACTGAATGATTCACTCAACAACAACAACAACAACAACAAAAGACAAAACACAACTGAGAGCTTAAGCAGCTGGCCAGAATAAGCAGAAGAAAGAATTTTTGATCTTGAAGATACTGTTTTCAAAATAACACAGGCAGACAAAAGCAAAAACAAAAAGAAAAAAGGAGGTTAAAAAAAATGAAGAATATCTAAGAGAGCTAGCAGACAACCTCAGACAACCTTAGGTGCACAAACATTCAAATCATGGGTGTCCCAGAAGGAAAGGAGAGAGGAACAGGCATGGAAAACCGATTTAACAAAATAATAACCAAAAACTTCCCAGGTATAGGGAGAGACATGGACATTTAGATCCAGGAGTCTCAAAGATTCCCAAACAGATTCAATCCGAAAAGATCCTCTACGACACACATTATAGTCAAACTGGCAAAGCTCAAAGACAAAGTGAGAATCTTACACAAGTGTCAAGTCACCTATAAGGGAGCCCCTACCAGAATAACAGCAGACTTCTCAACAGAAACTCTACAGGCTAGAAGAAAATGGGATGATATATTCAAAATACTAAAAGAAAAAATAAACTTGCCAACCAGGAATACTGTATCCAACAAGGCTATACTTCAAAAATGAGGCAAAAGATAGTGTATTTTCCAGACAATAAAAACTGTGGGAGTTTACCACCACACAACCAGTCCAAAAAGAAATCCTCAAGGAGTCCTGACTCAGGAAACCAAAAAATCGTAATCACTTATCTTATCAGCTGTATTTCTGTTCCAACTTTCTGGGGGTTTTTTTGTTTTGTTTTTTGTTTTTCATAAGTCAGTTGTGGTAGGTGGTGTGTTTCTAGGAATCTATTCATTTCATCTAGATTATCTGTTTCTTATTAATTGACTTTAAACTCAACTTGTGATGTTTCCCTTTGTATGTTGAGAAAATAATTTTCTATCTAAACATTAAATAAATTGTTAAAAAATTTTTAAAAACATCAAGTTAACATATACAATCAATTATCTATGAGATTAATATGAATTCTTCTATATTTCAAACCACTAAAACACACATCAGAATTTTAAATAAGATCATTCAAATAAGAACCTAAAAAATAGTGGTGTACTGGTTTCAAGTTACTTTAACAATTTTTTCCTTGAAATAATTTTACGTTAATCTATGATTCTTGTTACATTATTATCTTAACAAGATAATTATTCTTCAAAGTGAATCAAGACAACTATTAGATTTTGATGAGTTGACAATTTTGGTTATTTTTGGCTTTATTCTTGAATCAAAATTTCCTTATGATATTTAAATGTATTTATATTTCAAGTTATTAAAAATTTTGGATTTAATCTATAGTATATGTATATACTATACAGTATATTTTTTACGTATACTATATAGTATATAGTATATGTAAAACAAAGAATCAGGTAACTTCATTCATTACCTACTGACTAGTTTAAAATTTGGAAACTTTTATTTTATTTACAGAATAACTTTCCTTCATGCTAGGAACATATAATTTTAGAGCTTTCAGATTTTAGATTTTCTTAATTTCAACCTACTCCTTTTTACAGGTCAAATTCAGGATACCGATTCAAGCAAGGTTAAGAAAATTGCTCCCAAATCAGAGAGTGAGTTAGTTACCTAATGATATGAAGAACTGAAGCAATAAGGAGTTCGTTACTTATATAAAGCCCTAAAATTCATTAAATATTGTGCTAAATGTGTGAGCAGATGTGGAAATATGCTTTTCCACAGCTGGCATCAAAAGCCCTCTTCATGGAAGAACAACATGTGAAAATGTATTTATAAGTTATATGGTGGTTAAGTTGATCTAAAAATCAGATTTTGAAGAATTTGTGGGGTTTTGGTTTTGCTGTTTGATTTAACACTGATGAAAGAAGTTGGAGTTAAATCCATAGGGGCAGAAAAAAGGAGCTAGGAGAAAAGAGCCAGAGAGATACTATAAATCTGAGGCTTTTGTTAATTGAAGAGCTGGGGGAATGCTCTGTGTTGAGAGGGTGAGAAGCCATTTTAAGAATGTGGATATTAAATTCTAATTTTAAATGTATCTTTCTGTACTTAAATTCTCTCCTACACACACATGCACAATTATTTTATAAAATCTATTAGACTCGGGAATGTGACATATACACGTGGAGGCTTAGGTTTCTTCGATTTTATATGTCAGGAAGATAAGATAGCCAAGAGCTGTCTTGTTAAGGGCATAAGCTTTCTAACATAACCACCTGAGTTCAAATTGCTTCCCTATGTAACCCTGGAAATTTATTTAACCTCAACAACTCAGTTTCCTCCTCTGCAAAATGGGAATAATTATTATGGGATTAAAATAAGCAAGCATACATGTAAAATGCTTCACCATTTTGTGAGACATGTTTTGCAGTGGATAAATGTCATTTTATTTTTAAAGACTGATGTCTCATGCTGGGTCAATGTGTAATGGAACATAAATATTTTGTGTATAGCATGCACATAAGAGCCAATAACTAGAGAAGAACTACCCATCCAGCTCCAGGGAATTCCCTAAGTTCCTGCAAAGGCATTGGACATATTCAACAATGTTATCTATTTTACAAGGGCTAGGGAAAACTCTTCTTATGACTTATTCTCAAAGTATTTTTTAATATTAGAAAGAGTTATTCAGATGTACCAAAAGAAGGTGAAAATATCTATGATATAAATGAACGTTAAGTTTTATAAAAGTAGCCTCATGATTAGCTGATACTGAAATCATTTTCTAACAATGATATTGGGATACATGAAAAATAAGAATTAAATTATAATAATTTTATTTTTGTAACAATATTTTTTTTGTATAACAATATTTTTTGTATAACAATTGTATAACAATATTTTTTGTATCAATACTTTGATTTTGAAAATCAACTAAAGAATAGCGATATGCCCTTAGTAACTAACTATGGCTGACATTGTAATGTGTCACTTAATTTCCCCATCAACGAAGATCTTGTTGTCCCAGGATAGAGACAGCTGTTAAAAGTCAGCCTTCAGCTCTTAGGCCCTTCAGGGAGTACCTGAGCGGCACAGAGCTGCCTTGCCCAAGACCCCTACCCTCCCCAAAGAATCCACATACAATAACCGATTGATGAGGGATAATAAAGGCCTGGATATCTAGCCCTGATTCAGGACAACTCTGAAGGGCCTTGGCCCCAGGGCTCACAGTGAGGCCTCTATCACAGCTCACCTTCTTGAGCTCCCCTCTATCAGAACTGCCTTCATTTCCACTTGTGTTAAATAACATACGCTGCAGAATCCATGAATGATTGATACAATATTACCATCTGATGAGAGCTTTCACATGCAGATGATTACAACAGGCAGAAATGGATTCTATTCACTCTATGGAAATCTAAAGGTACAACTTTGTGATACAATATTACCATCTGATGAGAGCTTTCACATGCAGATGATTACAACAGGCAGAAATGGATTCTATTCACTCTATGGAAATCTAAAGGTACAACTTTGAGACCATAAATGAAAGCATAAATATTTCCTTTAAGTTTTCATAAATAATTTTTAACATGCTATATTCAACATTTTATTCATACCCAGAGTTGTCGTTTTATAAAACAGCGTGAACATCTCTTAAAAGTTGGCAAGTTTTTAGGTTAAGTGATGTTAGTGGAATATGGTTTTAAATTTTTGAAATGAATATTTAAAACTTACAAATATGATAGATGGGTTAGGCTTCAGTGTTGCTTAAACTCTTTAATAAGGAAAGAAAGAGAGGGAGAAAGAGAGAGAGAAAGAAATAAAGCCAGCCCAAAGTTAAGCACCTTATAAGATTGCTATCCTTAGTAGGTGGTTAAATGATAACTTTGTAATAACTTTAAATTTCATAAATATGAATAATTTTTTTAAAAGGTTGGCTTATTGAAAAGTAAAGTCATGGAGAACAAAAAAGAAAACTGTAAAAAAAGCATTTTCTGATTATAAAATTGAGCTAAATGGCTGTTTATGCTGAAGAAAAAGTAAGTTATCTCCAATTACTCTAAACAAAAAGCTTGATGCTAAACAATGTAAAATGCACTTGTGTTCTATATTTTATTGCTATTAATTTTAAATAAAAATATTTTAATAATACTTTATAGTGATTTATTTCTGATTAATTTCTTGTGTGTTATATTTTCCAATTTCTAATAATTTATTTTAATGCTTTATTACCTATTTATGTTTACAAATTCTTGTAAGTTTCTATTTTGTGTTCTCACTAAATAATACAGAGACAGGCCACTGGGAATTCATTTCCACAAGTACAACCTAAATCCACCTGAAGAATGTGGTGGGAGCTTTTGATCTGTCAGTCAAGCCTTTAAGGCACAGATATTAAGTGGCTTTAAAAGGAGAGACAGAAAACAAAACAAACAAATCTAATAGCTACTAGCTATTATTCAAAACCAACTAATGTCCCTTTGCATAAAATACATAACTCCTTTCTCTCCCAAAATATCTAAATGTCCCCTTTCCTGTAAAAATTGGAAGGGAGAAAATGGAATATAAAATATGTAGATATTGCAAGCATGCTCCAAAAGTTCACTTAAGCTCAATGCTACTTATCATAAACCTTAAGAATTTTAAGGGTATGTAGTTGCTTTGTGGGGACACTCTGGTAACACACAGAAGACCTCAACATGTATTGATATAAACATAAGACTAATTCTTGTGCTAGTTTCCGATTGCTGTTATAATACTCACCACAAACTCAGCCCTTTATTAAAGCACAAATTATTTATCTTACCATTTTGGAGGTCAGAAGTGCAAATCAATTTCACTGAGATACAGAGATACAGTCAACAAGTCAACAGGTCTGGTTCGTTCCAGAGGCTTCAAGAAAGAATCCATTTTCTTTCATTTTCCAGCGTCTAGAACATCCCACATTCCTTAACTCATGATTACTTCTTACATCTTCAAAGCACATCACTCCAACTTCTTCCATCATCATGTCTTTTCTCTGTGATTATGCCCCTCTTGCTTCCCTCCTTTATGACTTAAGAAAATAATCTAAGTGATTCATTTTCAAAAATGACTTATCTGAGTTTATTTTACTGAGATGATAATTAGTTACTAGCCCCTTTTGTTTCCTGGTGGATCACTGAACAGATAAGGCTCTCCTCGAAATGGTAATTAGTTGCTAGGCCCTTTTGTTTTCTTCATTCCCTGGTGTTTCCCTCTTCACAGGGCATTAGCTGGCCTTTTTCATGGGCTTGTCCCGAGCCCCCAGGCAAAGGAATTCCTTGCAAGGGGATAATAAATCTTAGGCACTGTCCGGGAAGATTGTGCATCCCACAGTACTCAGCCAATGAGGAAGTGGGGAGAGGGACTTGCATACTAGGGAATAAATTGCTTGCTACAGCCCGTTTTCACATGCCTGTCCCATTCACAGACACCCAGACTTGCAAGGCTATTATTAAATCTCGTTTTTCTGTACCTCATGTCTCCGTATCCATCCTTTGGCATTGAACGGGTGAAAGCATTTCTCACACATGAACCCTTTTGATTTTACTGGTACTGCCTAAGTAAAACTTGTACAAGGGAATCTCCCCATTGCAAGGTCCTTAACTTAACCACATCTTCAAAATCTCTTTTGCTATGTAAGATAATATATTTATAGGTTCTATAGATGAGGATGTGGACATCTTTGGCATAACTTTATTCTGTCTACCACAATTCTGTACCTCTATTTTCTAATGAGTCTAAAAAGTGACGTAAAACTGCTAGGTAAAGCAATAATTGTATTCTATCTTTGTAATGTTTTAGATGAAAGAATAATATTACCTAAGGGTAAGTAATTTAAAATTACTTGAGATCAACCACTCACTAAAAGAATTATCATAAGATAATTTCTGGTATTAACATATTCGTTAGGCAATTAGCAACAAATTTTTCTGAAACAGCAATGCATCTGTTTGACTAAACTCAGATCTTGAAACAAACCCCATGGAATATAAATGTAGAAATGAAAAAAGCCCTAAGATAATCTCAAAATTACCCCATTCAATAACTTGAAAACTTAGGTCACATTCCATGGTATTATTTTAACAGTGTGTCGTATATCAAGGTTGCATTGTCTGTTACAGCCTGTTCCTTAAACCAATAGCCAAGGCTTATCCTTGCCTCAGAATACCCACAGTCTTAGCTGAATTAACCAGAGCAACTTCAGGTCTTGAGCTATAATTACCTTTAAATCTGATGTTACCAACTGTAGTACAATTTCTATTGCTAATGGAGGGTCCCTAATATCTTCCTGACAATTAGTTAATAATCACTGTTACATTTTTTTCCTTATAATCCTATCCACCAATGTAACACCATGATTCCAGCAATGCTACTACACTTAACTGATGGAGGAGAAGCTCATGATGATATTGTTGTAGTTTGTGGAGTGTGTATGTCAAGAATAGATCTTTTGTACACCATTGTAAATCCTGACAATCTAATTTCTTAATAGGTCTTGTCGTAAAAGTGATGAACAGAATTAGGCTGGTTTTGCAATAAATATTCCAACTTTCTTGAAGAATCCAACCTCTTATCAAATTCTGAATTAACCCTAGTGGCCAAGCTTTTGGTGTTCTTGGGGCATTACAAATTGCTAAAAATGCAAGGCAAACCTTACACACTAATGCTCATGATGCTTGTAATGTAGTTTATGATTTTAGAATGTTTTAGACCCAAAATTGTTAGTTAACTTCCTCAAGTACCATGTTACAAAATGGGTAACAAATACATGAATTACTTAATGTCTCAATGCTTCTCACAAAAACACTGCACACAAAAAAATAATAGCACTGTCCCACTGTAAAAGATATACTAAATGCTTTAGCAAATCATTATGGTAAAGAAGCTGTTCTGACTAAAGTTCTTTGCAAAGACAAATCCATGAAGACATTTATGAATTTCACCATGAATGCACAATCTCTGCCTCCCAAGTCTTGAAATTACTAGAAAAAATCAAGTTGTCAGATCAAAGAGAAAATAATCTGGCAGAGCCAGGTGGCTGTGTATTGGGACCAGCAACCTCAAGTGGAAACTTGCTTAAGTACTCCATAAGGCAACCCTTTAAATAGAGTCAAACACTGCTGAAAAAACCATTCTGTTTTAATGGGTAAATACCCGCAGGGTCCTTATCTATTGTGTATGCCAAGAGAAACACAAAACACAGCAATCTGAGCATTTAATACGAAGGAGATTTATTATGGGCTATGCAAGCAAGCAGTAAGTTTGGTACAATAAACCAAGCACCCCAAGCAGGCAAGAACTACAACTTCTAAGGGCTTAGTTACAGAAACCTATACATAACCAACAAGGGTGGGGTGATTTTTACCCATATTTAAGTGGAAATGAGCATATGTGCATTGTGGCATCATGTGTGTTACATGCATCCCATGTTCTCTTGGAGGTGGAGTTTTAAGAAATAAAATGAAGGGGGCTAACCTTGCATCATCAGAAGGTAAAATGAGGGACAGAGTTGAGACAAGTGTACAAATTCCTCCTTTCAGCCAAAGCTGGTTAGAAGTAACTGGGATCTTGGCCTTCATTGTTATCACTGGGTGTTTGTCTTGCCCGATCAGAATTGTTGAATGAAAGAAAAGAAAGAAGAAAGACTGATTATGGAGGGTGTTGAGAAAATAGAATAGTCCGGTCAGGGCCCTCGCCTCAGGTCCAGTTGGGTGTGGTTTTAGCACACCCTTTGTAAGCAGATTGTGTGTGTGTGTGTGTGTGTGTGTGTGTGTGTGTGTGTGTGTGTGTGTGTGTGTGTGTGTGTGTGTGTGTGTGTGGAGTGAGTGCACATGTGCATCAATGTATCCCTTTAGTTTTGTTGCTATTCTTGTGTTCTTCAGAGAGAGAGAGAGTTTGAGAGAGAGAGAGAGAGAGAGAGAGAACAGAGAGAGAGAGAGAGAGAGAAGAGAGCAGTTTGAGTGAAGTAGGCAGACGGGCATCTGCCTGGGGCATCTGCCCGGCACAGCCACGCTTTCCAACCTATGGCTTCCAAGGACCTTTTGGCCGGTTACCTAGCTCATAGACCTGAGTGAAGGGGTCTGGTGACCCAGCCTGGTGTGTGGGGGGTCTGGTGACCCAGCCTGGTGTGTGGGGGGTCTGGTGACCCAGCCTGGTGTGTGGGGGGTCTGATGACCCAGCCTGGCATATGAAGGGTTTGTGACCCAGTCTATGAATGGGCTTGGGGGGTTTGGGAGCTTCAGATCCAGCCCTAGCTCAACAATTGGCCCAGTTGGTACAGGATTATTGGCAGGTAAAAGAGCATGACAACTGCCATGGTCACCTAGCTTTACAATTGGCATAGTCAGCAGGGTAAAGTAGCTCCACAGAGGGGAAGAAATGAAAAGGTAGTTCTTAATCAAAAAAAAGTGAGGGTTGTTAGCTCTCAATTCTAAAATAGCAATTTATGACTTACCTGTAATTAACAGGATATTGGAAAAGTTGTAAAGGTGGCATGTGGACAAGAACTACATCCTAGGGGAAGATTTGAGCATCTCTAAATAAATTTTATATTACTGCCTCCTACTATGATTTATGAAAACGCATCTAAGAATATATGTTTGTTTTCTGTGCAAGGTGAAACATTCGTCTATTTAAAAAGTCATAATACTCACAATGCCTTAAAAATAATATATATACATATTATTATACAGGTCATTCCAATTTATTTATTTCATGATGAAGAAATATATTTGACTTGGACAGTTATGTGTAAATGATGCAAGGCATTGCCCCTTACTCAGGAGCATCGCTGCATTAATTATGCCCAATAATATGGAAAAGAGGAAAAAACAAATGAAATGTTAGAATGGAAATGAGTTGAACTACCAGACAATCTTGAAATTTCATGTTCTAAAGTACTTTCTTTAGGTGTCGTGACTCTGCATTCTTGCCTCTGAGCAAGTCATAGCTTGCCTGTCTAAGAACTGATCACCATCGGCTCATGTCTACTCACACTTGAATTCCAATCTTTCACGTTTTAATTTACCTATATATTGTGAAGAACTTAAGAAAACTATAATCACTCTTATTTATTAATAGGTACAAGATATCTTTGTTCTCCAACTATCTAATCATGTATCCTTGATTGGAGATAGATTTTCCTTGATCTTCAATGTAAAATACCTTGTGGTATGTATTAGTCTGTGTATATTGCTTATAACAAAATACCTGAAACTGGGTAATTTAAAAAGAAGCTAAATTTATTTCTTACAGGTGTGGAGGCTAGGAATTCCCATGTCCAGGGAACACCCCTGGTGAGGGCCTACTTCTCATGGGGAACTCTCCACAGGGTTTCTCAGAGACCAGGATGTCACGTGGTAAGAATGGGCTGAAAAGAAACTCTTCACTGGCTCTCCTTGTAAAGCCATCAGAACCATGCCCATTACTCCATGAATGGGTCAATCCATTCTCAAGGGCACAGTCCTCACAATCTGATCACCTCTTAAAGGTCCCACCTTTCAAATACCATAATCGGATTTCCCACCCTCTTAACACTATTACAATGGGGGCCAAGTTTCCAATACAAGAACTTTTTATTTAAACCATAGCATGGTGCTTTATTCATTAAATTAAATATTTACCTTTAGATGCACGTGAGGCCACTAAAGTGATATCAGCCATCCTCAAACAATGACAGTTCATAAGGTACAATCATTAAGTAATTTAATTAGAGAACCTCCAGAAGCAGTGACAGTTGACTGCTTATCCAACAACCATGGAAAAGAAAATGGCTTAATAAAGTTGAGAGCTTTCAATCAATAGTATCAGAAAAAAATCTTTTTAGATACGTGGAAATGGTGATTGTCATTCTCCTCCATACTTTTGTTTTTTGTCTTTTTGATTTTATTTTTTTCTCCTTACTGATTCACTGAGTGTACCTATTGCTTCTAGGCTCACTCAGCTGACAGAAGAACAAATATTTGTGTGTATATTAACCTGTGCATATGAACTATCTATAAATACTTCACCTTGTAAAAATCTGTATCAATATTAAGGTAAACATGAGTTCATACTGATGTCTATGATTTTAATCAAGTATCATTTGAATTATTGTAGCCTTAACTCCCAGCTTACCTACAGCCTCCCACACTAACAGTGAGAAGCCTGGCTCTTGTCACCTGACATCCATTTACTTAATTATTCAATTCCAGTAATTATGTGTACCCGTTCAGGATTTTCAATCCATACCCCTGTGGGAAAGAACTGTATCACCTAGAGTCCAGTGCTTATGTACAGATTTTGCCTTTAGTCATATTGATTTATCTCCTTTCCAATGTTTCTTAGGTCAGCAACTTTTCCCCTGCCCCATTCTGTGAGAATGTTTCAAACATTTATAACACAGTTATATTTAGTGTCTTTTTTTATATTGTGCTTTCCATGCTGAGATCCTATTGCCTTTTAAATAATTTACGAAATTTGCTTACATTTTATAAATAACATTTTATTTTATTATTTTTTTCAGGTTTTTTCTTATGTTTAATTGACACATAATAATTGTACATATTTATGGGGTGCAATGGGTTGTTCTGATGCACGCATACAATGTGCAATGATCAAATTAGAAAAATTAGCATATCTATAACTTCAGATATTTATCATTTCTTTGTGGTGAAACAATTCAAAATCCTCTCTTCTAGATATTGGGAAATGTACAATTCATTATTGTTGACTATAATCATCCTATTGTGTGAGGGAACGCTAGAACTTATTTCTCGTATCTAACTGTAACTTTGTACCTGCTAACCAAACTCTTCCCATCCTCCCCTCCATGCTACTCATCCCAGCTTCTGGTAACCCCTATTCTACTATCAACTTCTATGAGATCAACATTTTTTGATTCCACATATGAGTGTGGTCATGTGGTTGTTGTCTGTCTATGTCTAGCTTATTTCACTTAACATGATAACCTCCAGGCTCATGCATGTTGCCACAAATGACAGAATTTCATTCTTTTTTGGATGAATAATATTTCATTGTATAAATATACCATATTTTCTAATTCATTCATCCGTTGATGAACACTTAGGTTGATTCCATATCTTGACTACTGTAAATAGTGCTGCAATAAACATGGGTGTGCAGATATTTCTTTGACATACTGATTTCAATTCCTTTGAATATACTTGTATACTCAGTAGTGGGATTAGTGGATCACATAACAGTTCTATTTTTAAGTTTTTGAGGAAGATTGATACTGTTTTTATGATGCTGTACTAATTTGCATTTCTACAATGTGTAAGGGTTTGCCTTACTCCATACCCTCACCAACAATTGTTATCTTTTATCTTTTTAATAGTAGCCATTCTCCTGGAAGTAAGATGATATTCATCATGGTTTTGTTGCTTTGCCTCCCACAGATTTGTCACCCCTTTCCCCTGGGTGACGGAGCTGCCAAAGATTACTCAAAGCCCATCTCTCTGAGCAGTGACAAGCCCTGAAAAGGGGTTAATCTCCTGGAATCCTCAAGAGAGAAGCATTCCTTCCATTTGGTAAATTAACCATGAATTGGGGTTCTTTTCCTGGATTTATTCTCCAGACCAGAAAGTTATAGGAAGAGAACAGAGGTGGGTTTTTTGCTAAGTATAGTTTAACAAGTTTAACAATAGAAGCTGGTAACATTTAGTAAAACGAGCAAGGTGATATTCCATAATGCAGTTTTCAAGAAGTTAAATTGATCCACCAACAAAAGCTTGATCTTGCAAGCATTCTCTTCTTACAGCAATTTCCCAGTGTTTTTACATATCAATCAGTAACCTATCTGTCCTTTGAGCCAGCAACCTTGCTGTGCTACAATTCTTTATCTTACAACAGAGACTAGCCTGGGGAAAGTTTCTTGTTCCCTGCAAGTCAACACTTTATATGTACTTTTAAGAAGCTAGGCCAAACCAGAAACTGCAAGGCTTTGAAAAACCAGTCCCCGTGAAATGCATTTGCTTTATGTATACTCCACATGGTTTAATTTGCATTTTCTGATGATTATTCATGGTGAGCATTTTTCATGTACCTGTTGGCCATTTGTATATCTTCTTTTGAGAATTACCTATTCAGATCATTTGCTCATTTTAAATTCAAATTATTATTATTATTATTAATTTTTTTGTTACTGAGTTGCTTGTGATCTTTATATATTCTGGATATTAATCTTTTGTTGGATGGGTAGTTTGTAAATATTTTCTCCTGTTCTGTAGGTTGTCTCTTTACTCTGCTGATTGTTTTCTTCACTGTGAGAAAGCTTTTTAGTTTGATGTAATCCCATATGTCTACTATTACTTTTGTTGCCTGTGCTTTTGAGGTTTTCTCCAAAAAATCCTTGCTCAGACCAATGTCCTGAAGGGTTTCCACTATGTTTTCTTCTGGTAATTTCATAGTTTTGGGTCTTACATTTAAATCTTTAATCCATTTTAAGTTGATTTTTGTAACTGAGGAGAGATAGAGGTCTAGTTTTATTATTCTGAATGTGCTTATCCTCATCATTTATTGAAGAGACTTTTCTTTCCCTAGTGTGTGTTTTTGGTTTCTTTGTTGCAAATCAACTAGCTGTAAAAATGTGGATTTATTTCTAGATTCTCTATTCTGTTTCATTGGTCTATGTGTCCTGCTGTTATCTCAGTACCATGCTAGTTTGGTTACTTTTGCTAAGTACATAGTATTTTTTTAAAAAATCTATGTACCTATTTAAAGACATACTGGTTGGTTCCTGTTTAGGGCAATTATAAATAAAGCTGATACAGCCATTTTCCAGCAGATTTTTGTTTGGACATAAGTTTTCAAGTAGTTAGTTGAGTAAATACCTAGAGTGAGTCTCTTGGTTAATATGGCAAGACTATGCTTAGTTTTATAAAAGACTAGTAATCTGATTCTGAAGTGACTATACCAACTCAAATTCCTAACAGCAATGAAAAGAGTTCTTGTTTCTGTTTCTCCTCCTACTTGTGAACAATTGGTATTGTCAGATGTTTAAATTTTAGCCATTCTAATGGGTGTGTGATAGTACCCCACCATTGCTGAGCATCTTTTCATATGCTTATTTGCCCTCTATCTAACTTCTTGCTGAAGTGTCTGCTCATATTTTTTACCCATTTTTAATGTTTTTTTTAGTTTGTTTTCTTATTTTTCACTGCGTATTTTGGATACAACTCCTTTATCAGTTTGGTGTTTTAAAAATATTTTTCCACAGTTTGTGATTTGTGTTCATTGTCTTACCAGTGTCTTTCATAGCACTATGTTTTAATTTTAATAAAGCCAAACTTATTTTTTTTTTCATAGATATTCCTTTTGTCATTATCACTAAAAGTCATCTCCAACCTAAGGAGTTGTATCTAAAACATCATCACTAACTCAAAGTCATCTAGATTTTCTCCGGGTTATCTCTGGGAGTTTTATAAATTTGTGTTTTCCATTTAGGTCTATGATCCATTTTCATTTTAGTTTTTGTGAAAGTTGTAAGGTCTTTATCTAGATCTTTACATTTATTTATTTATTTTTGCATGTGGGTGTGCAGTTGTTTCAGCACCATTTGTTGAAATACTATCTTTGTGTCTTTGTATTACTTTGGTTCCTTTGTCAAAGATCAGTTTACTGAATTTATGTGAGTCTATTTCTAAGTTCTGTATTCTGTTTCATTGGTCTAACTATCTTTTTCATCAACTATCCTACCTTAATTACTGTAGCTTTATAGTAAATCTAGTTGGAAGAACTGACATCTTCACAACAGTGAGACTTTCCATTCATGAACTTTGACTCTCTCTCCATTTAGTTCTTCTTTGATTTTCTTTACAATATTTTTGTAGCTTTCCTCATCTAGATCTTGTACATATTTTGTCAGATTTATACCAAAGTTTTCATCTTATGGGGTGCTAATGTAAATGGCATTGTGTTTTTAATTTTGAATTCCACTTGTTCATGAAAAAGTAATTGACTTTCATGCATTAACCTTGTATTCTGAAAACTTGCTAAAATCGCTTATTAGTTTCAGAAAGCTTTTTGTTGATTCTTTCAAGTTTTCTACGTAAACAATCATCCTATCAGTGAACAAAGAAAATTTTATTTCTTCTTCCATAATCTGCATACTTTTTATTTCTTTTTCTTGTTTTATTACATTAGCTAACATGTCTACCACAATGTTGAAAAGCATTGGTAGAAAAGACGTCTTTTACTTTTTCCCTATCTTAGCAAGAAAACTTCTCACCATTAAGAATGATGTTAGCTGTAGGTTTTGTGTAGATTTTTTTTTGAAGTTGAGGAAGATTCCCTTTATTCCTAGTTTACTGAGTTTTTATGATGAATGAGTGTTAGATTTTGACAAATTTTTTTTCCTGCATGTCTGTATAGGTCTGTGTGATTATTCTTCTTTGGCCTGTGAATGTGATGTATTACATTAATTGATTTCAAAAATTGTATCAGCCTTGCATAGCTGGGATAAATCCCACCTGGTCATGGTGTATAATTTTTTTATATACATTGGTGAATTTTATTAGCTAACATTTTATTGGGGGTTTTTGCATCTATATTCATGACAGATATTGGGTTGTCATTTTCTTTTCTTGTAACACCTTTTCTTATTTTTGTTTAAGGTAATGCTCTCCTCAAAGAATATGTTAGGAAGTATTCACTTTGCTTCTATTTTCTAAAAGAGATTGCAGATAATTGGTATAATTTCTTTCTTAAATAGTTGACAGATCTCCCCAGTAAATCTATCTGGGCCAAA
This sequence comes from Cynocephalus volans, assembly GCF_027409185.1. Taxonomy (NCBI): domain Eukaryota; kingdom Metazoa; phylum Chordata; class Mammalia; order Dermoptera; family Cynocephalidae; genus Cynocephalus; species Cynocephalus volans. Next base: position 148,112,513 of record NC_084467.1, read on the forward strand.
GGTTATTATAGATTAAACTTTTTCAATAGATATAGCCCTATTGAAATTGTTTGCTTTCTTAGCATAACAGTAATACTTCTTTTTTTTAATTAAAAAATTATTTATTGCTAGCATATTTATTTTTAAAAATTATGATAGTTCTTTATGCTTGGTGTTTTCTGAGTTTCCTGGATCTGTCATTTGGTGTCGGGCATTATTTTGAGTGAAATTTTCAGTCATTATTGTTTTAAATATTTCTTCTGTTTCTTACTCTGTTTCTCTTCTTTCTGGTATTCCCTTTATGGATATGTTCCATCTTTTGGAATAGTCACACAGTTCTTTAGTATTCTCTTCTGTTTTTCATTTTAGTCTTTGTTCTCTTTGCTTTCTAGTTTTCATGGTTTCTATTGATATACCCTCAAGCTCAGAGTTTATTTCCTCAACTATGTCCAGTTTCCTTTGACAAAAAACATTTTATTTTTTCTGTTACAGGGTTTTTTTTTATCTCTAGCATTTATTTCTGGTTCCTTCTTAAGATTCCATTTCTCTGCTTATATTGCCCATCTGATCTTGCATGCTTTCTATTTTTATCTGTTAGGACCTTTGGCATATTAATCATAGTTTTTAAAAATTCCTGCAAAATCTCTCCCACGTCTGGTTCTGAGTCTTGCTTTCTCTGTTCAAACTGCTTTGTTATGTTTTTGGTTTGGGGTCTTTTAGCATGCTTTGTAAATTTTTTTGATTGCTAAGCATGATGTACTTGGTAAAAGGAACTGTTGTAAATAGGCCTTTAGTTGTATGGTAATATAAGATAATATTATAAGATGATATTATAAGATAATAATAAGATGTTGGGGGAAGGAAAGGACTTTGTATTCCTATAATAAGGTCTCAGTCTTCTAGTAAGCCTTTGCCTCTGAACTGTGAAATTCGCAAGTGCTTCTCATTAATTTAAACTCTAAAAATTGTCTGCATTAAGCCTCCAGAAATTTGTCAACTACAGTTTAAGTTTTCCTCCCCTAGCACTGGTTCCCATGGAGGTTTCTGCTCATGAGTTTCTCTCTGGTAAATTGTAATTCTCTATATCCCCAAGTGTGTCTGTCCAATTTGGGGGTCAGTGGTTTGCCCTGCGATTTCACTTCTTTTAGAACTTAAAAACAGTTGTTAATTTTTTCATTTGTTCAATTGTTTACTTGTTGTTAGGATGTAGTGGCACCTTCCAAATTTCTCACTCAAGGAACCAAACACAGAAAGCATAATTAACTTTTCTATACTGATTTTCTATGCTAAAAATTTGCTATATTCAACATTCAGTAATTTTTTTTTTGGTAGATTCCTTGGATTTTGTACATACATAATTATGTCATATGTGAGAAATACAGATGTTTTCCTTTTTAATCTGTATTCATTTTATTTTTGTCTTATTGCACTAGTTAGGATTTCCTTTAAGGTGTTGAATAGCCAAAATGAAAGAATTACATCCTTGCTTTGTTCATTAGCTATAGAACATGCAGTCTCTCACCAGTAAGCATGATGTCAGCTTAATTTTTTTATAGACTTTTTTTTTATTGGTTGAGAAAATCCCATTCTATCCCTAGTTTGCTGAGAGTGTTTAATCATAAATGGATGTTTGATTTGGCCAAATATTTCCTCTGTGTCCATGTAATGAATGCTTATAGTTTTATGTTGCCTATGCATTCATTTTGAAGGCAGGTTTATCTGTTGCGAGGCCAGAGACAGGGCTCAGTCACCCTTGACACAGCTTCCAATTTTCTACCATGTTCAAATAACAAGCCAGTTGGCCAGAGATAATAACTTAGAGACATTTCTTCTGCTTAGTAGATTGAACCTCCTCACTGTCCTGCTGATTCTTTTAAAGGAACTATTTAGGCATTGGGCCATGAACTTAAAGTGACACACCTTATTGTTCAAATTGTACTGCTAGTTGCCAGGTTGTCTTCTTTCTCTCCCTGCCTGTGCTCCCTGATCGTTGTGTGTGTGTGGCCTCCAGGCATGTGATGCACCACCCCATGGTCTGTAAGTACAAAAAACTCTTAAACTTTCCCATTGTGGTTGTGTCATTAAAGGAGCTGTGCCAGCAATCCAACCCCTGACAGCAGTGCTGCACTGAAGGGACTCATACAGTGGAACCCCTCTTAGTGCTCTATTGTTTGTGCCTCCAGTGGCTGCTGGGGACAGCAGCTACCAGCTAAGTTGGAGAAACTCGAATAGTTTTATATAGACTCAATTGTTATAATCATAAGGATTTTCTTCTTTAAGCTCTTAAGGAAATATGTCTTTAGAAATACTCTAACATGTTATGCTCTTTCAGGAGGTGCAACTAAAAATAAAGAGTAATAACAATATAGGGATATGAATAATCAATTATCTCTTCAAAAATGGGATCCTCTTTTTGTGTGACATGGTAAAAGGAGAGCTCATGAACTCAAGAAACAAAACAATTTAAAAATCTCAGACAAAGTAGTATTGCGAAATAGAAATTCACTGGAATTTAATTTGGCCAAATAGGGTAGTCTGAACCATTGTTAAAGCTTTATCTGGAGTAATGCAGGCAAAGTGGTACCATTATTTATAAGCTGAAGAAAAGACAGCCTGATTATTTAAGGTAGACTAAGGAAATTTATGTTTTTTGTGTGTTTGCAAATCTTGGGACATAATTCTGGATCACTTTCTTTTCAATTCTTATAGAAATTTTTATGTAGTAGTTTTCATGATGATTGCAATCTAGAAAATTAAATGCCTTTTGAAAGACACTCTTCTGAAAATGATTCAAGTCATTAAGAACCAAAACAAAAGCAAGGTGAAATCATGTTGACAGAATGTCTTCTTCAAATCGTATGTTTTCTTCTAGGATAATCAAATAAAATGATTAATATTTTCTCATTATTTATTTCAAAACTTTGGCTGAGGAATAGTCTAAAGTGTGTTGTAGGGGATAGAGAAAAATGTGAAAAAATATTTTTCAGAATAAATTAGGAGAATACTGTGTACTTTTTGTCCAGAATTATAAGCATTCATAATGTAATCAAAGAGATAGAAAGATAGTGGTAGAGATAGAATAGAAAGAAGAGAAGATGAGAGACAGAGTGGTATTTATACCTTTACTAATCAATCAGTGGAAACTTCCCTTAGAACGCCTACGTGTGAAAGTCAGCCAGTCAGAAGCAACTCCCCATTTCTGAATGTTAACCAGACAAAGGCAGCTTGACTCCATTAACTCTCTTTGATCAGAATCAGACAATCCCTAAATAGTCCTGCTTCTTTCAATACCTAAATGACATACATTAGATCAGATCTTACTTAGTTTGAAGAATCTGTACATTAAAACCACATTTCTCTCTTGCTTAGCAAGCAATTTGTTTGCTTGCTTGAGATATAAGTAGCAGTCTATTATTTTGACATGACAAAGGATATCACAGTGTTAATAACATTGCAAAGTAAAGCAGGCACAATTGTTTATTGAAAATGAAGGTAGATCTAAGATACCACAAAGAAAGATAAGTTTATTTTATACTATACAAGGTCTGGAAATAAAATTGAAACATTAACTGGGCAACACAAAAGCCAAATCAGTTTTTTTGTAGTTGAGTCATCCATGCTTCGTTTTATCATAAACTCTCAGCATTTTCTAATATATCTGCTTTAATTTCACCTTACGGCCAAGAACCATATACATTTTAAAATATTTTTTCCTATTATTTCTTAACTTAGTGTATATACGGTTCGGCATTTTTTGCCATGCCTTTGGCTAAATGCTGTGGTATTCGGTTACAAAATATTAGTTAAAATCCTAAATGGATGATCTGCTTAATCCTGTGGTTATAAAATCAAAAGATCATAATCAGATTAGCCCAGGCATTGCTTTTCATTGAGACAATACACAATGTGGGATTGGTTTAACTTGAATTAGGTATCTACATCTTCTAGTACCTTAGTTTGCCAGACTGCATGGGGCTTTATAAAAGAGATTATATACTGAATTGAAATCTTTGAGAACACTTTTTTAAAAAAAAATTCTTCAATACCTCCTTAGGGAATCTACTCTTATATATATATATATTTTTTGTCGTTTTTTCATGACCGGCACTCAGCCGGTGAGTGCACCGGTCAGTCCTATATAGGATCCGAACCCGCGGCGGGAGCGTCGCCGCACTGCTAGCGCAGCACTCTACCAAGTGCAACACGGGCTCGGCCTGGGAATCTACTCTTATAAATGGAAAGTCCTGTTATACTCAAACCAAAGGTATGGTCTGTTTGGTCTTGGGCAGTCCCAGTTTGCGTATATTTTCCAAAGTTATTTCTAATAATGCTTCCTTTCCCTCCCAAAATATCTCAGTTGGAAACTTCTACTTTATGTTATGAAGGAGTCAGTGTTTCTGGACTTCCTTCCTGCTGTAAGTGATACAAAACTTGATAAAATATATGAAACAACTGTTTTTGAATATTGTGTAATAGGAACCATGTGACTGTTACACCTGAAAAAAGGTGGGGAAAAAAAAGAGGTAAGTCCTACAATGACAATTTCCTCATCACTGTGCAAGGACAAAAACTAAGGCAGAGCATGTCTATATCAATCAAATAAAAAAAGAGATATTGGAACTTGGGAAGGCTTATGTGGCTGTAATTTGGAGCAGATTAACAGAAATTAGGGAGCTATGCAGAGAAAGAACTACAGTAATCTACTCAAATAATTTGCTTAATATTAAGCCATGACTACAAAGGCAAAACTTCATAAGTACAGGCAAAGTATAATGACTATGTAGTTGAACCATTTCCCAAAATCATGAAAGACCAAGAGATATTCAAGTTCCAACCAACCTGAGAGGAGAGAATGCTTGAAATATCTGGGGCATTTAGTTGAGATCAAAGAAGCATCACACTTTGGGAATAGGGCTAAACTAACCTTAAAGTACAAACTGCTTTAGAACGTTCCTACAGTACATTCACTGGAACTCGGTGATTTTCAACCAGGCACAATTTGCTCTCCAGAAAAAATATGGAAATGTCTAGAGATATTTTTGGTTGTAACAATTGGTGTGGGTTATGCTATGGGCATCTAACAGTCGAAGGGCAGAGAAACTGCTAAACATCCTACAATGAAAATGAAAAAGGGTACCCCCTAAAACAAAGACTTATCCATTCCAAAATATTAATAATGCTGAAGGTGAGAAGACTTATCCTTGCTAAATATTACACACTGATAGTAGAAGGATGGGATCTCTTCCACCACTCCCCCCACTCCCCAAAATTTTGGGTTTGGCTAAATAAATAATAAAAATGACAACCATTAGAATAAAAAGTAGTCACTCCTTAGTATTAAAACTTTAAGAGATTTTTGTTCTTTGTAGATTAAGGGCCTTAAATTTATATTTATTAGGAACTACTAAGAAAAACACACGAATGAGTGTATGTTTTTAATCACAGTTATTTGAAAACAACATTAATTGAATTAGTATGATACAAAAAAACCACTGAAAGTATTTATTGAAATGTGATTGCCACTGATATTTATTCACTAAAGAAAATCACAGCTTAATTAAAATGTCCACAATAATTATTATGACTAAAACAATAATTATACCACAGATAACAATTTTCCAAGAGTTACTCTTTTTAGTAATATTTTCATCTGTCGGAGATTCAAGCTTTTTGTATTTACAGAACAAAACTGTAGGCACATGAGATGAAATACTGAAACCCATTTGCTTGCATTGTATTTGTGAATTATAATAATGTCATATGTAAAACATACAGATTGCTGCATTCCTGTGCTTTTCATTTTCACAACCACTTAAACTGAAACAGTATTTGTTTACCAGGGTTGCCTTTATAAAGTAAGTTAGTGAACATAATTGAAGTAGGTCTTCTCATGTCAACAGCACTGTACATGGTTGTCTAGAAGAATCAAATATTTAAAAGATATCTATTGCTTGAATAAATATAAGACAAAATTTGTACACTTTCCATTTTTTTCTAAGGCAGCGGAAACCCTGCAGAACTCATTGGCCTTGGTCACATATGTTTTCTCACTTTAGAGAATAATCTCAGCAGGAAGCAGGAACAAAGCCCAGAAAAAGTTCTTAACTATATTCTCTACTCAGTAAGAAGTTGGTTATGAATTTCACAGTTCTAATTAGGAGCAAAAAATAAGGCAGAGAAATAAGGGTATTGAAACGCTATAAAAATAAGTCATTAAATTTTGCTATGTGATATATCACTCTTCAGTTATTTTTGTTTTGTTTACTTGATTTTACTTGTTTGTTCTGTTTTGGTTTTAGAAGACTGAAGAATTCAGTAAAATCTTTTGAAAAGAAATAAGCATTAAATAAGAAGTTAGTATATTATAAAAGCACACATAAAAAAGACAACAGCATGGAAAATAACATATGTAGTTATACTTAAAATAATGTTTTGTATTAAAAAATCATGTATAAATGATGTTCATTACCAATATGTTCCTTTTAACTCTATTTCAACAAAAGAAAGTAAAATATCCATATTTGCTTGCTTTTCAAAAAAGTCCATTTTCTCCACATGTTTGGGTGAATTTAGTGTTTTCTTTTTTCTTTTTCCTGTAGCTTCTTATATGCATTTTGAAGGAAAGATTTACGGAGCTAAATCCCTTCAAACATGTGAAGCGACAGGATATCATCAGGAACTAATGTTCTTTAAGTTTTCATACAGTTCGTCCTCAGTGAAAGCTGAGCCACTGCACCACCCCCAGTGTATGATTTTTGATATGAAACTCCCCTACATCCAACGTTATCATATCCTACAAATACATGTCAAGCCCAGGTGGTGAAAAAGTGGGATTAATTCCCACAGCAAAAACTCTGCACTCATCTAAAATGATCAGATCTTGCATCTCTGTAGTAAGTGACATATCTAAATTTGTAAATAAACAAAAACTCTCAGTTCATTTTTTCCCTGCAGATTTATCCATAAAATATTCAGACCCAACATCCCATTGCTAACCTTTCTCCAAAACATGTTTATTATAACTTTTTGAATGATCCTTTCTGTGGATGATAGAATCCCTTTCTTGTTCGTATTCTTTTCTGAAATTTTGTTTATTTTCTGTTCCCCCCCATTAGAATGGATGCTTCCTGAGAGAAGGGACCTTGCTTCTCCAGTCCTTTTCGCCTAGAACAAAGCCAACACGCACTCAATGTTGAGTGAACAGATAAATAAAATAATACTAGCTAAGACTTACATAGTTCTTATTGTGTACCAGACACTTTGTTAAATGTTTACATATAGCTGCTCATTTGGTCCTCAAAAGAACTCTCTGAATAAATGAGGAAATAAGGCACAGAGAATTTAAGTGATTTACTCAATTTTATAAAGTTAGTTAGTAGTGGCCCTGGGGTTGGAAACCAGGGAGTCTGCCACAGAGGTCATGTTTTACTCACTATGCTCTCTGAATATTAAAAATTATTAATCTTAGGAAAAAAAGACTGTTTTTTTTTTTCTCACTTTGAAGCACTTTAAACTTCAGAGTTAACTATGTTGCCTTATTTTCTAGGACAGATGTGGCTTACTAAAGGAAAACCATCTCATAGGAACATGAGCACGAGGCACACCTATTAGGTCTCCTTCTCAAAACAAAAGGGAAAAGTAATTTCATTCATGTCAGTGTGATTTGAGCCCTGACTGAATTTCATTGACTCACCTAAAAGCTGCATTCTCATTGCTTTGAGCTGCAAGCTGCATTTAATGACCCAGTATCTCTTCAGGAGACTGTTGGCATGAACACAGTTATTTTCCTTTCATATTTTTAGCTTTAGAACAAAGTTGTAAAACAAAGACAGTTTAGAATAAGGCACTTAAATCAACAAATACATTTAGGTTTAAGTAATTAGCATTAGATTTCCCATTAAAATCTGATGATGTTCTTTTTAAAAAATGTTTTCTATTTTATGATACTCCTTGTCAAAGGGTGGGATAATGTTATAATGCTTGCACCTCCATTTCCCAGACCCTCTTTCTGAGTGAATCTGAACACACATCCTAAGCTCAGACAGTTACACCCAAGCTGTATTTCCTCGCAATGATGTATTCCTCCAGTTTTGTGAAATCGACTCTGTCAATGTGTACTTTAAAATTCAAAAACATAGACACATTTTGAGGATATACCTCCTTGAGTATTGAAAAATGCATATAGTCATGAAACCCCCTTGTCAATTAAAAATTTTAACCCAGAAAGCTGTGATACAGTGCACCCAAACCACTCAACATGGGTAAATAGTGATAGGATTTATATCCTCGTAGATTAGTTTTGCACCTCCTAGAATTTTGCGTAAGTAGAACCAAACACTATGTAGTCTTATGTTTGGCTTTTATTGCTACACATACTGTCTGTGAGATGCACTGACGTATTTGCATTTATAAGTAGTTTGTTCAGTTTTATTGCTGTTTTGGCTATATGAAAAATGTTACCATAGGCATTTGTGTACTTGTCTTTCCGTGGGTTATATTTGTATTTCTTCATGTTACATAAAAACATAGGAGTATAATTTCTGATTTATAGCATATGTGTATTTACAGCTTTAGAAAAAACTGCTAATCTATTTTTAAAGTTGCTGTACTCTTTTACATTCCCACCTAAAATATATGAGAGATTTCTAATTGTCCCACGTACTTGTCAGTAATTTTAATTGTAAGTCTTTTTTTTTTTTTAACTGTTAGCTATTCTGTTTGGTGTGAAGTGGCACTGCACTGCGGATGTAATCTATGTTCCCTTGATGACAAATAACATTAAAAACATCTTTTAAATTGTTTATTAGCCATGCTTACTAACTTTTTTGGTAAGTGGTCTATTCAAACCTTTCTACCCATTTTCTTCATTTGGTTGTTTGCCTACTTTTTGTTGTGTTGTAAACGTTGTTTTGTATTTTGTCACACACACACACCCCTACTCTTTAAAACAAATAGCATTCCCTGATGTTAATATCTACATTTTTATATGCATAGCAATCACAAGTTGCTAACTCAAATATTAACTAATATTGAAAATATTATCTTATATTTAAAAAGAGTTAACAACATGTAAGCCAAGATGATAAGACTCTTTCATATGTGCTTAAAGCTATAGGAGCCTAAATATAGGAGCCTATATGCTGACAAACAGAATGAAAAAAGATGCGTTTTAGCACTGATATGAATAGTGTTTGATGTATTTAATTCATTCTCTAGAAAGTTATTTCAATAGGAAAAGACATTAATTATTTACATTTTCTTTGTTTGCTAAAGTGAAGAACAGAATATCATTTTGAGAGTAGGAGCTATAGAGTCTGTAGAGTTTCAAAAACAGATATTCTATGCTCTTGTTTGTGTATTTTTACAGTACTACAGTTCTTCCAACCACCTACTGATGATGCTTTTAAAATAAGCCATTAGTTATTGTACAAAGAAACCCGTTTTCCTTTTTATAATTCATAACCAGATACCATCGCACAATCAATTTTTGTGGGAGAAGCTCATTGCTGAGTTAGCCAACTTTGATATAATGGAATGGTTTGAAAACTGATTTCCAGCTCAATGCAATTTGCAATACAAATATTTCCAACTGCTTGAGAAATTCTAGCATTTTACATTCGTTTGTTTTAAGCAGAAAAAAAGGGTCATGGTGTTTATAACATTCTAGATGTACAGATAAATAATTACTTTACAAGTTAAAGTTAAATAATTAATTGAATCAACCCCACATTTTTCAGAGCATTGACTAATCATATGGAATGATGTATGATCTAAATGATTTGCAAATCACTCTACTAAGATTTTGTTTCTTAATAAACTACTCCCTGATAACTGACAAGCTTGTAAAAAACTCAACTCAGGTGTGGAACATAACACAAATGTACTTCACAGGGCCTGGTTTTCCAAAGCCTTGCAGTTTCATATATTGACCTTGCAGAGGACAGGAAATTTTCCTCAGGCTATAAAGTCTCTGGTGTAAGATAAAGAATTCTAACACAGCAGGGTTGCTGGCTCAAAGACAAACTAGTTACTGATTGATATGTAAAGATACTGGAAAATTTTGGAGGAGAAGGAATGTTTGCTGAGACAAGCTTTTGTTGGTGGATCACTTAATTGTCTACTGGAATGTCATCTGACTTGTTTCACGGAAAGTTACCACCCTATATTAAACTATAACCCCACCTATGCTCTTTTCCTATAACTTCCTGGTCTGGAAAATAAATGCAGGAAGAGAACCCCAATGAGGGTTAATTTTCCAAGGAAGGGATGTCTCTCGCTAGAGGGTTCTAGTGAAGTTAACCACTTTGGGTCTTCTCACTGCTCAGAATAGATGGGCTTTGAGTAATCCTTTGTGGCTCTGTCACCCAGGGGAAGTGGAGTGACAAATCCATGGGGGGCAAAGCAACACTCAGTCTAATATCATTTGTGTTTGGCACAATTAATACTAAGAAATGATTTGAAATAATTATGTTATCAGGTAATTAATCTTCTTAATTTCCCTTATTGTTTAGAGCAATACCATAGAGCAACACATGAGAAAATAATATTTGAGTTTTTAGACCATTGACGAATATTGATATTAAAGAAAATTGGTTCATAATCTGTTTAACAGAATATATTTAAGTATTTTCTCCATACAGTGAAACAGGAAAACAATCATGAATAATCACAGTAGATGAAAACAAAAACTTGACTAAAGCTACGATTTTATGAAGCATATGTAATGGATACGGGCAAATGCAAATCTGTTACAAAGAGTTCCGTTTATTTATTGTAAATAAAATGCATATCTTAGTTGAAATAATTAATTTTATATGAATTGTATATATACTTTATATTCTATTAAGGTCAGGAAGCAAGAATTATAAGTAAAAATAGGAGAGATGAAGAAAGTTCATCATTAAGTTGAGTTTGTGTTCTTAAATATTAATCCATTTGCTTGAATTTTGCATTTCTTTTCTTCTTATTTTTATTATTCCATTGCAAATGTATTTTATTTATATTTTAAACCACTTTATTAATGTATGATTGACCTATCCAAAGCTTTACATATTTAATGAATATCTCAATGAGTTTGGGGTATGTATCCACCCACTATCACTACTAACAAAGCTGTAAATATTTTTATCTCCTCTCAAAGTTTGCTCCTGTCCCCTTTATTAGTACTATTATTATTTTTTTTCATGGTAAGAACAATCAATGTAGGATCCATCTTCTTAATAAATTTTACATATGTATTACATTATTGTTAGCTATAGGCACTGTGTTGTATAATAGATCTCTACAACTTGTCTTGCACAACTGAAACTTTGTACCCTTTAGCAATCACCTCCTCGTTGCTTCCCCCCACCCCGCCCCAGCCCAGCACCCAGCAACCACCATTCTGCTCTCTGCTTTTATAAGTTTGGATGCTTTGTTTCCACATATGAGTTTGTACAGTATCTGTCTGTCTGTGGCTGGTTTATTTCACGTGACATAATGCTCCCAGGTTTCTCCATGTGGTCACAAATGGCAGAGTTTCCTTAATTTTAAGGTTGAATAATATTCCAATTCTCATATCCATCTCACACATTTTTTTTAATCCACTCATCAACCGACAAACATTTAAGTTCTTACCATATCTTGGCTACTGTGAATAACGTTGCAATGAACACAGAGTGTAGATACCTCTTTGAGAGGCTCATTTCAATCCCTTGGATATGTACTCAGAAGTGGGATTAATGGATCATAGGGTAGTTCTATTTTTAATTTTTTGAGAAACTTCCATACTGTTTTTCATAATGTTTGTACCAATTCACATCCCCAACAACACTGTGTAAGAGTTTTTCTGCACACCCTAGCCGATTCTTAACTTTTTTGTTTGTTTTGATAAACTGCCTTGCCAACAGGTGGGATGGTATCTCACTGTGGTTTTGATTTGCACTTTCCTTACGATTAGTTATGCTGTGTTGTATATATCTATCGGCCATTTGTGTGTCTTCTTTGGAGAAACGTTTATTCAAGTCCTTTGTTCATTTTCTAAGCAGGATGTTTGTTGAATCAGTTGTATGAGTTCCTTATACATTTAGGAAATTAACCCTTTATCAGATATATGATTTGCAAACATTGCTGGTCCCTTAGATGTTGTTCACTCTTCTTTATCCTTTTTTGTTGTTATTCCTCTAACTGGATCATTTTAAATGATCTGTCTTTGACTTTGCTGATTCTTCGTTCTGCTTGGTCAAGCCTGCTGTTGAAGCTCTCTATGAAATTTTTCAATTCAAACATCTGTTCAAACATTGTATTATTCAGTTCCAGAATTGTTTGATTTTTTTTTTTATGGTTTCTCTTTCTTTTTTGTACTTATTATTTGTTCATGTATTGTTTTTCTGATTTCTTTAGTCAGTTATATCTCACTGAGCTTCTTGAAGATGATTGTTTTGAATTCTTTCTCAGGCAATTCATTTTTTTTTTTTTTTTTTTTTTTTTGTCTTTTTCTTGACCAGCACACAGTCAGTGAGTGCACCGGCCAGTCCTATATAGGATCCGAACTGCGGCGGGAGCGTCGCTGCGCTCCCAGCGCCTCACTCTCCCGAGTGCGCCACGGGCTCGGCCCTCAGGCAATTCATAAATCTCTACATTAATCAGCCATTGGAGCTTTCTTTCGTTCCTTTGGTAGTGTCATATTTGTTAGTGCCATATTTCCTTGATTTTTCATGTCCCCTAAAGCCCTGCATTGCTAACTTTACATTTGAAGAGGGAGTCATCACTAGTCTTTACTAATTAATTCGGGAGAGAATTATCTTTGACCAGTGAGCCGAACTAGAGATTCTGGGGTTCTCTCAGACCTTTTCTATGGATTTCCACTCCACTCATCTCTCCTCTTGGGGGGAAGTTTTAGGATTGTGTATCTTCTCTCAATCTCAATCTCAGTTATGCTGAGAGCCCTCTACGTATTTTTCCCAGGGCAGTGCCCTGAAGTGTTCAAGATTGCCTGCCTTCTTTCAAACCAGCAGAGTCAAGCTGCTTGCTAAGATCTGCGCCAGCTGTTGAGATGTCTGTTGTGCCTACAGGAGTTCATGAGGGCCTTGCATGCGAATGTGAGTGCATCCTCCATGAAGTGGCATACAGGTTGTTGGGGGTGCATGTTGACTGGGGGGATCTGCAGTTGATAATTCTGTGGGGTTCATGGGTGGGACTCTAAAAGGAGTCTGCTGGCTGGTTAGCAGGATCCGTGGCCTGCTGTTGAGAACCACGTGCTGATTGCTATGCACTTCCACCTTACTCTTTGCTCCTAGCATCCCGCAGATGATTCAGCCATGCCAATCCCTTCACTGTTTCGGGTGGGGTGAGAAAGAAGTGGGCCTCCTAGCAGTGTCCCACAGGCTGGGGTATCCAGGCACTCACTTCCTTCTTACTTTCCCCCATGGGAGCGATTGTGGGCTGAGAGGTGTATCTGGGTACCACGCTGTGACATCTTTGGTGAGAGGTGACACAAAGTGAAACTACTTTTCTTACCCTTTTCCATGTGTTTATTCTTGAATTTTTTGCTTCACCAGGATTCTGGAATGTCTCATCTAGACCCCAGGGCTCCCCCAAAGGTATTCTTGTTTGTGGGTTGTTGCCAAAGTTTGCGTTTTATGGTAGGATAAATGCTGGAGCTTCCTATTCTACCATCTTTCTGACATTTACTCTCCCTTTACTTTTAACCTACAATTATAATTCCAAGCCTATTTATAATATATATCAAGTAGTTGAATTTTTAAAATTTATTTTTTTTATTTTAAACCATTTTCATGACATATAGAATTATTCTCCTTAATTTATAATCATGTCAACTAGATTATTGTCCTAATAATATGTTTAAAAATTATGTTCCAAAAATTGAGCACACTTTATGTGGCCTTTTACATGTGTCATTGTTTTATCAAGCTGTGACACACAATTTCAAATTCACTTCATAGTGAAAAATATGAATTTTTTTGTTTAAAAATTTGAACACAGCTTATTCTAGATCACTTGTATTTCTTGGTTAAATTCAACAGTTATTGACTCTGAAAAACAATATTTTTAAAAATATAAAAAGGAACTAAAGTTAAATGAGAGTTTGGAAGTTTGGTTTTGAGATTAGGCAGAGAATTCCTGCTGTCTAGGGAACAGAAAATATAGCAGGTGAGTGTGTACAATACAATCTGGTCAGCTTACTTTTACTACAATGAATGACTTACATTTCCTACTCATGTCCTCCTGTCACTTGCATGTGATATAAATTCCTGGCTGATGAAGTCTCTGCTTAGTCAAGCAAGCATAGATCAATATGACTCACCTGTATTGGGAATGCTGGAGAGGAAAATTAACCCCTTACACCAGAGTTATTTTCTCATCAATACTGTACACACTAGAGTAGAGAAAAATCTTTTAAAATAAAATTGACAAATGTACAGTGTACAGTATAATTATGCTACAATTATAAATCAAACAATGAAAAAAATTCAATCATATTTACAAATGTGTGCAACTCTTGGAAAAATAAAAGAAATATATTTAGAGTTTTGATACATATTAATTGAGACAAAGCATATGTCAACATATGAATTTTGAGTTCATGTTTTAGACAAATAGAGTATTTTTCTTCAATAAAGGGGAAGGGAGAAATAAATGAATGTTTAGGAAATATAAATGAAATTACAATATTCTTGGAAGGTTAATTTTGGAGCTGTCCTTAAAACCATAGCCAGATTCCCTATATCAAAACATTCCCTGAATATGAGTTTAACTTCATATTACAAGTGCACAAACTGCATGACCAGAATTTCTAAGTCCCTACTGAGTGGTGCTGTCATGCAGACATGCAGCAAAATGAAAAGATTATTGTGCTTGATTTAATTTTCATGTACTTAAATAGGTCTGGTATTTGCTAAAAAAGATAAGATAGGGCTTGATAGACTAAGTGAAGTGGAGAGTTGAAATGTTATCTTGAAAATTTCTACTGAAATAGAATGTTAAATTAGATTAGGAACTAAAACCTAATTTAGAGCTGAAAAAATGAAACTGGAGATTTATTTCATTCAAGTTTATCAGAGAATTATGAAAGATTTCCAGTGCTTAAGGCTAGGCTTATTTTTTTCTCAACACCTTTAACTTAATGGCAAAAACATGGTGGGGAAAATACAATTTCTTTTTTCTTTCTTTCTTTCTTTTTTTTTTAATGAAGCATTTTGCGATGTTTTACATTTATAAGCATTCAAGTATAGATTGTGTGGAGAGCAATGCATTAGGTACTGGCAGCGGATGTTCCAGTAAGGCAAGATGTACAAAACAGATTAGATGTGACAGCAGTTTCTTCATAATTAAAGATTAGATGATAGATTGTTTCCACACAGAAGATTGGTTACTAGAATGTTTCCAAACAGAAATACTAGTTTGTTTAGATCCATTTTTATTTCACTATGATCTAAAGGTGTATTTGATTGAATACTTATGAAAGACACCTAGGACAAAAATTTGGGGATAATATTAACTACCGGATAAACCTATATATACTTTTTTAATAAAGGCTTTATTATGATAAAACACGTTGGAATATGATCTGTGTTACGAGAAGTAAGTCTTTGGAAATGTAAAAGTCACATGTTGGCTTCAAGGTTCACAAGATGTTAGGTTCAAATTGTTCTAACATTAAAATTAATTCAAAACATTTAAGTGATGATACTACCTATTGTGTCATCAGTTAAAAACAACACAATACAAAGACAAAAACAAAATTTATTGATGAATCAAATACATAGAGCCCAAAAAAGTATTTTGTATTTTTAGGGAAGTTGGGCTGTTTACTCTACTTTTGAACAAGCAGGAAAAACGAATTACATTGAGGATAAATTTTAACAGGAATAAGTATGCTTATTAATTTATTAAACAACTATATTTGATCATCTATAATTTTCTTCCAAACTATGTGCTACTGTGATGAGTAGACCCAAGACAAATAATAGATGTCTTCAGAGACCCCACAAAAAAAAATGCTCATGTTTAGCCTTCACTGTAAGTAACTAAGTATTATAGATATTATGAATTACATGGTGACTATGTTTATTTTTCACTGGATTCAAAGAATCTATAGTAACGAAAATTGGAATAAGCAAAAAGGACGACTGGGTATGTCAAAAAAAAAGAAAGAAAGAAAGAAAGAAAGAAAAGAAAAAAAGAAAGCTGAACTTTTTTAGAGCATTCTGGGTATTATCTGATTTTATCCTTTAAGGGCATTTTCTTTTTTAATTTAGTTGGTTGGTGAGAAGTACCTACTTTTTCCCCCCTCTTTTCCTTTTTTCTTTGTCTCTTTCTCTGTCACTTTCTCTCTCTCTCTCTTTGTGAAAGACTCTTTGTTACTATAAATTAAATTCTGATTGGGATACTCTTGACCAAATTATTTCTGCATTTTAGTTATTGGTTTTGGATTTTTCAGGGTTTTCATAAATATTGGACTAGGAAGGTAGAACAAGCATCAGTGACATCTACGAGCTATATTGACTTTAATCATTTTTTTTTCACTTCACTCTACAGTAGTTAAATGATCTGAAAACTATTATATGTTGTATATGCTTGCTTTCAAGTTTGCATGTAATTTTATTTGAATTTATCACATATGATTGTTTCATATTTTATGCTTTTCTCATGGTTAAGTGGTCACTTTAACATTTTTCATGCATCGTTTCTAAAGAATATCAGAATACCTGCTACTATGTATATTAGTTAAGTATTTCTGTGTAAGGAATCACCTCAAAAGTTAGTGGCTTAATTACATTTACTATCTCATAGTTTTTGTGGGTCAGGAATTCAGGCACAGATTAACTGAGTGTCCGGCTTGGGGGTGTTCACCAGGTTGTAGTCTGGGTGTCAGCTGAGCCTGTAGTCACCATAAGGCTTGACTAAGGGAGGATCCACTTCCAATTTCACCAGTGTGGCTGTTGACAGATCCTCATGCTTGGCTGTCTCACAAAGAAACCAGCTCTTTGCCATGCTTGTTTTTCTATAATGCTACCTGCAGTATGGCAGCTTGCTTCCCCCAGAGGAGTAGGGCAGGGGGCAGGGAGGATCCAAGAAAAAGGAACCTTTTTTTCTTTTTAAAACATTGTCAATTTTTTTTACAAGAAAAATGTCCAAAAGTTTTTATTACTTCTTTTCCATATTCTCTTTATTAAAAGCTAGTCACCAAATCCAGCCTACACTCAAAAAGAGACAGTTATATAAAGTCACAGATAACAGGAGGTGTGGGTCATCGGGAACCAATTTATATAGGTTGTCCCCCACGCAGTGATAGCAACCACAACAAAAACTAATTTCCCAGAGGATTATGTGAACCAACCTAGTACATTTAGGTGGATTTTAACCACCAACCTCTTATACCTAAACATACTAGCCAACAACAGTGATAGCTTAAAATATAATACATAGATAATAAAAAACTTTGTAGCTTAAAAGTTAATAAATCATTAGGTTTTATTATCTTTCCATGAAGACTGTCTAAGAGCTAGTATTGGTGTAAATAAGCTCATAACATACGTTTTCAGCCATTAGCTATTTTTGTTTTTTCTTTTTCACCAGAATTTTACATACATTTCAAGGAGGTGTTTCTTACCTAGAAACCTGGTGATTTAAAAAAAATGGTCAGAAAATTCTAAATAAAAAAGTTTTGGTAGGACAAAGTGCAGTAATGTCCAGAGGACGGGGTTGAGTTAACACATCAGTGACAGAATTTTGCTTTATGTTTCCAACACATGAACTTTCCTAACTACTCTAATCACAGATCTTGCCAAGTCCTGAGACATGCATATTTAGAATCCGTCTCTGGCAAGTACTATGAGACCATCTAAACTATCTAAACTTATGCTTTTTTCTCATGTCTTGATTATGGAATTAAATGAACCATGATACTATTTCCTCTATGTTTTCCATACTTGAAGATTTATGATACATATTTTTAAAAGATATTGGTAGGTAAATGGGCACAGTAATGTATGGTTAGTAGGAGTGTAGGTGACTCTGTAGGAACAGACTTGAAATGGTTTCTCGAGTATATTTTTTTATTTAGAAAACCAAGGTTCATAGCCGTTCTTTAAGTATGCTATCATTGTATATATACGTAAATTTGATATATACATAAATATTTGTATATGCATTAATCTATAGAAAGAGACAGAAGTTGTTGCTTTGCAGAGAAGGACTTCAGGATTCAAGGAGAAAATTACTTTTCACCGAATATTCTTGTATTTTTAGATGTTTATCTCTTCTGTGTATTAAAAATTCAAAATGAAAACAGTAATGAAATAAATCTAAATAAATAAATAACTTATTACATGATTATTGCAGAACTAAAATATGATACTAATGGTTTGATAAAATATACCTTTTCATTAAATTAAACGTTGACCATTGTATAGCAGCTATTAAATGGTTTGAAGTTGATCACTGTATAAATTTAAAAGACACTTTTTTCTGCCTACATTTGCTTTAATTACAAACCAATTTATGATTACACCAAAAATATTTTCATTAAAATACTCAGTGACTAAGAAAAAAATGGTTTTTCATATTTACGTGTTCATAAAAGTAACCATTTAAAAATACCTTATCTATTTTATACGCAAATCTGCATAAATTAAGAATTGCTTTTATCGATTAATTTTCATTTAAATATCATATATCTTTTTGTAACTTATAACAATTTTAATATATTCTCTGACTTTTAACTGAAATATTTCCTTACAAAGAATTCCGGAGCATTGCATTTTACAGTCTTATAAAATAACCTCATTAGGAAATACAATTCATTCTTTATATCCTGTAAACATAAGTAAGAGAATCAAATGTCTACCCTTCTTTGCTACTCATTAACATGCTTTTCTCTTAAAAATCAAAAAGTGCATAACCATAGGATTTCTCTAAGAACTTATTTGTAAATTATAATTGGTCATTCTTAATCCATTGAAATTTAATTGCTTCTAATTTTTAAGATTATGGTTTTGTTTTCTTATTACTTAAAATCATGTTCTTTTAATATCCATATCCAACTGTATTAAAGATAACCACTTCTCACTTTGGAGGACCAAGACATTCTGTGTCAAGAAGAATTAGACCAAAATCTATTAAATTTCATTTTGTAAATTTCTTAAATTTGTCTCTAATGCTGAGTGGTAGATGACATTAATGGCCCCAATTCTTCAGCCCTTGGCTATGTTACCTTTCAGTGTCTCCTCATTTTGACGTTGGGCTGAGCTATGTGATTTGATCTGGCCTGGAAGTTAAAGTGGAAGTGATACCTTGTCAGTCCTGTGCCTAGGCCAAAAACGGCATTGTTGCTATTTTCCTTCTTGCTCTTTGGTCATCTCCACTAGAAGAATGGGCCCAGACTAGGCACATGGTCTCAATAGGAAAGTGAGAGGAATGTGGAGCAGAGTAACATCAACTAAGCTTTTTGATCCTAGCCTAAACTCACACGCATACATGGCCATCAGAAAACCCTCAAATGCATGAAAATAAATGCTTGTTATTATACGCAACTGAGTACTGAGGCCTTTCTTCTTAATAGACTTTATCTAGCAGAGTAGTTTTAGGTTCAGAGAAAAATTGAGTATCAAGTGCAAAGAGTCCCCATATAGCTCCTGTTGCCACACGTGCACAACCTCTCCCACCATGGACCTCCCACATCAGAGCGGTATACAGAAGGTCCCAATTTATGATGGTTCTACTTAATGATTTTTCAACTCTATAGTAATGTTAAAGTGAAATGCGTTCAGAAGAAACTGTACTTTGAGTACCCATATGATCATTGTGTTTTTCACTTTTAGTCCAGTAATCAATAAATTCCATGTAATATTCAACATATAATTATAAAACGGACTTTGTGTTAGATGGTTTTGTCCAATTGCAGGCTAGTGTAACTGTTCTAAGCATGTTTAAGGTAGGCTAAGCTAAGCTATGATGTTAAGTACACTAAATGTATTGAATGCATTTTGACTTATGATATGTTTAAGTTATGATGGGTTTTTTAGGATATAACCCCAACATAAGTCATGGAACACTTGAAGCTGTGAAGTTCTGTCATTTTCCATTTGATGTAAGGGTAGTGTTGCAAAATGGCTTATCTTTCCAATTTAGTAAAACAGAACCTTTGCATACTTGTATATACACACAAACAGAAGTGGGAAGTGAAGTGTTAACATTTGTTGCCCCTATCTTATCAGAATAACACACACATATGTATATGTATATAGTCACGGAACACTTAATGATGGGGGAATATTCTGAAAAATGTGTCCTTAGGTGATTTTGTGGTTGTGAAAACATCGTAGAGTGCACTTACACAAACCTAGATGGAATAGCCTATTACATACCTAAACTAGATGATATATCCGTTGTAATCTTATGGAACCACCACCGTATATGCCACCCATTATTGACTGAAACATCATTATTCAGTGCATGACTGCATATATACTTTCTGGGGCTATTAACAAAACCCAGTCAACTCCACAGTCTTTCAAATTTTTATTTTACCATTTCTATATTAGTACCATCACTACTGCATAAGCCTAACTGCATCACATCCCATTCTATCACCAATGAAATCTTGTTAATTACTATGATAGTATATTCTAGGGGTTCCACCCACCTAATTTGTGGTAACAATGGTTATAAGATCACTGTTTTAACTCTGATCTTGTTATGGAACATCATTATAATTTATAGGGTTAATATTAGCTCAGTTGCTCCCACAATCCTGAGCCTGAGGAACAGGTTATATGTCATTTGTATTGGAGTGTGATCCATGGAAACAACTGTGGACAACTAGAAGTACAAAAGACAGAAGAAAGCAAGAAATGGTGAGCTATCAAGCTTATCATAACTAGGAGCAAGTGGGTGTCCAGCAAGAGACACACTAAGGAGCCATGTGTGATGTGTTTGACATGTGCACTAGCTCTCAACTATCATATGACAAGATTTACCCTACAGGGAGTTAACTGTCTCACATTTGCAAGTTGGTACATGCAGTAGAATATAAAAGTATTTTCTAGGCCATTTTATGTGGTGGTAGCAGACAAGTTTTAGGAAAGAAAGGGAGACATTTGCTAACACAGCTACAGTGAGATGCTGTCAACATACATTGGGTCACCATAGCAATGGGTAAAAGTTGTCTTGAAAAGAAGAGTTGAAATACAAGACATGTCCAATACCACTTCAGCTATCATAAAAGACCTAGCCTTTTATGACATAGATAAAAATATATTGGATTTTCTAAGAAAACCTCAGCTGATACATATGATGATCAATAGTTTGAGTAGGATGTTATTTTACTACCACTGCATTTTGGAAGAGACATATTGATGCTATTACAATTTTACCATTGACTAAAAAGACAAAAGACAGTTGGATGAATGTTTTTCAATCCTACTGATATATTGCACACAAGGTGCTGTCGGAGTCGGTCACAGAAACACTGAGGCAAGAGTTTTAATGTGCAACACCTGATTACTTACATTTAGTGATTTATTGTTCCACTGGGTTAACAGATATTATCATGAAAGTGGTAAGAGGGATGGATCAACATATCAGGATGCAAACAGGTGTTTACCAAAGCCATCTTTCCAGTTATTTTCTAGATTGTGGAAAGAAACTTGTGCAAGCCCTTTCAGAAGCAAATGAGAAAGATATACTTGAAAGAAAACAATACAAATGTAAAAACTATTAAATAAATAAATAACTAAATATGTTTAATATCAATCTCATTACTGTACTCCAAACATGACAATGGTGTCTTATACTGCGTAAGAAACACGTTTTTCTTTTGTTCTGAAAGTCTTCACATTGCATTAGAGAGAACGTTTTCCTTCAGAAACACTGATTATTCCATTGTGATATGCAGTATTTTCAAAAGATAAAGGACTAGAAAAACAATCTTTAAAGAAAATAGATTTAAATATATATGGTGCCATAAAAGAATTCCATGCCATAAAACACACAGAAAAAAAAAAAAGGTGAAATTGCTGTTAGCTGGTAAAAAAAATAGTAGCATTTTATGGATTAGGAGAGTTTTATGACACTGCCTAATGATTTTCTTTGTTTGGCCAGTGTACAAACATTGCAGCATCCATAGTGTTCTGTGTCAAAATTGACAGTTTGCTCATACACATGGTTTTTCTCCAGTTATTTTATGGACCTCAAGCTTAATAGATTTCATTGCTGAAAATGAAGTTTCTTCAGATTTAAGGTGGCCTGCATCACCTCAGTGTGGGTCATTTCTTTCATGTTGTGCTTGCACTTAATGACTGTGTCCGTACATCACAAAATAAAGTGGTTACTTGGCAACTGCATACTTTATATATTTTATTTATGGCTCAAGAAGGAATCTTGAATGTCTAACTCCACCACAAACAAAGCCATTTAAAGAAAAGAAAATGAAGAACTAGAAAATGTAGAGTTTTTCAACTTCTCTTTAATATTTATTAAGTTTATTTTGCCTTATTCCAAGATACACTGGGGAAATTCACAGCCAAAATTAACATATGTAAAACACTAAATCATCTACATTGATTAGGTTAAACAAATATATAGAAGTATAATTTCTTTTTTAAAAACTACAAAGTTAATTGAGACAGAAAAAAATGGAATCAATTATTTCAAAAAACTTAGTTCTTACATGTAAAAATTTAAAAAACAGCAGTAGAGGTATTAAGTGACTGAACCAGTATCACACAGCTAATGGAGAGCTATATTTTAAAATATTAATATAAGTTTGTTGTTCTTTGAATCACTGCGCAACAGGACTTTTAATTTATTTTCTCTTTTTTTTTTATTGGTTATGAATACTCATGAGATACAAAGTTGATTTGTCAACCCTCGTGCCCAAGATGTGAAGGTCAGATTCATACTGGCAGCATGCCCATTACCACAAATTGACATTGTACCCCATGTCCCCCCACAACACTCCCAAATCTCCCACCCCCTCCTTCTTTCCCCCCACTTCACTTTGTAACCCAAGGTATGTGCTCTCCCTCTGCAAGTCCAATGCACTACTGTGGTCTTTCTTTCTTTCCTTCTTTCTCTCTTAGCTCCCACTTATGAGTGAGTACATGTGGTATTTATTCCTCTGTGCTTTGCTTATTTCACCCAACATAAGATTCTCCAAGCTCATCCATGTAGTTGCAAATGGGAGAATTTCATTTTTTTTTATGGCAGAGTAGTATTCCATGGTGTATGTATACCACAGTGTCCTTATCCAATTATCTATTGATAGACATTTAGGTTGGTTCCATATCTTGGTTATTGTAAACAGAGCTGTGATGAACATAGAAGTCCAGGTTATCTCTTCGACATGATGATTTCTTTTCCTCCGGGTATATACCCAGAATTGGGATTGCTGGATTGAATGTAAAATCTATCTGTACTTGTTTGCGGAAACTCCATACTGTTTTCCATAGCGGTTGGACTAATTCACAGTCCCACCAACAGTGCAGGAGCGTTCCTTTGTCTCCACACCCTCACCAGCATTTGTTATTCATGTCTTTTGGATTATAGCCAGTCTAACTGGGTTGAGGTGGTATCTCAATGTAGTTTTAATTTGCATTTCCCTGATGACTGGTGATGTTGAGCATTTTTTCATGTACCTTTGGCCATTTGTGTGTCTTTCTTTGAAAAATGTGTATTCAGCTCCTTTGCCCGTTTTTTTGGGGGGTCTTTTTTATTTATTTATTTTTTTACTGTGTAATTGCTTCAGTTCCTTGTACATTATGGATATTAATCCCCTGTTGGACACATAGTTAGCAAAAATTTTCTCCCACTGTGTAGGTTGTCATTTCACACTGTTGATTGTTTCCTTTGCTATGTAGAAGATTTTACTTTGATATAGTCCCATTTGTTTATTTTTTCTTTTGCTGCTTGTGCTTTCAGGCTCATGTTCATAAAGTGTGTTCCCAGTGCTAGTTCCTGAAGTGTTTTACCAATATTTTCCCTTAGTAATTTTACAGTTTCAGGGCTTATACTTAAGTTTTTAATCCATTTTGAGTTGATTTTAGTGTATAATGAGGGTGCATATCTAGTTTCTTTCTTCTGCATGTGGATATTCAATTTTCCCAGCTTAACTTGTTGAAGAGGCAGTCTTTTCCCCAATGTAGATTTTTGTTGCCTTTGTCCACTATCAGATGGCTGTAAGCCTGAGGAGTGATATCTGGATTCTCAATTTTGCTCCACTGGTCTGAGGGTCTATTTTTATGACACTACCATGCTGTTTTGGTTACAATAGCTTTGTAGTATAATTTGAAGTCAGGTAGTGCTATGCTTTAAGCTTTATTTATTTTTTTTTTTGCTAAGGATTACTTGGCTATTCAGGGTCTTTTATTGTTCCATATGAAAGTTAAGATTTTTTTTTTTTCCATTTCTATGAAGAATGTCGATGGTATTTTGATGGGGATTGCATTGAATCTGTAGATTCACTCTGGATAGTATAGTCATTTTCACAATGTTAATTTTTCCAATTCAAGAGCATGGAATATCTTTTCATCTTTTTGTTCTTCTTTAATTTCTTTCAGAAGTTCTCATAGTTCTCATTGTTGAGATCTTTTACCTCTTTGGTTATATTGATCTCTAGGTATTTTATTTTCTTTGTGACAATTGTAAATGGGCTTACTTTCTTAATTTGTCTTTCTGTTAGTTCATTATTTGAGTATATAAATGCAACTGACTTGGGGACATTTATTTTTTATCCTGCAATGTTACTTAAGTTATTAGCCAGTTCTCAGAGTTTTTAGGTTCCTTAGGTTTTTCTATATACAGTATTACGCTGTCTGCAAATAGGGACTGTTTCACTTTATCTTTTCCAATCTGGGTTCCCTTTATTTCTATCTCTTGCCCTGTTGCTTTGGCTATTACCTCCTGTACTATTTTAAATAGAAGAGGTGAGAGTAGGCATTCTTGTCTTGTTCCTGTTCTAAAGGGAAAGGCCCTCATTTTTTCCCCCATTTAGAATGATGCTAGTGGTGGCTTGTCTTACATGGCTTTTATTGTGTTGAGATACTTTCTTTCTATACATAATTTGTTGAAAGTATCATGAAGGGATATTGAATTTTGTTAAATGCTTTTTCAGCATGTACTGAGATAATCATATGGTCTTTGTCCTTGAGTTTGTTGATGTGATGTATAACATTTATCAACTCTCATATGTTGAACTATCCTTGCATCCTTGGGATGAATCCCACTTGATCATGTTGTATAATTTTTTTAATGTGTTGCTGTATTCTGATTGCTAGTATTTTGCTGAGGATTTTTGCATCTATGTTTATCAAGAATATTGGCCTCTAATTCTATTTTTTTAATTGTTTCTTTATCTGGTTTTGGTATCAGAGTTATGTTGGACTTACAGAATGAGTTTGGGAGAGTAGCTCTGTTTCAATTTTTCGGAATAGCTTGAGAAGAATTGGTATTAACTCTTCTTTAAAAGTTTGATTGAATTCAGCTATAAAGCCATCTACCCCTGGACTTTTCTTTGTTGGAAAATTGCTAATTACCACTTCAGTCTCATTGCTTGTTATTGGTCTGTTCAAGTTTTCTATCTCTTCTTGGTTCAGTCTGGATAATTTGTACATGTCTAGAAACTTATCCATATCATCCAGATTTTCATATTTGTTGTTGTGAATTGTTTATAATAGTCTCTATTGATTCTTTGTATTTCTGTGGTATTGGTTGTAATGTCTCCCTTTTCATTTTTGATTTTTGTTATTTGGGTCTTTTCTCTACTTTTTTTGTTAACCTAGCTAATGGTTTGTCTATTTTATTTATCTTCTCAATAAGACAACTTTTTGGTTCATTGATCTTTTTAAACAAAAAAACATAAAAAGAGACAAAAAAGGCCACTATATAATGATAAAAGGATCTATCCAGCTAGAAGACATAACAATCATAAATATATTTGCACCCAATACTAGAGAACCCAGGTATATACATCAAACATTCTTATACCTAAAGAAAGAAAAAGGCCTTAATACATTAATAGTGGGTGATCTGAATACCCCTCTTTCAGTATGGGACAGATCTTCCAGGAAAAATATCAACAAAGAGACACAAGATTTAATCTACACCTTAGATCAACTGGACCTGGCAGATATATACAGAACATTTCACCCAGCATCTAAAGAATATACTTTCTTCTCATCAGCTCATGGAACATTTCACAGAATAGACCACATATTAGGTCACAAATCTAGTCTCCTTAAATTTTAAAAAATTAGAAATCATTCTAAGTATCTTCTCAGACCACATTGTACTAAAACTGGAAATTCATAGTAAGCAAAACTCTGGAAACTATACAAATACATGGAAACTCAACAATAGGCTCCTGAATGATGTATGGGTCCAAGAAGAAACTGAACAGGAAATCAAAAAATTTCTTGAAACTAATGAAAATAAAGACATATCATACCAAAACTTTTGGGATACTGAAAAAGCAGTACTAGGAGGCAAATTTATTGAAATAAATGCTTACATCAAAGGAACAGTAAGACCTCAAACAAATGACCTAGAATTACACCTCAAAGAACATGAAAATCAACAACAATCCAAACGTAAAAGTAGTAGACAGAAAGAAATAATTAAGATCAGAGCAGAACTAGGGCCGGCCCCACGGCTCATTTGGGAGAGTGTGGCGCTGGTAGCACCGAGGCCACAGGTTTGGATCCTACATAGGGATGGCTGGTGCACTCACTGGCTGAGCATGGTGCAGACCACACCGTGCCGGGGTTTGCGATCCCCTTACCTGTCAAAAACAAAAAAAAAGATCAGAGTAGAACTAAATGAAATAGGCTTTCTTATTTCAAAGCCCTAAATTTTTAAAATCTTCGTAAAATCTCTGTAGTAATTAAACGTCTAACTAGAAACCAGAAATAAAAGAAATTTATTGTTCCATTACAAATCTAAGCTAATTTTTCCAGAAAGAAACAGAAAGGAGACAATCTATGTTTTGTTTAGAATAGAAATGCTAATTTTTATAAGGTTATTTTCCAAATAGAAAAATTGAGCAATTGGGAAAGGTATTGACACATTCTAATAAATATCAACTTTAAAAATAGTTTTAATGGCCTAAATGATTAAAAATACTTTTTAAAGTCTAAGTTAGCAGGATAGGGAGCATGTAATGTATTTTTAAACCTGGCAAAACAAAGCACTATCAATTTTCACAAGGCATAAGGGAGATGATCTTAATGTGATTATATTGAAAATTGCTCCACACATCTCTTGTGTTAACTGGAAAACCACTGAGAAAATACTCAGTCTAAGAACTCAAGTTGAGATCCAAGCATATAAAAAAATATGTAAAAAAGCATACGCCAAGCTCCTGCCAAAAAGGAAAATTGGGAAGTCCCAAATAATGCCACAGAAGATAATTGTGGTGTGCACAATTTGACTTATATTCAGTTATAAATGAGCCAAATTTTCTTAGGTATATAATTTGTTAAACCTTTTGCAGGGATTTGAGTACTAAGAAACAATGTTATGTCTAAGTGTCAAAACTGGATGCATTTTAAGTATTTATTTTCAGTGATAGTGTTATTTTCATTTATCACTTTCTCTTGGTTTGTCTCTTTATTCTCTTTTTTCACTTTTTCTTCCTTCCTCCCTCTCTTCCACCCTAACTCCAAGTTTTCTTTCTTCCCCTGTTCCTATTGTTTCCTTCATCATTTTTTAAATTTTCTTCTTTTTCTTATCTTATTTTTTCCATGTTCACTTGAGAAGACTTAGTAACTTTTACCAACATTCAACAATGGATAATACTGATTTTGAGCATGACTGTTCATTGATATTTATTTATGGTCACTGGATAAAATACAGGATGGCCAGTGAAATTTGAATTTCAGATATACAACAAATCAATTTTTAGTACAAGTATATCTTATACAATATTAACTTAGTGCTCTGTATTTTGATTTGCTAATCTGACAACCCTAATTTATGTAGTGTATTAATCTCTTTAATGAAATAAATATAATGTCATAATAAAAATTTATGGATTCTGTCACATGGTTTTTGTCCTCACACATCTTATTTCAGTTGCCTGGAATAGTGTCAGTTAAGAACTTGAGCTTTAAAGCCAGATAATTCTAGGTTTGAATAATAGTTGTGTAATACTGATCCAATCACTTTACTTCTTTATGGTTATTTTTCTCATTTCAAAAAGATCTGTAATATTAGTAAAATTTCCAGAGCTTTTTTGAGAAGATTGAGTCATATATATTTACTGGCAAAATAAGTTCTTGTTCATTCTAAAAATGAAATTAAATGAAGTAAAATTAAATCAATTCCCTCACGACACGATAATACTAAGTTTCTCTTTCTTTTACAAACATATTCATTTATTTTAAAGTCAAGAAAATGATATAAGGCCATTCATTAATCTTTATTTGTTAAGTGCATATGTCATTTAAAGAGGAAATTAGAAGTTCACATACTGAGCCTGCAAAATTAGAAGTCAGAACTTGGAGAGCTAAGAGGTATTTTGAAAATATATTCTAGCAAAATAGGCAAACCTAAGCCAAGATTAAATTGGTCATTAAACAATGAACTATCAGTCAGGCCAAGTAGCAAGTGTGAAACAAACAAATGAAAAACAAAAATTCATACTGACTTCACTGTCAAAGAGACCAATTTATTTACACAGTATTCATCTAGACTCTACTACAAATAAAGGGTTTTACTATTATCAGATTAAGTGAGGTTGCATATTACAATCTGTTTTCAAGGAATTCACAATATAAGCTTGAAGAATAAACACATCAGCTATTATTTTAAAAATGTAATAATCATGGAGCTATAAAAGACATTCATCTCAAATTACAAGAAAAAAATCTTCAAAAGTCACTTTTGAGGTTAGATTTATTTATTATCTATTGAAACATGATTGATTGTACATATCTGTGGGATACCACAATTAATACTAATACCTGTGTGCAATATGTGATGCTCAAATCAGGATAACTAGTATATGCAACAATATGAATTGGTAAAGGGCCACAAAAAATGATTACCAAAAAAATGAGTTTATATTCTAAGGTTGGCAGAAATTAATGGAAATGAGGGGAATAGAGAAGACATATCCCAAGCATGGGGAGAGCATGCATGAAGTGTTGATATCACATACAATTGTTATTATAAACAGTTAAAAACACGTTATCTTAAAATGTAAGGAAGAAAACATCAAGAGATAAGGATAGAGACTCTATTATGTCCAAAGCAAATTAATAGTAGTAGATTAATTTGTCAGAGCTCATTAGCACCCAGATTTAAATCATGATTTTGCCACTTGTTTTTGGACAATTTTCTGCCATTGAAGGATTCATGCAGGAAGGTGAAGAAATGTGGATAAAAGGCATGTGAAAGAGGAATCATCTTGTACTTAGGGGTGGAAATAGATGATGCTGAACACATCATGGATGGCTCACAGAATCACAGTTTCTTACATTTTGAAATTCCCATGAGACACCCATATAGATATGTCCAACTGACATTTGGACTTCAAAATGTGAGGCTTAAGGGACTGTTAGGGTTCTCCAGAGAAAAAGAATCAATGGGACTTATATAGAGATATATGGAAATAGATATATTGTGAAGTATTGACTCATGTGATTCTGAAGACTAAGAAATTTCGCACTCTGCCCTTCGGAAGCTGCAGGCCCAGGAAAGCCAGTAGTGTAGCTCTAGTCCAAAACCAAAGACTCCAAAATCAGGAATGTGGATATCTGTTGTCTGAGGGCAGAAGAAGGTAGGTGTCCCAGATCAAGCAGACAGGGCACTTTCACCCTTTCTTTACAGTTCTGTTCTATTCTAGTTCTCAACAGATTAGTTGATGCTTACCCACATTGATGAGGGCAATCTTCTTTACTCAGTGTATCTATTCAAATGCGAATTTCTTCTAGAAGTAGCCCCACAGTCACACTCAGAAGTAATGACTTATGAGCTATCTAGGCATAACATAGCCCATCAAGTTGACACATGCAATTAACCATCACAGGAATTGATGTCATATAGAACAGCTAGTTTGGAGATAAATCAGTAAGTTGAGTGATTGTTGATATATTTTACATAAGAACCCACCTACGCTGTTCTTGCAGAACAGTGTGTAAAGGAGAAATAAGAAATTCAATAAATTAAAAAATAACTTTCAGAAAACTCATACCTTAAAAGTTGGGCTCAGCTCTCTCTCTTCCTCTTTCCCTTCTCTTCGTCTGAAAAAAAAATCCATCTTAAACTCATTAAATGGGAACGCAACATGTAAGCATCTTGGAAAGAAGGGAAAGATGAGAAGGATGGAGGACAGTTGAAGGCCTGAGCAGAACAAATAAGGTTTCCTCACTGGGTGGTCAAGCCTGGCATGAGGTGTCAGAGACTCAGCAGTGAGAGAAGTTCAGGAGAGAGAGCCTCCGGGGGGTGGGGGTGGAGGTGGTGGTGCTCTGGTGTCAGAATTCAAGCCGAGTAAAGAAGGGCATCTCCACAGTGGCATGCCTATGTTTGTTATACCAGAGCATAATTAAATTCTAGAACATACGGGATGGGCCACGGCAGCTCAGCATCAAGTGTTGGAGTCTAGGTGGATCCGAGAGAGCATCCATTGAGGTTTTGGAGTGATCATTTGTAGGCTAAGTAGGGTAAGAACACATTTTGTAGGGTGTCAGAAGTCAAGAACATTGGGGAAGGTCTACTACACGAGGGTAATCCGATAGTGGCTGTCAGAGCCTGAATGTAAGAAAAAGGGCTGCTGTGAACAAAGACAGCTTATCAAGCTGTGTCAGAACCCAAGCAGGCTATGCAGGGTGCCTAAGGGGAAGCCTCTACCAGGGTTTCCCTGCTGCCACACATGCACGGCTTCCACCAGTCAGCATCCCACACTAGAGTGGTACATTTGTTACTTGAAAAACCTACATCAGTGCATTAGAGTGACCCAATTCCATAGTTTATATGAGATCACTCAGTGTTACACATTCTATGGGTTTAGACAAATGTATAATGGCATGTACCCACCATTACAGCATCATACAGAGAAGTTCCACTGTCCTAAAAATCATCTGTGCCCTATTCATCCCTTCCTCCTCCATAC
The DNA here is from genome assembly GCF_027409185.1 of Cynocephalus volans. NCBI lineage: Eukaryota > Metazoa > Chordata > Mammalia > Dermoptera > Cynocephalidae > Cynocephalus > Cynocephalus volans. Next base: position 148,143,603 of record NC_084467.1, read on the forward strand.
CCCCTGGCAACTATGGATCTTTTTACTGTCTCCATAGTTTTGCCTTTATCATAACATCATACAGTTGGAATAATACAGTATAGCCTCTTCAGAATGGCTTCTTTCAAATACGCATTTGTTTCCGCTATGTATTTTCATGTCTTGGTAGCTCATTCAGTTTTAGCACCGAATAATATTCCATTGTTTAGATGTACCACAGTCTGTTTATCCATTCATCTAGTGGAGAAGTCTTGTTTTTTTCCAAGTCTTGTCAATTATAATGCATATAATAAGTTTTTGCAGGCCTTTGTATAGACATAAGTTTTTGTTTCATTTGTATGAAAACCAAGGACCGCAAGTGCTGAATTGCACAGTGGATATTTTTATTGGCTCATTTAAGTCCTTGATGTGGTTAAAGCATCAACAACTCTATCCTCATTAGGTTACTCTACTGTCTCTTTCTACATCTCAAACATCTTCTGATATTCATTGGAAGGTTATTATACTAGGATTTAAACTGTAACTGATCAGTTATAAGTACAGAGGTAAATTATTACAACTCCAGTAGAGCATATTTATAGACAATAATTTTACTAAAGTCCATCGCCTTCTGACAGTCTCTTCTTGTATTTTTTTTCCCTTTACTTTATGGATCAGGAAATGAAATATATAATACATGTTTGTACAGTTGAAATTTGATCTTGATAAATGAGTACCTACCAAAATATATAATTGATTTAAAACAAAGGTTGGCAAACCTTTTTTATCTAAAGCAATAGACAGTAAATTCACATTAACTTGAAAATATATAAAACTTTATACATAATTTACCTAGCTTTTGCATAATTGAGAGTTAATACAGCAATGCGGATACTGCAAACTTTGGACTTGAGTAGACATGAAATTTAATATCTATGTCCTTAACAAAATTTGTAAATTTGTTTTACCTACAAAGTTGAAACAAATATTTTGTTCTTTATGGTATTACACTTATGATTTAATGGAGTAATACATTCCAAAAAATCTAGCAAAATAATGATACTAATGCTGCCTCTCATATCTGACATTATTGTGTGACTTTACTTCCTCTTGTGCTTATTATAGTTATTTGTCCCACCTCCCTTTGCTTTTTTACAATGACTCAATTTTTGTAAAACTCATGCCTACCTTTCTTCCTCTTTTCCAATTCAATTATCTCCTTCTTATCTCCCTTAAAATTTCAGATATATAGCTGTTCCTTTACATATGTGATACAAAGGGGCTATTTTCTTAAGAGTCAAAAGTGTAATATGAGATATGAAATCCTGGAAGAAAGTGTGAGAATGCCACCTTTTACCTTACGTGATGAGAAAGTACAAGCATAAAAAATTCATGATTGAAAATGAGAAGTTAATGACTAAATTGCCTGAGGATAAAGAGAAAGTAATTTGGCAAATAAGAAATTTATTGTGTTTTCAAAAATAAAGCCCTTATAACAGTCAATTATGCTTATGTAAGTACCTTGAATTTTGTGAATTGAAAAACAACATTATATTACTGTCATAAAATATTAAAGAGTATAAAAGATAGAAAATTAACTTTGTAGTCAATATGGAGAGACTCCATGTCCCGCAGGAAGCACTAACATTGAAGAATGCATTAATTGGGAGCAGAAAGATGGGGCAAGAAAGAAGTTATCTCTATATTATAATTTACTGGAATATATCTCAATAGATGTTTGAAGTTATTATTAAGTAAAATTAAGAACTTCCAACCAAGATGGCAGAATAGAAGATACTAGTCTTCATTCTTTCACCAAAACAAATATAGACATTCATTCACAAACCAAAATAACCCAGAGAGAGCTTGAGGATCCATTAAAAAATTTACATTAACACAGTAGAGCAATATAATAGAGAATATTTACATAAAAAGAGTCGTTAGTGAGGTCAGCATACCTGAGATACCAGGAGATGAGTAGAAATGAAGAAAAAAGACAGAAGCATCAGTTTCAGCCACACAGTGGGAAAAACCATAATCTCCAGTTGCCTGCTCCACAGAGGGCACTGGCACATCTTGCCATTGTAGTAACCAACAGTCATTTCCTTTAAGAACTGTAGAGAGGTATATGTGGTTGCATCTCACTCTCCCTCAAGAAGCAGCCACCTTTGAGCTCCTTTGGGAAAAGAGACATCTTCTATCTTAAACCCATCTGTGCCCTGACCCCAGAGCCACTACTTCTGTATAAGGGTCCATATCCAAGCCCGGGCTTTATGGCTACACTGGGACTACCCACATCTCAGGCAAAAAAGCCATCACGAAATGAGCTAATTTTTACTCTAGGCCCTAGAGCCAAGCCCTCACTGTACATGCCCTCACTCCAGGCACTGGTTCAGCTGCCATAGACAGGAGACTCTGCCCTGACACCAGAGCTACTCTAATTTTGCACATCCTGAGCTCTCATTCTTCATTCCCTGGTTACTGTACAATCATTCATGCTTTGCATACCATTACTAACATTGCAACAGAGGTGTCTGTGCCTTGGGCATCAATGTCATTACTGCCCTGGATCCTACAGCTATGTGTGCGTCAAGCATCAGCTCCATGGACTCTCCCCAGGTGTCACTCAACAGACACCAAAGACATCCAGCACTGCAAGCAAGCTCACAAGCCAGACAGTGTCAGGAGGGTACCACTGAGCCACAACATCCCAGTGGAAGTAAGAGAGAGCAGGAGAACCTTAGCAGTCATCACTACTGAAGACCTCATTAATTTCCACTGCCATTTTACCATACAAAACATTGGCTACTGAGGAAGCCTGCAATCTTTGTTAACACCAACCTCAGCTGACAGTGCTGCACAAAGATTTATGGCAGGAATGCTCACTGGTGCTAGAACTCAGCAAGCAACCTTGCATCCTGCCAAGGGAAAGGTCTTTTCACAGTAAAACTACCTTGTAAAGTCTGTAAGATGTAACTATTCTACCAAATGTGCAGACGTCAACTTTAGTCAACAAGAACCATGAAAAACCAAGGAGTCATAACATCATGAATAGAATTTATTAAACTCTCAGTAGCTGATTCCAAAGAAATGAACATATACAAACTGTCTGACAAAAAACTCAAAATAATTGTTTAAAGAAAGTAGAAAGAAATAATTCAATAAAATAAGGAAAACATTAAATGACTAAAACAATGAATTTCATAGAGTAGTAAAACATAAAATAAATTAAACTGAAATTCAGGACATAAAAAATACAATGAATAAAATGAAATATGCAATAAAGAGCATCAACAGCAGAATTTATCAAGTAGAAGAAAGAATTTGTGAACTCAGAGACAGGTTATTTGAAAATATTCAGTCAGAAGAGAAAAAGAAAAAGAAATAAAAAATTCTTATGGGATTTATGATGCACCATTGAGATATTAGAATGATAAGGTGCTCTAGAAGGATAAAAGAGAGATAAAAGGTAGACAGCTTATTTAAAGAAGTAATAGTAAAAACCTTTCCAAATCTGAGGACATATACAAATATTCAGGTCCACAAACATCAAAAGTCTTTAATTAGATTTAATCCAAACAAAAATACACCAACAAACATTATGATCAAACTGTCAACAGGCCAAGAAAAAGAAAGGCCCTAAAAGGAGCAAGAGAAAAGAAGCAAATCACATAAAAGGGAGTTCTAATAAGGCTGGTATCAAACTTCACAGTAGAAATGTTAGAAGTCTAGTTGAGGGTGAGATAATATATTCAAGGTGCTGAAGTAAAACAACTTCCAACCACAAATACTGTACCCAGCAAAGCTGTTCTTCAAAAATGAAGGACATTTTTAGGATGAATTAAGAATTCATCACCATCTTATCTTTCTTGTAAGAAATGCTAAGGGAGTTCTTCAAGCTGAAAGAAATGGACAATAATTAGTAACATGAAATCGTGAAACTGTACAAGGTAAATGCACAGTCAAATTTGGAATACTTTAATGCTGTAATGGTGATGTATAAATTCCTAATATCTTTAGTATGAAGGTTAGAAGAAAAAGCTATTAAAATAATAATAGCTGTAATAATTTATTAAGGGATAAATGACACAAATGCATGTAAATTGTGAGATCAAGGAAATGAAACATGGAAGGAGTGGAGTAAAAGTGAAAAGTTATCTTCTGTTATTAAAATTAAGTTGTTATCAGCTTAAAATATCCTGGTATAACTATGAAAAAAGCTTCATTTTAATAACAAAGCAAAACCTATGGTAGATACACAAAAGATTAAAAAGTAAAAAAATAATGCATACCATTAGAGGAAATTATTCAATCACAAAGGAAGATAGCAAGAGAAGAAGAAAGGAACAAACGATTCAGAAAACAACTGGAAAAAAAAATTATAAAGAAGTAGTAAGTTCTTACCTGTCAATAATTACCTTGCAGGTAAACTAATTTTTTCAATCAAAAGACATAGGGTTCCTGAAAAGATTAAAAAACAGGACCCAACTATATGCTGCCTACAAGAAGTTCACTTCATCTTTAAGGCCATACATAGGTTGAAAGTAAAAGGCTGGAAAAATGGTATTCCACACAAATCGAAACAAAAAGAAACCAGGGGAAGCTCTACATATATCAAGTAAAATAGACTTTAAGTCAAAAACTGTAAAAAGAGACAAAGAAAGTAATTACATAATGATAAAGAGGTCAATTCATCAAAAGAATAATAAAAGTTTGAGTATACACACACCCAATATTGGAGTACCAAAATATTTAGCAGGTTCTAATAGATCCAGAAGGAGAGACAGACTGCAGTACAGTAATAGTAGGAAACTTTAATACTCTATTTTCAGCAATGGACAGATCAACCAGACAGAAAATTCAATAAGAAAATACTAGACTTTACTACACTTTAGTTCAAATGAACTTAACAGCATATAGGAGGGTAACTCAAAAAGTTCATGGAAAAAAAATTGTATTATCTTTCAATTCTACTTTGTACAGATCATTCAATCCTACAGCAGCAGAATACATATTCTTGTTAAGCATACACAGAACATTCTCCATGACTGATCATTTGTTAGCCAAAAAATAAGTCTTAACAAATTTAAAATGATTAAATTGATATCACATATATTTTCTGTCCACAATAATATGAAACTAGAATTAAATAATAAGTTATTTCAAAAATTTCGCAAATGTGTGGAAATTGAACAACATTTTTATAAACCACCAATGGATCAAAGAAATTAAAAGGGAAATTAAGAAAAAAAATCTTGAGACAAACAAAAATAGAAATACAACACACCAAAACCTATGGGATAAAGCAAAAGCAGCTCTAAGAGGGAGGTTTATAACAATAAAAACTTATGTCAAAAAGAAAGGATTCAAATAGACAACCTAATATTACATATTGCTGTGGACTGAATGTCCCCCCCAAACCAATTGAAGTTTGAATTGTGTCCCCCAAGCTTTATGTATTAGAAATTTGGCCCCCACTGTGACTGTTGGGAGGTGGGAAGTCTGATTATGGTAATAGGAAGGTGGGGACCTGAAGAGGTGATTAGATTCTGAGGACCAGGCCTAGTGAATGGATTAATAATGGTGGTCACGAGTATGGTTCCGAGGGCTTTAAAAGGAGAGCACATGACGAACTCTCTCTCTCTTTGCTCCACCAGTTTCTGCCATGTGAGACCCCAGGGTCACTGTCACTACCACCATTTGCAACAACACAGATAAACCTGGAGGACATCATATTAAAAGCCGGGCACAAAAAGACAAATACTGCATGATCTCACACTTACATGTGGAGTGTAAAACAGTAAAACTCATAAACAAAGGATAAATGGTGGTTACCAGAGGCTGGAGGGTGAGAGGTTTAGGAAAATATTAGTCAAAGGACACAAAATTTCCTTTATTTAGAAGGAATACGTTTAAAAGATCTATTGTATATCATGGTGATTAGTTAATAAAAATATATTGTTGTTGGGTGGCAGCTACCTTCCTGGCACAGATGGTTGCTACACCTAATGGCGACTGCTTGTTCCCTTCTTCGTTTTTCACACATGCTCAGGATGGCGCCTGGAGGATGTAAAGGGGGAGTGACAATGGGGTCGGGTAAAACCTTACCCCATTTACGGGGCTTAGCATCATTGGTGCAGAGAGCCTTCCGGGCTCGTGGACACTTCATGATCTTTACTATAAGCATAGGCAGGAGCCATGCATGCACGCATGACCTATAGGGTGATTGGCTTGTTAGGTGGAGACCCCCGCCAGAATCCCCCGCCCATTTAGCCCATTTATGCATAAATATGTAGGCTTTGAGTTGAATAAACGGAACTGCTTGACAGAACCCCCACCGCATCTGAGTGTTCCTTTGTGAGCCGGGTCGGGCCGGTGGCTGCACTTACCTATCTCCTGGGCTCTCCCGCCCGCTCCCTCTCGCACGGGGAGGAGGAGGCAGGGAGTCGTCTTCAGTCTCGTTCCCTTGAGCCGAGCGCGGTTTAGCTAGTTGTCGGGGGGCTGGCGTGGATGCCGACTCCCCCACTCCCCGACATATTGTGTATTTGTACGTTGTATTGATAAGAGGGGAGATTTTAAGTGTTCTCACCACAAAAATGTGGTAAGTATATGAGGTAATGCATATGTTAAACAGCTTGAGTTAGCCATTTCACAATGCACACATGCATCGAAATCTCATGTTGCACACCATATATACACACATTTTTTACTTGTCAATTAAAACAAATGAAAAATAAACTCACATTTCAAAAACATAATGAGAAAAACAAGCAATGATACATGATAGGGATCAGTAAATTATACAACTCAAGGATCAAATTGAGGCACATTTTAAATGGCTGTAAAGAGAAAGAAGCAGCAGCAGCATCAGGGACATATGTAGTGTGCAAAGCCTAAAATATTTACTATTCAGCTCTTTACAGAAAAAATTTGCTGAAGTGAATATACAACATCTATCTCCTTGCAGAAAAAGCGTGCTGAACTGAATATACTACATCTACTTTTAATTATATTTAATTTTTTCTATTTATGTGAATTTTACAAACAAAATCTTATAACTCATTTTTACTTTTAATAAATGACATTGGAAGGGGAAATAATAATTGCTTTACTATGTTTAAATATCATTATTTTTATATTTTAGTTAAAATAGGCAAGAACTGTCAGTTTAATCTTGGGGCAGAGAGGTAGGTTAACAGCAGGAATCAGATGGGTTGGCCTCAAAGGCTATGAATAATGGAAGACAGAGTTGGGTGGAAGTAGAAAAACAAAAAGCTAAGGTTTCTTTATTTACTAGATATCAGGGACAACAAGACAATGAAATTGCACATGTTCTGGCATGCACACATACACATGTGCCCACAAGCAGAATCAAGCATAACAGGTACTCGATAAATATTTCTTAAACAAATATCATCATTTTATATATTGCAGTTAAGAATAAACTTTGAAATAGATTGTTTAGTTTTGGTTAAAACCAATGATACAAGTAACTTGCTATAATAAAAAAATGACTTTCCATTAATATTAATTCATATATTTATGATTTTTACCTACATTAGTTGGACATTAGATTTTGTGGAATTAATTATGTAACATGAATTATTTGCAAAATAGAAACCAGCAACCTACGAGTTTGCATTGAGCCTCCTTCAGGATGCAGTTTTACTTGTGATGAGCTTAGTGACAAGTGAATGAACATTACAGAAAAGTTCAAGAATCCTGCTTATCCCCACAGAGATTCTATCATGACAACAACAAACACAACAACAATATCTACTAAGTGTTCATTATGTGCTGGACCAGTTATAAGGGTTTTATGTAGATTCTATTAAGAGCTTTGTATAGGTTATCACTGATCAAATGTAAAATGAAATTATGTAGCAGAAGGTACACACCATGATTGCAGAAAATGTTGTGTAGGAAAATCATTTTAGCAATATAAGAAAAGACTTTTCTTTAAGCCCTCTAATGTTGGCTGATGCATCTTCTGGAGAATATTTAGACTTTAAGCTACCGTATTTTCCATAAGCAATGCCAAATTTCAATACTCTTTGAAAATCATTTTCTCATAAGAGTATTGTGACAAATGAGCTTTCAAGGAGTATTGTTAGCTTCTTGGCATGAGTTTTCCAAACTACGTCACTCAAATTTATTCAGAGCCCCTGTGCCAATGGCAACTCTGAAAGAAGTTTTACAAATGTATGTTCTGATGCCAGTTATTATCATAAGGTTTGTTGTAAACAGTTTATCCTCTAAAGAATTGTAAAATATTAATATACTATAACTATTTCAGATTTAGGAAAGATGAAATTCAATCATATTTTTAGTAAAAATAGATACTTTTAAGATTAATTCGTCCTTAATATACTTTGCTATTGACATTTTCCCTGGAGTCAAATATATTTCATAATGTCGTAAATCCACAGGAAATTATACTGATTGTCTATATTCTTATATCAAACAAAGGGAGGAATATATTATGCTTTGAAATACTACTTCAATATGATCATTTTAAATAGCCGTTAGTTTGCAGGGCCATGTCATTTGGTAGTCTGGTGGTAAAGAAAATTTACTAGAAAATGCCCCTCAAAGAAACTCAGCTTCTTTTGACTTATTTCAAGTGATTCACTTTCTTTGTTCACTCATATGTTGAAAATTAGAAATTATTTAAAAGTAGGCATATTTTTAATTAACAAATTAACTACCAGTGCCAGTTAGTGTTACTATATCTCAAGTCCAAAAGCCCACCCTTCTAAACTCTGCTTGTGGTGTTGGGATTCATAATCTGCCAGCCATGTGTCTCCTTTGCCAGTGAGGGAGGTGTCTATAAGGGTCCATCTAGAGAAGAGCTGTGGAAATTTGGGAGAAGGGAGAAATGGACTTGCCCTTTCCTGGTGCCATGCTGGTCCTGCCAACATCAATTCATCAATGGCCTGGCAGAGGCATTTAGGTCCAGCATCCAGTTTTTCTTCTGTTCCCCATAATCAGCTTTGATGTGTTCCCTTATAGGTGGCAACACCAGGACTGCAATGCTCCCTCCTTAATAGTCCAGCAGTGCAGCCTCCACCACATTTAGGAGGTATCAGCACCAGCTGGCCGCACTCCCAATTCAGTGGTTCTAGTCTCAGCTCCACAGAACCTCTCCTCCAAGCTTTTAAGTTCTAATGACACAAATTCTTGCCTTTGTTTGCTAAATGAGTTCTAGAAACACTATCCATGTGTTGCCCCAAATTCCCTTTTCCTGTTCAGTTGCTAACAATGAGTTCTTTGCATTCATTCCCCTCTGTAAAAATAAATGGTGTAGCTTCTGTTTTCCTTACTAAATTGTGGCTTGTATCACCTTTGATTAAGGACTTGACTTGTCTTATTAAATGTATAAACAGTTCTTTTTGATTGCTAAGTTAAAATTAAAGCAGAAGAAAAAATAACTTGTTTTTCTTAGCTTTCTTTCCAGTTTATACAGTAATGGGTGGTAAATGATCATTAAATAGAAAGTAAAAGAAAAAGGAAAGACTTGATATATTTCCACACTGCCATTTCTCAGTACATAAAATATCTAGGTATTAAATTGTTATGTGTTAATACTTTAAGACATAAAGTATAAGTATGCTGGTCAGCATTCGCCAAATATTAAGAAATCATTATTTAATGATGCCTGGAATACAGTACATGCATGTATAGGAAGATAGACAAAATAAATAGGTCACATGACAAAAATACATTGAGGTTTAAGATGTTTTGTTTTAGGGCGATATACATATATATGATGAGGGTGTGTAAGATAAAGACAATTTTGAAGGAAATTCATTAAATCACATTATTTATTAAATGAACAAACAAACAAGCAAATGTTTCTCTGTCTTTACCCGTTCTAGAAAAAAAAAAAAAAAGACAGGACAATTTGATAGTTTTCTCTAAATTCTTTGTCAAAATGATCAGTGCTAGGAATATAAGGCCTGTGTATTAGGTCATGTGTGTGGAGTCTTTTGACTCCCCAAAAGACAGTGGTAAAGATTAACCCTGCTCTTTTTTGTTTTTCTGGATTAGTAATTACCAGGGAAATCAGTGTTCCAGCAATTCTTATTAGAATAAAAATAATATATTCCAACACACACTTTCTCTATTACTGCCCCAGTTAAATACTATGTCTTTAATAGCAAAAGAATAGAAAAAGATGGGGGAGAGGGGGAGGTGGAAAGAAGAGTATTCCATGTTTCCTATTTTTCATGATTGCATTCCTATGCTTTTGATTATGGGCAAAATTAAAATCTGATCGCCCTCTTGCAAATTGGAAAGCAAATTAAGTATATGAGCAGTTGTTAAGATACTGTTTTTTCTGCAGTTCAGATCTAAGTATGATTATCTTTTACAGCATGTATAAATTTCTCTCTATCTTAAAATCCTTAAAGTTTTTTTTTTTTTTTAAAGGAAGTAATTGGTTTGAGGCTAAAATCATTTAGTTCATTATTAATCAAGATATTCTCTTTTCTAAATTTTCTGTCAATTTTAATTTAAAGAGAGTTTACACTTAAATAACTTACTTGTATATTTGTTTAGGATTTTAACTTCAAATAAAGTCTGTAGAGCAAACCTTCACTGTTGACTAAAGGAGGGTTAAATTTTGCATTCTTCAGGTAATCTTAATTTGAAATATTTAAAAATATCTAGGAATCATGAAGTGTATGACTAAAAGTGAGCAATTGTGAATTGAGTGAATTTTCATCTAAAACATTTCCTATCTGCTTCCTATATGTTCAAATAAAAAATAATTGTTTAAATATGTATGTGTCAAGTAGCTAAACCAACCTAAGGCATAAAAATCAAGAAAATGGTCCTATGAATATTTTTTCTAATTAAAAATATCAAACTATCATAAAAATATAAATAATTATTTCTTTGTTTAGCAATAATTTAAAATATGAACACAGAAATTTAACATAATTACAATTTTTTTCATTTTATTTTGATTTTAAATTGTCTTATTGGTTCTCAAAAAAATGTTTAACAGTTTTTTACTAAAGCTTTGAAACATGTTCTTAGTTCACAAGTTGCTTTCAGACTTTAGTACTACAAATTAACACAGGTTTGCATGAAAAGTGCATAACACACATAAATGTAAAATATAAGATTTTAATATTCAACCTAGAAATACTGACAGATTATTGCTTTAATATCATAAAATTATCTTTATTCCTTATAGGGAAAATAAAAGCCTCAAGAGATAAATACTTTATTTTGATTTTGCTCCATATGACTTAAATTTAAAATTAAAGGATGCTTTGATCTTGGTCTTTAAACATTGACAACTCATCTGACAGTCTCCTCCACAAAGTAGGCAGCTGAAAATAGCCTAAAACTGACAATTATGCTTGTTTCTAGATTTTGTTTTTACTAATTTGACTAACTTTCTGTTTATGTTTGCCTTGTAATTAGATTATTGAGTTTTCTTATAGTCTCAATATTTTCATCTGCTCTGGTGCTTTCAGTGACCCAGTTAAGCCTGCTTACTTAAGACACAAGGAAGGAAGGATACATGACAGAGACTCAGGAAGGGAAATTGTTTTTAATGGTTTCTTTCTATTTTGTTAATTTTCTTCAAATTGTAAGCTCCAACTACAGCCAAGCATTACAGGTTCTAGGTATGCTACTAACTCCAAGCTTCCTAACCTAATAAAAACTGAATAATCTCCCTTGGCCTCTGGTTATTCATCTTTAATATAAGGCATCTAGATTAAATCTGCTCTATTTTCTTAGTATTCAAATGTGCCTATATTTGAACATAACTCTTTGTAAAATATAATTTGTATTTAATTAGTTGAGGTCCACTCTGAATTGCCAGAATTCCTGCTTTGTTATTCCTATTTAAATTAATCTTTACCTTTTTATTTAAGAGAAGTAAAAGACAATTTGAACAGAGAAGTTTTTCAATAGAAAATAGGATGTTTGTTTTCTAACAATGTTTTGGTGACAGGTGCACTATTGGGGTAGTATGAATTTAAGGCCTTGAAAGGAAGCATTGGAATTTAAATGTGCTTCAGTTGGGAGTGAGTATATGGTTTAAATGGTTTGAAGAATGTAAAGACTAGACGATCTATGGGCCAGCTGGCTAGCTGAACATTGCAGCAATAATCCTTCAATGGATGTTGAGACCCTGGACTGAAATGGGGAGTGGAATTTATCATGAGATTATGGAACTCCAACATTGAAATGAAGTAGAGAGAAGCAATACATAATCTAACGGGATTTTCATCTTGAAGTAGAAAAAGGCAGAGGTGGAAAACAGGTACGAAAAACTGTTTTGATTAAAAAAGAATAATATGGTCATAGGTACATACTGAAATGAGAATGAGAAAACCAAATGAGATCACTGGGTTTAAAGTGGGTTTAGACTTATACGCATCTATACGTAGAGGTGGGAAGTTGTCATTCACTGATTTCCAGCTAGATCTCCTTATATACTCAATTCTTAATATCATCTTCCATTACAGCATCTATAAATTTATCTCTATTTTGAAATCCTTATGGATTTTATTTTTAAATAAGGTCATTGGTTGTGGCCAAAATTGATCAATTAGTTAATAAAGACACCTTTCTGTAGATTTGATTAGACTGTTAATAAATAATATACTTTGCTCTTAAGGAGTAGAAATTTGTTTTAATGCTAATGATATAGCTGATATTTAGAGAAATGAATTCCAAAGGATTAAGAAAAAGCGCCACTTTTGTACATTTAGTATGAAAAAGACGAGTTCTACACCTGAAGCCATTCATAGTTGAACCCTATTTACACTTTTAAGCTTCACTTTAAAATCACTACATGTCACATAGTTTAAAGTGGCTTTCTCATCACAGTACGGTTATTTTTAAAATTCAATTTGCATCAACATAATTCCAACTGAAGTTAAATTGTCAGGGCTTTACATAATGTACATTTCTCACAGAGTGAAAATTTTATCTGAAAATGATAAAGAGTAGATCACATTAAGTCAATGATCACATATGGAAATAAATTCAATTAAATTTCAAAATGCAATACCAGCCAGATTTCAAGATAATTTAATTAAACTGTGATGGATTTAAATTTGCAGTATCTATTACTTAAAATTATTTGCTTAGTCAACTAAACTTGCATATAAATGCACGAACATGTAAGTTTTTTCCTATGAAAAGTCCAGTCAGCCAAATATGCAATATGCAAAGATGTATCAAATCAAAATTAGTCATATATAGTCGATCAAATTTTATATTTCTGATAAAATCAATTAGTTCAGGCAGTAATTGATTTGTAATCTGGATATGCATAGATTCTGAAAAAATATAGTATTATAGCATATATTGTTTAGATATTGTGGGGGAAATAGAATAATTTAGTCAGGCTCCCTTGGCTCAGGTCTGGCTGGGGGGTCAAGCAGCACATTTCTTGTAAACAAGTTGTGTGGGTGGAGTTAGTGTGCATGTGTGCCAATGTATCTTTTTAGTTTTGTAGCTATTGTGTGTTCTGCAGTTTGTGAAGCAGGCTCACAGCACAGAGCTCGTGTCTAACAATAGAGCATGTTTACTCTGCTGGTGGTTGCTCAGTTTCAGTTTTTCTTTGGACCTTGCCAGTAGCAGTTGAGTTTCTGAGTTTCTCCTTTGTACTGCCCAGCTCCTAGATGTGTGTGTGCTGATAAAGACTATTCCTTCTTCAACCAAGGCTCCAAGGCCTTTTTTCCAGTTACCTAGCTCATAGACCTGCATGTAAAGGGTTTGTGAACGGGCTGGAGGGGTCTGTGAGCTTCAGATGTTAGCCCTAGCTCTACAGATATAAATGTGAAAAATAGATTAACTGACGTGTTACATCTTAAAGATTTTTAAATAGGGATTAATGAAGTCAATAATGTAAGGAATTATCAATGCATATTTTTAAAACAATGTTTAAACCTCAAATGTTGGTTTTTTTTCATTATAACACACTAATAAAAATAACAGATTACAAAATTGTTTTGCTATGATCCAGGTATATCTATATCTCACAAAATTGCTCTCTGTGCTTCTTTCTCAAAGAGAAAAAAAAAAATTAGAGTCAATCCTGAAAAGATGGCATCTTGTTACCAATTCTCTGAAGTCCTCAACTTATCAGCTTTACTCAACATATCTCTGGAATAGTAGGTAAACTGGGAATCTGTAGTAAATATTTGAGTTGTGGACTCTATTAAAATATAGGGAAAATCAGAGCAAGTAGCCTTTGTGACATAATATCTAACTTGTGGACTCAGATCTCACCTGAGTATGTCTAAATCACCTCAGAAAAGAGCTGTACCAGCATACTTGTGTGACATATGGAAGCCTTCCTGACTCTCTGATCTTTGAGAAAACAGAAGCAATCTGAATTTGTAGGTGAAGTTGTGCCTAGATAGAATGGTTAGGGGAAACTCTTCTTGCATCTGGAGTAAACTGCTGGCAGGGAGAATGTTTTCCCATGTGTATGAGTGTAAACAGAAGGTCAATAAGAGCAGAAGCTACTTTAATTAATAATTATTTGCATGTAGCACCTCAGCAGCTTGACTGGACTATAGAGAGAATATAATATCATAAAGAAGAAAAGAAAAGTAATAAAACATAAATCAGGAATCAAAGGCTGATGGCAGCACTGAAAGCCTTGATCACGCACCTCATGTTGAAGTGACACTAATAGACAAGTCAGATTGGAAAATGAGCACCAAAATAACAAAATTCTGCAAAATCCAACTGTAGTGCTGATAACATCAAGGTCAAGGTTTGGATCTCTATATCAGCCAGACACAAACAAACAAAATAAACAAAGCAAAGTCCAATTGGAGTGCACATACATGTGTGCACACATACACATACACTCACACACACACCACAAAGATTGAATAATTTTTTAACTAAACACACATTTCATATATAAAATATTATTAGGTGCATCAAAAAATATCCACCTTTGAAAACAAACTAATTGCTTAGAAGATGAAGAAATATGTAATAACAATGATAATTTAGAATAAGTAAAATAATCAAATAAAATATTAAGATATATGAAGGCAAGATGCAGGTGATATAATATGTAAATTATAAGAGTTCCAGAGTATAATTTCTCTTACCTGAATAAAGATTTGAATCTACCCATTGAAGGACTCATGGTAATCCAGGGTAAATAAAGAAAAATTAAAAAGTAATGGTTAAATCCTTAACTTACAAAGAGAAAATTTAAAAAAAAAAAAAAGAAAGAAAAAATGTTACAAAGTCCAAGACCTATACAGACAAGCTACCATAAAACTAGACCTAGAATTTAGGTGTTAACACTGTTAACATAGTCCATAAGTAAAAAATCACAGTGCTGAAAATATTACGATTTTAATCTCTTGTCAAATGGTTACTAAATATTTTCTCCATCCTGTGGTTGCATCTTCACTCTGTTGATTGTCTTTTGTTGGGCAGAGCTTTTCATTCTGATGTGATCCTCTATGCCTGTTTTTGCTTTTGTTGCCTGGGCTTTAGAAGTCTTCTCTATAAAAATTTTACTGTGACCAAAAGAAATTGTTTATTTTTTCAAAAAAAACAACTTTTCTTTTAATGGAGCCTTTGTATAATTTTTTTTGTCTCTATTTCATTTAATTCTGCTCTATTCTTTATTATTTATTTTTGTCTACTAATTTTTGAATTAGATTGTTCTTGCTTTTCTAGCTCTAACATGAGCAACATTAGGTTGTTTATTTCAAATTTTTCTCCTTTTTTGATGTAAGCACTGATGGCAATAAACTTCTCTTAGTATTGCTTTCACAGTATCACATAGGTTTTGGTTTGTCGTGCTTCTATTTTCACTTGTCTCAAAAAAAATTTGATATTCTGCTTAATTTCTTCTTTGATCCATTAGTTGTTCAGGATATTGTTGCTTAATTTCTATTTATTTGTACAGTTTCCAGAGTTTTTCTTGTTATTGATTTCTAGTTTTATTCTGTTTTAGTCTAAAGAGATACTAGATGTGATTTCAATTTTCAAAAATTTATTGTCTTTAATTATGGACTAACATGTGGTCTACCCTGGAGAATTATCCATGTGCTGATGAGAAGATTGTGTATAATGCAGTTGTTGAATGAAATATTCTACAAAAATATCTGTCAGGTCAGTGATGTCTATACTGCAATTTAAATCTAATGTTTCTTTTTTGAGTTTTTGTCTAGTTGATTTGTCTAAGGCTGAGACAAGGGTGTTAAAATCTACAGCTATTATTGTATTGGGATCTATCTCTCTATCGGTCTGCCGCCGGCTGACCCGAACAGCCCTAGCCTCGTTCCTTTTGGTGGGTGAGCAAATGGCCCAGATTCCCCTTTCCCTCCTGTCCCCTTTGGAAGGAGACGGGGGAAGAGAGCTGTGAAGAGAGGTGAGCACACCACCGGCCCCAAAAACAGCCCGGTTAAAGGACACTCAGATGCGGCAGCGGGTTCTATCGAGCAGTTCTGTTTATTATCACACAAGCACTTGCTTTTAAAGGCAAATGGGGAAGGGAGGTTTTTTACATAATCTTTTCAGCTTAAAGGTCAAGGGAGCATGCATCCTGTCTCAATGCCTAGCTATTGCAACTTCGAGTGTGGAAGCGCGTATTTGGCCAATAAGGGCTAAGGCAAGGTTCCCACAGACACCCCCACCCTGCTTCCTCCCGGCGCCATCTTAGGCTGCCACATTAATACGCCCTTGTGGGCCCATAATGGCGCCACTTGTAATGTCACTTAAGGTGGCGTTAGTTTTTAAAGCCCAACATCTCTCCATTAGATCCAATAATATTTGCTTTATATATCTGAATGCTCTGATGTTGGTGCATATATATTTGCAATAGTTATATCCTCTTGCTCTATTGATCTTTTCATTATTATATAATGCCCTTATTTGTTTCTTTTTATAGTTTTGGTTTAAAGCCTATATTTTTCTGATAAAGCATGGCAATTTCTTCTTTTATTTCTTTTTTTTTTTTTTTTGCTTTCTACTTGCATGGAATATCTTTTTCCATACTTTCACTCTTAGTTTATGTGTTTCTTTACAGGTGAGGTGAGTTTCTTATAGGCAGCATACGGTTCGGCCTTGTTTTTTTACTCCTTTAGGCCAGTCAATATCTTTTGAGTGGAGAATTTAATTTATTTACATTCAAGGTTGTTACTGAAAGGTAATGACTTACTTCTGACATTTTGTTGTTTTATGGTTGTTTTATAGATCCTTTGTTCCTTTCTTTTTCTCTCATTGTCTTTGCTATTTTGTGGTTTTCGTAGCAATAAGACATAATTTCTCTCTTTCTCATTTATGTAACAACTCTACCAGTGAGTTTTATTTCTTCATATGTTATCTTAATAATAGTTATTATTCTTTTGCTCCTACATGTAGGATTCCCTTGAGAATTTCTTGTAGGACTGGTCTAGGAGTCTGTTTTTATTTGTCTGGAAAAGACACTATTATTCCCTTATTTCTAAATGATAGCTTTGCTGGGTATAGTATTTTCGACTGGCAGCATTTTTCTTTCAGGACTTTGAATATATCATCCTACTTTCTTAGCCTGAAAGGTTTCAACAACAACAACAAAAAACAATCCAATTAAAAATTGAGCAAATACAAATGGCCAGCTGGTATATGAAAAAATGCTCAACATCACTAATCATCAGGAAAATGCAAATCAAAACCACAATGAGATATCATCTCACTTCAGTTAGAATGGCTATTATTAAAAAACAAAAAAATAACACATGCTGGGGAAGATGCAGAGAAAAGGGAACTCTTATACACTGTTGGTGGAAAAGAAATTAGTACAACCTTTATGAAAAACAACATTCAGGCTTTTCAAACAACTAAAAATATAATTACCATATGATCAGGCAATTCCTATGCTGGGTATTTATCCAAAGAAAAGGAAATTAGTATACCAAAAAGATATCTGCACCCTTATGTTTATTGCATCACTATTCACGAATGACTAAAATATGAGATTAACCTACATGTCCACCTACAGATGAATGGATAAAGAAAAATGATATATATGAACAATGGAATTCTGCTCAGCCATGAAAAAGAATGAAATCCTGTCATTTGTGGCAGCATGGATGAGACTGGAAGACATTATATTAACTAAAATAAGTCAGGCATAGAAAGATAAATATAACATGTTCTCCCTCACATGTGGGAGCTAAAAAGAAAGTTATAAAGTTAAACTTTTAGAAGTAGAGAGTAGAATTATGATTCCTAGAGGCTGGGGAAGGGAGGAGAGAGGGAAAGAATAGGAAGAAGTTGGTTAATGGACACAATTTTACAGCCAGATAGGAAGAACAAGTTCTAGTGGTGTACAGTATTTTAGGCATCTGTGATTAACAATAATTTTTTGTTACGTTCTCAAAAGTCTATGAAAGAGTAGATAAAATGTTCTCATCACAAAAAAAGGGTAAGGTTTTACAATGATGAATATGCTAATTACCTTGATTCAATCTTCACGCAATGTAAATATGTATTGAAATATAATTCTGTACCCAATAAATATCTATAATCAATGCATTTCAATAATAAATAAATTTATTTATAAAGAAAATTAGGATAAAAAGTATCTTGAAGTTTACTATGTTGGCTTACTTTTAATGGTCAAGGATATATGTATAAAATGTTGCATGGAAAATATATATCTTTAATGTAACTGTACTTGGTTTAACAAGATGCTCACACAACAGAAAGAAACAGAGCTGGACAGTTTGAATAACCAGCAGAATTCTGTCCGTCATTTTGTGCCCACTGTGAAGCATAAGAACATTGAATAGGTGCCCATATTATGAATATTCTCTCTCAATTCACAGGAGACAAAGTGTCAATGTGAAAAATGTAAGAAATTTCACTTTGTTGTAATTAAAAGCCTTCTTAAACAGAAAAAGGGGCAAAGAATGCAAATTGGCCATTTTTAGAAGAAAATAGCCATAGACCAAATAAACTTATGAAATGATACTCAAAGCATCTTTAGTTCCCAGGGATGTTCTTGTTACATGTTGCTTTTTACTCTTTAGATTCAGAATAATTAAACAGAGTGGAAACTTCCACTGCCTGTTAGGATGTGGAGTACCAGATATTCTCATGAATTCCCAGGAAATTGTGTTGCTAGATTGCATTCTTGTAAACAAGCTAAAAATAAAAATAATGTATATGCATAAGTAAAAATATATTTGCATGATATTTCTCATAGTTTGTAGTTATTCCATAACAGGAAAAATTTGAATGCATATAAATAGGAATATATTTGCATAGTACTTTATCTGATGGTGTTGCAAATATTACATAGCACGTTCTATGGGCCAGGCCTTTTCTAAGCACTTATAGTTATTATTTTGTTTACTTTCCAAGCAATTTTATGAGTTAGGTAACGTTATTGTCTTTATTTTACAGATGGGAAAACTGATGCAAGGATAATTTAAATAATGTATAAAAGGCCACACAAATAATAAATGGGGAGAGATTGGATGAGAATGCAGAGTCTGTTTCTAAAGTCTGTGCTCTGAAACACTCTGTGTAATTAACATATGACTAGACACTTGCACACAACCTAAAATAATGACCTAGGTCTATATTTATTGATTTGTAGAATTGTTCATAATTTTTTTTAAGTAAGAAATAAAGTTAGAGAGAAAAGTATATATATACACAGAGAGAAAGGGAAATATGTGGATGATATGTAATCTAGGTTTTTGATATTAATTATGGGTAGGTTGAGTAGGTAAGATGGGGAAATAGTGAAGAGAGAGGTAAATAGAGTATTTCTATTTGGTTATCTTTATGTTGTTTTGAAACTTACAGTATATACAAGTTAGTTTTTTTATTATTGTTATTGAACGTGTGGTGGAGTTTAATAAAAGATTTTGTATTCAAAAATACACTCAGTTTTTTAATTGGGTTGCTTGCTTTTTCTTGTAAAGTTGTTTGAGTTCCTTGTATATTCTGGATATTAATCCTTTGTCAGATGTATATTTTGCAAATATTTTCTCCCACTCTGTTGGTTGTCTTTTAACTCTGTTAATTGTTTCTTTTGCTGTGCAGAAGCTTTTTAGTTTGATATAATCCCATTTGTTTATTTTTCCTTTGGTTGTCCGTGCTTTGGGGGTCGTATTCATGAAGTCTGTGTCCAGTCCTATTTCCTGAAGTGTTTCTCCTATGTATTCTTTAAGAAGTTTTATTATTTCAGGGTGTATATTTAAATCCTTAATCCATTTTGAGTTGATTTTAGTATATGGTGAGAGGTCATCACAGCACTCTTTACAATAGCCAAGAGTTGGAACCAGCCCAAATGTCCATCATCAGATGAGTGGATACGGAAAATGTGGTACATCTACACAATGGAATACTACTCAGCTATAAAAACGAATGAAATACTGCCATTTGCAACAACATGGATGGACCTTGAGAGAATTATATTAAGTGAAACAAGTCAGGCACAGAAAGAGAAATACCACATGTTCTCACTTATTGGTGGGAGCTAAAAATTAATATATAAATTCACACACACACACACACACACACAAAAAAAAAAAAAAACAGAACGGGGGGGGGGAAGAAGATATAACAACCACAATTGCTTGAAATTGATACAACAAGCAAACAGAGGGGACATCGGTGGGGGAAGGGGGGAGGGGGGGGAGGGAGGAGGGAGGGAGGTTTTGGTGATGGGCAGCAATAATCAGCCTCAATGTATATTGACAAAATAAAATCAAAATAAATAAATAAATAAATAAATAAATAAAAATCCAAAAATAAATAAATTAATTAATTAATTTAAAAAAATTAAAATATGAGGAATAGAAAAAAAAACAAAAAAAAACAAAAAAACACCAAATGCACACTCAGGCACATACACATAGGCACACACACACACTCACATTTTTACATTTAAACAAAAAATAAAGTTGAGTTATTTTCATTACTGCCTGTGAGCTGATTTAGAAAAACTATACTCCAAATAATTTATTTAATCTCTCTCTTTAGTTCGAGACATAAAATTTCAAGTTCAGGGAATCTGATATTCTCCCTGAATGTGATACCAACACTTTCTAACACATTGCTGGCCATATATTAAGCACTCAGTTAATGTTTATTTGAACCGATTTAAATTAAATATAAATTTTCATCTCCAATTGTCAAATTCATATGCAACTCAGATCTGGTACCTCCTTAAATTTAATCAGTTTAGGGTGGATGCCAGCAAAACTCTGAGTAGGTGAGATGGGGGATCTGTATTTGTGACTGCTTTATCTCCCTAAAATATTATTGTCTTGAATGGGACTGGCTGTGTCTTATTCATCACATCTTGCCTGCAATAACTAGATCAGTAATTTTCACAAAACTATTTTTTGTGGACAAGAACATTCTCCTTAATTAAATTGAATTGATGGATGCACCTACGTATTTCTGTAGGAAGCGTAGAATGTACTTTCAATGTTCTCCACATTTAGAAAACGTGATAATCATTGAGGCTTCAATTCACTGATGAAAGCATCTAAATTTGTGAACTAAGAAAAATGTATATACACAGCAAATTAAAAGAACACCTTTGGCTTTTGTACCTTATTCCATAATACTTCCAAAACAAATAAATTAAATAATAAATCTTTCTATTATTTCACCTTATCAGAAAGAACAGTTATCTTCTCAAATATTCTCATTTTAACAACAAAACTTGTATATCAAGTAGTTGATTGACTTTCACTCTAATGGTTCTATCTAAATGACTTTGTATAAATGCATAAATATTTCCTGACTCTAGTGAATTTTCAAATATTTTAAAAATTATGTTAAATATTTAAAATTAAAAACAGATATCCAATTTTTAAATTAAAAATAGATATCCTATAATAGTGGGTATTTGCTAAATATAGAATCTGTATGTTCATATTACAAACAAATAATAAAAATCTACCACAGTGCTATAAAATTTCTTGGAAGTCTAATCCTTTTTTGTAATTCCTTGTAGAAGATTATTTGAACAAGTTTATGGACAAAATAGAAGGATCCATGAGAAGACATTGAATATGATCAAGAATACTGTGAAGTAGTTATAGAACAAGCTTGGACCAATCTTTCTTTCATTCTCTTTTCACCAAATAAACCCAGTGATGGAGTTTGGATGTGTTGTCCCCTCCAAAACTCATGTGGAAATCTGATCCCCAATGTGGCAGTGTTGGAAACTGATTAAGTCATGGGGGCAGGTCCCTCATGAATGGATTAATGCTCTCCCTGGGGGAGGGGGATTAATGAGTGAGTTCTCACTCTATTAGTTCCCCCGAGGGCTGATTATTTAAAGGACCCTGGCACCTTCTCTCTCTCTCTTGCTTCCTCTCACCATGTGATCTGCTTGTACCCACTGGCTGCTGCCACTTTTCCGCCATGAGTAGAAGCAGCCCGAGGCCCATGCCAGATGCAGCTGTCCCAGAATCGTAAGCCAAATAAACCTCTTTTCCTTATAAATTACCCAGTCTCAGGTATTCTGTTATAGCAACACAAAACAGACTAAAACACCCAGTCAAAATGTTTCTCTAGTTTGACCTTATTATCAATGTACTTCAAATATATAAAACTGTTGGCAGTTCCTCACTGTGAATTGCTGGTTTACAGACATTTTTACTCTCTCCCTGCTTCTTAAACTGTTCATACCCATATGCGATCTGCTCCTAAATAGGGCAAAGTCCTTCTCCATTTTTTTTTTTTTTTGACATTTTTCCATGAATCCTCTAGCCTATATCTAGTTCCAGTGTGTTTGCCTTTTGTGTTTAAATTTTTATTAATTCTACAGTTCATGGCATCTTGTATTCCTATAATTTTGCATGTGTCACACCATATTGTAAAATTATCTTTTTACTTTGGCACAATCCAAATAATTTCTGTGCTGTTGGAAGGTACAAAGTGACTTTTTAAGGGTTGCATTTGTTGCATCTGGTACAATGCTTTATGCTTACTAGACATCAATAAAAGTGAATGGATGAAAGCTGAGGGAGGTGACTAGCCTTGGGTTGCTAAAACAATAGAGATTATAGTAATTCTTCCTTGATATTAACAAAGAAAAAATTCTATAAGCAAGCTGGACCAGCAGAAAGTCAATCTCCTTCATGAAATAAGGCAACGTGAAATAAAACATTAGGTTAAACTCTTTGGGATTACACTGTGCTTTATTTAAACTTAAATTCTTTCAGTTCTACTATGTGTATGTTATTTTCATGTAAAAAAAGGTGAAAATGAATAGAGATTTGATTGGAATTTGTGACACATCTATAGTACTCCTAAAAAAATCATTTTTACTTTCTATCAGTAGATACTCAAGTAACAATCCCCATAATTTCAGTGATTAGTTCTAGGCAATTTCATTTGGGTTTGTTCGCTTAGGAATTTCTAAAACGTAATTATGTCATCTGCAAATAAAAAGTATTACTTTTTTCCAGTATGAATTTATTTTATCTTTCTTGCCTTAATGTACTAGCTAGAACCTCAAGTATCATTTTAAATTGAAATGGTGAGAGTGACCATCCTTGCCTTCTTCCCACCATAAAGGGTGAAAACGAAGTGTTTCACCATTAACCGTTCAGTACCTGGTGGAGAAAGTTCCCTTCCATGCCCAATTTTTAGGAGTTTGTTTATCACAGGTGGTGTCGGGTTTTGTCAAATGTGTATTCTAGCTGCTTTTAAATTTCTCTGTATCAATGGCGGTCAATAATTTAATACTGATGTGTTTTAGAGGTTTTTTGTATATTTTTTAAGTGTAAATTTTGGTTATACCTGGTATCATGTTTGTGATTATCCTTGGAGGTCATTGAGTGAGCTTCTTCAATCTCTGGCTTTATAATTTTGGTCAAATTTGGAAAAGGTTTAGACATTATTTTTCCAAATATGTCCTCTTCTTTTTCTCCCTCTGGGACTCAAATACACATAGTTTACACTAAAAGATAATGTCTCGTTAATGAATGAGGCTCAGTTTAAATTTTCAGTTCTTTTTTTTTCTCTTTATCCTTCATTTTTAGTAGATTCTACTGTGATATCTTCAAGTTCATTGTTTTTTTTGTCTGCAATGTCTAATATGCTATTAATTTTCATCTAACATATTTTCTTTTTAGATAACATTTCATTTATGGAAGTTTCTATCTTCATAATATTGTCTTTTTTTTCTTTTTTTTATATTATGACCATGTTTTTCTTTAAATTCTTGTGTATACTTTCACCAGCTGCTTAAATATCCTTTTCTATTAGTTCCAGAATATGTTTCAATATTGTGTCTGTTTCTATGGACTGGGTCACTTATCTCTGGCATATCTTATCCAGTAACTTTTTTAGATGTTCAGTATCGTGATACTGTATTGTTAGATCTCTGGTTATTTTTTTGTTTAATTTTGTTTTGTTTTGTATTCCCTTAGAAGGTGGGAAATTTTGTTTGGTAAGCATTTAAACTACTTTGTGATCATTTTAATCTTTTTCAGACCTTTTCTTAAGCCTTGTTATTATGGTTTTAGAGTAACCTTCACTACATGTATAGCTCATCTCTCCTACTTACGTGTGACCCCTTCAAGGTCTCCACTAAATGAACCAACTAATCATTTAGGACTATCAACTCTGGGTAATTGCAGCTGAAATATGTCTCCTCTCTCATTATTTGAACCCCCCCAAATTATTGAGCTTACCAGTACACTTCCCTGCATTTTTTTTAACTGAGTTTGTAGAGTTTCTATCTGTGCATGCACTGTCTAGTGATCAGCAAACAACCCAGGGGAATGCCTAAGCAGAGGTCTGGAGCTCTTTCTCTGTGTATCATCTTCTTTTCTATAACTTTTCTCCACAACTTCCAGGCTCTCAGCATTATATTCTGATCTCTACCTCTACTTCAGTAAAGCCACTGTGCTCTCTGTGGCTCTCCTGACACTTCGTGGAAATCACCTCCAGACAACTGTATTGCTCACCTATTTTGTTCCCCCTCTGTCAAGAATCTCATTCTTCTGCTGGCTTATTGTTAATTGTATATAAAAAAAAAGGATTACACCTTTCATTGAGCTTTTTAGTTTATTATTTTTGGAGGTTAAGTGCAGTTTTTGTTACTACATCATGACTGAAAGTAGAATTCCAGGTATTATGATTTTTAAGTTTTTACAAATTTGACTGAAAAACAATATTCATGCATGTGCATACTCACCATTTAAATTCCTTCAGTTGTATATTGTCCATTAATAGTACGTACGTTGACTATTTTATTGATTTATAGGAATTTTTTTAGATAGATTCCAAGTTTTTGTCATATATAAAACATAATTTGTTTTTCCTTTTCATTTTGCTTTCAGTTTTGTTCATTCTGGTTTATTTTATATGCAGACTTTCAGAAATGTTTGTTCACTCAAATCTATCAGTTTTTCTTTTGTAGATTACCTATCAAATTATATTTAAAAGGCTACCTTAAATGTTAGAGTACATAAATATAACAAAAATTTTATTCTAGCAAGTTAGCTTCATATTTAAATATGTGATTTACCTGTTATTTACTTTTGATTCATAATGTATGAAACTGATAGGTCCAACTATCTACTGACAATCCATGTTCCCAGTTCTCTATTTCCTTTCCAGGGATATAGTAGTCCTGATTTGCATCTAGATTGGATTATGTTACCACACCTCACCAATAGAACATGAGTAAAAATACTGTGTGTCACTTGCAAGCCATAGTGTTGGGGGTGTGCTTTTGGTCTCTCTTCTCTGTTTGTTTGTTGGGTATAGAAAACTTCAAATCCTTGTTATGGCCAATGTTAGGATTGAGTCTAAAAGAAAGCTGCTCTCTGATGAGGAAAAACAGTGTGGGGCATTACACAGGTCATTATACTTTTATAGTATCTTTATTATATCAATTAGCATAGCTAATAATGAGATTAATAAATAAGGGGTTATTGTATTTTTTTAAACAATTAGTCACTTATTTCAATATCATTTATTGAATGATTCATTCCTCCACTTCAGTAATAATGGGATTATCATTGTTCCAAACAATTGGCCTCTTGTCACATTACAGTTTATTGAGTGATTCATCTATCCTCAATTTTGAGATATCACCTTTTCACAAAATAAATTTTCTCTTATAACAGGGTCTATGTCATTACATTTTTTTTATTTATCAATTTTTATGTCAGATGCACACTATGTTTAGCATCTTGCTTACTCAGTAGTCTTTAACATTTGTAAAGGAAAATTTGCTTTAATGTTTAATTTTTCTTGTCTATTCTTATTTCTTTATTCTACCAGATGACTTAAGAATTTTTCAGCAATTAAAAAACAGTATGTCAGCTGAAATTATGAACTAATTTATGAACTAATTGGGTAGAAATTTTATCTTTGAAATATTATAGTTATATTCATGAACATATTTTTCCCCATTTATTTAGGTCTCTTTAATTTCTTTAGAGACATGCACTGATTTGTAAAACTCATGCGAAAATAATTGAGGATCATAATAATGAAGCTGAGAAAGAAAATAGTAGTATTAATGACAAAGTGATTTTTTCTTTTTTCATTAGAGTCTGTTGGGATTTATATAACTGAACTAAGAACATGTGTCGAGGGTAAATGGTGTCATAAGTGAGCACTCCAGTATATTGTGAAAAAAAGACTGGAATTAATTCTTGGATCAGTATGGATAATCTGCTTCAATGTGCCTCCAATGGGTAGAGTACTGAAGTCACCACATAGTTCCATTTTGCAGGTACTGTTATTTAGTGACCTGTATCATAATCAAAGCTATAAGCATAAAGTGTAAGAATTCCTGATTTTAATTACAATAGCTCACTTACAGTACTCAATCCAAAAGCATCTTCCTTGACTTTTCTTTCTTGTCCAACAGTAAAAATAAGCATTCCTTTGCACTCACTCCTTATTTATCCCCAAATCTTAAGTTCATATTCTCTAAAATTGTCAAAAGCACATATACTTAGCCATAGTTTCTAGTTTTAATCTCTTAGTAATTCTAGGTTTGTATATCCAAATTGCCCAAACTATACATCCATCTTTATGCCCTTAAAATATCTGCAACTCCATATTCCAAAGAGAACTCAATACGATTCTCTCAGATATTTTTTGCCTTCTTGTTCTTTGATAACAGAATCAGCATTTCACGTTATCAGACAAAACATATAAAAAGTGGAAAATTCTGCTTCTTTTCCATTCCCAGCTTTCGTCACTGTTTTTTCAAGTAAATTCCAGTCTTATTATCTTCCAAATTTATCCTTCTTCCATCAGTTTCATTTTCTCAGTTTAGATATTCATTGTCTTTTACTTGATCCTCTCTAATAAGTTCTAAATGGTTCCATTACTCCAAAATGATTCTGATTAAAAAAATTTTTTTTTTCCTCCTGTGGATGCAGGAGTCTATTTCCCAGTATCCTTTGCAGTTCAGTGATGTCTGGGTCAAAACAATCTGGGTATGGACTGAAATGAACTACATTATTTACAGGTGTGGTGTAAAAAACATTAAACTCATCCATGCTTTCTTCTCTTCTGCCATGGAACCAGGAACGGCATCTGATTGAGAAGGCATTGCTACGTATTGGAGGAGTGTAGTCTGACCTTCAGACTACACTGATTCCTTCAGAATTTCCCTGCAAATGTTTGTTTTCCCTCTGAAACATAATTATAATCAATTAAACTTTTGATTGCTCCTAAAGGCTGACATTCATTTTTGGCTTCAACCTCCTTTTCTGTCACACCCACGAATTATCCCCATAATAATCTACACTTAATGCCTAACATGGTCTAAATTTTTAATATTGGTGATAAAACTCAAGTTTCTCCTTTGGCCTGAAATATTTAAAAATGTGAAATATTTCACCTTTATTTTTTTCTTATAACTTAGTCTTAATAATTTTAGTTATCTAGTCTCCATTGATTACTACAGTATGTTCTCCTTTTGGTTGTCAAGTAAAAAATCATAATTTCATTACTGGTGAAGAGAAAAATGATTCTGATAAAAATATATATATATATATATATTTCCCCTTGCAGATTCAGGAGTCTATTTTCCCAATATCCTTTGCAGCTGAGCCACATGTCTGGGTCAAAACAATCTGGGTGTGGACTGAAATGATTTACATCATTTATAGGTGTGGTGTATAAACATATAAAATGCATCCATGGCTTTTTCTCCTTTTCTGTGTGACAGGAATGGCCTCTGACTGAGATGGAATTGCTACAAATGGAAGAAAGTAGTCTGACCCTCATCAGACTTGGAAACAATAAACATTTCTTTGAGTGAAAGGTAAATAGTGGATTCATTTTTCTTTACCATGCTTAAGACCCCCAAATATCTCAAACTGCCAATTCACACACAAGTCCTACTTTCAGAAAAGTGCAAATTATCTATCTTACTATTTGTTTTAAAAAAAATACTAGTCTGACAAACTGTTAATAGACTTTACGTGAGAAAATGTTTGAAAGTTGATGATAGGTAAGGATTGACTTCCTAAAGCTTAAAGATTTCTTTAGCGTACAAGCTCTGATATTTTCAAAATACATTTAAAATCTCTAATAGAGGCTTTCTTTGAACTGTGTTATCAAGGGGAGATCTTAGGACAAGTGTCATATGAAGTTCAATGTAGGAAATGCTTTTTTGTATCAATTTTCCCTCTTAACTGTGTATTCCTCTCCTGTTAAGTTTAGCTTTTCACTCACTTAGAAATATTTCTTTGTAGACAAACTCCTCTGGTGATAATATTCAAGTGATTTTTTAATGAAACTCTTCATAATTAAGATATTATACCAGATTTAGCCAAATATTGTATACCTCCAATTCTTGAAAGCATAAACAAATTTATGTTCATTTTATTAATAGTGTTACTCTTAATAGAAGTCAAAATTATTTTTGAATACTAAATATTATGGAATATTGTTGTTTATGATTAATTTTGTTTAGAGGGATTTTTATAAGAGAAGCTCAGAATTTTATTTTATTATACTTGCAGGGGAATAATTATAATGATCATGTAAAAATAACATTAATCTTAAAAATTTGGGCAATGTATTTTTCTAGCTATGCTTACTCATTGTTTAAATATGACTATTTCTCTAAAGGAAAGGAAATAGCTTGATAATTATTTTTGTTCTTGTTAAAACACAAAATTGCAAGTACTTTTTAATATTCCATTTCTCTGCCTCTAGCTGGTTTTTAGCTATACTTTTTTGTTTTATTTATTTTTAAATAATTACTCTAGAGCTTGCAGTATGCACTCAACTTATGATCTACCCTGAATTTATATTACATCACTTCACATGTACTACACAATTTGATTGTGAAATGCTTAACTTAAAAAGCATACTTCCATTTTCTTCCTCCCATTTTATTGCCGTACATTTTACTCAAATATATGTTATAAATAAGATTTTTATTGATTTAAATACTAGTAATGTTTTGAAAAAATAAAGAAAATTTTTAAAGAGTAGTCCATCATCAGATGAGTGGATACGGAAAATGTGGTACATCTACCCAATGGAATACTACTCAGCTATAAAAACGAGTGAAATACTGCCATTTGCAACAACATGGATGGACCTCGAGAGAATTATATTAAGTGAAACAAGTCAGGCACAGAAAGAGAAATACCACATGTTCTCACTTATTGGTGGGAGCTAAAAATTAATATATAAATTCACACACACACACACACACACACACACACACACAAAACCGGGGGGGGGGGAGAAGATATAACAGCCACAATTACTTGAAGTTGATACGACAAGCAAACAGAAAGGACATTGTTGGGGGGGAGGGGGGGAGGGAGAAGGGAGGGAGGTTTTGGTGATGGGGAGCAATAATCAGCCAAAATGTATATCGACAAAATAAAATTAAAAAAAAAAAATAATAAAATAAAATAAAAGTTAAATCACTCACTCAAAAAAAAAAAAAAAGTATTTTATTCCTACCCTATGTATATCATTTCCAGCAATTTTCAATTCTTTTGTGTATCCAAGTTTCCTTCTGGTACCATTTTGTTTAGATTAAAGAACTTCATTTAACATTTCTTGGAAGGCTGATCTTCTGCTATCAAATTCTCTCAGTTTTTATATTTTTATATGAAATGCTATATACTTTAAAGTACTAAATAGCATTCTAATGTTTTAGGGTTTGTATTTTTCTATTATTTCAGATGGGAAGCCATCAGTAATTCTAAACATTAATTTTCATGTAAAATTCACCCTCTCCTTTCTGGTTGCTTTTAATGTTTTTTTTTTTTTCCCCTTGAACTTTAGTTTTCAGCAATTTGACTATGAAATGACTTGCTTAGGGTTTATTGAAATTCTTCTATCTTTAAATTTATAGGTTTTGTTCTAAGTTGGAAAATTATCAGCCATTATAACTTCATATATTTGTAATTCAATCTTCTTATTTACTTCTGAGATTATTCTCACATATATATATTAGAACATTAGATATTACATCAGATGTCACAAATACTTAAAACATTTTTTTCTTTTTTCCTAGTCATTTTTCTCTTGGTGTTCGAGAATCTATTGCTCTGTCCACCTGTTAATTGATCTTTTTTTCATCAGTATCCAACCTGATATTAAACCATTCATTGAACATTTGTTTTATATATTCAAGTTTTTGCTCTAGGATTTTATTTTATTTCTTTTTTAGAGCTTCCATTTCTCTTTTGAGTCCCTGTATGTTCACTCATTATGTACAGATTTACCTCTAAAATTTTAAACATAGCACAGATGTTTTAAAATCTTTGCCTAGGGCACACAGCCCAGCAACTACAGAGGTGAGCTGACATTCTTGTGGCACCAGGGCACAGTCAAAGGCCCGGAGGGAAGTGCCCACAGCCCAGCAGCCACCAAGGTGAACCAAGACCCGTGTGGCACTGTGGCCCAGTCTAAGGCCCTGAGGAAAGCTCCCACAGTCTCAGCAGCCACCAAGGTGAGCTGAGACCTGCCCAGCAACAGGTGCTCAGTCTACAGCCACAGAAAGCTGGAACAAGAGCAAAGGTGGTGTCATATAGACACTGCAACACCTTCTGTCACCACAAGGACGGTTCACTACCACAGTAGCAGCCAGGGCCACTCTACAGGCAACCTGCCACTCACTTGACTGATATAAGAAGAGTCACCAATAGAGCCTGCAAATGGAGGAGGAAATCTTTATCCTCATAGCCAACCCCAGAGTGACAGAAGCAACAAATCCTCAACCAGATGACCAAACATCAATGAAAAAATACTAGAACTACAAATAAACAGGGAGATATGACACCATCAAAGGAATACAGCAATGCTCAAATTCCAGACCCCATAGAGCAGGGAGTCCTTAAAATGTCTGAAAAGGAATTCCAAGCAATGATCATAAGAAAGTGTGAAGAAATAAAAGACTCAATTGGAGAACACAAGGAAACAACAAAAAATATCCAGAATATGAAGAAGGAAATTTACAAAGAGATTAATAACTTAAAAAAGAGTGTAGCAGAAATCCTAGAAATGAAAGATTCACTCAGTGAAATATAAAACAGAACACAGAGTTTGAGCAGCAGACTACAGCAAGCGGAAGAAAGAATTTCAGATCTCGAAGATGATCTTTTCTAAATAACCCAGGCAGACAAAAAAAAAAGGAAAAAACAATTAAAAATAATGAAGAAAGTCTAAGAGAGATAGCAAACAATCTCAAGCACTCTAACATCTGTGGGTATTCCAGATGGAGAGGTGAAAGGAAAAGGTGAATTGAAAACCTATTCAAGGAAATAATAATAGAAAACTTCTCAGGGGTGTGGAGAGATGCACACATTCAGATCCAGGAAGCTTGAAGGTGCCAAAACAGATTCAATCCAAAAGGAGCCTCTCCAAGACACATAATAGTCAAATTTGCTGTTGGGGCTTTGAGGCCACACACCTCCTCTCGGGGCTGAGAACTAGCCACAGCCCCACCGACATACGTGTATGTAATCTGTTGAAAACATTCGCCTGGACAGGAGAGATAAAGATGGAGCTTGACAGAAGCTGCCGGGGAGTGGCCAAGGAAAGACATAATTTAAAATTATTGGATAAAAGATATTTCCACGCTCATGTTCACCGCGTGACATTGCAATAGCAAAGCATTAGAGCAAGGTGCATGTTCACATGACCTTTAAGATGACAGGTTGAAATTAGGAAATCTCCTCGCCATATGCTTATAAAAGCAGGTGCTTGTGTGAAAATAAACAGAACTGCTTGATGGAACCCCTGCCACATCTGAGTGCCTCTCTGTGGGGCTGAATAGGCTGGTGGCAGACTCACCTTCCTCCCGGGCTCTCATGGCCATTAGGGTGGCAGGAGTAATCCTACCGGTTCCCTCTCTTGCTCATCCCATGGTAGGGGGATAAAAGGGGCTACTGGGAGGTTCGGGGCCAGCTGCCCCTGAGCCCCCACATTTGCAAAGCTCAAAGGCAAAGAGAGAATTCTAAAAACAACAAGAGAAAAGCACCAAGTCACCTGTAAGGGAACTCCCATCAGAATAAAAGCAGACTTCTCAAAAGAAACACTACAGGCCAGAAGAAAGTGGAATGATATATTCAAAACACTAAAAGAAGAAAATTGCTACCCAAGAATTCTTTACCCAGCAAGGCTCTCCTTCAGAAAGAGTGTATTTCCCAGACAAACAAAAATTGTGGGAGTTCACCACCACACAACCAGCCCCACAAGAAATTATCAAGGGAGTCTGGCATCTGGAATGTGAATTATTATGATCACGATCACAGACACACAAGAAAGAGCAAAACCTGCCATTAAAACAAAAATGCAAGTGAGAAAGAGTAAGGAGTTAAATCATGGCACCTCAAATTTCCAACTAATACTGAAGAAGAGATATAAAAGGTAAGGTAATGATCAAAAGCTATTTAAAACATCTAAAAAAAGTAATTTCATGACAAGAATTAAGCAATACCTGTCAATAACTACCCTAAATGTGAATGGATTAAACTCCCCAGTCAAAAGACACAGATTGACTGATTGGATTAAAAAGCTAGACCCAACTATGTACTGTTTTCAAGAGACCCATCTCACCTATACAGAGGTCGGGGATAACTGGGTGAATAATTGAGTGGGGGACATGGGGTATAATCACAGTTTGTGGTAATGGGCATCTTGCTAGTATGGATCTGGCCATCACTTTTTAGTCATGAGTGGTGGCAATGTGCTATGTACCCCATGAATATTCCTAACCAATAAAAAATAAAATAAAGTCCTTGCCTAGGAATTTCCAGTATCTCTGTCATCTTTGTGTCTGTTTCTGCTAACTGCTCTCTCTCTCTCCCCCGTTTCTCTCCCTCTGTCTCTCTTTTTTGTTTGATATTTTTGTTTGTTTGGTTTTTGCCAGTTAACATTTTCTGCTTGTATGCATTATCAAATTTTTTTAATACATTTTGTATCTCATGTAGTTATGTTGCTAAAATTGAATTTTGTCTTTTTCCTTTAAAGAGTGTTGATTTTTAAAAAAAACAGCTTCTTTTAAAAGGAGAAGAAAATAATGGATTAGATGAGACAAGTAGAAAAAATAGCACTGTGGTAGATTTAATCTTAACACTTCATAATTATTTAAATTAAATATACTAAAGTCCCAGTTAAAAGGACAGATTGCAACATTTGGTTAAAAACAAGGCAAGATTGAACTATCTCAAGTTTGTAAGCTATATATAATTTAAATATAAATAGAAAGATACATTTAAAAGCTGGAAAATGTATACAATATGAATACTAATCACGTGTGATACTGGTAAAATTAATATTTAAAAAGTCTAAAAATCAAATATTATCAAGGTTATAATGTTAGTTAACTATGCTCTCATATACTGCCTATGGAAAGTTAAAAAAGGGAGGAATGAAGGAAGGAAAGAAGGAAGAAAAAAAGAAAAGGAAAAATAAAAAACCTTGTGAAATAGTCATACAATGAATTTATATAGTAGTGAAAATGAATGAGTTTCAACCAGAGGATTCATATGATAGTATATGGATAACCATAGGCAGCGATAATTCCTGACATCTCTGTATTTGCATAGTGCTTCTCCCATCAAGAATCAGAGTCTAATTCTTCACCTTGTATCTGGTCTGCCCTCATGACTCAATTCACCAAAAACATGCAGTAGAAATACCATTCAATGACCTTAAGACTAGGCCTTGATGCTTACATTTCACATTTTTGGAAGCTGGTTGTCTGACTATATTAACGAAGAGAGAGAGAGAGAGAGAGAGAGAGAGAGAAGTCACATGGAAGAAGAAGCCTTAGAGGTTGAGACTACAAAGGGAGAAAGCCCCACCACATTCCAAACATCCCACCCAACCAGCTGAGACATCAGACATGTTAGTGAAACCATTTTGGATCACCCAACTCAGATTCATTTTTACACTTTCTTCACTTTTTTTTGCTTTGTTGTTATTTATGTCGTTTTATAACTAAAAATATAATAAAGTGCTTAAGTCAATTTACAGGTAAAGACTTTTGTTTTCCCTGTGCATGCTATGTAACTACTAGATCAAAACACTGAGCAATTTCTGCCTAGAAAAAGGCTCTGTTGTACCATACCCAGTCCAATAATGACGCCTGACACAAAGATGGACACCGATTCACCTGTGTTGGATGCCATTTAATTTGAAGAATATTTCTTCTTCTTTATAGTTTAATATTTTTTGATAGGACACATACTTCAGCAGCCCTCTAAGAACAGAATATAGAAAGTAAAACAATGGTTTGAATATTTTAAATGTCATTTCTCTATACTGACACTTGATTTTTAATTTAATTGGATATGAAAACCAAAATTGTAATTTTTTTTCCATAGAATGTTGATGATATAGTTTTATTGACATAAATTTAAATATTTCTTTTGAGAAGTCAAATGCCATTCTAATACCTGAAAATTTGTTTATGAGAATTCTTTCTTCATTTTTGGATGATAGTAACATCTCTCTATCCCCACTATTCTGAATTTCACAGTGATGTTCCTTGATGAGAATTTCTTTCCACTTATTTGTGTAGGCAATGCATAGGGCTCTCAAATTGGAGTTTTCACACCTATCAGTCCTGTGAAATATTCTCGATGAAATATTTGATAATTTACTTCTCCGTTTTGTCCTC
This sequence comes from Cynocephalus volans, assembly GCF_027409185.1. NCBI lineage: Eukaryota > Metazoa > Chordata > Mammalia > Dermoptera > Cynocephalidae > Cynocephalus > Cynocephalus volans. The sequence goes on from NC_084467.1 coordinate 148,178,677, forward strand.
TTTCTCTATCTGGCCCAATAAAAATTCAATTATTAGAATTTCCAGAAGCTGTTTCTTTATTTCAAATCTATTTCCTCTTTGATCAATCTTTTTGCCTTTCTATTCTAGCATCTGAGAATTATCCTGAATTTTATTTTAACCACTACATTAGAGTTTTCATTTCTGAGATTTTTTATTATTATTTTGTAGTTGCCATGTAATAATTGTACATACTTATGGGGTACAGTGTGATCTTTCAATTTGTGTATACGATATGTGTTAATCAAATCAGGGATATTGTCACATCCATCACCGCAAACATTTACAAATTCCTTCTGTTGAGAACATTAGAACTTGGCTCACTTCTAGCCATTTGAAAATATGCAATAAATTGTTGTTAAATATAAAAACTAAGCATATTATAGAACAGGAGAAATTATTTTTCCTATCCAGCTGTACCTTTGTATCCATTAACAACCTCTCCCTATTTCCTCCTTCCTCTTACCCAACCTTTAGTGACCACCATTCTACTCTCTACTTCTATGACCTCAACTTTTTTGGCTCCCATAAATGAGAAAACATGTGGCATTTACCTTTCTATTCTTGACTTATTTTACTAAACATAGTGTCTTCCAGCCTCATCCATTTTGCTGCAAAAGACTGAATTTCATTCTTTTTATGACTGAGTAGTATGCTATTGTGTGTATATACCTTATTTTCTTTATTTATTCACCTGTTGATGGACATAGGTTGATTTCATATCATGGCATTGTTAATAGTGCTTAATAAACATGGGGATGTAAACGTCTCTGTGGTATAATAATTTCCATTCCTTTGGTTAAATAACCAGTAGCCAGATTACTGAATCATATGGTAGTTCTATTTTTAGTTATTTGAGGAACCTACATACTGTTTCCTGTAATGGTTGTACTAATTTACATTCCTGCCAACAGCATATACAAGTTCCCTTTTCTCTACATTATCTCCAGGATTTGTTATTTTTTGTCTTTTTGGTAATAGCCATTATAACTGGGATGAGATTATTTCTCATTATGGTTTTGATTTGCATATTCCTGATGGTTAGTTATGTTCAGCAAGTTTTCATATACTCGTCGATTTGTATTTTTTTTTTTTTTTTTTTGAGGTTATGTCTATTCAGGTCATTTGCCCATTTTTAAAATTCGATGATTTGGTTTTTTGCTGTTCAGTTGTTTCAGTTCTTTACATATTTTGTATTTTAATCCCTTGTCAAATTAGTAGCTTGCAGCTATTTTCTCCCATTCTGAAGGTTGTCTTTACTCGATTATTTCCTTTGCTGTGCCTTTTAGTTCAATGTAGTGTCATTTGTCTATTTTTGCTTTTGTTGCCTGTGCTTTTGAATTCTTCTTCATAAAATCTTTACCCAGACTAACAGCTTGAAGTGTTTCCACTATGTTTTCTTCTTGAAGTTTTATATTTTCAGGTCTTACATTTAAGTCTTTAATTAATTTTGAGTTAACTCCAGTATATAGTGATAGATAGGAGTTTAGTTTTATTCTTCTACATATGGATGTCTAGTTTTCCTAGCACCATTCATTGACGATGTTGTCCTTTCCCAAAAATGTGCTCTTGGTGCCTTTGTCAAAAGTCACTTCGCTATGGATTTATTTCTGGATTCTCTACTCTGTTTCTTTGGTCCATGTGTTTTCGTTATGCCAGTATAACACTATTTTGTTTACCATAACACAATTTTGTTTACCATAGCTTTATAATATATTTTGAAGTCAGAAAATTTTATGCCTCCACCTTCTTTTTTTGCTTTTTTTTTTTTTTTTTTTTGCTAAGAATTCCTTCTACTATTTGGAGTCTTTTGTTATTCCATATGACTTTTAAGATTGTTTTTTCTATTCCTGTGAAAAATGCCATTGGTATTTCAATAGAGATTGCATTGAATCTGTAGATTACTTTGTCAGATTTGGTCATTTTAGCAATATTAATTTTTCAATACATGCACATGGGATGTCTTTCCATTTTTTGTGTTCTCTTTAATTTCTTTTTGTAGTTTTTATTGTAGAGATCTATCATCTCCTTGGATAAATTTATTAAAAACAGATTTCTCAGTTGAAACTTAAGAGGCCAGTAGAGAATTGGATGATTCATTCAAAGTAATAAAAGAAAAAACATTGCCAGCCATGAATGCTGTATCCATCAAAAACTATCCTTCAGCAGTGAAGAAGAAATAAAGTCTTTCCAAGAAAAAACAAAGCTGAGGGAAATAATCATCACTAGACTGTCACTACAAGAAATCCTTACCGGAGTCCTTCATCTGGAATTGATAGGACAATAACTATTACCATTAAAACATGGGAACAAATAAAACTCAGTGGTAGAGCAGATATGCCAAGGAGAAAAAGAAAGGAATCATATCTAATCACTACAGAAAACTACTAAAAAGATAAACAATAAAAGAGAAAGAAAAACAAAGCAATCCAAAAATTAGCAAAATGACAGAAGTAGTCCACCCCTTTCAATAAAAATCTTGAATGTAAATAAATTAAATTCCCCATTTGAAAGATATAAACTGGGTAAATGGATAAATAAAAAAAAACCACAACTATATATTGCCTATAAAGAATTTACTTTATAGGCAGAGTTTCATTATAAAATCGCACATAGACTTAAAGTGAATGGATGAAAAAAATATTCCACACAAACAGAGACCAAAAATCAGCAGGAGTAGCTATACTTACATCAGATAAAATTAGACTTTAAATTAAAAAATAAAAAAGACAAAGAAGCCATTTTAAAAATGATAAAGAAATCATTTCAGCAAGAGGATATAACAACTGTAAATATGTATGCACCCGGCACCAGAGCACCCAGCAATATAAAGAAAAAATTATTAGAGCTGAAGGGAGAGTTAGACCCCAATACAACAATAGTTGGAGACTTCAACACCCCACTCTTAGCAATGGACAGATCATCTACACAGAAAATTAAAAAAGAAACATTAGACTTAAGCTGCACTATATACCAAATGGACCTAGAAGACATTTAAAGAACATTTTATCTAACAGCTATAAAATAAACACAGTTCTAATAAGCACATGCAACATTCCCCAGGATAGAAAACATGTTAGGCCACAAAAACAGTCACTACAAGTTTTTAAAAATTGAAATAAAATGAAACATTTATTGTTTTACAACACAGCAGAATAAAATTGGAAATCAATAACAAGAGGAAAGTTGAAAATCAAACAAATATATAGAAATTAAACAACGTGCTCCCGAATGAGCTAACGAATACATTAAGATGGAAATCAAATTATTCCTTGAAGTAAATGAAAATAGTAACACAATGTACCAAAACCTATGAGACACTACAAAAGAAGTACTAAGAGGAAAGTTTATTGCAATAAGTGCTTACATAAGAATTGAATGGGTTTAGTACTGAATTCTACCAAACTTTTAAAGAACACCAATTCTCTATCTATTCCAAGAAATTAATGTAGAGGGGATTCTTTCAAACTGTTTTTATGAGGCCAGCATCACTCTGATAATAAAATCAGACAAGAACACAACAAAAAAAGAAAACTATAGGCCAATATCCCTGATGAACATATACACCAAAATCCTAAACAAAATATTAGCAAATCAAATCCTAAGATTATATGCCAAATCAAGTGGATTTATTCCATAGGTACAAGAATGGTTCAACATATACAAATCAATAAATGTTATACATCACAGCAACATAATGAAGAACAAAACAACATAATCATCTCAATAGATGAAGAAAAATCATTTGATAAAGTTCAACATTCCTTCAAACTCTTAACAAATTAGGTATAGGTGGAATGTGCTCCAGTGCAATAAAGGCCATATATGACAATCCCACAGCTAACATCATATTGAACAGGGAAAAGTTGAAAGCTTTTTCTTTAAGTACAGGACCAAGACAAGTACACTTTTACCTTTGTTATTCAACGCGGTATGGAAAGTCTTAGCCAAAGCAATTAGGTAAGAGAAAAATATAAAGCCTGTCTAGTTTGGAAAGTAGAAAGTTAAATTGTCCTTTTTTGTAGATGCAATGATCTTATATATAGAAAGCCTTAAGTTTTTCACCAGAGAAATCTTAGAACTTGCATACAAATTCAGTAAACTTGCAGGATACAAAATCAGCATAGAAAAATCAGTAGTTTTTCTATTCAACAGCAATGAACTATCTGATAAAAAAATCAATAAAATAAAATCAATAAAACAATTCCATTTACAATAGTTACCAAAAACCCCACCTACCCATAAATTTAACCAAGAATGTGAGATTTTTTGGTATCAATATTATTTTTAATTGACTGATTAGAATTTTATATATTTATGGGTTACAATGTGATGTTTTCATAAATGTATACAATGAGGAATCTAAAAACGTTGAACTCATATTAGTAGGGAGTAGAATGATGGTTACGAGAGGATGGTCAGCGGGGAGGGGGGGTTATGGATCAAAAGGTGCAGAGTTTTAGATAGAATAAGTTTTGAGATGCATTGCACAGCAAGGTGACCATAGTCAATAATAATGTATTGTATATTACATTTGTTACCTCAAATAACTAAGAGAATAAATTTCAAATGCCTCACCATAGAAAACGATAGGTAAGTGAGGTGATAGATCTTTATGCATCTTTATCTATATGTGTTTCTAATTTATATTTTCAACTATCTTATTCTTTCTTCTTAAAAAATTATCTTCCCCATGTATTAAATATCCTTTGCGAGGCTATTACTCTACGAATAGAGAGAGTTGTGGGTGCATTATCCTTGCTACTTCCTGTTCCCTGCTTTTCTTCAGGTTTCTATGAATCCCAACACACTTTTTTTTTTTTTTTTTTGGTCATTTATCATTTGTTCTCTGCTTTAGTTCAATTACCTATTCTCAAATATTAGATATCTTACTATTCGATCATATTTAGGAGTGAGAAATACACTGAATGAATATTCTCAGATTCTATTTAAAACATGCCAACTGGTGGGCTTTAATCTAGACTATGACATTGAGGAACATTGCTTGAGGAGATCTGTTAGCATTTCTTTTCATGTACTTGTTTTCCCATGGAAGAATTCTCCAGATTTCCACTTTGGGGCACTGAAGTACGGCTGTCACTTTCATCAGAGCTAGTTGGAGATGGGAAGGGTTGTCCTCAGTTCAGAATAGAGCATTTCAGTGAACATACTTTCCTTTTCTGTATGGCATCCCTGCCGTGCTGATGTCAGAGCTCACAGCCTGCCTGTTGTGAAACATTCTGAACATGAATCTATGCTCATGCCATGGCAGAGGAAAGGCAGTTGCTTCAGATAATTCTATGAAGGAAAAAATAGGGAAATCTCAAAATGTTTAAACAGACTCTCAAACATTCTGACTTGATGTCCTATATTCAGCTTCTACTTTCAGAGGTAGTTGTCTTCAGCCTTACTGAGCTTTCCTGGAGCTCTGCAGCATGGCTCTGCCTACTTCAGGCTAAACTACAACAGCAGTATGTCGTCTTTTCATCAATGATACTTCATCCATTTTCTGTCTTTTAAATTTTGTTGCTGCCATTCAGTCTTACATTTCCTTTGTCTTTATGTGTGTATTCATTAAATATTCCCTTATTGTTTTAGTGAGATTTAGTGAGAGAAAGACAATATATTTCTATTTAATCTTTTCTGTTTACCAGCATACATGAATTCCTATACATTTTACAGGGAGATAAAACAAAAGACATACTTAGGATACAGTGAATTATCTTTTAATGCCTGTAAGATTGTTTTTTCTTTTATTCTCTGGGATTGCATATTTCCCTGAAGAATTTACTATATCTAAGATATTAGATGTATTCCAAGGTTGAATAGTTAAATTGTCTAATTTGCATTTGGTATATGCATATCACTCAAAATAAGGCCATTAATATCTGTCAGAAAATGCAAATCTTTAGATGAGCATGATATATTTTAGCATACAACCTTTGGTAAGAAAAAATAAAAAGAAGAGAATTGTTTCGTTATGGTACAATCCACATTTAATATTTTGCTTTAATCAAGCTTTAATATAGCAAAACCCAGGAAATATACATCAGTCAAATGTAGGCATTTTAATAAGTTACTGCTGTCTGTTTCTGAACCTGTGGAGATGAACCTGTCGTGTTCATAGAAGAAATCCTGAGGATAATTGTGTGATGTCAAAAGAAGACAAATTTAGAATTGTGAGATAGGTGTTGTGTAAATACAAATGTTTTATTCAAAAAGCACCTAAATTTTGTTAATTATTACTTACATAAAAATGTAAATACTTTATCTGTTCATTTATTAGATGGGATTTTATTTTTTATTATTGAAAGAAAAATTATATATCTTAGATATGTGTAGATATTTCACATCTGTTATTTTTTATTCTGTAGATACTTCACATCTGTTATTTTTTATTCATTTGCTACTTGAAAGCTCTTGGATAAGTCTTTTAGAAATTAAATTCAGTTACCTCTGTGAGTGAGACAAGAGATTTTTGGTATAGTTATGATAGCCAAACAATTTGTATATTTTTACAAATTGGAAATGGTAATAGCACCTGAGTAGTGAAAATAAGAAGTTGAAATAGTATTGTTATTACAGCCTAACAATGACAAAGTAACTAAACAACTTTTGTTGCATAACAAAAAGATCAAACATTGCTCATTCATAATAGAATTCACTCTGATGGTGATTTTTAGCTGTGCATTTATAATTTTTTGAAGAAAACATTTAGTTCAAATCTAGAGAAATTTAAAACACACAAGTTACTTTCAACTGTGTTAATACTAGCCTTTTCCTGTTAATTAATTTAACATTTTCTAGAAAAGTTTCTCTCAATTGATGAAGTATTTGGAGCTAGTCCACTAATTGTTTAACTAATTTCACAAATATTCATACTGTGTGAACATCCAGAAGCCAGTGATTTTAATAGATGAATGTATTTTAAAAATTGACTATTTTGCCTGAAATGTATTACAGATTAGCCATAGAACTCATAAGTTAATTTTTGGGTGAAGATCTAGCTCCCATAATTAATTATACTCATTTGAGCTGTGGCTCACTTTTTCACCTTTTGAATCCAAATCAAAAGTGTAGATGACATCCAATTAACTAAGAAATTTCAATTCACTTGCTGAGCTTAATGAATGATTGTCTCTCTAAATATGCCCTCTGGTTACATGTTAAAAATGTTTGATTCAGAGAAAAATAAATGGACATAAAATTTTGGTGGGGAGTGGTGGTAAAAATTGAAACAATAAGTATTAGTTTTTGAGAAAAGCATTACAAAAAAAACCATAAAAATTATATTTAAGAAAAGCACCACTTCAAGATGAGTTTTACCAAATTCTATTTTAGGGTTGGTTGATTTAAATTAATAGTTAATTTTACTGTGGCTACATTATTTTAAATTACATATAGTTGTCCAAACTCAGGTCAGATAAAGAAAGGAATAAAGTTCAGGTTAGGTGTAGTTTGGCCCTTATCTTTGCCATGTAAATGTTTCATTTAATCCACAAAAAATTTCTATCAAATACTCCCTTTTTACAGAGAGGGAAATTGAACCCCAGAAAATTATCTAGGCTTCTTTGTGTTTTACAGCCAATATATGTTCCTACACACACACACACACACACACACACACACACACACACACACACACACACACACACACACCTATATATATGTATATATATTTTTTTTTGCCAAAGCCTGGCTTCCTTACATTTTTTCTGGCTGCAATAAGTACATGCTAGCATATAAAAATGACAAATAATAAAACATCCAAAATGCACTGTTTCCAGTGTCAGTAAATCAAACTTTTTTTTTTTAACAAAAGATACATTTTTCTCTTTTCCTCAATTATTCAACAGAGTTATTGAGATTTTATTTTGGATCTGGTATCTTTCTAGGTGGTGGTGTTACAATGGCTCACGATGGGAAGAGTGGTGCGGGTGTGATTTGAGTCATCAGCAACTGATAATTGAGTTAAGATCCAAAAAGCATGTAGCTGTATTTTACATATATTGGCTTTCATCTAGCTTGTTTGAAAATCTGGTGATGAAATTTTCAGGCAGAAGGAATTACAGCAGAAATATATTAAGGTAGAAACAAGTTTGGATGGTGTGAGAGAAAAAAATAGGTTATGGTGTTTGGACTCTACTGAAATAAGAGACTGTTAACAGCTTGTAGGAGTTCCGGTCAAGATGACAGAATAGACCTTCCCCAGCGTCACTCTCTCCCACAAATCAACCAATTTACAACTATAAAAATGTAACGACACCCAAGCTGGGGCCCCTGGAGCTCAGGGGAAGAGGAGGAGAGACCTATGGAGTTCATGAAGGTGGGAGAAATCACGATGACAGAAAGAAAAAAATGCTTGGAGTGTTTTGGGCTGTGGCCACTTTAAGGTTGGATCTGCTGAGCACATGGAGCAGGAGCTGGCAGAAGCTGCAGCTGTGCCCTTTGGGTGGAGTTGCTTGGAGGCAGCAGGGGAGAAGAGGGCCTTGGTGGCCCCCAGGACAGCAAGACCACTAATAAAGTTCCTGTGGACCCACACAGGTGCGAGGAACCAGAACAGCTGAAAAAGGGAGTCAGTCATTCAGAGGCTGGTGGGTCATTGCAAGGGACTGGCGCAGGGCCTGTCCCATGGAAAGTGTTTGGATCATGAGCAGTGGGGGAGATGGGCCCACCAGTTGAACACTGGGACACAGCAAGGACAGTTGATCCACCCCCAAATCAGTGCAGGACCACTCAGAGGAGACTGGTCGGGAATGCAGAATTGCATGGGGTGCAGTTTGATGATAAAACTCGGGCCCAGATCAGAGTTTCTATGCAACCCAGGTGCACTGGGTTCCTGGAGAGAGGGAAGTACCTATAAGGTCAACCATTAAACCCTGAGCTTCACAAAAAGCCTTCCCTAGGGAAATAGCAACAAAGCAGCAATTTAGCTCAGCCACATAGCTCAAGTACTGGTTCCCACAGGAAGTTCCCCTATTTTAGAAGTAAGTAAAGGACAAAAAATTAGTTCTGGCTCAGGCACACCACCAGTGCCTTGGGGCCCACCAGGGGACAGGAGGCTAGAGCTGGGGACTGGACCACCACCCATAACTACTCACACCACCAGCACCTTGGGGCCTGCCTGGGGGCCCTGGGCTTGAAGCTGGGAACCAGACCCCCAGCCCACAACCAGGCACACCACCAGTACCACGGAGCATGGCAAAAACATCACCTGCATGTCCGTGGCACATCACAGCCACCACAGTAACCATGGCTGCTCTGATGTTGTGCTAGACATCACAACCACCACACAGATGTTCTGTCAGCCACTGGAGTGCATTGACAAAAGGACAGTCACCAGCAGAGACCATAGAAAAGAATAGGATGTCTCTCTCCACAAAGCCCATTCCAGTGTGACAGAAGAAGCTTTTGCTCTAAGATAATATTAGGGGACCTGAACACACCTTTCAGCATTAGACAGATCATCTAGGCAACAAACTCAACACAGTAACCATTATTCTTTCAGAAGGAGAAAATAAATCTAGGGTAATCAATCAGTGGTGGGATGGGGGGAGTGACAGGGGGATAGGGAGAGATTGGACAAGGGGCATAAAGAATAAGTACGATTTGTAACAATATGCATACTAGTAATATTGATTTGATCAACATATGTCAACATTGAATCCCCAAAGTATGTATGATCAATTATGATTCAATAAAAAATAAATAAATAAATAAATGAAACCCCATACACTTCCATGTCCTTCTCTATTCCTTCAAATTTTCATATTCTATAAATTACTTTTTTTATCATTTTAGCTAATTTTGGTTTCTATTTTCACAGATAATCTCATATCACCTAAACGATTTGAATAAACCAAATTGATTAAACTAAATTAGGTTAACATGTGACTAAATGACAACTCCTCAATCTTTACAGGAATATTCATATACATTTCATAAAGATGCTTGTTAATTCAAACCTAACAATAATTCTGAAACATTCAAGAAAACTCAGAGATCACAAATTTTAAATAAAATGAATAGAGATGTTTTGAGGGACGGAGACCTCTTAAATTTAGCATCCCTTAGCTGGTTCTGCTTTTCAAAACTTTGTCCTTCTCAGTACATTGAGATAACACTAGGTTTTGGAGTTAAGTAGAACTGCATTATTATCATACCTTAATAAATGCTGAATCACACTAATAATTTCAACTGTTCAACCTTAGTTGCCTACTGAATTTAAAATGGATGTTAGCACTCTAAAATCTACTCCTCTTGTTTAGAAAAATCTCTGTTATCCATACTACACACCTGGGAATTATCTTCAATTCTACCTTCTCCTTCCATGTCCAATCAACACCAACTTCCAATGTTTGTACACTCTCAGTTGCTCTTTAAATGGTTTTTCATGCAGATGGTTATTATGGTAATGATATTATTTCTCTCTGCTTCTTTGTTTTGGAATATTATAATAGTTTAATAATCAATGTCCATTCTGTAAATATTTCTCTGCTTTCTAGTCTAAAATCAGTTCTACATCCACTTACTTTCTAAAGGGTAAATCTGATTTTATCAATACATTGCTAAAAGTCATGAACTTTTGATAAATTTTAAACTCATTAGCATAATGTAAAATGTTCAATTGTGGCATTACGTGCATTTATATTTACTTTTATAATCTTAGCTTGCAACATTTTCTTTCTGCCACCACTCATACTGTTTCCTAAGTTATATGATGTGCTTGAAATACCCAAAGCCTAAAACATGAAACCTTAGTTTTAGATCCTTTACAATGATATACCTCTTTCTCTCTCCTGACTTCATAAATGCTGCAGCAATCACACACATAAAAAAAAACAAAGAAATATTTAGTTTAATTTCTATGATTACTTGGAAAAATCTCTTTGTCAATGTATATTTTATGTTTCCCCACCTTTATCCAGGTCTACAGATTAGCATTTTGTCCATTTATTCACATTTCTGAAGCTAACTGAGGATGCCAAGTAATTCAAGCATCCCCTTACATTTAGTATTATTGAATGAAAGGGAAATAGCCCTCTACTCACTAACACAAAAATCTATTTCGATAATGTCTCATCAAGAAATACTTCATGTCATTCACAAAATAACAACTTTAAGTAAATTTTATTACATATCCTTTTATTTTGTGTGTGTGTTCTTATGAAGTCTCCCTGCTGTCTCTGTCATCTTCACTGACAGCATCAGTACTATAATTTAGTGAAACTGGAAGCCTTCAGCTCTACATCACTTTATTTTTGCCAAAGGCACCAAAATCAGCCAAAATACCAAATTTTTGGCTGTGTTTTAATGTTTTAGTAATCCACCTAGCTCTGGATTCACCTCAAATGATTCCAGAAAGAAACATGAAAATATTTGAAATAATAATGAAAATCAGGAAGACAGATATATACTAATTGTAAATGCATAATAATTTTTTAAAAACTGTTATATTTAGAAAATTAAATTATATGTAGAATTAAAATAGATAAAAATGCACATACAAACACAATAAAAAAGTTGCAATGAAACATTTTAATTTTTTGATTGACTTTTGATATTTTAATTTATCAAATACAATGTAGTTGATTTTCATGTCCCTTTACCAATTCTTCTTTACCCCTCCCTCTCCCCTACCCCCCCCATCAACATCATATCTGTTTACTTGTGTAAACAGTTCAAGGAATTGTGCTTGTTGTGTCTTCAAGCCTGCCCCCCATTTGTTTGTATATTTATTGATGGATTGATTTTTAGCTCCCACAAATAAGTGAGAACATATGGTATTTCTCTTTCTCTGCCTGACTTATTTCCTTTAATATAATTTTTTCTAAGTCTATCCATGTTACTGTGAATCCTCGTATTTCATTCTTTTTTATAGCTGAGTAGTATTCCATCATGTAGATATACCACAGTTTCCATATCCACTCATTTGATGATGGACATTTGGGCTGGTTCCAACTCTTGGCTATCGTAAAGAGTGCTGCAATGAACATTGGCATACAGGTATCCCTTCGAAATGGTGATTTACATTCCTCTGGGTATATTCCCAGCAGTGGGATAGTTGGGTCATATGGTAGATCTATCTGTAATTGTTTGATGAACCTCCATTTCATTTTCCATAGAGGCTGCACCATTTTTCAGTCCCACCAACAGTGTACGAGAGTTCCTTCTACTCTGCAGCCTCACCAGCATTTATAATTCTCAGTCTTTTGGATATCAGCTATCGTAACTGGAGTGAGATGGTATCTCAAAGTGGTTTTGATTTGCATTTTGTGAATGCTGAGTGATGTTACGCATTTTTTCATGTGTCTGCTGTCCACTCATATATCTTCCTTTGAGAAATGCCTGTTCAGCTCCTTTGCCCATTTTTTAATAAGTTTACTGGTTTTTTGCTGTAAAGTTGTTTGAGTTCCTTGTATATTCTGGATATTAATCTTCTGTCAGATGCACATTTTGCAAATATTTTCTTCCAATCTGTAGGCTGTCTTTTCACTCTGTTGATTGTTTCTTTGCTGTGCAGAAGGTTTCTAGTTTGATATAATCCCTTTTGTTTATTTTTCCTTTGATTGCTTGTGCTTTTCGGGTAGTATTAATGAAGTCTGTACCCAATCCTACTTCCTAGAGTGTTCTCCAATGTTTACTTTAAGGACTGTTATTGTTTCAGGGTGTATATTTAATTCTTTAATCCATTTTGAGTTGATTTTGGTATATAGTGAGAGGTACGGGTCTAGTTTCATTCTCTTGCAGCACATGAATATCCAATTTTCCCTGCACCATTTGTTGAAGAGGCAGTCTCTTCCCCAGTGTGTAGACTTGGTGCCTTTGTCAAAGATCACATGGCTGTAGGTGTGTGGGTTGATTTCTGGATTCTGGATTCTATTCCATTGATCTGTGTGTTTCTTTTTATGCCAGTACCATGCTGTTTGGGTTATTATAGCTTTGTAGTTTAAAGTCTGGTAGTGTTATGCCTCTAGATTTATTTTTTTCTTGCTCTGAATTGCTTTGGCTATTCAAGGTCTTTTTTTATTACATATAAATGTTAGGATAGTTTTTTCCATTTCAGAGAAAACTGTCAATGGAATTTTGGTAGGGATTGCATTGAATCTGTAGACCACTTTGGGTAGTATGGACATTTTCACAATGTTAATTTTTACAATCCAAGAGCATGGGATACCTTTCCATCTTCTTGTGTCCTCTTTAATTTCTCTCAGGAGTGGTTTGTAGTTCTCATCACAGAGAATTTTCACATCCTTGGTTAACTCTATTCCTAATTATTTTATTTTTTTGGTGGCTATTGTAAATGAGCTAGCTTTCTTGATTTCTTTTTCTGCATGTTCACTGTTGGAGAATAGAAATGCTACTGATTTTTGTGTGTTGATTTTTTGTCCTGCAACTTTGCTGAAATCACTTATCAACTCTGTGAGTTTTTTTGTAGAGGCTTTAGGTTGTTCGATAGATAGGATCATGTCATCTGCAAACAGGGACAGTTTGACTTCATCTTTTCCAGTCTGGATGCCCTTTTTTTCCTTCTCTTCTCTGATTGATCTGGCTAGTACTTCCAGCATTATGCTGAATAATAGTGGTGAGAGTACGCATCCTTGTCTAGTTCCTGTTCTTAAAGAAGCTGAAAGCTTTTCCCCATTCTGTGGGAAAATATTGGTGCTGGTCTTCTTATATATGGCTTTAATTATGTTGAGATACTTTCCTTGTATTCTTAACTTATAGAGAGTCTTTATCATGAATGAATGTTGAATTTTGTCAAATGCTTTTTCAGTATCTACAGAGATGATCATATCTTTTAGTCTTTGATTTTATTGATGTGGTCTATCACACTTATTGATTTGCATTTGTTGAACCAACCTTGCGTACGTGGGATGAGTCCTACTTGATCATGGTGTATAATTTTGTGTATGTGTTGCTGTATTCTGTTAGCTAGTATTTTATTGAGGATTTTTGCATCTATATTCATCAAGGATATTGGCCTGTAGTTTTCTTTTTTTCTTGTATCTTTGTGTGGTTTTGGTATCAGGGTGATGTTTGCCTCATAGAATGAGTTTGGGAGAATGGCCTCAGTTTCAATCTTTTAGAATAGTGTGTAGAGAATTGGTATCAATTCCTCTTTGAAGTTTTTTGTAGAATTCAGTGGTGAACCCATCTGGTCCTGGGCTTTTCTTTGTTGGGAGCATTCTCATGACAGTTTCAATCTCTTTTATTGTTATTGGTCTGTTCAGATTTTCTGTATCTTTGTGGCTCAGTTTTGGTAGTTTGCGTGTATCCAGAAATGTATCCATTTCCTCCAGATTTTCAAATTTTTTGGCATACAGTTGTTTTTAGTAGGCTCTAATGATTCCTTGTATTTCTGAGGTATCAGTTGTAATATCACCTTTTCCATTTCTAATTTTTTTATTTGGGTCTTCTCTCTTCTTTTTTTGTTAGCCTTGCTAATGGTTTGTCAATTTTATTTATCCTTACAAAAAAAACCAACTTTTTGTTTCATTGATCTTTTGTAACTTTTTGGGATTACTATTTCATTAAGTTCTGCTCTGATCTTAGTTATTTCTTCCCATCTGCTAACTTTGGGTTTGGATTTTTCTTGTTTTTCTAGTTCTTTAAAGTGAAGTTCTAAGTTGTTCACTTGCCATCTTTCCATTCTTGTGAAGTAAGCATTTAATGTGATAAATTTCCCCCTTAGTATGCTTTTGCACAGGTTTTGGTATATAATGTGTCATTATTTTCATTCTGGTATATAATGTGTCATTAGTTTCAAGAAATTTTTTGACTTCCTATTTAATTTCTTCTTGGACCCATATGTTGTTTAATTTCTGTGTGTTTGTATAGAGTTTCATTTGTTATTGATTTCTAATTTTAATCTATTTTGATCTGAAAAAATACGTGGGATAATTCCAATTTTTTGAATTTATTGAGACTTGATTTGTGACCTAACATGTGGTCTATTCTGGAGAATGTTCCATGTGCTGATGAGAAGAGTGAGTATTCTGAGGTTGTTAGATGGAATGTTCCATAGATATCTGCTAAGTCTAAAGTATTGCTTAGATCTTGCAAATCTCTGTTGATTTTTTGCCTAGATGATCTGTCCAATGTTGAGAGTGGGGTGTTCAGGTCCCCTGCTATCATGGTATTAGTGTCTATCTCATTCTTTAGGTCTAATAGTGTTTGCTCTATAAATCTGGCTGCTCTGATGTTGGATGCATATACATTTATGATTGTTAAGTCTTCTTGGTGGATAGATCCTTTTATCATTATATAGTGGCCTTTTTTATCTCTTTTTATGGTTTTTGGTTTAAAGTCTATATTGTCTGGTTTAAGAATAGCTACTCCAGCTCATTTTTCATTCCTATTTGCATGGTATATCTTTTTCCATCCTTTCACTCTTAGTCTATGTGTGTCTTTACAGGTGAGGTGAGTCTCTTGAAGGCAGCCTATAGTTGGGTCCACCTTTTTAATCCAGTCAGTCAGTCTGAGTGGGGAATTCAATCCTTTTACATTAAGAGTTGTTATTGAAAGATGCTGATTTACTCCTAGTATTTTATACATTTTTGTTTGGATGTCTTAAGTGTCTTTGGTTCCTTTTTTTCTGATTTACTGTTTGTCTTCTGTATTTGTTGGTTTCTTGGCATGGTACATAAACTTCTTTTTCTCTTTATTGTTAGCATTTTTATTTTACTAGTGCGTTTTGTTCTTTCCTGAGTATTTATGGCAATTGTGGTTGTTTTCCAGATACCGAACCCATTACTATCTTGAGAATTTCTTGCAAGGATGGTCATGTGGTAGTGAACTCCTACAGTTTTTGTCCGAGAAATATACTATTTGTCCTTTATTTCATGATAGCCTTGTTGGGTAAAGTATTTTTGGCTGAGAAGTTTTGTCTTTTAGTATTTTGAATATACTATCCCATTCTTTTCTAGCTTTTAGTGTTTCCAATGAAAAGTATGATGTTAGTCTGATTGGGGCTCCCTTATAGGTGACTTGACACTTCTCTCTTACAGCTTTTAAGATTCTCTCTTTGTTTTTGCGTTTTGCCAATTTGACTATAACATGACTTGGAGAAGACCTTTGGGGGTTGAATATGTTTGGGGATCTTTGAGCCTCCTGAATCTGAAGTTCTGTGTCTTTCCCTATACCTGCAAAGTTTACTGTCATTATTTCTTTGAATATGTTTTCAATGCCATTTCCTTTTTCTTCCCCTTCTGGAATACCCATGATTCAGATATTTGAGTGCTTAAGGTTATCTGTTATCTGTCTCAGATTTTCTTCAATTTTTTAAACTCTTTTTTTTTTTTTTTTTTTTGGTCTACCTGCGTTATTTCAAACAGCACATCTTCAAGGTCAGAAATTCTCTCTTCTGCTAGTTCTAGCCTGCTGGTTAAATTCTCTGTTGTGTTTTTTTTTTTTTTTTTTATTTCATTGAATGAATCCTTCAGCTCTAAAAGCTCTTCTTCCTTCTTTTTCAGGGCATTAATTTCTTTGTACATTTCTTCTTAACAGTCCTGTATACTTTTTCTCATTTCATTGTGTTGTTTAACTGAGTTTTCTTGTATCTCATTTAGTTTCCTTATAATTATTGCTCAATATTCCTCATCAGTCATTTCAAGGACTTCCTATTCTATAGGATCTAGAGCTTGAGAGTTATTATTTTCCTTTGGTAGTGTCATACTTTCTTGATTTTTCCTATTTCTGGTATCTTTCCTTTGGTGTTTAGTCATTGTGGCAGGGGATTTCATGGTCCACTCATTCGATTCTGGTATCTAGCTATGATCCTGCAGGGATTCCCAATTCGGCGTGGCTGCCTCGGAGCCTCTGGGCTGGCAGCTTGGGCTTCTCTGAGCCATGGGGACTGGCCTGGGCTGCGAGTCCCATGGTAGTGCCTATATGATTGAGCACAGGTGGCTCAGGGCCTGTGGGCCTGGTGGCTCTCGGGCCACTCTAAGTGGTGCGGACTTAAATCAAACATTTAAGTAACTATTCAGCACAACGAAATGATCCCATGATATGTTTTTTCTCCCATTAGTGGTCACAGGGGTTGAATGTTTTGAAACAGGATGGAATGGATTATTGCTTGGAATTTGATGTTCTTCCTGTCAATTTACTCATCTTTCTTTCTCTCAAGCAAAACTATAGCCGTAATTTAAATTATGGAGCCAAAGATCATTTCCATTTTCCTGTTCACAGTGCCAACTGCAACAATTATACAGGTTGGAATAATAAAATAACCCATGAGTTTCTACAAGGTGTACTTATAAAAGTTAAGAATACTGTATGGCAGGAGAAAGAAAACACAAACTGAAAAGTCCAAGAATTCTAGAGGTCCTTACATGAACATTCTTTATTAGTACAAAACGCACTTTACCTTTAGAGTGAGAGCCACCAAGATAAGCGAGAGACACCTTATTCAGAGAACTGAGGTATATGTCTACTTAGCCTCTGTTTATTCTTCACTGTCCACATAGTCAAAACCAGGCTGCACAGTTACACAACTGGTTAAATTGGTACAAACCATCTATCTATACCTTTTCAATAAACAGTACAGATAAACTAGTTCAGAGTTTAAATATATTATAAGGCATTAGTCGGTACATTTCATTCATCTCCCAACCCAGGGTCAGACCCAGAATTTCCAGGCGTTCCTGGAGACAAGCATAGAACTACCACAGTGTAGCTATGAGCTACCTCTATCCTGGCACAAATGCCTTTCACAAATCAGCACGATACAATTTCCAACAATTCCCTAGGTTTGTGGGTTTTGTTTGTTTTTTCGGGTACATAGTTTTGGTTATCACTTTTACCATTTATTGATCTCACTGTTTGGCTCAGTACCAGAAACTTTACATGTGTTTTCCTTTCAAACATTATTATTCCTGAGCCTTCTTTCCTCCCTATCTCCAAGGGTATCCCTTTTATGTATTTGTTTCTTTTTGATCTTCTAATAGGTACAAAGTGAATACCATTCCCTGAGAGGATTAGTAATGTCTACAAACTGTTATATTAGGCAGTTCTGTCAATTTACTTCCTTGAATAGTAAATTTGGGAAAAGGGAGCTGCTGCCTGGGATAGGTACAGTGTAACAGAGACTTGCTAAAAAGTACTTTTTATACCAGTTAGAGAGTAATTTATATTGTGAAGATCTAATGAAAATAGTACTACAGAGGGCTATGGCTGTTAGCTAATGCAAGTTTTTCAATAAAATAAATATTTTGAGTAGCTTCAATGTTGTGATTTCAGTAAATTAAAATGTAAATATAGAAGCATGAAATCAATAAATCTGAATCAAACACATCTCAATAGTTAACATTTGTTGTTCCGTTGTGTGACGTGAACTGTTCTAAGCACTTTTAACATACTGAATCAACAACCCTTCTAAGTAGGTGCTGTTAGTAACCTGATTTATAGAGCACAGAGTGGTTTTAGGAACTCATTCATGATTTCGTAGTAATCGAGAAGTAGGACTGGGATGTAAACTAGGCCACACGGTTCTACCGTCTGCAGTCCTAACCATGAAAAAATGGATACTTTGGAAATGTGAGTAAAAGTGGAGTATCAGACCATTGGGTTAAAGAAAAGGAGAAGCTAAATAGAATCCTTTTTAAAAACTTTGTTTACATACTCAAGTACAACTGCTTAACATCTGATAATCAGGTTGCTGCTATTAATACATTTTGACACAGTTAGTATTTTAATGCCTGATTATTTATTTATTTATTAGTATTTTTAATATAGAAGTACAGCTGAGTGCTTGGAATCTTAATATCAGTCGTCAATAGGTTAACCTTGTGGTATCCAAACAAGCACAGGCTTCAGAGTCTTCTCTTGAGCTCTTAAAAAATATAGAGGTATCACGTTCACACATTTAAAAAGATCCCCAGGTAAGTCTGATTAATGGTCACGGATAAGATTAAATCATGTAAAATCTTTTATTTTAGTCTTCCAATGTAGAGCAGAGGTAGGACAGAAGGGCAAACATAAGTCATCAGACATCACCCTCTTGGAAAATTGTAAGAAAGTAAAATCTATGAATATTGTGAAAAGAAAGATTGAATTTGCTTTGGAGTATTTTTGTATGAAGTAAGGCATTTGGATCTTATTGTGAGGACTCAGTGTAATTTAATATGATTTTCAGATACCTTAAAATGCTTGGTTTTCAAACATATTTAATAGAGAGTTTTTCAGAGTCCTTATTTTATGTTGTTTTTCCACTTAAAATTATTGAGATGGATAGTCTAAATTTAGAGAGATGTACACTGTTCCTCAATATTCACATTCACACTATTCTTACATTTTTAATGCTTTTAATAGTCAAATAACTATGTAATTTAAAATATTTAGGGATTATCTTTTCATTATTTACAGCCTCTCTGAATTTTTTTCTAATCACTGTAAAGAACATCATGATTGAGACATTTTGCATGTGCAAATAACTAATATAAATATGTAAGCAGTTGTAAATAAAATATTCTTAAAGGGAATTACATGTCTTCAGAAAGATATGTCAGACTAATTAGAATGTTAGTATATGCATAATATGTGGTTGGTAATAGTCAAAGGGAATACATATTAATCTTAGAATAAGCACATCGCTCTGACAAAAATATATTATGTGATGAAAAATTGCAATATTTATAGAAATTTTACAAAGAATTACTCCTTGACTTCTACACTTATCTGTAGGAAACATTATAAGAGAAATAAATAATGAAATGAATGATTTTTAAAAATTATCTATGTATTATCTACTCTGTGCATTATTCATAATTCTGATGAAATTTTTATTATAACATTTATAGAATCAATTGAAATTATTAGCAAATTAGGGAATCTAGAAAATTTAACTTGAACACAGTGTTTATTTTCAGAACAGAAAATCAACTTTAAAATGAAAAGTAAATAATAGTGCCTATAATAAAGAATTATTTCATAACTAAATGGATTGATCAATTGTGATATTTTTCATCACAAGTGATTTTTTTGAGTCTGAGTTTCTTTCAGACTCAAACCGTATGAAAGAAAACAGGAAGTGTATTAAGTCATGTAAGAAGAAATGTCTATTCATAACTTCTCTGCCTAGAACTGTATCCTGAAGTGTTTCCCTATGATTTTCTTGAGAAGTTTTATAGTTTCCAGTCATATATTTATGTCTTTAATCCATTTTGAGTTGATTTTGGTGTATGACAATGGTACTGGTTCAGTTTCATTCTTCTGTACATGGATGTCCAGTTTTCCCAGCACTATTTATCGAAGAGGCAGTCTTCTCCCCAGTGTATGTTCTTGTTGCCTTTGTCAAAGATCAGTTGCCTGTAAGTATGTGGGTTGATTTCTGGGTTCTGTATCCCGTTCCATTGGTCTGTGTGTCTGTTTTTATGCCAGTACCATGCTGTTTTGGTTACTATAGCTGTGTATTATAAGAAAAAATTAAAAAATGGGATTATAACAAACTAAGAACCTTCTTCACAGCAAAAGAAACAATTAACAGGACAAAAAAGACAACCTACAGAATGGGAGAAAATATTTGAAAACTATGCATCTAACAAGGAATTAATATCCAGAATATTCAAAGAAGTGAGGCAACTTAATGGTAAATAAACAAGTAATCCAAATAAAAAATGGGCAAAGGAACTGAATAGACATTTCTCATAGGAAGATATACTAAAGGTCAACAGACACATGAAAAAAATGCTCAACATCACTCAGCATCAGGGAATTGTAAATCAAAACCACCCTGAGATATCATCTCATCCCAGTTAGACTGGCTATTATCAAAAAGACAGAGAATAACAAATGCTGGTGAGGATGTGGAAAAAGGGAAACCTTCCTATACTGTTGGTAGGACTGTAAATTAGCACAGTCATTATGGAAAACAGTATGGAGTTTCTTCAAACAACTACAGGTAGAACTACCTCATTGCTGGGTATATCCCCAAAGGAATGGAAATCATCATGTTGAAGGAATACCTGCAGTCCCATGTTTATTGCAGCCCTATTTACAACAGCCAAGAGTTGAGATAGACCTTAATGTCAATCGACAGATAACTGGATAAGGAAAATGTGGTATGTATACTCAATGGAATACTACTCTGCCATGGAAATGAATGAAATTCTGCCATTTGCAGCAACATGGAGGAACTTAGAGAAAATTACATTAAGTGAAATAAGCCCGGCACAGAAAGAGAAGTACTGCATGTCCTCACTTATAAGTTGGAGCTAAAACAAAGAAAGAAAGGAAAAGGAAAGAAAGGAAGGAAAGGAAAGGAAAGAGAGCATGAAAGAATCACAATAATGCATTAAACTTTCAGAAAAAAAAGAGAATAGAACTGTATTTATTAAAAGTGGGAAAGGGGGAGGGGAAGAGGCTTTGGTGAGAAACTAGTTAAGGGTCACAAAGATTGTTTTGTAAAAATTGAGTATACTAGTTATTCTTATTTGATCACCACATATTGTACACACATATCAATATTCAATTCTGCACCCCACAAATATTTATAATCAAAAAATCAATACATAATAAAGTAAAAAATAAAAATGTAAAAAAACAAAAAAACGATAATATGTTGAACTTACAAAAGGAGAGAACAGAACTGTGGTTACTAAAGTTGAGAAAAGGAGAGGGGGAGGGGGTTAGCAAAGAAATTGGTTAATGGACATAAAGAATGATATGTTTTGCAATGATGAATACACTAACTATACTGATTTGACTTAACATATTGCACATGGGTTTTGATATTCAACTTGGGACCTCAGAAATATGTATAATCAATAATGTTTCAATAATAAAAATATAACAATATAAAAGAAGAGATAAGAAATAATACAGCATACTAAATATTTACATAGCATTTACATTGTATTAGGTAATGTAATCTCAAAATGAAGTAATGTACATGGAAGGATGTGTGTAGGTTATATGCAACTAAGAAGAAGAAACATCTAAGAATAGGGATATGTAGATAGATCCAGGGTTGACATGATGTTAACAAGCTTTTGTTACTTCCCCCTGTTTCTTATTGTGTTGCAGTTCTAGAGCTCATTTTCTGACATCATGTGGTAACAAGATGATACCTCTGCTTCAGGAATCTCTTCCACTCACACTTCAGATCCAACAGTTAAGAATTCAAATTTCTTTTCAAAAACTCCATTAAAAATCTTGTTGCAGAAGCTACACTATTCAATTTAGATCTAAGTTATATGTTCTCCTCCCACAGTGAAACTAAACATTGGATTAAAGTGTACTGAAATCCTATGGGGGTGGATAGTTCTACAGAAGAGTTTATTATGGAATTACCATAAGAAGGTGTTTTAGTCTGTTTTGTGTTGTTATAACAAAATGCCTGAGACCTGGTGATTTATAAAGGAAATAGGTTGATCTGGCTCAGTCACAATTCTGAAGGCTGCAAAGTCCAAAAAGCATGGCGCTGGACATGGCTCAGCTTCTGGAGAGGATCTTATGCTGCATGAAACTATGACAGAGAAACCAAAGTGGCTTCCCTTCTCTTCTCTAATATTCAAAAGCATGTGGCAAAAGGGCAAGACTCGAGAGGCAATCTTGCTTGATAACAGGCCACTGTGCAGGAAATAATCTATTCCCAGGAGAACCTATCCATTCCAGTGAAAACTAACCAAGTCTCTGGAGAAATACATTAATCTATCTTAACCTAAGCGCCTCCTAAAAGCGCCACCACCCAACACTGCTACATTGACACTAAATTTCATTATGATTTTTGGCAGGGATAAACCATATCCAAACCACAGCATAAGAGGGCATAGAAGAAAACTAGGGGCAAAAAACAATGTTTATTCTAGTTTATCTTTATTGGAAGATAGCACCTATATACACATAAACACACAGATTTCTCCCTTATAAACACATAAAATTTGCTTGCTCATAGAATGCAATTATTGCAACATGCAAATATGCCCAACAAGAAGAACCAGGAACGATGGACACATTATAAAATTTCTATTTTATAAGTATAAGTGTATGAGATGTTAATTCTATAAAATATTGTAGTTTATTTATTTATTGAAAGATAATACACATACACACACACACAATAAACAAAGTTGCAATAAAATAAACATTTACGTAGCTCTTTAGCACAATAAAATGGTCCCAAAAAGAAACATGAAAATATTTGACATAGTAATGGGGATCATAAAGATTGATATATAATAACTGTAAATAGATATTAATTTTGAAAGTAACAGTTACATTTAGAAAATTTAGTTATATGTTGAATTAAAATAGATAAAAATACATAAGGTGGTAAATGGATAAGTGCAGTTTAAAGCAATGAAAGGCAAGAGGAAAAGTAAATGTATTTGTTAAAATGAGTGATAATGAACTGAATATAGAAAAACACATGAATAGAAATATCATGTTTGCATTAAAATATATTTAGAACATTAGGATCTGTTTCAATGCTGCTAAAATATTCTAAGTTTCTAAAATGATCAGGGCTGTGGTAAAATAATTTGAATTGGAACACAAAATGACAGGATGAAAGATTTTTACTCTGTGAAAATAGAGTAAGAATCTCTGAAAATTATTTTCTATATAAATTAATGAGAAAATTGGGGAAAAAAAGTCAGAATCCAACTTCAGCACTATAAATGTTAACTGTAGGCATGCAGCAATCTACACAAATGGGATGAATCTTAGTAACAACAGCAAGATTTGTAACATTTTAACTGTAAGAAAATAACTAAGTGATTTATTTCCAGAAATGACTTATCTGAGGGTGGTTTAACTGATTCAGGCCCAGCCGGGAAGTTGTCTGACTGGTCCAGCCCATTCTTGGGGAGTCTCTGAACAGACAGAGCTCTCCTTGAGATGGTAATGAGTTCCTACCCCTGCTGTTTTCTTCATTCCCTGGTGTTTCTTCTTTCCCAAGGCTCAAGCGGAGCTTTTTCATGGGCTTATCCTGAGCCCCGAGACAAAGGAATTCCTTGCAAGGGGAATAAATTTTAGGCATTGTTCGGAAAGATTGTGCACCCCACAGTACTCAGCCAATGAAGAAGTGGGGGTGGGGTGGGGGACTTGTGTACTCAGGAAAAAATTGTTTGCTACAGCCCTTTTCCATTTTCCTGTCCCATTCATAAACACCTGGACTTGCAAGGCTGTTATTAAAGTCTTGCTTCGCTGTACTTAGTGTCTGCATGTCCATCCTTTGGCATTGGATGGGTGAGAGCATTTATCACATTAACTTACCTTAAATGTATTCTCTCACCCTCTAGCCCTCCAGAAGTCATAAAAGTAAGTCTGTACTCGTGGTGAAACCCAAACATATGGAAGCCAGTGGATGGCATAGAATTAGGTCAGGAGCATTTTCATATCTTCATTTCCAAAAAAATTGGAATTTTGACCTGTCTGGTTATTCTCTGGAAAACTCTGTTTGTAAGGCAGTCTGTATTTGACCTGACTCAGAGATTGCCTGTGCAAAAAGTCTATTCACCATTGTCATTTGTGGGAAGCAATCACATGCAATTGATTAACTTTGTGGCTGCCTGAGGCGATGGATAACAGTTGGGATAAACAGAAGACTAAACAAAAAGTTTGAAGGAAAATGCTGGAAGTAAAATGTTTATGGGAGGCTTTGAAAAGTTTAACATATGCCCAGGAACCTAGAGGGTCAGGTTCGTGGATCAGGCTGTGCATATACCTAGGAATACAGCATGCTTACAAAGCCTTAACCTCTTACTTTGTGTGGTATTTTGGTTCCGTACAAACAGGAAATGAAGGCTGATGAAGAATCATAATCTAAGGTAAAATGTTTAAGGTATGCCCCTACAAGTATCAGCATTAAAGATAACGAGAATTACCTGGATTCTGGATGAAGGGTTAGATCCAACAGAAAGTGCTCACTGATTGCATGTAGGTGGGGTGTTACGAAGAGGGTTGTAACTGGTGGCTTTAGGACTTTTGGCCTGAGCAACTGGAAAAGAGCAATTAATTATTTCTGTCATGGTAAAAAAAAAAAAAAAAAAGCAGAAAAAGAAGAGTTTTGTTCCTCTATTTTTTTTGGCGGGGGGGGCAATAAGATTAGATAGTTTGAAGTTTGAGCCGTTTAAATTTTGAGATTCTGTAAGCCATGATTATTAGGTATATTAACTGAAGAAGTGAGAGCATGGAATTTAATCAGGGAGAGAAGGAAACTGAGTTAAAAAAAACGTAATGAGGAATAGTGAAAAATTAGCAGGATAAATAAACTTATGCTGTGGCCTGGTAGCAAGTTTCTTGTAGCTTAACCACATAGGATGGGACTACAGACACAGCTGGGTGCAGGCCATGTGGAGCAGTGCTCTGGGGATTCTAAATTGGTGCAGCCATTATGGAGAACAATATGAAGGTTCTTCAAACAACTACAGATAGAACTACCATATGACCCAGCAATTCCACTACTGAGTATATACCCAGAGGACTGAAAATCATCATGTCAAAGGGATACCTGCACTTACATGTTTATTGCAGCTCTATTTACAATAGCCAGGATTTGGAAACAGCCTAAACGTCCATTGTTGGATGACTGGATAAGGAAAAAAAAATATATATATATGCAATGGAGTATTACTCAACCATAAAAAAGACTGAAATTCTGCCATTTGTATCAACATGGAGAAAATTATGCTAAGTGAAAGAACCCCGGTTCAGAAAGAGAAATACCATGTCCTCATGCTTTACTGGGAGCTGAATCCATAAACAAACAAATAAACAATAAAGAGGGACACAGAGAGAAAAAGAAACAACAATCAGAATAAAACATTGAACTTTTAGGAGAGAAAAGAACTGGTCCCTACATGTGGAAAATGGGAGGGGAGGAGAAGGCGGGGGTTAATGAGAAATTGGTTAATGGACACAAAGAGTGATTATAATGATGAATAAGCTAACTATCCTGTTCTGACCATCTCACATTGTACACGACTACTGAAAGTCAACTTTGCACCTCATATATATGTACAATAAATTATCTTAAAAATAAAAAACAAAAGAACAAAATAATAAATTGTACTTCAAAAATAAACAGATACATAAATAAATATATACATTTTATTTCTCTGTTTTATTTCAAATTTTGAATTTATCGACTTATTTGCTAAGAAAATAATTGATTGTTGATAAAAATTTACCAAATAAATAATATGGCCATATATAAAATATTGTTATAATTTACATTTAATTTAACAAATAGTATTTATTTCAGATGGTTAATTACGTACTAATAAAATTAAAACAAAATAAGAAAAAACTCATAAAATAGAATATCTAGGAACTTCTAAAGATTGATGCTCAGTAAGAATAAATTTAGAAACCATGGCATCTTTGCAGAAATCTGAAAATATTAGCAGTATCAGACATACTGTCATGGAGAAACACAGCTTTGATGAGCTTGACAGATGGTTATGGTAGGACTCTTCCCAGACCATTCTGCTTTGTGAATGTGAATTCAATCTAAATTAGTGAAGGTCTGACCTTCAGTTACATAACTGCAACTGGGTATGAATTAATGTTCACTGATTCAGGGAGAGACTTGAAAGCATGTAGATTAAAGGGTAGGATATTGCTAATGATCATTATTTATTCAGCACCACTCATTTCATGCAGAAAGAAATGAATAACGCAGATGAAATACATAGATTACCCTAGGACTGTGCATAACTATGTGATCAGACGTTTGGGGAACTTATTCTAAAAGTCATGGAGTAAAAATAAGTATGAAACTTTGTGGGGGAGTAAGGGACATTTTTTTCCCAGAGTGACGACCAACTGAGGATTATTTAATGCTTTGTCCCTCATTTTGTTTTCTGCCATTTTCTCTGTACACACTCTAAACCTGTAAAGCTATCTAAAGGGTAGAGAAACAATCTAAAGGGTAGGGAAAGCATCCTGATTATTCAGAAGAAAAGTGCATATTAAAAATAAAATTTTAATGTGATTTTATCAACTGTTAAATAAAATAAACATATTAAGAATAATGTTTAATTAAAGTGCAAGGCTACCTACAAAGCCATTCTTAACTGTAGGTTTTTCTATAGCTTATGTAAAAATATGGTTTTGTTTTAGAGTATCAGATTTGAAATATAGTTTATAGGCAGAAAAAAGTCTTTGAAATAAAGTATATAATAAGAAACTCCATTCAAACATTTTACTTTAGTGTCATTACTAGTAGTTGCTTCCCACAGGGCAATGTCCAGAGTCATTTGTATTTTATAAACATTTATTAATTATACACAACTGACAAAGTAACAATCTGATGTTACTTTTAGCTCTACTATATATTCCAGGATTAACTTTTCTATTGTGAATGTGTACTCCTTGAAACTATAAGAATTAAATTACTTTTAAATAAAAACTGAAAATGTAGGTAAGAATTAGAGTTGAATCTTTTGGTACCTGATGTGAATATTAACTTTTTTCTACTACAGAATGAGTAAAGGAAGATAATGAAGTCAGTTTGATTTCTGACTTTGAAAGATCTTAACTGCTTCTGTTCTAAAATTCTGTTTGTAAAATTTAGATCTTTGTGCTTTTATTTCATTTGATATTGGTAGTTGAAAAAAGATTTTAATATTTTACAACCCAGTTATAGAAGTTTTTGGATACATGCTTTGTAGACTTGTAAAACTGAGGTGTTTTGTCTGTTTGGGCTACAGTAAAAAAGTACCTTAGACTGGATAATTTATAAACAATATAAAGTTATTGCTCACAGCTCTGGAGGGTGGGAAGTCCAAGATCAAGGCACCAGCAAATTAAACGTCTGGTGAAGGTTAGACTTCTGCTTCAAAGATAGCACTTTCTAGCTAAATCCTCACATGGCAGAAGTGGTGAATGTACTTCCTCAGGCCTGTTTTATAAGCACACTAATCCCATTCACAAGGGCTCCATCTTCATGACCTAATCACCTTCTAAAAGCCCTATCAATTAATATACTATTGCAGTAGGGATTAGATTTCAACATATGAGTTTTGGAGGGGCACGAACATTCAGAACATAACATTAGGCATGTTCGATTTCTCTAAAGCTAGCAAAAAATACAAGAAATTATTCAAAATGTGTGGATTTCAATATAATAAGAATAAAATTAATTGATATATGAATTGAGATATGCTATATACATATATATGGCTGCTATATTATCAGTTAATCATGTCAAATGGTTTATGCTTGTAGTGAGAATCACTTTTTGAATTTAGTGTTATAAAATTCAAAGCTACATATGTGCTGTAAAATACAACTACTAAGTTACTAGGTAATATGTCAAATAAATCATTTGTAAGATTAAAATGAGTATTTAATTGGATTCTGCTTTTTGAGTAGGACTCGTTACTAACTAAAAACACTGCTGAAAGAAATTAAAGAAAATGCCAAAATATGGAAAGACATTTCATGCTGATGAATTTGAAGAATTAACATTGTAAAAATGTCCATACTACCCAAAGCAATTCAGTGCAATCCCCGTCAAAATACCAATGAATACATCCTTCACAGAAATAGAAAAAACAATACTAACATTCATATGGAACAACTAAAGAACCCAAATAGCCAAAGCAATTCTGACCAAAAAAATGAATAAATAAAGCTGTAGGCATAAAACTACCTGACTTCAAACTATACTACAAACCATACTGTTTGGGTTACTATAGTAACCCAAACAGCATGGTACTGGCATAAAAAACAGACACATAGATCAATGGAACAGAATAGAGAACCCAGAAATAAACTTGTATTAGTCCATTTTTTGTTGCTATAACAGAAATACCAGAGACTGGGTGATTTATAAAGAAGAGAGGTTTATTTGGCTTATGATTCTGGGACAGCTGCATCTGGCATGGGCCTCAGGCCGTTTCTACTCATGGTGGAAAAGAGGCAGGCAGCCGGTGGGTACAGGCATATCACATGGAAAGAGGAAGCAAGAGAGAGAGAGGGGAGGTGCCAGGGGAGGTGCCAGGGTCCTTTAAACAATCAGGTCTTGTGGGAACTAACAGAGCAAGAACTCACTCACTACCCCTCCCCCAGGGAGAGCATTAATCCATTCATGAGGGATTCGCCCCCATGACTCAATCAGTTTCCATCACTGCCACATTGGGGATCAATTTTCCACGAGTTTTGGAGGGGATAACACATCCAAACTCCTTCACAATCCATGTACTTAAAGCCAACTGATATTCTACAAAGGCACCAAGAATATACAGCCTCTTCAGTAAATGGTGCTGGGAAAACTGGACATCCATGTGTAGAATGAAACTAGTCCCATACCTCTCACCATATACTAAAATCAACTCAAAATAGATTAAAGACTTAAGTCTGAGATGTGAAACTATAAAACTCCTAAAAGAAAACATAGGGGAAACACTTCAGGAAGTAGGATTGGCAAAGACTTTATGAATAAAACCCCTAGAGCACAAGCAACAAACTAAAACATAAACAAATGGGATTATATGAAACTAAAAAGCTTCTGCACGGTAAAGGAAACAACAGAGTGAAAAGACAACCTACAGAATGGGAGAAAATATTTGCAAATATAAATCTGATCAGGTTTTAATGTCCAGAATATACCAGGAACTCAAACAACTTCACAGTAAAAAAACAAAACAAAACAAATTCAATAATTTGTTGATAATAATTCAATTAAAAAATGGGCAAAGGAGCTAAATAGACGTTTCTCAAAGGAAGCTTAAAAACTTTATAGTGAATACTAGAAGGATACAGATATTTCAGAAATGATCATTTCCAGTGTAAAGTTAAAATAATTTCAACAATATATTGTTGTTATATTTTCAATATTGTTAGTAATACAAATAAAGCGAATAGAGCCGAACCTGCTCCATTGCCCAGATTTTTTTGTTGTTGTGTTGGCTAAACTTTTGTTAGAATGTGGACCAGTCAATTACATTAGACCACGATTTCTAATTTTTTTTTAACATCATAGACTTCAACAAAAATTACCAAATTGACCACATTTTTTTAAACCTGCAAACTTTTCCATCTACCTACCTGATTCATGCCCCTTGCTAAATTTTGTTTCTGTTTTAGTTTTCCTCCTTTGTTAAAAATGTGAAGGTACTTGATATACCTCTATCAGGTTAAGGCTCTCCCTATCTAACTAATTTGATTAATCTTGACCAATATGCTAGTATTTTAATATATGATTTGGTTTTATTCATTCAAAAGAACTTTTTGCATACATTAGAATGCCATTCATATTTATATTTTAAAAATTGGTTACATGATCTGACAGCCTCAGATGTGTGGCACATGTGTTTATAATGAATCCCAGTCATATACATTTAAAATATAAAAATTTGACTATCAATACAAAATTTAAACTCAACCCAGTTTAAAAGTATTAGTACAAAAATCAAATCAGCATAATCATTTGCATTTAGGGTTCTGAAAATTCATGCAATGCTTTCTTATAATATAATTTTAAGAAATATTGAACATGAAATCAAAGTGCAGCTGTGTACTTTATAAATACACACACATGAGTTTAAGTATCACTGATTAAGATGCTTGGTCACCTGGCTTACAACTCTGTAGTATTAGTGTAGTAACAGAACCAATTAAATTACAAAGAAATATATGCCCATACAAAAATAACAATAAAACAAACTTCATAGAGATGCCTGAATCATGTAGTAGAAAAGCATTGTAAGATGTAAGAGGCACATTAAAAACTGCACATGCATTTTTGACTAACATTTTCTGGAAATAGGAATACTAAATTATACTTACTCCACTTTGACACTGGTGTAGAACAAAAAATTATTAGAAAGATGTGAATCCATTGTGTGTAATATTTTAGTTTCATAATGTCCCAGTGGAATTATAGAACATAATTCAGATTTCACGACATATCTGAGATAACTCAGTGGATAAATTAACTGAGTCTTATAGTCAGGAATGGAATTGATTTTTTTTTTCCTGTACTCAGATATTCAGTGATAGTTTGTTGGTACCCATTAGCAAATGTAATTGCAACATGGTGAGACATAGCCATGTTTCATAAAATACACCCAGATGTACTGAAATGGCTGTTTTCAGCAGTATATATTTTTTGAAAATGACACATTTTCTGTAACCAAGCTAGGAATCATCTAAATGAAAAACATCTTCTACTCACATTATGTATCTATCATAAACATCACACACACACACACACACACACACACACACACACACACACACACACACACACACACACACACAAAGTTCAAGAGAAATTTAGTCATGACTCATCCCATTTACTATACAATTTACAAAGAACTTTTGACATACATTATCTTATTCGTCTGTGGGAAGCAAGCAAGATTATATTTCTGCTTCACAAATAAAATGAGTTGAGAAAAACTGAATGACAAATTAATCATTTTCACAAGTTCACAAACGTATTAAATATTTGAATCATATCTTTGAACTAGGTCATCTCATTTTATTTCTGCTGAAATATTTAACTTTAATAATTGCAAAAGCAAGTGGCAGATTAGATAGTTAGTATTGTTGGTTACAATTCTATGTAGATACATTTACATTTTTAGACTGGAGAAAAATACGTTTTGAAATTCTAAGATGACTCTTCCCTCTTATTTTACTAGTTTCCACCACCCATTCTAATTCAGTCATGCCAATGATTTTACTCTCATCCAACAAACAATTATGCAATATATTATAGACACGACGCAGGCTATTAGGGATACAGGAATGAATAACCAGATATTGTTTTTGTCCCCATATTGTGAACTATTTCATGGGAATACAGGTATTAAAAAAAATCTAACTCTAAGAAGTTGTGACAGGCTGAATGATGACCCTCAAAGATTAGCATCCCAATTCCTGGAATCTGTGAATACGTAATTTTATATGACAAGAGGGATTTTGCCAGATGTGATTAAGTTGAGGATCTTGAGATGAGAAGATTATTCTGGATTATTCTGCTGAGCCTGATGTAATACACAGGTACTTTTATTAGAGAAGGTGGTGTGATACTGGGGAAGAGAGAGAAAAAGCTACGTGATGTGAGGCCATGAGCTAACAAATAGGTGCAGCATCCATCCAGGTGAAGTCAAGGAAAAAGATTGTCCACTGGAAACTGGAAAAGGATCCAGCCCTGCCAACACTTACATTTTAACCTAGTGAAAGTGATTTCCAACTTCTGACCTCCAGAACCATGATAATAAATTTGTGTTGTTAAAGCCACTTATTTTGTTGCACATTTTTACAGCTGAAGTAGGAAACTAATACAGAAGTCAAGAGCCTTGAGAAGTCAGGGTGCCTATCCTTGAGAAAGTTTTAGCAAAGCCGAGAGTTAGTGATAAGAATACATTTTAAAAGATATATTTCAGAAAGCTGGAGCTGTGAATTTATGAGGCCCTGTTGTTGGAAACAGTTTAGGTTTTTTCTGGAACACCTGAAGCACTTCATAAGGACTTAATCGGCCAGTGACAGAGTAATATAAGGGATGGCTGGGAAGGTAGATGGAGACTAAATTAGTTTTTGGCTTTTGGGCTGTGATAAAGTTTTTGGGCATTTTATTAAGATCAATGAGATGGCATTACATAGTTTTAAGAAGTTAGGAAATTATGACTTAAAGCTACTCTGTATGCTGTGGGTAATGAATATGAAATACAAAATAGAGAAAAGATACTTCGAGACCAGATAGGAAGTTGTGTCTCTTACCTAAGAGATTTAAGATGACAATGTGAACTGAGGAGGTAGCCCAGAGTACAAAAAGAAGTAAGCAACATAGTAAAATGCTTAGGAGGCAAAATCTATTGGAGTGGTTGAATGAGAGAAAGTCAGTTGTTAAAGATGATTTACCTATTTTGAACATTTGACTTCTTAATGCATGGTGGTATCAGCTATAAGGTTGGATCCTTGGAGGAGTATTGTGCTTGGGGAAGGAGAGCATCCACCTATAGTTGGAAATATAATAGGACTCAAGGTGTCGATGTGAAATTCAATTGCAGATATTGGTATGCATGCAGATAGATTTCGAACTCAAAAACATTTATAAGCAGAGTTAGAAAAGATTAGCATGTGCTTGTAAGACTGGCCCGAAAGAGCGAATCTTACTTGTTGGGAAGGCTCATCTCGCAAAGACCAGGAGACAGAGATCGCTGCAATCAAGCAAGAGGTTTTTTATTTCCAGCATGCTGGGGTCGCTCCACCTTCAGGACAGAAACAGCCCCGAGCTCTTAACTCAAGCATCTTTTATATAGTTTGGTAGGCAGACTTTGGTAACAGGATGGGTTGTACGCCATTTATTGGCCACTTTAAGCAATTTTTAAAACCACTGGGCTTTTAGCTTTTGGCGGGCAAAGGAAGGACTGAGGTATTGACCAACAGTCTACTCCTCCCTTCCCCCCTCTTTCCTCCCTTGGTGCCCAAAGATAAGGAACTGGTCATGTTGTTCCTGGAATTGGGTGAGCATACTCCCTTCCTGGAACTGGGTGTACTTTGGGCGGTTTGGGAAGTCCCACCCGCAGGGGCTTGTAAAACTTTGCGCAAGCTAATTACAGAAGCAGAAAAGCTAGTCAGTTAATATTCAAGAGTGTGGGAAGGGGTTCAGGTCCACATGTTCAGTGAATAGGTTGTAATTCAAGTTTTGAGAGAAGATGAGTTTGCCTAAGAAGAGCATGTAGACCAGGGTTTTGCAAACTTAGGACTGTTGGCATTTTGCCCTGGAT
The DNA here is from genome assembly GCF_027409185.1 of Cynocephalus volans. Classification (NCBI taxonomy): domain Eukaryota; kingdom Metazoa; phylum Chordata; class Mammalia; order Dermoptera; family Cynocephalidae; genus Cynocephalus; species Cynocephalus volans. Next base: position 148,212,387 of record NC_084467.1, read on the forward strand.
AATTCTTTGTTGGGTGGGAAAGTCTGGCTTTTGGGTTGTAGTATATTTAGCAACATCACTGTCTTCTACCTTTCAGGTACCTGCGGAAATGTACCCTCCCCAAGTCCCACCACCAGTTGTAACAAACAACTACATTGCCGAATACTTGGAGGCAGGGAGGAGAGGGGAAATGCATACCAGTTGAGAACACTGATAGAGAGTAATATGAAGAGATGGGTAATTCAGGCCCCTGAAGAAGAGTAACATTTTAAAAGCTGACTACTGTGAGTGTCCAGTAAACATATTAGAAAAGTGTGGCCAGGCAGCTAATGCAAGAGAATGTGTATTACAGAAGCCAAAGAGAAAGACTATTTCTTAATGAAAATATTGTTACATACTGCTGACAGGTCAAGTAAAAAAGTCTAAAAGATATTCAGTTTAACAACATAGGGACTCTGTGACTGTAAAAGTTCTATGCATAAATGCTGTTGTAAACAAAATGAGTTCTAACAGCTATTCAATCTCAGAGAAAATTCCACTTATTTCAAGATTAATTTCTTTATAAATTATAACCAAAAAACTTAAAAAGTGAAGTGAGAAAAATGTCATACAGATTTATTTTGTTTGCCTGTTCTTCAAGATATTTTCAGCCAAATTCTTTTTTTTTAAATTATTATTATTTTTTTAAAGATGACCAGTAAGGGGATCTTAACCCTTGACTTGGTGTTGTCAGCACCACACTCTCCCAAGTGAGCTAACCGGCCATCCCTATATAGGGATCTGAACCCGTGGCCTTGATGTTATTAGCACCACATTCTCCTAAGTGAGCCATGGGCCAACCCAGCCAAATTCTTTTTAAAAAAAAAAATCTAAGCTCTATGTAAGTCATTGACAATTAGAGTTTTGAGATCTATGTCTTATTTAACTCTATATCTAAATTATTTAAAACTATATTTATTATTACAACTTTGGCAGGAGAAACAAAAATAGTATGAAAGAAAAAACCTGCAGGAACTAAATGGGGAACTACTGAATGAACAATTATATGAATGATACTGCTACCCTAATGCTCTAAAAAAAAAAAAAAGGAGAAACAGAGGAAACAGAAGTGAACTGAAATGGCACATCTTCAATAGTAAAGATGATCATTGCACTTTCACCAAGAAAACTGAATAGTTTAAAGTTTAATATGAGAATAAAAAAGATTGGATATATAATAGTCAGATGGACATCTGAAGAGGGTGCTCATTCAAATGTTTTCTGGTTAAGTTCTAAAATGCAAATTATTGCCAAATTCCTTTAAATCTATGGAGAAAACACCTAAATGATCTAATTTTTTAACAGACTACATTGTTCATGTGATTTTCTGAGCATAAAGTTTGCCTTGAAAAGGAAGACATAGCTACCTTAATTTATATCAATGTGTTTATGATCAATCATAAGTTCAATGAGAAAAGCAATCTATTTAGAGTGAAAAGAAATAGTCTATAATTTTGAAAATTTAGGTAAATTATTTTTATCTTTGGTGTTGATATATTCTACATTGCCAGTTATTTGATGTTTTAAAACACAAGGGGTATGTAAGCACTAAAATTTATCAATTAAATTTAACCTTTTTTATACTTTTGGCAAGTATAATATTTGCTTAACATATAATCAAAAGACAAAAGTTAAAGTGTACTAGATAGTGTTGTGAATTCTAATTTCATATTTGAGAGTTTAAGAAATGTACTTAAAGTTATATAGTGAGTAATTGGCAAGAGTTAAATGAGAACTTAATTTTCTAATACTAAGTACATCATTTTTGCGATCATTGTGTTTCTGTTTTGAGAACTGAATGTTATCTCATTCAGTTTAAATTGATATTTATGCTACTGTTGCTTATAAGAATTCATGATAAAGTATCTAAAATAAAATAAGTAATAATTTTTAAAAATTTATTCCATGTTAGAACCATATAAAATATTTCACATATTAGTGCACAATCAGTTATTTTTTTTCTAACTTTACCTTAGCAGTGTTCACTTAGTGAAAAATTATCTTTTGTCACTTATGTGTATTCAAAATCCATATTTATACAATTGCCAAACAATTGCCATGGCAGAAGTAGTCGTGAAATTTAGTGCACAAAGAAAATAATTAAAAGCACAAGATAGCCACAAACATATTTTATGTTGCTACATAATTTCAAGTATTATTCATTTATTCATTTAACATTATGCATATGCAATTTCAGGCACTACAATGCAGTGATTGAGCACATAAGGTGCAAGTTCAACTTGCCTAACGTGGGTTGTTGGCTTCACCCCTTACTGAGTGTGTTTGTTTTTGATTGCTTCTGTAACAAATTACAACAAACAGTGGTTTACAACAACTCAGATTTAATATCTCCCAGTTCTGTCGTTTGACGTGTGTCTCACACAGCTAAAAAAGGTTTCTACAGGGCTGTGTTTCTTTCTGGAGTTTGTAGGGAAGAGTATTTTCTTACCTTTACTAGTTTCTAGAGATCAGTCACATCACTTGGTTCGTGTCCCTATTCCTCCATTTTCAAAGCCAGCAAAGGCCAATCAAGTTTTCTCACATTGAATCACCCTGGTTGTCAGTCTTCTGCCTTTATTTTCCACTTTTAAGGAGTTTTGTAATTACATTGGTGTCGGGAGCCATATTTAACAATAGCCGCCATTTTTAACAAATAACAGTCATTTTATGTAAGCCTTTCTCTTCCTCCTCAGAAAAGCCCGCGCTCGCCAAGCCAACACCCCTCCCACCTCCTCTTCTCATACCACGCCACTATCACCCCCCTGCCTTTCCGCGTATCATAAGCTGCCACACTCTGTGACAGCCCGCCCCTTCTTCACTATGTATATAAGCAATCGCCTAACAATAAAATTTTGAGGCTTGATCAGAATTTTGTCTTGCCTCCATTCTGTGTGTCTCCTGTCCCTCCCCCTTTTCACCAGCTACAGGTAGTCCTCCTCGAGCCCACGTTCTTACCTGTCCCGCAGGCCGGGACACATTGGCCCAAGTGTATAATCCAGGATGATTTTCTTATTTTAGTGCTAGCTGACCAGCAAGTTAATTTCCAAATGCATACAACCTTATTTCTCCTTTGCCATGTAAGGTGACGTATTGACAGAACCCAAAGATTAGGACATGGACTTTATTTTTATTTTTTGGAGGGAACATTATTCTATCTACACCACCAAGTGACACATAAAGTCATTTACATCAGAAGTTGGACTTTAAATTTAACATAATAGGTGGTATTTACAAGTAAGTGTTCTTAAATACTAGTTATCATTCTAAATTTGATATAGAAGTTTCAAATTACAAATTTCCTTTGACTTTAGATGGAGGTTTCTACTCAGTCTTAAGAAATAGAACTATGCAACATTCCAGGGTATGTGAAATAAATGCTGTCAATTTTATAAAAGTTATGTTTTTAAACTTGTAATAGAATCATAAAACAAACTCTTATTATTAATTATATAATATTATATGTAGAGGATTCATAAAGCAAATGTACCTCACAGGGCCTGGTTTTCCAAAGCTTTGCAGTTTCAAATATTGACCTTGCAAAGGACAGGAAATTTCCCCCAGGCTATTGAATCTCTGTTGCAAGATAAGAATCATAACACAGCAAGGCTGCTGGTTCTAAGACAAACGAGTTATTAATTGATATGTAAAGTTACTAAAAAGCTGCTAGAGGGAAAAGCAATGTTTGCTAAAGCAATCCTTTGTTACTGGATCACTTAATTGCCTAACAGAATGTCATCTGACTTGTTTTTACTGAATGTTACCAGCTTCTATTGTAAAACTTGTTAAACTGTACTTATCAAAACCCCACCTATGTCTCTTCCTGTAACTTCTTGGTCTGGAGAATAAATGCAGGAAGAGAACCCCAATTCGTGGTTAATTTCCCAAATGGAAGAAATGCCTTAAGGAAGTTCTGGGAGATTAACCCCTTTCTGGGGCTTCTCACTACTCAAAAGAGATGGGCTTTGAGAAATCTTTGATGGCTCCATCACCCAGGGGAAAAGGGGTGACAAACCCATGGGAGGCAAAGCAACAATTATATATACCAAAAGGTCCCAATAATATGATTTTTATTTGACTTTGTTAATTTTCTCTTTCCACCTTCCCTGAAAAATACCCTCCAGGTCAAGTTCTGGAGTGATTGTAGGTCTTGTTTAGGTCTTACACACCATCCAAATACACATGTGTATTTTAAAGAGTACTTCCTCATCTAGCTTAAGCTTAATGTTATGTATTTGGGTAAGAGCATATAAATATAAAAATGTTTTTAAAAAGATGAAGTATATAAAACCTCATTCAACTTTTGCAAATGGAGACTTCATAATATTTCTTGAAGCTTTTTACATTTGCAGAGAGAAATGGAATGTGATAAAAAAATCATATGATGTATCATCAGCACACACTTTGGACAGTTCTCTATTCCTGTTCTTAATTTATAATGCAGCAGTCGTAAACGTTTACCTCCTCCATGCTTCTGTCTTAGAGAGAGATCAGTGGCAACTTCATAACCTCATTTCTTAGGAAGCTCCTCTGCTCCGAGGAACAGGTTCTAACACTTCAGGAGAGAAATGTTCACCACAGCAACGTTCCTCTTGTGTCAGCCCATTCAGGGAGATTTGCTGCCACTTTTATTGAATTCCTGAGGGTTTTATTCCTCAAGCTATTACTCTCAAATGTATAAGCAAGAAAAGGCCAGAGCCCTCTAAGACTTTAATGTGTCTCTTTATGTAAATGTTTACTAAAACTAAGAATAATGCAGTAAGTCAAAGCAGTGCTGTCTAGTAGATTTCAGTCTTTTCTTTTACCTCAGTATTCCCTGCTGGCCAAGGAAGACTTGCGTTTAGATCCTGTCTTTGACACTAGCTTTTGACTTTGTGTGAGTAACTTAGTGTTTCTGAAAATATTTCCTACACTGAAAGAGGTATAATAACACTGATATGATATTGTTGGTGTGGGGTTAAATGAGATTACCTATCTAAATATTTTTCTAGAGTGCCTAACCCAATCTAAATTTTCAATCCATTATAATTTCATTAGTGTTCCTTCCAAATAATTCCTTTCTGTTCAAGTACTTTTCTATTAAATCTCTCTATTTTGACTCTAGATTTGTCTGAACTTACTCAACTTAACTCAGAAACAGGACACTCTATGTAGTATTTACCATCCTTTGACAGCCCAATTTTAAAATAAAATAAAATGTTTTTAGGAAAATCTAAGGCAAAGAATATAATCTAATTCCACAGGATTTTTCATGCTCTTGAGGTGGATTAAACAGATTTGTCTTAGTCACACTGAAAATATATTGCATCAAATAACTACATATAGTTAAATAACTTTAATTTATCAATCTAGGTGAGAAAACTTAATTTGGGCTAATTTTATATTATCATTGGTATATCAAAGAATGTTTTAAAAACAAGCGAATGAGTAGATTAAGCCAAATCTAGCTCATTTTCACACTAACACAAACACTTTCTGAAAGCTTTTCTGCAACTACAAATAGCCAGAGATCTTTAAGATGAATATGTGTATCCTAAAACATTCATACCAGTAAGTACAGGAAGGGGATGGTTCAGGCAGCGGATTTTCAATTAATAAGTTGACACCAGGACTGGACCAAGACAGCAACACTCTTACATTGACATATTGTGACAGAAGATCTCTAATAATGAATGGGCAGGACCTCATTTTTATATCTCCATTTTATATCTCCATTTTTATATCAACACAGAATAGCATGTTACTTCCCTAATTATGATAAGCAGGGATTACAAGATTGGGTTTTAAAGCCTGCATGATAAGAGAAAAACTTGTAAGGTCTCTGAGAAAAGCCTCATTTTATTTTTAACTTTGCTATGCACTTTCCAGTGATGGGAGATTGAGAGTTTTTTTAGTTTGCAATGCACAGCAGGTTAACAAAAGAGGTGATATTGGCACAATTACATATCTCACCATTAATCCCAATGCTATGATACAGAAACAGGTGGGTGGAAATGTGGCAGCATTTATTTTTACTAAAACTTTTCCTTATTTTTTCTAACATAGTTATGACTGCAAATGCCTTGTAATGTAATACAACATTTTTGCAAAATGTGCTATTGTCTCAAAAACAGAGAAAGGTTACCACTAGAACTTATTAATAGCATACTGAAAATAACCATTTTTTTTCCTTTTATTAATTTTTTTCTCACTCAGATACACTGAATTAATAAAATTAAGAAAACTTCACTTGAAGATTTGGAAATAAAAACAATAATATTATTTTTAATTCAACAAGAATTTATTGAGCAACTGCTTTGTTCCTGTTGTATAGAAGGAACAAAATTGATGAAATAGACAGCATGTTCTCCAAACCAATCTACCTTAAATCAAATAATAGCTGTGTAACACAGAATAAATTATTTAACTAACCTAAGCTTTAATTTCCCTGCATGGTAAAGGTTCAATTAAAATGCGTGTTCACTACATGAGAGGTAATATGATAAAATTATCTTTCTTCTATCCTATTATCTTTCTTCTATTCTCTGATTCTTTGAGCTTTCATCAGGCCATTCAACATTTCTGCCAAGCTAGCTGTTTCTGGGTGATGGGGCTCCTTGTAAAACCAGTGGATTCCACTTATAAAGGTCCATTGTCACATTTCTTGATAGTAAAACATAACACTGTATGGATCATAAGAGTCATAGATAAGACATTAGCTAAGTCCATGATGATGCTGGCAGAAGGTAAAGAATCAGGGAAAACAAATCCATGACTGAAAATGCGATTCCCCTTATTATCACAAAGCACTGCTCTTTGTGACAGAAAGAATCCAATGTAATCAATCTGCCAACTGGGAAATTGCAGAGACCCATTGTGTGTGCTAGCAAAACATCTCCCTCAGATGTGAAAAAAATTCCTGATTGGTAGCTCTTGCTTATTTTCATGGCATAAATATTTCCACCATAGCCAATGTCATGCTTCCAACATGATGTCACTAAAAATAAAGTTGAGAAGAGATGGTGTAATAGTATGTTTCTTATTGATTGTAACAGAATGCCTAAAATAGGTGATATATAAAGAAGTAGAAATTAATCTTACAGTTAAGAATGTGGGAAGTCCACAGGAATACATCTGGTGAGGGTCTTTTTCTTGGTGATAACTCTCCACAGCAACACAGGGTGTCACATGGTGAATGGCTGAGAATGAGAGAGCTAACCTTCTCATTTGCTCTCCTTTTAAAGCCATTAGGACCACGCCCATTAAAGCATCAATGGATTAATCCATTCACCAGGGTAGAGTCCTCACAATCGAATCACCTCCTAAAAGCCCTACCTTTCAATTACCGTGATTGGACTTCCCACCCTCTTAACTGTTACAATGGGGACAAAATTTCCAATACATGAACCTATTGGGGACTCATTTAACCCATAGCAGATGGGTAAAATTGATTTTAGAGACCTGGTAGGAGCTGTCTCCAGCAAAGCACTGCAGTTGGCAGCTTGTATGTTCAGCTATGCCAGCAGCTGTATCAACTGCAGTGAGGAGAAGACTTTTTTTCTTTAAACACATCCCTGTTCCCCTGAAGTATATAAGCAACCAGTCCCAGAATCCATCTTGGGGATCACTTTCCTGGGACACTGAAAAGTATGCAAAAGGATGAGGACAAATAGAAGATGGACAAATAGAAGGAGGACAAATAGAAGATGCCAGGCACATATAGAAATCCTAAGGACATCTAGAAGTTACTCATTTAGTATGGGAATCTGGACATTACGACTCGAGAGCTCATCATGTAAACCGTGTCTCATTTATTTTATCAAGGCTCTATAAAATAAGGATTAGCAACTTAATAATTCCTGATGTTGACATAGATATTTGTATGCATACATAAAAGTGGTACGCTTATTTGGAGGACTATAAAAATGCAAATGCTAATACATTCTAACTCACAGTGATTTCTATGCTATACAATACAAAGTGATTCTATATTCTCAAAATATTTTATTTTTTGTTATGGGTACCCTGAGTGCCAGATGGATAGGAACAAATGTGGCACTACTGATTATTATGGTGTAGTTTATTCAGAAACACAAAAAATAAATGTACTATGGATTTGTGGAAGGGTCGAAGTTGGATGAGATAAATTAGAAAATTAAAATATATTTACATTTCTGGACCACAAGAAAAATGATATACCAAGAAGTTTAAATTGAGCAAGTTGGTAACTCTAATAATGCTTGAAATTTTACTGAACTATTACCCAGAAATATGTGAAAATGCATTATTGCACAGTCTTTAATATAAAGTTTCAATCTTGACTGATAAATTTATTCTAAATAAATATAACCCTCTTTGTTTTAACCTCTGCACAAAGTTGTGGAATACCTATTCAGTAGCCCATGTTACAGTAATACTCATTACAACTAATAAGGTTAAAAAAATATGTAAGGACTCCAAAAGATGAAAATTAATCAAATAGGTTGACAGTGATTTCCATCACCTTCCTGTCTGTTTTCCGTCTGCACTGGCAAACTTATGTGAACTATGTATATTTTAGGGACAATTTACAGAGCAAGAGTGCCTGCAGCCAATAGTTAAACTTTTACAAGGAACTGAAAAGAGGAAAGAGTGACCTAAGCAGTTACTTTCCTCAGGGCAGAGGACATGTAAGACCCATGCTCCATGCACAAATCTCACACACACTCCACGATGGCTCACCTCACAAAGACCATGAGACAGAGACCGATGCAATCCGTCAAGAGGAGTTTTATTCCAGCATGCTGGGGTCACTTAGTCTCCTGGACAGAAGCGACCCCGAGTTTACAGCACAAGCACCTTTTATACAGTTTTTCTGAACAGATATTTGTGACAGGATGAGTTGTTGGTTATCTGTGGCACCTTTAGATTTATGGGTAGACTTTAGCAGGCTGGTACCCTGATAGATTTGTGGTGCCTTTAGATTTACAGGTGGGCTTTAGCAGGCTGGTACCCCGATAAGGAACAGCGCATTTCTCAATCGTTTATCTTCCCTGGGGTCTGGCCAGGTGGCCTTTAGATAAGGAACTAGTCAGTTCCTGGAACCAGGTGGGGGTCATTCCCTCCCTGGAATGTTTAGTTTGCTTGGGCCCGCCTGACCTTTGTATGGCCCCTTAGAAGCTGCTTTACTTAAAATGTTTTTAGCAAGCATTTGTTACAAAACTGCATATATTAAAGTTATATTTCTCTACAATTCCCCTACAATTTCCTACAATTCCCCTACAGACAGATTTTCTGGTTGATGACAAAATTTTTTGCCAAATTTTTCAGAACTTAATCCCATGAGATATGATCTTGCCAAGGTAAATATTATTAGACCTATGAAGAAGATACAGACATCTCTACACTATTACAGAAGCAGACATGCAACAGGGGAGCCTGAAAATTATCAAAACAGTGACATTGGGTTACATGTATTATTAATTTCCCCTCACTCAGTTCAGGCACTATGAACTTGAATTAGTCTTGAAGTTCCTCACTTAACATAAATGGTACCTTTATTGTCAATTCTAAGCATAAGAGAAAATATTGGCTACATGCTAGGGTACTATTTGTAAAACTGGAGTACTACTTACAAGTTTAAGCTTTTCCATAAAATAGAGTAAAAAACAATTTCCTTGAAATAATTTTAAAATGGAAAAATACATTTTTCAAATTAAAAGTAAAAGAAAAACACCCTAAATAATATTATAGATTGGTTTCTGATGTGTGATTTCTTGATTAGTCTTATAATTTTGTGTCATTGCATTACATGTGGTAATTTCAAATGTGGTTCACTTTTACTTTACAGCAGGAATAAAATGAATTTTATTAGCCTTATTTTCACTGTAGAAACGGGACTATAGAGGCAAGCACCGCAATTATTGAAATATAAGCAATGTAGTTTCAAAAACATTACAACTTATGTTTGGGAAAAAAGAAAACTATTATTTTATACTAAAATTTAGGAAAGGATCAACTATATATTTCATTTGATATAGTTTTCAAGAGTGGAAACAAATTTTTCACAATTCTCATATTTTGCTTTATAATTGAAGCCTGGGGTATAAGTAGCCTGATCACTTTAGCTATGAAAGGGATAAAACTAAATATGTACATATGTATGTGTGTGTGTGTGTGTGCATATGTGTACCTGTTCATTTATATATATGTTTGTGTGCATGTACATTCATATATTTGCTTCTATGTACATGCATGTGTATTTGTGTTATATGTGTTTATTTTTATAATTATTTCAGTATACAATCATAGCAAAAATAATTGCCTAAGGCAGAGTACAAATATTCGGTTTGATTTCCAACAGTAAATAGTCTTTTGTTTAAAAATATATGATGTTATTTCTAAAACTATAAGCTGTTTAGGAAATGAGAATCAAATGAAACAAGCAAACCATTATTACTATGGGCTTTCCTGACAACTGTGCTAATATATCATTCTCTTATTTGTATTATGCATTTCAATTTCTTTTTATTTTCATGTCCTCTATGTTTGTCTACATTCTTCTGCATTAGGAAAGAAATTGAACTACAATACTAACAAATATTTATTACACTTGCTTCCAATCATCCACCTGTCTTTTCTCTTTTCTCATGTAACTGTAGGCTCGAAAAATTACTATAAATATTCTGACCATGTATTACATAAGTTAATATTTTCTTCTTGATATTTGTAACTCAATACTCCTTTTGAATCATATTTAGCTAGCCATTTGAAATTATTAATTGAAATGTTGAGCAATTTCTGTGAGCATAACACTTTACTAAGAAATAGAATGAACGAGTCATCTGGTTTAGTTAGGTTGGTGCCTTCACTGCATTCTATTCTTTATTTCTCTTTTTATTTTTGCCAACAAACACTTTGATAGTTTGCTTCCTCATTTGCATTTGTACAAATTTCAAGTCCTGCTGTCACTATGAGGCATCACTAACTTGAGCTCCAACTATTTTCTTTCTCTTTGCATCAGTAATATATACTATGCAATTTGGCATTTGCTCATTTAATTCTATATAGTTTTTTGCTTCCTATGCATTTACTATTACTTGTTTAATGCATCAATTAGCTCATGTTTCTCATAGAAAACTTCATTGTTTACTTAGTCCTTTTTTTTGCACTGATTAAAGAATATCTCAGAAAACTAAACATATAAAGTACAGTAACTGAGCTCAGGAAGGTTAAAATTTAATGAACGACCATTTTAAATATTTCTCCTTATTCCCAGAAAGCTGATAAATGAGCACATCAAAGTAATTATGTAAATCAGTGATGATGTTTGCATGATTAACAAATGTATATCAAAATTTATATCCAAATATGAGAATATTACAAAATCATCCTGATAAAGGGACAAAATATTTTGATTCTTGCATTAGAGATTAATTTATTCATAAAAATTGCATGTACAGGCATACCTTGTTTTGTAGTGCTTCACTTTACTGTGCTTCACAAGTACTGCATTTGTACAAACTGAAGTTTTGTTGCAACCCTGCATCCAGGAAATTTATAAGCGACGTTTTTCCAACAGCATGTGCTCACTTTATGTCTCTGTGTCACATTTTGGTAATTCTCACAATATTTCAAACTTTTCGTTATCATTATATCTGTATGATGATCTGTGATTGGTGATCTTTGATGCTCCTATTGCTGATGTTTTGGGGTGCCCTGAACTCCACCCTTATAAGACAGCTAACTTAATCGATAAATTTGTATGTGTTCTGACTGCTCCAGTGACTGGCCATTCCTCCTGTCTGTTTCCCTCTCCTTGAATTTCCCTAATCCCTGAGACACAACATTATTGAAATTAAGTTAATTCGTAACCATACAATGGCATCTAAATGTTCAAGTGGAAAAAATAAAAAAATTAAAATGTCACAGTTCTCTCACTTTAAATGAAAATCTAGAAACGATTAAACTTAATGAGGAAGGCATGTCGGAAACTGAGATAGGCTGAAAGCTAGACCTCACGTACCAAATAGCCAGACTGTAAATGCAAAGGAAAAGTTCTAGAAGAAAATAAAAAGTGTTACTCCAGTGAACACACAAATTATCAGCCTTTTTGCTGATATAAAGAAAGTTTAGTGGTCTGGATAAAAGATCAAACCAGCTACAACATTCCTTTGAGCAAAGCCTAATGCAGAGCAAGGCCCCGACTCTCCTTAATTCTGTGAAATCTGAGAGAAGTGAAGAAGCTGCAGAAGAGAAGTCTGAAGCTAGCAGAGGTTGGGTCATGAGGTTTAAAGAAAAGCCGTCTCCATTGCATAAAATTGCAAGGTGAGGCAGCAAGTGCTGATGTAGAAGCTGTAGCGGGTTATCCAGAAGATCTAGCTAAGATCATTGATGAATGTACGTACACAAAACAACAGATTTTCCGTGTAGACAAAACAGGCTTCTGTTGGAAGAAGATGCCACCTAGGACTTTCACAGCTACAGAGAAGTCAATGCCTGACTTCAAAGCTTCAAAGGACAGGCCGACTCTCTTAGGGGCTAATGCAGCTGGTGACATTAACTTGAAGCCCATGTTCATTTGCCATTCTGAATTATAATTCTTTAGGGCCCTTAAGAATTATGCTAAATCTACTTTACCTGTGTTCTATAAACAGAAGAACAAAACCTAGATGATAGCACATCTGTTTACAGCATGGTTTACTAAATATTTTTAATTCACTGATGAGATCTACTGGCCAGAAAATATTTTAAAAAAACAAGATTTCTTTCAAAATATTGCTGCTCAGTGACGATGTACCTGGTCACCTAAGAGCTCCGATGGTGATGTGCGAGATTAATGTTTTCGGTAATCTGCTAACACAATATTCTGCAGCCCATGGATCAAGTAGGTATTTTGACTTTCAGGTCTTATTTTTATTATATTATTGAAGAAATACATTTTGTAAGGCTATAGCTACCATTGATAGTGGTTCCTCTGATGTATATAGGCAAAGTAAACTGAAGACTTTTTGGAAAAATTCACCATTGTTGATGCCATTAACATTTGTGATTTATGGGAGGAGGTCAAAATACCAACATTAATGAGAGTTTGGAAGAAGTTGATTCCAATTCTCATGGATGACTTTGAGTGGGTCAGGACTTCAGTTGAGAAGATAACTGCAGATATGGAAATAGGAAGGTAAGTAGAATTAGAAATGGAACTTAAAGATGTGCTGAAATTGCTGCAATTTCATGATATAAATTTCGACATATGAGAAGTTGCTTCTTATGAATGAGCAAAAAACATGGTTAAGTGGTTTTTTGAGATGATATCTACTCCTGATGAAGGTGCTGTGAACATTGTTGAAATAACAATGAAGGATTCTGAATATCACGTAAACACAGTTGACAAAGCAGCAGCAGGGTTACAGAGAATTGAGTCCAATTTTGAAAGAAGTTTTCCTGTGGTTAAAATGCTATCAAACAGCACTGCATGCTGCAGAGAAATCTTTTGTGAAAGAAAGAGGCAAACTTCATCATTGCCTTATTTTAAGAAATTGCCACAGCCATGCCAAGCTTCAACAAGCACCACCATGATCTCAGCAGCCATCAACATCAAGGCAAGAGTCTGCACCAGTAAAAAGATTAAAACTTGCTGAAGGCTCAGAAGATTGCAAGCATTTTTATCAATAAAGTATTTTTTAATTAAGATATGTAGATTGTTTTTATAGACATAATGCTATTGCACACCAAAAAGACTACAGTATAGTGTAAACAACTTTTATATGCACTGGGAAACCAAAACATTTGTATGACTGACTTCATTGCAATATTCACTTTACTGCAGTGGTTTGGAATCAAACCTACAATATCTCCAAGGTATGCCTGTATGTATTTCTTCTTATTTCTGAAATAAGTACACCTTAATTTTTTCTGAAACCCTTGGGATGGAAATTTTTCTTGATTGATAACATCAACTGTGTGTCATCTCTATAAAAAGGTTTTAAAAAAAATTGTGATAGGATTTGGATTTTGTTTGGGTGATTTAGGGAAGGACCTGAAGATGCAAGGGTTTGCATTGAGTTGAGTGCTGTCAGGATGCAGGTGTCACTAAATCTGACCTCTGGAGAGAGCAAACTAGAGTGAAGCTGAACTATGGTTGGTCCAGATGCATCAGTTAACCATTCATATTATCTCTCAAGAGAGGATGTTTGTTATTTTGGGTCTTAGAAAATGTTTGGGTTTTATTTTTGTTCAGACACAGTTACAAAGTGCTCCAGTTTTTGTCTTGATCCATCATGGTCACAAAGTGGTCTTTTCTGATGGTGATGTTTTGTGAAGTTATCTTCAACAGGAGAACACCAATGTCTACCCGAAGTACAAGATCAGCTCCTGAGTACCAGGAGCTGCTTTTCTCCTTCTCAATAATATTGTTTAAATGCGTAAAATTATTTTTATTTCCATTGCTAGAAACTATGGTCAGAAATGAATCAGGCTCTACCTTAGAGAGATAGATAGAAGGTAATTTTGCATGAGATTAAAAAAAACCAAAAAACTTATTTTTAAAAAATTAAGAACGATACAATTCATGAATGATTGTTTGTTTTAATGTTGTTTCTGTTTTACTTTGTTTTTGTTTAGCACTAAATAAAATCATTAATGTATTATAATTTTAAAGACCTTATAATTCTATATTCACAAATCTTTCCTTTTTTAACCTCTTTAGACAAACTCATTCAAGATGTGGAAACAACTAGTAATGGATTCAACAACTCAAATTTAACATTTTCCTTTGTGGTATATTATAATATAGATTTAGTCATAGAAAATAAATTTCTTCCTAAAGGCATATTGCTGTTTTGATGCTTGAAATTAAATCTGCTATTGTACTTATGTAGTGAGAGTTATCTTAACATTTGAAATGAGAAGACAGAGGTAGAAGGCTGTAATTTGTTTTGCCTGAAGTCCCAATAAAATCCAGGAACTTATTACCTTATTTATATGCTTAGGTCTGTCTCACAGTTTTGATTATTAAAAAGCAAAGCAAATTTAAAATATTGCTAATTTTTTAACAGCTAGACAAATTAGTAGAACCAGAAATAAATGTTTCTTTTTTCTTGTGCTTAGATTTTCCTATATGTACAGAAGTAGCATAGTAAGAAAGCATGTTTAAAAATTCAGTTATAAAAATAAAGTATACATCCTTTGGTAGGACGTATATAATTTTCCAACTTGATGTTAGTCACTCTCCATTAAGTGTCTTCTGTTTGAAATCTTGGAACCAATTATTGCAGTTTTCTAGGTACCATGATTTGAGAATGAACCGTTTCACGTTTTAATATTTTCAGTGAATGTGCAAATGTATTTTTCCTGAACCCTTAAGCAATGCTCTCCACACTGTGTCTGCAAGGGGTTGAGAATAAAGTCAACACTGCATTATTTTAAAATTAAGGCATCTTACAATTTTTAAAAAGTAACCTTAGTTATAGAAAAATTCTAGAATTTCTTATTTGTGCTATACAATTTGCTTGTATGTTTTCTAATTTCCAAATAAATAAATAAATAAATAAATAAAATTCCTATGCTCTAAAATTTGCCAGTACTTTTAACATTTTATACAAGTTATCTGGCCCAGAAAATTTGAGTACGGCACAGTTTTTACTTTTTAAGTAGTATTGTTAAATTTGTTTGTCCTGTTTTTGTGTGTTTTCTGTTGTTACTGCTGTGAAGTTATAATGTGCCATTGGTTTCCATTAATGTTTCAGTCTCTTCCTTTTTTGGTGATCAGTTTTCTCTAATGTTGCTAAAGGCATTGGAAAAAGGTTAAAATGTATCCTAGGTTTCTGCTTTATCTGTACAAGTTTAGAAAAACTGGCTCTTGCAAACATTTTCTCTCATTGGATCTAGCATAAACGGTAAGCTCTTTGAAGCAGGGATTGTCTTTAAATCCCCAGTACTTACTATAATGACAGTCTTATAGCAGGTATTCTCTATATAACATGTAAAAAAATCAATGAATGAAATAAATAATTGATGATTTTCAATATTGTCTCTGATAATAATGATATAATCTCTATAAATAAATACACATATAATTTAAATGTGTAATTACATTTCAAGATTGTCGAGAATTCTGTTTGATTTTAAAATGTGTTAGTAGATTTAATTACAGTTAGTTAATATTAATACTTCATTTGAGCCAGTGGTGCAACATTTGGTACAAGTTAAATAACGTGATGCATGCTAATTAAAATTCCAGTAAAAAAATAAGGTATAGGAATATTGATTACCTATAAGCACGGAGTATGTATAGATAGATCTATTATGTACAGAGAATGAGTTACTTTGTTTCTCCTCTTACCCCATCCCCAATCCAGTGTTTTCTAAATCAGTAAATGTCACCAGTATTCATAAAATTGTTGAACCCAAATGTAGTGGATTGAATTGTCCCCTTAAAACTCACTGAAGCTTAAATTGTGTCCCCCCAAGTTTTATGTATTAGAAACTTGGTCCCCACTGTGACTGTTAAGTGAGTGGGAAATCCTATTATGGTAATTGAAAGGTGGAGCCTTGAAGAGGTGATTGGATTGTAGGAACATGCCAAAGTGAATGGATAAAAATAGTGATCAGGGGTGTGGTTCTGAGGGCTTTAAAAAAAGAGAGAAGAGAGTCACTTTCTCTCCGCTCACTCTGCTTCCACCATCTTGCAATGTGAGACCCCTGGGTCACTGTTGCCACCACCAGATGAACTTTGAACTTCCCAACCTCAGAAATTGTAAGCAACAAATTTCATTTTTTCTTATAAAATACCCAGTTCCGTGTATTTTGTTATAAGTAACAGAAATGGACAGTACACCAATAATACAAGAGACATTTTTATGGAATGTTTCTCTACATACCTCCAAATATAGTAACAAGGCCTAAATTATATATCCAAAATGTATCAAATCCATTTTGTTCTCTGTACACCACATCATCATTTATACAGGCCACTATTTACACCCACCTGATCTATGAAAATTGTATCCTAATCATTTTCCTCATTGTCTTCTTATCTACCTGTTTACTTCCTCCAGAAACATAAATGGTCTATTAGAAATAAATTAGGTAATATAAGTTCTTATTTTAAAATCCTTTAAAACATTTCCATTGAATTAATAGTGAATTTAAATCCCCAACCATAATCAACACAGACCACCATGATATGCCCTCTGCCTGTTTTTGAAATCTCATCTCATTCCATTCATCCTTTTTATTACTGTTCAAACACACAAATGTTCTAATAGTTTCTTGAATACTCCAATTTTGAACTGAATTTTTCATATAAATGAAAATATATTCAAATGCAGTTTAATAAATAATACTCAGAGACTCACATACACTTTATCAAGTGTACAAATATCCCAATAGAAACATCTTGCAAAATTATACTACAACCATGACATTCACATTGATACAATCTATCATTGTATATTGTGTGTATTTAGTGCTGTACAGCTTTTTTCATATATGTGGATTTTTGTAACTACCATAGAAAAAGATACAGAACAATTCCATCACAACAAGTATTTCATGTTACTTTTTTATAACCAAATCCGTCTCCCTCCAATTTACTATCTGCCTTGTATTTTACCCCAGCAAGCACTAATCTGTTCTCCATTTCTAAAATCTGTTCTCCATTTCTAAAATTTTGTTATTTCAAAAAATTATACAAATGGAATCATAGAGTATGTAACAGTTTTGAATAACCTTTTTTTTTGCTAAATATATTTTTCTGCAGATTCATTCATGTTGTGTGGTGAAATAAAAGTTTATAGATTTCAGGTTGGAGCTACTGTAAACAAGTGCTGTGAGTGCTAGTGTAGAGGTGTTAGTGTGAATATAAGTATTCATTTCACTTAAATAGATGTCCAGAAGTGCAATAGCTGGATTGTATGGTAATCATAAGTTTAGTTTTATAAGAAATTTCCAAACTGTTTCCCAAAGTAGCTGTACCAATTGACACCAACAATGTGATAGTTTCTCTGCATTCTTGACAGTGTTTGGTGTTGACTCTAATGATTTTTAGTCATTCTGATAGGTTTGTAGCGATCTCTTCTTATGAATATAATTTGTATTTTCCTGATAGCTAATGATATTTAACATCTTTTTGTAAGCTTATTTTTCATCTATGTATCCTCTTCATTGACACTGGGTTATTTGTTGTTTTACTGTTGAGTTTTGAGAGTTCTTTTTGTATTCTAAATATGTCCTTTCTCAAATATGTGGTTTGCAAATATTTTTTTCCATTGTGCTATTTTTCTTTTTCTTCTCCTTCACAGAGTCTTTGACAAAACAGAAATTTTCAGTTTCAAAAAGATCTAATTTTTCAAAAAAAATTTTTATTGATCATGCATTTGGTGTGAGCTTTAGGAAATTGTTGTTAATTTTTCCAATCCAAGAGCGTGGGATATCTTTCCATTTTCTTGTCTCCTCTTTAATTTCTCTCAACAGTGATTTGTAGTTCTCAAGGAAAGTATCTCAACATAATTAAAGCCATATATGCCAAACCCACTGCCAGTATCATCCTGAATGGGGAAAAGCTGAAAGCTTTTCCTTTAAGAACAGGAACTAGACAAGGATGCCCACTCTCACCACTCCTATTCAACATAGTGTTGGAAGTACTAGCCAGAGCAATCAGGGAAGAGAAAGAAATAAAGGGCATCCAGATTGGAAAAGTTGAAGTCAAACTGTCCCTGTTTGCAGATGACATGATCCTATATACAGATCAGCCTAAAGACTCTACAAAAAACCTCTTAGAATTAATAAATGATTTCAGCAAAGTTGCAGGATACAAAATCAATATGCAAAAATCAGTAGCATTTCTATATCCTAACATTGAATTGGCAGAAAAAGAAATCAAGAAAGCTGGCCCATTTACAATAGACATCAAAAAAACAAAATACCTAGGAATAAATTTAACCAAGGAGGTGAAAAATCTCTGAAGTCCTGTTCTATTAAAACTCCTGGGAGGTTAAGCCGAGCTGGCTTGCCCCCTGCTGCTATATCTGGGGAACGATGGGTGTGAGTTGCCTTATTCTGCTGAATTGGGAGAAAGAAAAATGCGCTGCTACTGTGTTGTTCCTCCAGTCCAGGGACCCACATATCAGTTCAGCTTCCTCTTGGCACCTTTCAGACTTCCTTAGTTGCCTCTTGGTTTTCCAAGCTTATAGTTATACTGATGATTATATAGCATCTTGTCCTAACCAGAGTCCAATTTTTATTTTTGACACCATAACTTAGCATGCTTTTCCTTCTACTTGGTATACACTTTGCATCTGTTTGGAGTCCCTCTTGTTCAGTTAACCATCTATTGACATCAGTGTTCCCTAGGGATCTATAAAACATCGTTTGAAAACTGGTGTTGATGATTTAACTCAAAAGGCTTGTCTGATTGTAGTTCATATGATTATTTTAAAAATATTTAACAGTTATGTATTTACATGATTTAAATAAATGTCAGCTTTAAACCTTTACCTATTTGAGGCAACGGGGCCCACTGGGAAGTAACTCATAAAATGAAAAATAAAGAAAAGTGATGATTGAACAGAACAGAAGGTTAAATTAAAAAGTTTGTTTTTAAAGAAGGAATATTAAATATACTGAAAGCAAAAAATAGAGATTTATCAGCAAGCTTACATTTTTTGCCTGCTGATTGGTTAAATAAAAGCTATTTTTCACTAGTAATTTGAAATATCATAACAATACTATTGCTTTCATAGAATGTTAGAAAAGACATTTCAACACATCTTTAAATGCAACCATTTTATAGATTATCCCACCGGACTAATTATGGACTTTTTAAGTTTTGACAAGTGCAGCCAAGTTATGTATGGCCTAATTCTTAATACATTACGTGTCAGGTCCCAGTTGTAGTGTCACCTCTCTAGGAGTAGATGAATACATGGATAGTGCTTAAGGCATTCTTTATTTTTTTCAAAGAGGTTTGTGTTTGACCCCAAACCTTTAAACACTGCAGAGAAGCACCCGAAGTCATGTTTATCTACCATCAAGGCTGAAAATCCTGTTTCACCCTGTGGCTCTTACTTGGCTTTAATAACTGTTTTACCCTCTTGATGAAAATTTAGTCCTAGAGAAAGAGTACAAATGCCTCTCCCCCAAATCTTTATATATTTTCTTCTCTAGCTATTCTCTCTAAATCATCTAATACCAATCCTGCTCTCTTAATCCTATCTACCTATATGCTGGTCGTTAGTATATTTACATCTCAGACCCTGAATTTACTCCTCAACTACACACTCCCATGTAACTCAGATGACATTTCTATTTGGATTTCTAATAGCAGTATGAAATTAATATACCAAAATTGAACTCTTTATTTTCTACCACCTCTAAAACTTTTCTTCCCTGGAATGTTTTATGTCATTAATTATGCAATCTCTCTTCAATTTTCCAAACCTTGAACCTATGATTTAACTTTTACTCAATCATTTATTCAACAAATAATTGTTATTGAGCACTTAATTTGTGTGGTATCTTTTTTCCCTCCATCTGTCACCAAGCACCATATCCAACTCAACCTATAAAATATATAACAAATATTTGCAAATTTTTCCATTGTCTTTACCATCACAGTGGACCAGGCTACAATAAGCTCTCATCTGGACTGATGCAAATAGCATTCTTACCACCCTTTCTTCCCTCAAACTTGTTCTTAGTAGCCAGGATGAGCTTTTACAAATATCAATCAGACCAAATGATTTGTCTATTTAAAACTTACCAATTAAAAAGAATGGGATTAACCTGCTAGTCTCTTACCCTAAGTTACCAAACTCTATATGATTTAGCTCCTCTCACCTGTGTCTTAACTTCTTACATTTCTAACTCACTTACTCATTATGCTTCAGCTATGTCAGGCCTGAAGTTCTATAAACCATCCAAGATTGTTTCAGCCCCAAGACTAAAATGCTTTCCCACAGGTCTTTACACAGCTGTATTCTGCTGGTCATTCAGGTGATGACCCAAGCATATACCTCCCCAGACAAGCTTTGCCAGGCCATCCATCATACTTTATTATACTGCCTTCTTTTATTTTTGTGATAACAATTTTCATAAAGTAAGATTTTTAAGTATTTATTTGTTTAGTGGATTTCTATTAAATGTAAGTTGGATCAAAACAGAAACCTCTCTTCCTTTTGTATTACAAAATTCTCACTGCCTAGAAGTATGACTGATATTAAATAAGTACTCAGAAAATGTCTGTGGAATGAAGCAATAAATTAAATATCATAAATGGATATAGCTAGTTAAATGCTACTTATGAAAATACGTTGTCCCTTACTTATCGAAAATCTTATACAACCTAAAGGTTTTTACAAAACTTTGAGAATTATAAGGCACAACAGGAGAAATACCTACCCTTAGCTATTGATCCTGAAGGTTCTACTGTAATACTGTGTTATCTCAGGCTGCCACTCAAAAAACCCACCATGGACTGGGCGCTTAAGCAATGGACATTTATTTTTCCTAATTCTGGAGGCTGGCATGTCCAAGATCAAGGTGCTGTATGACTTGGTTCCTGGTGAGGGCCCTCTTCCTGGCTTGCAGGCTGCTCTCTCCTTGCTATTTTCTGACAAGGCTGAGAGAGAGCTCTTTATTTTTTCTTCTTCCACTTGTTATAAAAGGGCACTAATGCCATTATGGGGCTCCACCTTCATGACCTTATCTGAAGCTAATCACCTGGTAACACCAAGGTCAAGGGTTCAAATGCTCATAACGGGCCGCTGCCCCCTCAGAATTAAAATAATGTAAATAAACACAGCCTGGCAATGACCAAGCCACCGCTGGAAGCCCCCCAGTCTCCTCTGTGGGAATGAGGGGGTGCCACAGGCCTCGATCCCACTTCTCCTTCCTCCTCCTTCCATCCCATTTCCTTCCCATTTCCCCTCTCCCTCTCCATCCCAACTGCTCCACAGCAACATCCTAGAACGTAAAAAATAAAATTAATAAAATTACAAAAAGATTTTAAAAAAATAAACAAATAAATAAACCTAACTACCACCTGTATTAGGGTTCTCCAGAAAGACAGAACCAATGGTATGGAGATATATATGTAGATATCTCCCTATATATATATGCACATATATGTATGTATATATATATTAATATACAAAAGTGGATTAAGAGAAATCGACTCACAAAATTACCGAGGCTTAGAATTTCCACAGTAGGCTGTCTGCAAGCTGGCGAACCAGGGAAGCTAGTAGCATGGCTCAGTCCAAATCCAAAAGCCTCACAACCGGGCAATCAGATGGTGTAACTCTCCGTCCCAGCCCAAAGGCCCAAGAGCCCGGGGGCTGCTGGTCTGAGTCCCTGAGTCCAAAAGCCAGACAACCTGGAGCTCTGACATTCAAGAAGGGTGCCCCAGCTCTGGAAGAGATATTAAGAACTCGCCCTTTCTTCACCGTTTTGTTCCACCTGGGTCCCCTGCTGATCGGAAGATGCTGCCCACGTTGAAGGCGCATCTCCCTACTTAGTCTACCAACTCCCATCGGAGTCTCCTCTGCAAACACTCTCAGAAACACACACAGAAATACTGCTTTACCAGCTACGGTGGTTAATTTCAGGTGTTGACTTGACTAGAGTAAAGAATACATAGAAACCTGGTAAAGCATTATTTTTGGGTGTGTCTATGAGGGTGTTTCAGAGGAAATTACCATGTGGGCCTGAGTGGACTAGATGGGAAAGATCTGCCCTCAATACGGGCAGGCACCATCCTAACTTCTGGGGGCCCTGAGAGAACAGCAGTGATGGAAAATGCAAATCTCTAACTCTGTCCGCTGGAGCCGAGACCCACTCTTCTCCCCCACCAGGGAGCATCTGAACTTGAGACTATTCAGCCTTTGGATTCCAGGGCTTATACCAGTGGCACCTCCAGGCTCTCAGGCCTTTGGCTTTGAACTGAGAATCACAGCATCAGCTTCTCTTGTTCTGAGGCTTCCAGGCTCATACTTAGCCACAATACCTGCATCCGATTAGCAGATGGCCTGTTGTGGGACTTCTCATGCATGTATATGCACATCCTTTTGGTTCTGTCTCTCTGGAGAACCCTGACTAATCCAGTCAACTTTACTCATAAATGACCATCACACCTCCCAAAGGCCTTACCTCCTAATACCATGCAACTGGGGATGAGGGCTTCAACATATGAAATTGGGCAGGGGGCCCAAATATTCAGTCCATAACAGTTTCTATATATATGACAATTTTGCTCACACTTGATTGGGCCTCTGAATTTGGTGAGAACTATTTTCCCATATTTAAGAGACAAAAGAGAAAAACTAGTAGGTCTGAAGGATGTTTTTCTTCATATGAGTTAGAAAATGGATCCCTGGATTGCGTTTACTAATAAGTTGCAGTGACACTCACATTTTACTTATTTCATAAATCAAAACAGAATCTGAGACAATAGGTTAAACGCTGCTTAATATTTCTAATGTTTTTCTGCAATTAAGTTAATAGAATCAGTGTAGATCTTTTAAAATGCTAACAATTATTTAGCACTTACCATGTACCAGGCACTGTATTAATCATTTTGCATTGATTATCTCAGTTGATTTCTATGGTGTAGAAGCTATGATGTCAGAAGTATTTTTTTAATCTTATTTCCAAAGGAAAACTAAAGTACAAATTGGTTGATTAACTTAACTAAAGTTTCTCAGGGAGTAAAATGTAAAGTTGAGATTTAACCACAAATAGCTAATATTTTAACCATTACTCTTGTTTGAATTTTACAAAATTAATTCACAAGGAACAATCAAAATTCCATACCATTATATAACGAGATCATTTATTTTATAATACTCTATTATTTCTCAGAGAATATTAATGGATGTCTTATGTGTACATTACCTCAGAAAATTGAGCCACAGGATGACTTGAAATATGACTACTATTTACTTTTTTTATCCTTCCTAGAAGCAGATAAGCCCTAAAAATAAAATGTTCATTCCTTATTTTGTACTTATTTCTCTACACTAATGATTTTCAATTCTATTAATTATTCCTAACAAAATTTTTGTAGCTCACTCAAATTCAGTAAGAACAAAACCAAAGTTATTGTCTTTATCTCAAACTACTGTTTTTGATATTCCTATTGTTGGGTAACAGTATTGCTATACATTCAGTTATGCAAATAGAAGATTTTAACTCTTCAAGTAGATTTGTTAATATCATGTGCATATCATTTAAAATTTGAAGTTATTCTTAATTTATTTACCGTTTATTTTAGAAAACTGATCACTCTGTGTTTAACTCATTTCTGTATTTGAACTGTGTCTCAAGTGTATCTTTCTTCCCTGTGCCTAAATTAGTCATATTTCAAGAAAATTATTAATTCCCTAAAATTCATTCATTTGAAACTATCATAATTTTGTATAACAGCTTTTCTCCTGTATAATTAGACACTCATTTTGTTTTAATTTTTACTAAATACATTTATTTTATTAAAATATTTTAAATGTTACTGCTACACTATTATAATTAATGGAAATTTGTCTCAGCTGACTTAAAAGATGAAGAGATTGTGACATCTTTATTATTCTCACTTTTAAGAGGAATTTTTATCCTTTACACTTCCAACCTCTGTTCCTCCATTCCACCTAACACACATACACACTCATTTTTCTCCAGGGAAGGTAGATTGATGAGTTTATTGGGTTGAAAAACACAACAGATGAATTTATTCCCTTTTTTCCTACATTTTGCACAAAGATGACATATTTCTGCTCTGCTATCTCTATACCATAAGATTTACAGGAGCATAATCTTATCTGAAGGGACATTCTGTAATTTTGAGTGATATATTCAAATCAGATGAGTGCTAAAGATGAGGTTCATGAAACCCTGAGAAAAAGACTAGGAGTGGAATAACCAAAATAAGAACTAAAAGGTTAATGGCTTGAGAATAAAGATGATGAATTTAAGTAATGGTTATCTTTAAAATTCAGGTGGACATATTTGCGATGATGTTTGATGTTTAAATAAAAGTTGAATCTTTCGAATCAGATAAGTTTGTATAAACACAATAGATAGACTATTACAAGAAAAGAAACTCAGGGGATATCTCAGGAGTCACTACTCAGGGTAAGTAGTTTTGTTTTCGGGTAGACAAGGAATTAATTAATAAGAACAGGCTGCACACAGAACCATTGGTAACACATGAAGACTGTGTAGAACTTTGTAAAACTGTGACCACATGAGCTTTGGAAATTAGCAGTGGGACAAGGAAATCTTTAAAAATGTAAGTTGATGTACTTTGACCTTAAACTTCAGAGGCACAACTTAACTTGATATTTAAAGAAAGTCTTAGGTGAGAAAATATCTTTGTAGGCTTATTGATAAGTGTGTAATATTTTCAAACCCAGGTCAGTAGTCAGATTTTTTAGAGTATAGCTGTGATACAGAAACTCGTGTGGACTCAAACAACTTTACAAGAAGAAAACAAGCAACCCAATTAAAAAATGGGCAAAAGAGCTAAGTAGGCATTTCTCTAAGGAAGATATACAAATGGCCAACAGACATATGAAAAAATGCTCAACATCACTCAGCATCCGGGAAATGCAAATCAAAACCACATTGAGATACCATCTAACCCCACTTAGGATGGCTAAAATCCAAAAGACTATGAACGATAAATGCTGGCGAGGCTGCGGAGAAAAAGGAACTCTCATACATTGTTGGTGGGACTGCAAAATGGTGCAGCCTCTATGGAAAATGGTATGGAGGTTCCTTAAACAATTGCAAATAGATCTACCATATGACCCAGCCATCCCACTGTTGGGAATATACCCAGAGGAATGGAAATCATCAAGTCGAAGGTATACCTGTTCCCCAATGTTCATCGCAGCACTCTTTACAATAGCCAAGAGTTGGAACCAGCCCAAATGCCCATCATCAGATGAGTGGATACGGAAAATGTGGTACATCTACACAATGGAATACTACTCAGCTATAAAAACGAATGAAATACTGCCATTTGCAACAACATGGATGGACCTTGAGAGAATTATATTAAGTGAAACAAGTCAGGCACAGAAAGAGAAATACCACATGTTCTCACTTATTGGAGGGAGCTAAAAATTAATATATAAATTCACACACACACATACACACATACACACACAAACCGGGGGGCGGGGAGGAAGAAGATATAACAACCACAACTATTTGAAGTTGATACAACAAACAAACAGAAAGGACATTGTTGGGAGGGAGGGGGGGGGAGGGAGAAGGGAGGGAGGTTTTGGTGATGGGGAGCATTAATCAGCTACAATGTATATCGACAAAATAAAATTTAAAAAAAAAAAAAAAAAAACCTTAAAAAAAAAATTAAAAAAAAAAAAAAAAAAAAAAAGAAACTCGTGTGGTATTCTCACTTTCTGCAGTTAGTGACAGTCGACAGGCACCAGGTCAGGTGACTCCAAATCAGTTCTTATTTTGTGTTATTTTGGGCTACATTCAGAGCTGTCAGGGAGTCTCTGATTCATGTGTTTATATCTAGGTTCTTAGTGTCCTCACCCACCTCATAATGTCATAGAATGGCTCTGGCCAGGACCTTAGGTGACTCCTAGCATGCAAACTGTGCTTCCCCAATAGAAAGGTGGTAATAAAAAAATAAAAATAAATGGGAACTCTTAATATAAAGGGAATATAGAATATAAAGTTAAGTATTTTGGCCCCAAAGTAAAAATAATTAAAGTGGGTTTTTGGATTTAATTTTAGAAAATGCTGCTATCTTCAAGTATGTTAGAAAGAAAACAAGTTAATCATTGGAGTAGAAGAAAACTTTCCTGAAAGAAGTTTTTAAACATTATAGGAAAGCTATATACCAGAATATGTAATTATTAAAATAAAAAAAGGAAAGCACACATACAAAAGTAGGAATAAATCAAGTAGCTGATAAACAAGCTATTTCGAGCTTCTACAAGCTGGAAAAAGAGTCATGGCAAAAGAAGTAGTCCTCACTAGAGTCTAAGAATTTATATTTCAAAATCCATCATTATTTTCAATTTACAAATAGCCTGAAGTCAGCTGTCCACCTGAAACAAAAAGTTTGAACTTGTCCGGAGGTACATTTCACAGGCCTAATGAATTTTGTACCTTGCTTTCTTTCTCTGTCTCTGTGTCTGTGTCTGTCTCTGTCTGTCTGTCTCTGTCTGTCTCTCTCTCTCTCTCTCTCTCTATATATATATATGCACTATAGAATGCAGATTGATAATTGCTAAATACTCAATCTTCAATTATCAGTAAAGTAATGGAGTAGCAGCAGTAAGAATCCAAACTATAAATGATCACTGGAGGTTTTTAAATATTGCAGACAAAAAAAAGAGTATGGTTGTATGGTTTCTGGAATACGGAATTAATTGGAACTTTTACTATTTTAGATTACTTTATTTTTCAAGAATTTGGAATTTTTAAAATACATTTCCATGTAGCAGTTAGGATTCACAGAAGCTTGTTTTTTCAAAGTCAGCAATAGAAAAAGAAAAAAAAAAAAAAGCAAGACTTGTGGTACACGCTTATGAAATCACATATCCATAATCTTATATTTCCCATTATTTTCACATAGTTCTATTAATTAAAAGAAGGCTATGATAGTACCCACAATCAAGAGGAGTAGATTACACAATGGGTGAGTACAATTGGGGAACATGCATGCCACCTTAAAGTCTGTCCCTTCAATCTACTGTACATTTCGATGTCATAATTATCCCATCTATATTATCCTGTTTAGATGTCATTATTTGACATGACAACTAAAACCTGACAAATTTTGGAGCCTACCTTCTTATAGAAGCTTATCTCTTCATGAATTATATTATCCACAGATAACATTAATTTTATGCAAGTTTTAATTTTATGCAAAAGAATTTGTATTAAATATTGTGCATTGTGTCTTTTTAGAGGTAATATTTAATTTTATGTGAAGCAAAATTCAGAGCATTTCATTTTAATTGCAATATACCTGTTTGTTTAATTTAATTTTTTTATTGTAACAGTTGAATGCACATATCTGTGGGGTACAGAGTTGAATATCAATACTTGTGAGCAATATGACATGCTCAAATTAGAATAATTATTATGTTCAATAATATACACTGTCATTGCCATTCATAGCCCTTTACCAGTTTCTCCACCCCCTGCCCCCATTTCTAGCAACTTCAGTTCTCCTTTTGAAAGTTCAATTATTATGAATGTTGTATTTTTCTTTCTTTCTTTTATTTATATGTTTATCATTTTAGCTACCAATTATGAGTGAGAACATACGGTATTTCTCTTTCTGTGCTTGGCTTATTACACTTAATATGATTTTCTCTAAATTCATCCGTGTTTCTGTGAATGGCAATATTTCAGCCTTTTTTATGGCAAAGTAATAATCCATTGTGTATGTATACCACATTTTCCTGATGATAGACATTTTGGTTGGTTTCAACTCTTGGCTACTGTAAATAGAGGTGTGATAAAATGGGAATGCAGGTAACTCTTCAAAATGATACTTTCCATTCCTTTGGGTATATAGCCAGCAGTGGAATTGCTGGATTGTATGGCAGTTATATTTGAAGTTGTTTAAGAAATCTCCATACTGCTTTCCATAGTGGCTGCACCAATTTACAGTCCCACCAACAGTGTAGGAGTGTTCCCTTTTCTCCACATCCTCATCAGCATTTGTTGTTCTCTGTCTTTTTGATGATAGCCAGTCTAACTTGGGTGAGACAGTATCTTAATTTGGATTTGATTTGCATTTCCCTGATACTGAGTGATGTTGAGTATTTTTTCATGTGTCTGTTGGCCATTTGTATATCTTCCTTTGAGAGATGCCTATTTAGTTCCTTTGTCCATTTTTTAATCAGGTTAATTTTTTTTTCTACTGTTAACTTGTTTGAGTTCCTTGTATATCCTGGATATTAATCTTGTTAGATGCATAGTCAGCAAATATTTTCTCCCTCTCTGTACATTGTCTTTTCACTCTGTTAATTGTTTCTTTTGCTGTGCAGAAGCTTTGTAGTTTGATATAATCCCATTTGTTTATTTTTCCTTTTGTTGCCTGTGCTTTGGGGGTCATGTTCATCAGGTCTTTGTCTAGTCTGGCTTCCTGAAGTGTATCTTCTTTTAGGGGTTTTATAGTTTCAGGCATTATATTTAAGTCTTTAATCCATTTTGGGTTGATTTTGGAATACGGTGAAAGGTACAGATCTAGTTTCATTCTTCTACATATGGACAGTTTTCCCAGCACTAATTACTTCCCCAGTGTATGTTCTTGTTGCCTTTGTCAAAGATGAGTTGGCTGTTGGTTTGTGGGTTGATTTCTGGGTTCTCTATTCTTTTCCATTGGTCAGAGTATCTGTTTTTATGCCAGTATCATGCTGTTTTGGTTACTGTGGCTTTGTAATATAGTTTGAAATCAGGTAGTGTTATGCCTCCAGTTTTATTTTATTTTATTTTATTTTTTTGTTCAAGATTGCCTTGGCTATTTGAGTCTTTTGTTGTTCCATATGAATGTTAGGATTTTTTTCCTATATATTTAAAATATATTTAATTGCAACAATTATATATATGTACTTACATACATGTGTGTGTGTGCATAACAAGTAGTTAAATTCTCTAGTTTGAATAAAATATTTTAGTATGAATAAAATTAATAATGGAATTAAAATGCTTACTGAACTATCTTTAAGGCAGAAGTGATTAAGGATATGTTTTTAAAATCAGCACGTTGGATAGAGTTGGTGGAATTGTAAGACAAATTTCAATTTGTCCTCCTTAGGTTACTTAGGTAAAGGAAACATATGTACACACTTAAGTTTATATGCAATTCTGCCTGAGTTTTTATAATGTATTGGTCTATATTTTGTAACATTTAATGACTAGCACTATTAGAATATCAGAAAACTTCATTAAAGAAATGTTGTATCATAGGTAGACATGGGAAATAATATTATACCTAATTGTTTTTAAAAAATAAACCAGTCCAAAATGTTTTCTCTATATGCTTTCTTAGTTAAATTTCAAATTAAATACAGCTGTGAAAAAGCTGGAACATTTATTTCTTCATGAATAAGCATTTATTTGTACTAAAATTAAATAGTTGCTAAGCCAATGCATTTAATTAAAGCTCAACTAACATTACCAGTAAAATATAGAACCATTTAGAAATAGTGTAAAATCTAACCCTTAAATTAAAAAAAAAAACTCAAACAATAGTATATCTACTTAAATAATATGAAGTCCTATTTATTGTCCTTAGTTTCTATATGAAGATCCAAATGCTATAATAATAAATGTAGTAGGTCCCAACATAGCACCCATGCTATCATAGTAACTATAGAGTGAATGGTTGCTACTGAAATAGTAGAATGTCACCTGAATAAATGTCTTTGGCTTTAACTAAATAAAGTGAACATGGCAAGAAATAGCCCTGGAGTCACAAGAGTTAATCGAAGTTATGTTTTAACCATCAGGAAAATTATTACTGAAACATTCTCAATAGGAATAAACAAATATAAGTAGAAAATCAGTTTGATTAAAGAGGATGAAAAGACAAGCCAAAGACTGTGAGAAAAATATTCACAAAATACATATCCAATAAAGGACTGGTCTCCCAAATACGCAAAGAACTCTTAATACTCAACAGTAAGAAAACAAGCAAACTTTAAAAATGAACAAACGATCTGAACAGACACTTCATCAAGGCAGATGTACAGATGGCAAATAAGCATATGAAAAAACGTTCATCATTGTATGTCATCAAGGAATTGCAAATTAGAATCACAGTGATGCCATAGCACACTTATTAGAATTGCGAAAATCTAAAAAAGAATGACAACACCTAATGACAGCAAGGATGTAGAACAAAACAAATCAAGGGCTCTCAGGTAGAATCCTCGGCTTTTTCAGGTTCTGGTGTATCAGGTTGTCCCTTGGCTTGTGTAACACAGTTCTGATCTCTGTGTCCATCTTCACGTGGCCTTTCTTCCTGAATATCTGAGTCAAATCTCCTTCTGCCTTTCCCTTATAAGGGCATCTACCATTGGATTTAGGGCCCACCCAAGAAATCCAGGATCATTTTATATCAAGATTCTTAAATTAATTACATCTGTAAAGACATTTTTTTTCAGGCAAAGTAACATTCACGGGTTCTGAGGAATAGGACATGAACATATCTTTGGGAGGCTGCTGTGTAACCCACTATAGAGAGAGAGAGACAAATCTGTAAACATAGTAGGAGATTTCATCATTCCTCTCTCAAAACTGATAGAATGAGTAGATAGAACATCAGTAAGGATACAGAATACTTAACTAACTCACAATCCAACTTGATCTAATTGACATTTATAGAAAAAATCCACCAAAAGCAGCAGAATATACATTCTTTTTAAGTGCACATGCAACATCAACAAAGACCTTATTCTGGTCCATAAACATTGGTTTTCAATAAATTGGTTTCAATAAATTAAAATTGTAAAGCTTTGAATTATACATGTTATACTCTCTGACCATATGAAAGTAATTCAGAAAGCAATAAAACAGATACCTAAAATTTTTTCAAATAATTAGAAGCTAACACATTTCTGAATAATGTACCAAAGGATATACAAATAGGCTAATTAGAAAGAATTTTGCTCTGAATGAAAATGAAAACACATTTCAAAATATCTCCAAAGTAGCTCCTTTTTTGGTAGCTTCCAGTCAAGATGGTGGAATAGACAGCCCCCAGCATCACTCTCTCACACAAATCAGCCTATATACAGCTATTAAAAAGCAACAGCCAAGCTGGGGCTGCTAGAGATCATGGAAAGAGGAGGAGACACCTACAGAGTGCATGAAGGTGGGAGAAGCTACAATGAGAGAAAGAAAGAACCACTCCAACCATTTCGAGCCCCAGCTGCTTCAAGATTGGAGCTGGTGAACACATAGAGCAGGAGCTGGCAAAAGCCTCAGCCATGTGTGCCCTGCCCATGAAGTTGTTTGGAGGAGGCAGAGAATAAGAGGGCCTTGGTGGCTCCCAGGCCAGCAAGACCACTAACAGTTCTTCCACAGACCCACATATGAGAAAGAGCCACAACTGAAGAAAAAGGAGCCACTCAGAGGCCAGTGGGTCATCACAAGGGACAAGCTCATGTCCTGTCCCATGGGAAGTGTTTGAGGCACAGGTTGTTAGAGGAGACAGGCCCACCAGGGGAACACTGGGCCACAGCAATGACAGCAGATCTGTCCTCCAGTCAGCACAGGCACACTCAGTGGAGGCTGGTCAGGAATACAGATTTGAAGGGGGTGCAGTTTGCTGAAAATGCTCAGGCCCACACCAGTGTTTCTACACAACCCAAGTGTACCAGACCTCATGAGACCTGGAAGTACCTATAAAGTCAACCATTAAAAACTGAGCTGTGCAAATAGCCTTCCCCAGAGAATCAGCAGCAAAGCAGCAATTTAGCTCAACTGCAGAGCTCAAGTGCTGGTCCCCATAGGAAGGTCCCCCATTTTGGAAGTAAGCAAAGGACAACCAGTTAGTTCTACTGCAGAGGTTAAGTGGTGGGAACAGTGAATAATCTAACACAGAACTGAAAGAAAAATCAAAATTCCCACAGACCAGAGACAAAGTTTGATATTAACTAGTGAAGGTCTCACATCATCAAAGAATACCTAGGGCCGGCCCCGTGGCGCACTCGGGAGAGTGCAGCGCTTGGGAGCGCAGCAGCGCGCTCACGCCGCAGGTTCGGATCCTGTATAGGGTTGGCCGGTGCGCTCACTGGTTGAGCGCAGTGCGGGCTCCCCTTACCGGTCACAAAAAAAAGACCAAAAAAAAAAAAAAAAAAGATCCCCTTACCGGTCATCTTTAAAAAAAAAAAAGTGCAAGAGACTTATCAGGAAATTGAGGGGGAAGAAAGAAAAGAATAAAAAGGGCTGGCCGGTTAGCTGAGTTGGTTAGGTGCAGCCTTCTAACACCAAGGTCTTGAGTTTGGATCCCTGTACCGGCCAGGCGACACAAAAAAAAAAAAAAAAAAAAAAGAATACCTATAAAACCTAGAAGGACCGGAAGTCCCCTGGGCTACCAAGCCAGGGAAGGGAAAGGGCCAGGGGCCTCAGCCATGACCCTCAACAACCACAACCCATCCCGAGGGTGGAGGTGGGGTCTCAGGCTTCTTCCACGTTCCCTAACACCCACAACCAACCCAGAGATGACCAACAAGCTGCTGCAGGAAATGCCCTGGGCTCTTGCAAGCCTGGGTGGTGGGGGGCTGAGGGCCTCAACCATGCCCCCCAACACTCACAACCAGCCCAGCGACGACCACCCAGCTGCCACAAGAAGTGCCCTGGGATCCCAAGCTGGGGCAGTGGGAGGTGAGGGCTTCAACCACACCTCCCTGACATGTGTAACCTGTCCAGCAATGACCAAGCCACTGCTGGAAGCCCCTGGTCTTCCCTGCAGGAAAGAGGGGGTGCCACAGGCTTCAACCATGACGTTCCTCCTTCCTCCTCCTGCCACCCTATTTCTTTCCCTTTCCCCTCTCCCTCTCCCCCACAACAGCTCCACAATAACATTATAGAAAGTTATAAAGTATAAATAGATAGATAGATAGATAGATAGATAAATAAATAGAAATTTCTCCAAAGTAGCTAACATATTTATTTGAATAAATTACATGGCATTTAATACCCATAGTAGAAAAGATTAAAATTGCATACATTTTACTTGTGTGTGTGTGAAATGATAAAGACACAGACACCCAAACAACAAGGTAGACATCGCCAAAGGATAGAAGAAAAGTATTAAAAAGAGCAATAAATGGGACTACATTTGTTTACCTGCTAAATTCAGAGAAAATCAATGTGACAATAGCTCAGATTTCAATTCCAGCAGAGTAACAGAGGCTAAAGTGCTGATTACCACGGATGGAATGGAGCTTGGCTCACTATGTAAAAACTGAGCCTGGTGTCAAGGCTTTACCATTCATTAATTAAAATTGTGAATGCTAACTTTTTTCTGGTGCTGTTATTTAATTTTATAACTGAACTGTAGTTTGTGAGAGCTAAACAGCATCAAATATAAGACCTGTGTGAAATTATTTGCTGGCTCACTGGACTGGATCTGAGGCATATTTTGCAATTTCAGAAGACTAAATCACTGAGACATAAAGAAATTTTGGTGGTGGTGTCAGAAATCTGTGAGCTGAGTGAGAGAAACTCTCAAATTATGAAATAAATTTATATGAATACAGAGATATAGAACTCCCAAAGAAAGCCAGAAAACAAAAATAATTAAAAACGAATTAACCTCACTGAGATGAATTTACTAATGCAAAACTCATAGCCAGTGAAATAACCCAATGTCATGAAAAATAGTCCTCTCAAAAAAATGTATCTTTACTCTCAAGGAAATATATATCATAAATTCCAAAAGTATATTAAAATATGGTCGTACAGTATAAAAGTAATGCAAACCTCAGTACACATTTGTCAAGACAATAAAGAATACTTAGAAAATCAAAGAATATTAATGAGGAGTTTATCTAGAATGCAATATAGAGGTGTTAAATAAGTTTAGCTACGAAAGGTAAGTTAAAAGAAGGGAAGATTGACTGAAAAGCACGTGTCTGTCTAAATGGAGTTGCAGAAGTAAAGAACAGAAGGATAAAGGAGAATTAACAGTCAAGTTTATAACTGAGAATTTTACAAAACTGAAGGAATATATATCCCTCATAGAAAAAGGGTGACCAAGGGCTAAGAAAGGGGTGGGGAGAGTCATAGCTGGATCTGGTCACGAAATACCCTATTAGATTTACAGAGAAAAGCCCTAGGCGATGCATCAGAAATAGACCTGCGGAAAGATTTCTCAAGAGAGGGACAAGAATGTCATGACCTATAATCTATACATCAGGACTGGATGACCAGGCTTAAGTGTCACAGTCATTTCCTGTGTAGTAAGTTGTTTTTCCCTTTTGGCAATCAAATGGCGGTAAAGTATTTATATTTCCAGTTCTGAAAGCAAGGACAAACCAGGTGTCAAAGATAAATAAAGCCGACGCTAAAGTGTCATAGACAGATTTCAATCAGTAATGTACCACTGCAATAGAGAAATGAGTCTAGAGTGAACTAAGCTCAACTTCAGTTTGTATAGAGGTGACTGAGCGTTTTAAAGGGAGGGAGAATAAGGAAATGGGGGCGTGGTTGGTGAGTGGGAACTTTGTAGAGTCAGGGAAGTGAAAAATTATAAAAAAGTTTGAAGGGAGGCTTTGGTCTTTGTGAAACCCATCTGAGTTTGCTAAATGGCACTTACCAATGTTAGGCTCCTATCTTCCCAGGGAGACCAGGGAACAGAAACTCATCTTCAGGTTTGGCTGTAACAAACAGTAAATTCTTTTAGCAGCCTTGAGTTCTCAGACAGGCACTTTAATCAGGGCATGGGCTATCCTAGGGAGGCATCCTTGAGCTAATAAAACCATGTTAGTGTATTTTCAAGTCTTTATGGGAGAAGGTTGAAGGCTAGTATAGAAGACAGCTCAGAGGAGCCTGGATAGAGTTTAATTAAGAATCTTTGTCACAATGTAAACATAGAAAAATCATTACCTATACATATTTGAAGAGAACTACACGTTCGGCAAAGATAAAGAGAAAAATCATAAAAGAGGGAACATAAATACTACCTTAAAAGATTTAACAGTTCAAAAATTAGACTAACAGTAAATCTTTCATAAAAAACAAAAACTTTTGATAATACTGAGGCTAAACACCCACATAAACCCACGTTCTCACATAGGCGTGCAAATAGAAATGTCACACTTGAACTGCATTAGCAGATAAACCATCATTATTTTATTCCAGGGCTACATACATCCATAAACAGTACAACTACACACACACACACACACACACACACACACACAATTAATGCTAAAAAGAAAAATTGCATCAAGAATGTAGGTGAACATAGAAGAGTAGGCTGTACAAAGCAAAAGCATTTGAGATTAAATAACAGCATATAAAGACTTCCAGTGATCACTGTGCCTACTAGGCTGAAGACCCTATTCATGAAAACATCTATTGCAGTTATCTATTTCACAAAAAATTCTGTTGATTGTAATGATACTGGCTAATAAGTTGACATTGCCACTTTTTCTCCAATGCTAAATACTGGCACTTAAATTAGTTTGTAGTGACCCAAAAAAGTATGCTTGTAGGGATTAAAAAATAGTTCTTAGAACCTAAATACATTTAATTTGATCCACAATAGATGAGTAAATATAGACTATATGATGTGTCAGTAGTTATGTAATTTATTTCAATATTAAAATCATTAGACTCTTTACTAAGTGAGTTAATCTGACATGAAGCACTGATGATTATAAATACTTGTGTTGATTAGTATGAGATTAAAAAGAATAAGAGTTGAAAACATATGATTTATTTTCTCATTTAGCTTTATAAAATAAACTCATGCAATTTATTTATTGTAAAAGTATGAGCAAGGCAGACAATTAAATTCTTTAGATAAAATATAAAATAAAACAAAAATTTCCTTCAGTTGTGACTGAACGCATAGTGCATATCCATTTATTGGCAGACAACAAACAACGGTACTTTAAAAAGACTGTGGAAAAATAGAATTAAAAGATGATAAAATCTTCCCATGAACTTTTTGAAGTACCCTTGCATATGTCTAAGAACCAATTTATTCTTTATAATGCAAGAACAAATTTAATGTTATAAAACTTTATTAAAAGTGATGAAAACAACAAAAATATACTTCCAAGAAGGTTTTCTATTCCCTGCATATTTTATATGCATTTTTGAAAACCAAAATGCACATCCAATGGAACCATATATAAGTTTATCATGGTGATAAAATAATATCACTGCATTTCTAGGAGAATTCCAAAAGGAATTGTTTAATGTATCTTTAGTTGACTTTCGAAAATACTACCACGACGAAATATTTTTTATTTAATTTCAATTAGCATGATGATTTCCATTCCTTTGGGTATATATTCAGAAGTGGGATTGCCTGATCATATGGAAGATCTAACTATAGTTGTTTGAGAAACCTCCATACTGTTTTTCCATAGTGGTTGTACTAATTTACAGTCCCACCAACAGTGTAGGAGTGTTCTCTTCTCTCCACATCCTTGTCAGCATTTGTTATTCTCTGTCTTTTTAATTTTAGCCAGTCTAACTGGGGTGAGGTGATATCTCAATGTGGTTTTAATTTGCATCTCCCTGATGACTAGTGATGTGGAACATTTTTTCAGGTACCTGTTGACCATTTGTATGTCTTCCCTTAAAAAATGTCTATTCAGCTACTTTGCCCATTTTTTTTTTAATTGGGTTATTTGGTATTTTTACTGTGCAATTGCCTGAGTTCCTCGTATATTATGGCTATTAATCTCTTGTAGGATGCATAGATAGCAAAAATTTTCTCCACTTTCTAGGTTGTCATTTCATTCTGTTGTTTCCTTTGCTGTGCAGAATCTTTTTAGTTTGTTGTAGTCCCATTTGTTTATTTTTTTCTTTTGTTGCTTGTGCTTTTGGGCTCATGTTCATAAAGTCTGTGCCCAGACCTAGTTCCTGAAGTGTTTCACCTACATTTTTCTTTAGAAATTTTACAGTTTCAGGTCTTATACTTAAGCCAATAATCCATTTTGATCTGATTTTAACATTTGGTGAGAGGTGCGTGTCTAGTTTCATTCTTCTGCATATGGATATCGAGTTTTCCCAGCACCAATTATTGAAGAAGTAGTCTTTTTGCCAATGTATTTTTTTGTTGCCTTTGTCAAAAATGAGATGACTATAAACCTGAGGGGTAATTTCTGGGTTCTCTATTCGGATCCCTGGCCTGTGTCTATTTTTATGCCAGTACCATGCTGTTCTGGTTATAATAGCTTTGTAGTATAATTTGAAGTCAGATAGTGTTATGTCTCTGGCTTCATTACTTTTTGCTCAGGATTACTTTGGCCATTCAGGGTCTTTTATTGTTCCATATGAAAGTTAGGATTGTTTTTCCCATTTCTGTGAAGAACGTCATTTGTATTTTGATGGGGATTGCATTGAATTTGTAGATTGCTTTGGGTAGTATAGACATTTTCACAATGTTAATTGTTCCAACCCAAGAATGTAGAATATCTTTCCACCTTTTTGTGTCTTCTTTAACTTCTTTCAGCAGTAGTTTGTAGTACTCATTGTGGAGATCTTTTACCTCTTTGGTTAAATTGATTCCTATGTATTTGATTTTTTTCATGACTGTTGTAAATGGGCTTACTTTCTTGATTTCTCTTTCTCTTAGCTCATTACTGGAGAATATAAATGCAACTGATTTGGGGGCATTTATTTTGTATCCTGCAACATTACTGAAATTATTAACCAGCTCTTGGAATTGTTTGATAGAGTC
Organism: Cynocephalus volans; assembly: GCF_027409185.1. Taxonomy (NCBI): domain Eukaryota; kingdom Metazoa; phylum Chordata; class Mammalia; order Dermoptera; family Cynocephalidae; genus Cynocephalus; species Cynocephalus volans. Next base: position 148,250,782 of record NC_084467.1, read on the forward strand.
TTTAGGTTTTTTCTATATGAAGTATCATATCATCTGCAAATAGGAGAGTTTGACTTCATCTTTTCTAGTCTGGATGCCCTTTTTTTCTTTCTCTTGCCTGACTACTCTGGCTAGTACCTCCAGTACTATATTAAATAGAAGTGGTGAGAGTGGGCATCCTTTTCTTGTTCTGTTCTTAAGGGAAAAGCCTTCATTTTTTTCCCCATTCAGATTGATATTGGCAGTGGGTTTGTCATAGATGAATTTTATTGTGTTAAGATACTTTCCTTCTATACCTAATTTCTTGAGTATCTTATCATGAAAGAATGTTGCATTTTGTCAAATGCTTTTTTTCCACATCTATTGGGATAATCATATGTTTTTTGTCCTTGAGTTTATTGATATGATGTATCACATTTATTGACTTTTGTATGTTGAACCAGTCTTGCATCCCTGGGATGAATCTCACTTGATGATGGAGTATAATTTTTTTGATGCATTGCTGTTTTCTTTTTCTTTCTTTTTTTTTTTTTTTTGTCATTTCAGTTTTCTTTTTTCTTTTTTTTTTTAATTTTATTATGTCTATATACATTGTAGCTGATTATTGCTCCCCATCACCAAAACCTCCCTCCCTTCTCCCTCCCCCCTCCCCCCCAACAATGTCCTTTCTGTTTGCTTGTTGTATCAACTTCAAATAATTGTGGTTGTTATATCTTCTTCCCCTCCCCCCGGTTTGTGTGTGTGTGTGTGTGTGTGTATGTGTGTGTGTGAATTTATATATTAATTTTTAGCTCCCTCCAATAAGTGAGAACATGTGGTATTTCTCTTTCTGTGCCTGACTTGTTTCACTTAATATAATTCTCTCAAGGTCCATCCATGTTGTTGCAAATGGCAGTATTTCATTCGTTTTTATAGCTGAGTAGTATTCCATTGTGTAGATGTACCACATTTTCCGTATCCACTCATCTGATGATGGGCATTTGGGCTGGTTCCAACTCTTGGCTATTGTAAAGAGTGCTGCGATGAACATTGGGGAACAGGTATACCTTCGACTTGATGATTTCCATTCCTCTGGGTATATTCCCAACAGTGGGATGGCTGGGTCGTATGGTAGATCTATTTGCAATTGTTTAAGGAACCTCCATACCGTTTTCCATAGAGGCTGCACCATTTTGCAGTCCCACCAACAATGTATGAGAGTTCCTTTTTCTCCGCAGCATTGCTGTTTTCTGATAGCTTATATTTTGTTGAGGTACCTTCACTCCCATGTTCATTGCAGGTATCTTCATAATAGCCAAGATATGGAGCCAACCTAAATGTCCATTGATGGATGGAAGGAAAAGAAAATTTAGGATATATACACCACGAATACTACTCTGCCATAAAAAAGAATAAAATTCTCACATTTGCAGCAACATGGATGAGTTTGGAGAAACTTATGTTTAGTGAAATAAACAAAGCACAGACGGATAAATACTGCATGTACTCACTCATAAGTGAAAGCTAAGAGAGAATGAAGGAAGGAAAGAAAGACCACAGTGGTGCATTGGACTTTCAGAGTGAAAGAGCATATCTAGGGACACAAAGTGGAGTTGGCGAAATGGGGATGGGGAGGGAGGTTGGGGATGATTGGGTTGGGGACACGGTTATAATCAAAGTTTCTGGTAATGGGCATGCTGCCAGTATGGATCTGGCCATCATATCTTGAGCATGAGTGGTGACAACCAGCTTTATATTCCATGAATATTCATAAACAACCAAAAATAAATAAATAAATAAATAATCAGACACACACAAATAATTTCAATTATTAACTTTTTCTTCAATCATTAATTTCACAGTGAATGTCACTTGAAATATTTGTGTTGTAGTAGACATACTGCAAATAATTATTTACTAAGTGTCCAAAATGTTGCTTATGTATTCATATTAGACTATTACTATAAAATAAAAATGCAATAAATCAAAAAGTGTAACTATCATAAATGTTTGGAGGATATTTTAAAGTTTTCTCTAGAGAACATTTTTGAGCTCCTTAGTGGGAAAGAAACAACTTTAATGGTGTTGCAGATATGATTTTTAGAAACCCTTAAATATTATCTTTGGAATTCAATAGTGTATTGTGTTGAGACATACTAAATTCAAGTATTCCAATTTCTAAATTTCTTTAAGATGTTATTCAAACTGATTCAAATGTTTAGTGGACAATTTAATTAAAAGCATAACATGTTTTAGTCAGTTTCAATGGACTCTAAATTGTTTGGGGTACTCATCTGCTGTGGTTTAAATTGTTTGCACCCTCTGAAATGCATGTTGAAATTTGATCCCCAATGTAGTGATTTGGGGAGGTGGGGTCTTGAGGGAGGTGTTCGGGTCTTGTAGGCAGATCACTCATGAACAGATTAATGCCATCTCGCAGGAATATGTGAGTTCTCCCTCTCGTGAAACTGGATTAGGTTCTAAGAGAGCAGGTAATGTACATAAGGTGAGGTTTCTCCTTGTGTTTGCCTTTTGCAAGTGTTTGCTTCTCCTTTGACTTTCTGCCATGTTATGATGCGGCACAAAAGCTCTCACCAAAAGCCAAGCAGACTTTCCAGTCACCAGAGTCATGAGCCAAATAAACCTCTTTTCTTTATAAATCACTCAGCCTCGGGTATTCCCCTATAGCAACACTAAACAGACTAAGAAATTATCTTATTTAAATGTTTATATTTGGATTATCATAGCTACATATAATGCATGTACTAGAAATAGGAAATTATTAACTTATATTTTTAACTGTGGAATTTTCACAGTCACGTCACATGAAATGCCACTGTTAAAACTGTTTCTGCTTCAATTTGTATGAAATTATTAAGTAAATGTTTTCAAACTGGCCTAAGCAGTTCTTAAGTTTGGAGCTACAATTCATCATAGATCTTTCTGTTGATATTAAAAAAAAAATTGCCTTGGAATTTAATAATTTGTATTTGAAAACCAGTGAAAAGCTGTTTCTCTATGAAACTTTATTAAAGAAATTTTCATATGGAAAATGAGGCAGCAGTTTTAAGTTGCAAAATAAATTACTACATTGCTTCTTTATATGTGGTTAGGGTTCAGTTGCATATCAGAATTAAGTGTATTAGGACTAAAATATTCATTTTTATTTTCAGTGCTCTAAATCAAAGAATAAATAAAAGCCACATATTGTAGAAACAGGGTGGTATGGACTCATTTGCCAAGTACTGAGGGCTTTTCTATTTTTGACACTTGAACTAAAGCCCAGAAATTTTCAAAATTGTCTCTAGAAATGTGTACTCAAGAGAAAAATTAATGTTAGGTACCACAGTTTTATCTACATTTCATATATCACATTATATTGATTTTATATTTTTCTACTCTTTTAAAATTGTATTCACGTTATACATTCTGTTCAATTTTTTTCTGGCCACTTGCATATTGTTTAAATGGAATAAAAATTTGCCTGATTCAAGTAATGCTTGGGAGTGACTAAAAGATAACTATATGTAAGTTATAATTTTGAGTACTAGGAAATAAAAATGACATCATTATTTATTATTGGTTTTATTAAGTTTTGAATCTTCTCAAAATATTATAATTTTTATAATCATTTAAACAAAAAAAGTATCTGAAAATAAATTATGTTTAGACAAGTTCGTTTATGAATCACTATTGAATCCAGTAAATTTAGAGTCTCCTATGATTGTTAGTGAAAATTATCAGTGATATTTTAGTGGGTGGTAAAGCCTTTATTTATTTTTAAATTAAATATTGGGCATCAACATTTCCGTGAAAGGTATTCCTATTTATTACAAGTCTGAGTTAATGATGCAATTCAGGTGTATCTGAAAATATATTTGTTTATCAGAAATTTTAAAAAAGAAATTTTATTTTTACATTATGAAACTATGAATTGTTTGTTTGGTGGCTGGCTGGTTCTTTCTTTCTTTCTTTCTTCTTTCTTTTTTGAACCTATGAAATTTTCCTACTGTTCAAAACCTTTCAGCTATATAGAATATTGTGAAAATACACTTTCCTGTTGTGCTGTTCCTAGATATGTACCAGTGTGGCCTGTAGTTTTGGCTACAGATAGCTGGAATATATTTATAATTTACACCCAAAGATTTTCTTAAATGTAGCTTAGATTGCTGAGTTATTCACCAGTACAAGAGTTTGCTTAGAAGCATTCAAATACAGATTCAGTTGACTCACATGCAGACATCCATTCAGAGAAATTAAGATTGTTTACTATAGAAGAAGACTGAGAAATACATTTTTAGCAACTGTAATGAACTTGGCTGAGGACAAAAATTATAACATCTTTCTGGGCAAGGGTAAAGTAAATTGGAAAAATGGGTGAAACAAAATAGAATGCTAAAATGCAGACATAATTGTAAACTAGACCTGGGTAAAATAGCCCAGTATTATGTGGAGTGAAACTATCTGAGAGCCTGTGGCTATACATTGACTAAACATAATAACCTAGGACTCAAGTTTGATTAATGGAATGGATATTAAAAATGTATAGGGTGCATTTTGTATACGCTTCTTTCTTTCATGTATAAGGAAAACCCTTGTTAAACTATTCCTCGAGGCTAAATACAGAATGAAAGATTCAGGTATATGTTAATTTGTAGCTGGCTGCCATTGTTTAAGCCAAGGAGCTGTATATCAAATTGACAGGTATCAAAGAATTGGATAATATGTTTTTGTAAAGAAAGTGCTGTTTTTACAATATACTGGAATTCATGACCATTGATGTTTATTTTTCTAAGAAACATTATGCCTCAGTACGTATGATGCTACTACTTACAGTGATTAACAGTACAAAGAGAGAAAAACAAGATTCAATTTACAATATATCATTTTAAATTGCTGGAAAGATTCAATGTGGCATGTCTGTCTGTATGCTTTTTCCACATTGGAGATAAGCACTATATTTCACACACAAAAAAATATCAGTTACAAAGTTGTGTAACTTTGACAAAAGTTCTGAACTTTTACTGTTCTGGACACAGTTATGAAATAAATCTTTTAAAAGGGAAATGGAATGGTTACAGATTATTTCTCAATGAATACACTGGCATTTTGGACGGGACAGTCATGGACTTTATGAAGTGTCATTCTCACTTTAAGGTATTCAAAAATAGTCTTACCGTAGCATGCTCCTAGGATTTACTTAACTGATTTGAAATTACCTGCCCACACGAAAACCTGCACACAAATGGTATGGCAGCTTGATCATAATTGCCAAAAACTGGTAACAACAAAGACGCTGTTTGATAGGAGAATGGATAAGCAAATTGTGATACCTTCATACAATTAAATACTATTCAATGATAAAGAGAATGAGTTATTAAGCTACACAAAGACATCAATGGAAGAGGGTAGAAAAGATGCTGACTTAAGTTGCTTCGGAGCTGAATGGAAACTAAGATTAAAGACAAAAGGAAAGGTGTGTGTGTGTGTGTGTGTGTGTGTGTGTGTGTGTGTGTGTGTGTGTGTGTGTGTGTGTGTGTGTGTGTACACGCACTATACTCTAGTTTATAAAGTTGTTTTCCGTGGGAGTAAGGGTTAGCAGCTCTGAAACAACTATACTGGAATCAGACATTAATAAATGGTGGTAGTCAGGTTTCTCATCATTGGAGTTGAAGGTTACAAATGAAAAGAAAAAAAGCTAGAATGATCCATGTGGTACTGGATTATTTGAGAAACATCGGTATAAACTTATGACCAGCTTAATTTACATACAGATAAATGCACATAGAAATATTTATAGATATGTGAATATACAGACATATTTATCCTTGCCCTTTCAGCTGAGAGGGCCTAGAAACAATGAATTCCTAACAGCCATGAATACAACTGGTGCCCAGATCTTATTTTCTAATACTATTTCCCAATTAAACAGACCAGGGTTTCTTGAAGAAGTAGCTAATTCTAAGAATGGGACAGGGAATATACAACATGAGCCTGAAGCATCTTGTAGTGCTAGAAAGTGAGAAAGTTTTAAAAAATCCACAATGATTATGAAGGTCAAATTGTCACAATCTGCAAATGAATGATTTCCAAACAACCAAAGCAGAAAGAATTTGAGCAAAAAGTAAGTAACATAGTGTGAGACTATAGCCCCAAATGTAAACTAAATATTAATAAAACAAATACATGAATAAGTTCATACTTATACACAAGTCCGTAATAACACAAGTAAATAGAAGATAGATAGGCAGACGGACAGACAGAGAGACATAGATAGGGGAGAATAGACAAATCTCTGATGCAGATGAATTCTAAGTAATTTATGTAGATACTTGGCTTTCAGCGTAACTTCCTTCCCCATATGTGTGGGCTATGCATAGTGACTTCTTTCCAAAGAGTACTGTTCAGAAAATAAGAAAAAAACTAATAAATATACAGTTGAGAAATCTGACAAACACTAGTTCAACCAGGTGATCAAGATTAAAATGCACAGTGATAACTCCTGTTGATACTACATACCCTTGATAAGATATAACAAGAATGGCATTTTATGTCTTTTATCTTTCTCCACAAAACCCATAAACTCCAATCTAATCATGAGAAACACATCAAACAAACCCCAATTGAGGGACATTCTTCAAAGTACCACGTAAGTATTCCTTAAAACTGTTAAGGTCAGCGAAAACTAGGAAAGGCTAGAAAATACCAAAGTCTGGAGGAGTCTAACAATGGTATTTTGTAGATATTATATGCTGCAGTAACAGAGAAGCCCTGGTTCAGAAAGATAAACATATACAGGGCAGCTGACTAAATGGGCTTAGATAATGTCTGCACACAGCCTGTGTGGCCATAGCAAAAGAGATTGAGAGAGAGAATTTTGGATAGACATACAGTTGATAGACACAATTTTGGCTTAAATTGTACCTTCAATAACTTGATGCAGTCTCTCATAAGAAGGACTACCTTACAAGGTTATTATGTAAACCAAGTCAAGTAATGTGTAAAATAATACTTTGCATACTTTAAACTGCTATATAAATATATCCTTTGTTCTATTATTTTATTACTATTATACATTGCTTATTGGAAATGTTGGCTGTCACCATCCTGATATCTCCTATATTTTTCTCAATGTAATATGATTCTCACTTCAGTTTTGTTGTCCTCTTGGGATAAAATATACCTACAAGCATCTATTAAGCTTATATTTAAGAAGTTATCGTTAATGGATGCCTCTTTCTTCACTTATTTAATTACATTTCCATAAACACAATGAAGTGCAGGAATAAAATAAATTACTTTGGCTTACTAATTTCATTTCGAAATTTTTTTTGAAACTACAAAATCATTAATGATAAGACTTTTTTTCATCAAAGATATGCATGGACCTAGCCTTAGCATGACAATTATTATAAATATGGCTCAAACTCTTGGCAGTTACAAATATTATTTTTATTATATCCTAATATACAGAATAACACTGATATGCATTAAAATAAGTGGTTTAACAAGGAAATCACATTTAGTATTTTTAAAAATCTCAAATCTCTCACATAGATATGCATTTTATGAGTCATCAAACTTCCAGTGCAAAACAGACATTACCTTCCTGGTTCTTGTGTAATAGAATGAACCACATTCATAGAAAGTACTGGTTGAGAGCCTGCGACTCTCAGTAGCTGCCAAGAGATAACACTTTTAATGTATGACTAAGGAATATGAAAACCCTCAAGTAAAGGGAGAGGTATGCATGTGAGTAAATCTATACAGACACAGAAGTAAGGGAAATTGAGAACTATGGTAAAAGAAAACAACAGTGGGCAAAAATTCAGAGCACATAATATAACATAAAAACAGCACGTTCAGGGGTTTTGTTCTCATTTCAATTATTTCTTTTACTTAGAAATTATTGAAAATTCAGTACCCAAAGAATTGTAACTATTCTCATTTATTATGGGATTTTTCTTCATTATTTAAGGTAAAACAACAAATATTGTATCCCATGCAGGTTTGGGCTTTTGCTGGGATTTACATTAACTTTTAAAACAGAATACTTTATGTGTCTGTGGAAACTGTGGTGTAGCTGGTAAATGACAAACAGAATTAAACAAAAGTATGTTTGGATCATCTCTTTTTACCAGGCACTGAAAGTTTTCCAGATATGTGAAGATCCAAGCATAACAAAGATGTCTTTGTGCAAAGGACATTTGAACACAAAAATTCAGCGAAATTTTGGAATAAATTATACCCCCAAAGTATTTTTGTGGAAACCTCCAAAACGGGTTTCTACATTTCCACACTTATACCCTTCTTTATGGGAAAAAAAGGCAACAGAAATACTCAAATATGTATGCAATCACAAATTATGACAACTTTTTATGGAAAAAGATAAATTTCTCAATAACACAATTTAGATAATAAATAAGTTTTGCCTAAAGTGTTAAATTGTGGTCATTTTTATTATGTATATTGTGTGTATGTGTTATCTATCTATCTTTATTATAGTATATAATAAATATACTTTATATTTCAATCCTAAAGGAAAAGAAAAAAGTCATAAAATATATCTTTAATGAGGCATCAAATGTGTGTGTCTGTGTGTGTAATGTTTGAAAGAATTCTAAAGATATTCAACTAAAATTACTGTTCCCTTCTTTTCCAATCAAACACTAATCTAGATATTTCTGTGAAGAAACTGTGTAGGTAAATTTAAAGTGATATTCAGTTAATTATCTTTTATTTTTTATCACATATTAAGTGATAAAGAAATAGATACCATTAAACTGAACAAAAATATTGAAATTATATTCATTACTTTTTATGAATTTATTTGGTTATGAGATGACCAAATTATAAGGTTGTGAATATGCATGGACATTAGAACAAAATTTATACAGAATATATTGAAGGGATAAATTACGTAGTAGAGCCAAAACTTCTATAAAAGTTGAAAGTAAAATGTAATATTATGTGAAAATATTTAAAAAGCTTACCTAAAGTTATTCAAATATCAACACTAGATCATAATAAGAGTTTGGAAGCTGTGGTAGAGTGCAAATTTTTCTGGGAATTTATTTATAATTCTTACATTAAATCTCCAGATATTCTCTTTTCTCTGTGATACTTGACAAGCCACTTAACTTTTCTGAATAGACACTGCATAAGAAAGAATGGGATTGTGCTCGCTTCGGCAGCACATATACTAAAAATAGAAAGAATGGGATTATAACACTTAATTCAAAGTACTTTTATAAAATTTTATCATAAAATGGTGACTACATTATATTATATATTTTTAATTTATATATGCTACATAATTCTCTGTTTTTTAGAATGTTGTATGGGCACTTGAAAAAAATATTCTGATGTTGTTGGGTGGAGTTCAATATTCATCAGCATAGTGAAGGTAAGTTCATACAATTTTAATGTTTAATATAAAAGACTAAGGCTTCTATTTTATTACCGATTTTCTATCTAGTTATTGTATCAATCATTAAAAGATGAGTATTCAAGTCCCCAAGTATTGTTAAATTTTCCATTTGTCTTCTAAATTCTTTGGTTTTTGGCATGTGTATATTGGCACCACATTATTAGATGCATATTTAAAATTGTTATATCTTCTTGATTTATTGACTACTTTAGCATAATAAAATGCCTTTCGAATTTCAAATATTATTTCTTGTCTTATTGTTTTCTCTTTTATTAAATAGCTTTTCAACTCAAACTATTCACATGATACATTTTACCTGTTTTTCATCATTTTACTTTTAAATTATTTGTGTCTTTGAATCTATATATTGGATCTTATAGTTCGGTTTTGTTTTTAATTCAGTCTGACAGTCTTTGATGTTTTAGCTTATTTAGTTCATAAACATTTTATTCAATTATTAATATGGTTGGAATCATGTCTGCCTTTTTACTATTTGATTTATGTTCTGAGATTTTTCTCTGCAGCCTTCATTTTTAAGAAAATATTTTTTAGTGTACCAATTCACTTCCATTGTTGATATCCTAGCTATATTTTAATTTCTTGATTACTCTATAAATTAAATATACATCTGAACTTATTAAAAACTACTTTAGAATAATACAGACTTAATTCTAGAAAGGTACTCGTATAGCTTCTGTATTCTAATATAGTAACATTTTTTCATCCCTCTATTTTATTATTGTTACATATTTAACCTGTATATATGTTATAAACCCTCGTTACTGTGTTATAAGCATTGCTTTAAACAATCTTACTTTTAAATATTCTATATTAAATAAGAATATAAATATACTTGTATTTTATATTTACCTAAATATTTGCTATTTCTGGAGCTCCTCATACCTTCTTACAGGTTTGAGTTAGAGTCTAGTGCCATTTTCCTTCAGCGCAAATGGTGCTTCGCTATGTTTTTTTTTTTTTTTTCTTTTCCTTTCCCCCCACCCCCACTCCCACTTTCCAGTGGAAAAGTCTTAATTTCTCTTTCTTTTTTGTTGGATACTTTCACTCGTTGTGGTATTCATGTTTTTTGGATTTAGTCAATCCCTAGAGTGAATTTCGTCATGAACTTTCTTAAAAGAGCATGAGTGGGTCCCTTTTCTGCATATTCATTTATTCCTTCTTCAGAGCCTTAGAACTGCAGTGTACTTCCTTTGTACTGTGGCTGAGGTTTCATCTCCTTTCCAATTAGATGTCTTGGACATCTCTAGCTCCATTTTAAGTATGATCCACTTCTGCTTTATTGGAAATTCCATTCATCCTTTGCAGAAAATTGTTTCCTTAGACACAGTCTTCTATTGTGTTGTGACTTACTGCCATTTGTTGATTTATACAGACTCCCTCTCTTTCATTTATTTATTTGTTTATATATTTTTCAACTTTACTTGTTTATTTTTGTGGAGTACAGTGTGTTGGTTCAAGACATTCATATACTACACAATGATTCATTTAGAGTAGATAGCATACTTTTGTAGCCATTAGTCTACCACTTCTCCCCCTCCCAGCCCCCAGCACTCCTGGCTGCTGGTAACCATTATTTGATTGTGTGCATTTATGGGAACCACTTTTTTTTTTCTTTTTTAGATTAAACATATGAGTGAGATCTTTCGGTATTTGTCTTTCTGTTTCTGACTTACCTCCTTAACGTGATGTTTTCCAGTTCCATCCATGCTGCAGATTATGGGATATCATTTTTTATAGCTGAATAGTATTCTATTATGTATATATACCACAATTTTTTAATCCATGAATCCATTGATGGGCATTTAGGTTGATTCCATCTCTTGGCTATTAAGAATAGCTTTGCGATGAACATGGGAGTCCAGGTGCCTTTTTGACACATGGATTTCATTTCCCTTGGGCATATACCCAGTCGTGAGATAGCTGGGTGGTAATGTAGATTTATTTTTAATTCTCTGAGGAACCTCCATACATTTTTCATCAACGGTTGCACCAATTTATATTCCCATCAATAAGGTAGCAGGGTTTTCCTTTCTCTGCATCCTCCCTAGCATTTGTTATTTTCTGTCTTGTTGAAATTAGTCAGTCTAATAGCAGTGAGATGATATCTCATTGTGGTTTTAACTTGCATCTCCCTGGCTTTGAGCAGGTGTTTGTTGGACATTTGTATATCTTCTTTTGAGAAATGTCTATTCAGTTTCTTTGTTCATTTTAAAATATTTTTCCCTTGCTCTTGAGTTGTTAGCCACTTGTCTGATGTGTAGTTTGCAACTACTTTCTCCCATTCTATAGGTTGTCACTACATTTCGTTGATAGTGTCCCTTGCTGTGCAGAACCTTTTTAGATTGATATAGTCCTATTTGTGTATTTTTGTTTAGTTCCCTGAGCCTTTGTAGTCTTGCTCAATAAAATGCTGCCCATTCCCATTTTGTGTAGCATTTCCCTTATGATTTCTTTTTTTCTTTTTAAATTTTATTATGTCGATATACATTGTGGCTGATTAATGTTGCCCATCACCAAAACCTCCCTCCCTCCTCCCTCCCCCCTTCCCCCCCCAACAATGTCCTTTCTGTTTGCTTGTTGTATCAACTTCAAGTAATTTTGGTTGTTATATCTTCTTCCCCCCGCCCGTTTTTTGTCTGTGTGTGTGTGTGTGTGTGTGTGTGTGTGTGTGTGAATTATATATTAATTTTTAGCTCCCACCAATAAGTGAGAACATGTGGTATTTCTCTTTCTGTGCCTGACTCATTTCACTTAATATAATTCTCTCCAGGTCCATTGTTGCAAATGGCAGTATTTCATTCGTTTTTATAGCTGAGTAGGATCCCAGTGTGTAGATGTACCACATTTTCCGTATCCACTCATCTGATGATGGACATTTAGGCTGGTTCCAACTCTTGGCTATTGTAAAGAGTGCTGCAATGAACATTGGGGAAGAGGTATACATTCGACTTGATGATTTCCATTCTTCTGGGTATATTTCCAACAGTGGGATGGCTGGGTCGTATGGTAGATCTATCTGCAATTGTTTGAGGAACCTCCATACCATTTTCCATAGAGGCTGCACCATTTTGCAGTCCCACCAACAATGTATGAGAGTTCCTTTTTCTCTGCAGCCTCGCCAGCATTTATCGTTCATAGTCTTTTGGATTTTAGCCATCCTAACTGGGGTTAGGTGTAACTCAGTGTGGTTTTGATTTGCATTTCCCGGATGCTGAGTGATGTTGAGCATTTTTTCATATGTCTGTTGGCCATTTGTATATCTTCCTTAGAGAAATGCCTACTTAGCTCTTTTGCCCATTTTTTGATTGGGTTGCTTGTTTTCTTCTTGTAAAGTTGTTTGAGTTCCTTGTATATTCTGGATATTAATCCTTTGTCAGATGTATATTTTGCAAATATTTTCTCCCAATCTGTTGGTTGTCTTTTAACTCTGTTAATTGTTTCTTTTGCTGTGCGGAAGCTTTTTAGTTTGATATAATCCCATTTGTTTATTTTTCCTTTGGTTGCCCGTGCTTTTGGGGTCGTATTCATGAAGTCTGTGCCCAGTCCTATTTCCTGGAGTGTTTCTCCTATGTTTTCTTTAAGAAGTTTTATTGTTTCAGGGTGTATATTTAAATCCTCAATCCATTTTGTGTTGATTTTAGTATACGGTGAGAGGTGTGGATCTAGTTTCATTCTCCTGCATATGGATATCCAGTTATCCCAGCACCATTTGCTGAAGAGGCAGTTCCTTCCCCAGTCAATAGGCTTGGTGCCTTTGTCAAAGATCAGATGGAAGTAAGTGTGTGGGTTGATTTCTGGATTCTCTATTCTATTCCATTGGTCAGTGTGTCTGTTTTTATGCCAGTACCATACTGTTTTGGTTATTATAGCTTTGTAGTATAACTTAAAGTCAGGTAGTGTTATGCCTCCAGATTTATTTTTTTTGCTCAGCATTGCTTTGGCTACGTGTGGTCTTTTATTATTCCATATAAATGTCTGGATAGTTCTTTCCATTTCTGAGAAAAATGTCTTTGGAATTTTGATGGGGATTGCATTGAATTTGTATATCACTTTGGGTAGTATGGACATTTTCACTATGTTGATTCTTCCAATCCAAGAGCATGGGATATCTTTCCATCTTCTTCTATCCTCTCTAATTTCTCTCAGCAGTGGTTTGTAGTTCTCATTATAGAGATTTTTCACCTCCTTGGTTAACTCAATTCCTAAGTATTTTATTTTTTTGGTGGCTATTGTAAATGGGCAGGCTTTCTTGATTTCTCGTTCTGCATGTTCACTATTGGAGAAAAGAAATGCTACTGATTTTTGTGTGTTGATTTTGTATCCTGCTACTGTGCTGAAATGATTTATCAATTCCAAGAGTTTTTTTGTAGAGGTTTTAGGCTGTTCGATATATAGGATCATGTCATCTGCAAACAGGGACAGTTTGACTTCATCTTTTCCAATCTGGATGCCCTTTATTTCCTTCTCTTCTCTGATTGCTCTGGCTAATACTTCCAACACTATGTTGAATAGGAGTGGTGAGAGTGGGCATCCTTGTCTGGTTCCTGCTCTTAAAGGAAAAGCTTTCAGCTTTTCCCCATTCAGGATGATATTGGCAGTGGGTTTGGCATATATGGCTTTAATTATGTTGAGATACTTTCCCTCTATACCTAACTTATAGAGGGTCTTTGTCATGAATGAGTGCTGAATTTTATCAAATGCTTTTTCAGCATCTATAGAGATGATCATATGGTCCTTGTGTTTGAGTTTATTAATATGGTGTATCACATTTATTGATTTGCATATGTTGAACCAACCTTGCATCCCTGGGATGAATCCCACTTGATCGTAATGAATAATTTTACGTATGTGTTGCTGTATTCTGTTTGCTAGTATTTTAGTGAGGATTTTTGCATCTATATTCATCAAGGATATCGGCCTGTAGTTTTCTTTTTTGGTTATATCTTTACCGGGTTTTGGTATCAGAATGATGTTTGCTTCATAGAATGAGTTTGGGAGATTTGCGTCTCTTTCAATCTTTTGGAATAGTTTGTAAAGAATTGGTGTCAATTCCTGTCTGAATGTTTGGTAAAATTCTGCTGTGAATCCATGTGGTCCTGGGCTTTTCTTTGTTGGGAGCCTTCTGATAACAGCTTCAATCTCCTTTATTGTTATTGGTCTGTTCAAATTTTCTACGTCTTCATGGTTCAGTTTTGGGAGCTTGTGTGTGTCCAGAAATTTATCCATTTCCTCCAGATTTTCAAATTTATTGGCGTATAGTTGTTTATAGTAGTCTCGAATGATTCCTTGTATGTCAGATGAATCAGTTGTAATATCGCCTTTTTCATTTCTAATTTTTGTTATTTGAGTCTTCTCTCTTCTTTTTTTTGTTAGCCATGCTAATGGTTTGTCAATTTTATTTATCTTTTCAAAAAACCAACTTTTTGATTCATTTATCTTTTGAATTGTTTTTTGGCTTTCAATTTCATTCAGTTCTGCTCTGATCTTAATGATTTCTTTCCGTCTGCTAACTTTAGGTTTGGATTGTTCTTGTTTTTCTAGTTCTTTAAGGTGAAGTGTTAGGTTGTTCACTTGCCATCTTTCCATTGTTCTGAGGTGAGCATTTAATGCAATTAATTTCCCCCTCAATACTGCTTTTGCAGTATCCCACAGGTTTTGGTATGATGTATCATTATTTTCATTAGTTTCAATAAATTTTTTTATTTCCTGCTTGATTTCTTCTTGGACCCATATGTCATTAAGTAGAATGCTGTTTAATTTCCATGTGTTTGTATAGTTTCCAGAGTTTTGTTCGTTATTAATTTCTAGTTTTAATCCATTGTGGTCTGAGAAAATACATGGGATAATTCCAATTTTTTGAATTTATTGTGACTTAATTTGTGACCTAATATGTGATCTATCCTGGAGAATGATCTGTGTGCTGATGAGAAGAATGAATATTCTGAGGTTGTTGGATGGAATGTTCTGTAGATATCTGCCAATTCCAATTGGTCTAGAGTATTGTTTAGATCTTGTGTTTCTCTGCTGATTCTTTGCCTAGATGATCTGTCCAATATTGACAGTGGAGTGTTCAGGTCCCCTGCTATAATGGTATTAGTGTCTATTTCCTTCTTTAGGTCTAATAGAGTTTGTTTTATAAATCTGGCAGCTCCAACATTGGGTGCATACATATTTATGATTGTTATGTCTTCTTGATGGATCAGTCCTTTTATCATTAAGTAGTGTCCCTCATTGTCTCTTTTTATGGTTTTTAGTTTAATGTCTATTTTGTCAGATATAAGCATAGCTATTCCAGCTCATTTTTCTTTTCTGTTTGCATGGTAAATCTTTTTCCATCCTTTCACTCTTAGTCGATGTGAGTCTTTATGGGTGAGGTGGGTCTCTGTAGGCAGCGTATAGTTGGGTCCTCCTTTTTGATCCACTCTGCCAGTCTGTGTCTTTTGATTGGGGAATTTAAGCCTTTTACATTAAGAGTTGTTATTGAAAAGTGTTGATTTATTCCTAGCATTTTATTGGTTGTTTGGTTGTCTTAGGTGTCTTTTGTTCCTTGCTTTCTGATTTATTGTTTGGTTTCTGTGTTTGTTGGTTCCTTAGGTTGTAGATAACGTTTTTGTTTGTTTGTTTTCTCTTCATGAATGCCATTTTTATTATACTAGTGGGTTTTGATTTTTCTTGGGTTTTTATGGAAATGGTAGTTATTTTTCAGGAACCAAACCCAGTACTCCCTTGAGGATTTCTTGTAAGGGTGGTCGTGTGGTAGTGAACTCCCGCAGTTTTTGTTTGTCTGAGAAATATACTATTTGCCCTTCATTTCGGAAGGATAGCCTTGCAGGATAAAGTATTCTTGGCTGGCAATCTTTGTCTTTTAGTGTTTTGAATATATCGTCCCATTCCTTTCTAGCTTTTAAGGTTTGTGATGAAAAGTCTGATGTTAGCCTGATTGGGGCTCCCTTATAGGTGATTTGACGCTTCTCTCTTGCAGCTTTTAAGATTCTCACTTTGTCTCTGAGTTTTGCCAATTTGACTATAACATGTCTTGGAGAAGGCCTTTTTGGGTTGAATACGTTTGGAGATCATTGAGCTTCCTGGATCTGAAGATGTGATTTTTCCTATACCTGGGAAATTTTCTGCCACTATTTTGTTGAATATGTTTTCAATGGAATCTCCATTTTCCTCCCCTTCTGGAATACCAATGACTCGGATATTTGAGTACTTAAGGTTGTCTGATATCTCTCTCAGATTTTCTTCAATGTCTTTGATTCTTTTTTCTTTCTTTTTGTCTGCTTGTGTTATTTCAAACAGCCCATCTTCAAGTTCAGAGGTTCTCTCTTCAACTTCGACAAGCCTGCTGGTTAAACTCTCCATTGTGTTTTTTTTTTTTTTTTTTGTCTTTTTCGTGACCAGCACTCAGCCAGTGAGCGAACTGGCCGTTCCTATATGGGATCCGAACCCGCGGCGGTAGAGTCGCCGCGCTCCCAGCACAGCACTCTACCAATTGCGCCACGGGCTCGGCCCTCCATTGTGTTTTTTATTTCGCTGAATAACTTCTTCAGTTCAGCAAGTTCTGCTACATTTTTTTTCAGGACATCGATTTCCTTGTACATTTCCTCTTTCAGGTCCTGTATACTTTTCCTCATTTCATCATGATGTCTAGCTGAGTTTTCTTGTATCTCATTCAGTTTCCTTAGAATTATCACTTGAAATTCCTTGTCAGTCATTTCAAGGGCTTCTTGTTCTATAGGATCTAGAGTTTGAGATTTATTAACTTTTTGTGGTGTACTTTCTTGATTTTTTGTATTTCTGGTATCCTTTTTTTGACGTTTATTCATTGTGGCAGGGAGTTTCACAGTCCACCTGTTTGAGACTATTGACTAACTAAGATGTTGCTGTGGTTCCAATTTTGTATGGCTACCTCCGTGACTGCTCAGTTGGCCTCTAGTGCCTTGTGTGTATGGTTGCCTCGGGTCTTGGGCCTCTCTGGGGAGCCACCTTTCTGGTCAGTTTGGACTCTGCTGGGCTGGTGGATCACGTACCACAGGGTGTGTGATCTCTGTTGAGCTTTCACTTCCTGTGCAGGACTTCTCCCTGTTCCGTGTGCTCTGGCCCAGGCTGTTGGATTGTGCAGTGGCGACCCCACAGGGTGTGTGGTTTCTGTCGAGTCTCCGCCTCCCTGGGCGCATGTCTCCCCACTCTGTGCGCACTGGGCCGGCTGGGACGTGTCTTCTGCAACCCTTGTCTATCAGCTGGGCCTTCAAGACCCTGCTCGGCACCACCTCGCCCAGGAACTCTACCAGGTTTCTGCTAGGCACAGACGACCGGTCGCTCTGGGTGCCTTTGTAGCACTGTGTAGATCTTTCTCAGGACTTATCACCTTCCTCCTGGTATCATGGTTATTTGTGTACTTGTCTTATCTCCCACACCAGATCGTGAGCTCCTCAGGGGAGGAGCCCGCAGCACACGGTTCATCTTTGTATCACCCCGGCCCAGACTAGTCCAGTGCCCGCCTGCAGACGGCTCTCTGGCAGGTTTAAGCAGACTTGGGAACTCTCCTACCACACTATTCCCAACCAGAAATTGGTTAGGCCTTTTTCTGAACTGGTGGCCGCAGAGATGGTATCTGCCTCCCAGTAACAGGAAGTTTACCAGGGGCCGGAGTCCAGAGTGTGGTGGAGTGACAGTCGGCCCCGCCCGTACTTCCTTGCCCTCCCGACACTGGTCGGGGACGCCCCACACCACCAGCCCCACCAGAGAACCATGGAGGGAGTGGGAGGGGAGGCTGGCCTGCAGCACCTGGGAAGCCCCGCCCTGGGGCAAGTAAGTGGGAAGGCTCAGTGAGGAGCCCAGCCAGGCCGAAGCTGCCACCACCTGAGAAAATGGAGGCAGCCCCAGGGCGGTGAGTGGCCTGGTGATGCAGGCGGAAGCCAGGTGGGCGTCAGCCCCCCGAGTAGGGCTGGGCCAGGGGTCACTCATAGGGCTGTGCCTGGTTGGGCGCTCACTCTCTGCCTCTGGTTTGTCGCCTTCCCCGTTCTCGGTTCCCGCCGCCTCGGGCTGCTTGCTCAGTCCCGTGGCGTGGCTCGGGCACTCCCAGGAATCTTCTTTTATGCCGGCCTGAAACCTCGAATCATGAATAGGGCAGCTGGCCACCTTCAGCGCGGCCCTGGCCTCCAGGATCCTGTCTGCATCCACAGCAGCCCTGGCGCCGTGTTCTCTGTTTAGAGACTCGCTTTTGCAGCTACGAAACAGTTCTTTTCCTGTTCCATACTTCAAAGCTGTTGCCTGTAAATGCGGCAGCCTCTCCTGCCGAGGGCATAGTAGCAGTCAGGCCACCAGCAGCGGTCCTCCCTTAAGAGATGGCGAGAGGAAGGTCCACAAGTTTCCCGGCTGCCTGAGGCCCAGTGGCCACCTTTTCCACCTCAGCTACTCCGCGTCAACTGTGTGATTATTCTGCCTCCCTTATGTTTTCTAATGGTAGTTTCACAGTTCCTTGTATTAAATTTAAGTTTTTGATCCATTTTGAGTAGATTTTTATGTGTGGTGAGAGATAGGGGTCTACTTTCAATCTTTTGCATATGGATATCCAGTTTTCCCGGCATCATTTATTGAAGAAGCCATTCCTTCCCCACTGCATATCTTGCATCTTTGTTGAAAATCAGTTGGCTCTATGTGCCTGGGTATATTTCTGGGCTACCTATTCTATTCCAGTGATCTGTTTGTCTATTTTTATGCCAGTGCCATGTTGTTTTGGTTACTATAGCTTCACAGTATATTTCAAAGTGAGGAAGTGTGATGCCTCCAACTTGCTCTTTTTGCTTAAATTTGCTTTAGCTATATGGGGTCTTTTGTGGTTCTATACAAATTTTAAGGTAGTTTTTTCTATTTCTGGAAGAATGTCATTGGTATTTTGATAGAGATTGTGTTGAATGTGTAGATTGCTTTCAGTAATATGGACATTTTGATTATATTAATTCTTCCAATGAGATATCTTTCCATTTATTTGTGTCCTCTTCAAATTTTTCACCAATATTTTATAGTTTCCATTGTAGGGGTCTTTCACCTCCTTGGTTAAATTTACTCCAGGTATTTCATTTTTTTTTTTTTGTAGCTATTTTTAATAAGATTATATTATTTCTTCAGCTATTTTATTATTGGCATATAGGAAGGCTATTGATTTTTGTGTGTTGATTTTGTATCCTGCCACTATACTGAATTCATTTTATAGTTCTAGTAATTTTTGGGGTGGAGTCTTTAGGGCTTTCTATGTATATAATCCTGTCATCTGCAAATAAGGATAGTTTGACATTCTTCTTCCCAATTTGGATGCCCTTTGCTGCTTTCTCTTGCCTTATTACACTGGCTAGAACTTCCACTACTGTGTTGAATAAGAATGGGGAAAGTGGGTATCTTTGTCTTGTTCCAGATCTTAAAGGAACAGTCTTCAATTTTTGTACATTCAGTATGATGTTAGCTGTAGGTTTGTTATATGTGGACTTTATTGTGTTGAAGTACATTCCTTTTATACCCAGTTTATTGAGTGTTTTTATCATGAAGCAGTGTTGGATTTTATCAAATGCTTTTTCTGCATCTGTTGAAATGATTTTATGTTTGTTTGGTCTTTCCTTCATTCTGTTGATGTGATTTATCAGGTTTATTGATTTGTGTATGTTCAACCATTCTTGCATCCCAGGGATGAATCCCACTTGATCTTGGTGAGGGATCTATTTGCTAGTATGCTATTGAGGATCTTCTCATCTATATCTATTAGGGATCTTGTTCTGGAGCTTTCTTTTGTTGTGTCTATTTTTGGTTTTGGCATTAGATTAGTGTTGGGCTCATAGAATGAGTTTGGAAGTATTTCCTCCTCACTGATTTTTTGAAAAAGTTTAAGAATTGTTATTAGTTCTTTAGGTATTCAGTGGAATTTGGCAGTGTAACATCTGGTGCTAGGTTTTTCTGTATTAGGAGATTTTTTATTACTGCTTCAATCTCATTACTCATTATCGGTCTGTGTAGGTTTTCCAGTTCTTCATATTTCAGTATTGGTACACTGTATGTGTCCAGGAATTTATCCATTTTTCTAGGTTTTCCAGTTTATTCACATATAGTTGTTTGTACTAGTCTCTTATGATCCTTTGTATTTCTGTGGTATCAATTATAATGTCTCCATTTTCATTTCTGATTTTATTTATTTGAGTCTTCTCTCTTTTTTCATGATTAGTAAAACTAAAGGTTTATTAATTTTATCTTTTCGAAAAACCAACTTTTTTCATCAATCTTTTGAATTGATTTTTCATTTTGAATTTATTTATTTCTGCTCTTATCTTTGTTACTTCTCTCCTACTGATTTGGGGTTTGGTTTGTTCTTGTTTTCCTAGTTCCTTGAGTTGTGATGTTAGATTGTTTATTTGAAGTTGTCTTTTTTGATGTAGTCATTTATTGCTATAAACTTCCTTCTTCGAACTGTGTTTGCTGAATCCCATAGGTTCTGGTATGGTGTGTTTCCATTTCTATTTCTCAGCAGAAATGTTTTAGTTTTTCCTTTTTGATTTACCTTGATGACTCAGACATCAGTTCACTGAGTCCCTCTACTGCAGAATCATGTTACACTCTCTAAATGTTCTCAACTAGAGTCTAATATGAATGAAGGTTGCATGAAAAAATACAAATTTGACTCACATTCCCTGACATATTCCAGGTTTGTTTCCTGTTATTCATTAAAAACATATTTTCCCCATATTCTCTGTAGAAGGCCATGTCACCTAAATATGCAAATAAAATCAAACATGCCCAAACACTATTTCTAGCATTGTCAGCATATATTAATTCTTGTTAGGTGTGTTGTATTTATTATAATTAATGTAACACAAAAGTATAACATTAAATATTCCACTTTGTAAATTTTTAGAACTATATGAATAAATATGGTGGTTGTTTTTGGCTTCAAAATATCTGGGTTTTTTTCAGTCTATTTGGCTAAGTTATCATAGTAATAATGACACAATTCATGCAAACATTGGCTGGCAAACGTAAGAGGTTAGTGAATTCATATTTACTGGCACATCTGTCATCAATACTCAAGATACTTTTGCAGAAGAAAGTCATTTAGTCTGTCATTTGAAAGTAACTTTGGAAGGCATGTTATGTTTGGATTTTTCTGTTTTAAATTACTTTCTAAGTATATTTTCCTTTTTGTTCATAAACTAGGTATAAAAATATAACTCTTTGATTCCTTTTTATTTTCTTTTTTCTGAATCGTACAACTTTACCTACAGACAAAAAAAAGCCATATAAATAATGATGCTGGACCAAAGACTGTATGTGGCATTATTGCTAACTAATGATGATACAAATTGTTTTGGAAATTGGCTTGAAGCTAAAACTAGAATTTGTCACGTTAGCCTTTTTTTCTCCATAGACTTTAGCCAGAAGTTCATTTATTTAACAAAATATATTTTGTCAGGCACTGTGAATAATGAAAGAAAGAGGAAGAGGAGGGAGGAGAAATCAGAGAAGAAGTAAAAGAGAAGAATGTGATCCTTTATCAAAGAGCTTAAAATCTGGCACATATGAAATGTAGACAGGAGATAGAGGATATACAGGAATAAGTTAAATTTCTTAGTTCTTTATTAAGTAAAATTTATCTTTTCATTGACCTCTAAGTTTGTCATTTTACTCAAATAACATAATTAATAATTCTAGTTATTCATTTGTGATTGGATTTACTTTATTATTTTACTTGACATGGTTTTTCAATTGTTTTAACAGTGACTAATTTTACATTTGCAGGCAGATTTAGAGATTATTAAAATGCAAATAATTTAAAATAGCAACTTAACTATAATAAAACAGTAAAATATTACATTTGGGGACAATGGTGCAAATAACAAAATGCTAAATTTGCCATTAATCGGTATTTGCAAACTTAAGTGGGTGTTAGTGTTTGAGATTTAGACACATACTTTTAGATTCACAGAATAATCATCTATGAATTAGGGTCAGCAACAGAGACTCAAGCAAAAGAACTCTGAGAAAACTACTATGACATTTCCTCTTATTCAAACCAATGAAAGCAATCTTTCTACTTTTCATCATGTTGATTAGCAAAAAAGCATAGGTCAACAATAGAAATGTATGAGTGGTTTTTAAATTATACGTTCTCCTATACATGTATCTGTACTGAATTGTCCTCTGTGGCTCTGCTTGGAAACCTGAGACTACCATTAAAATATAGCTGAAGTTAATGAAAGACCTTGTGGGGAGGCTTGAAGTGATCCAGCCAGCAACCACCCAATCATCAGACATACGAGTGAGGCAGAGCTATATCATCCAACCACCAGCTGATCTTCCAGTTTTTTACAGACTAATGAGAAAGCTTATTAGAAATCACCTAGTGTGGCCAAAAGTAGAAGACATTAACACAGGAAAAGTCAAAGAATTATGTAGAAAATTTGTCTTGTAGATTTCAACAGAAAAATCACAGATGAGCAAATCCAATAAATAGGAAAAATATGCATATACTCATTAATAGTTAATTGTTGAAATATCATGTTTCCTTATTTCCATGAGGACTGAATTAAAAACATGTGTTATCATAAATGTTGGTATGGGTAGGATATTCCACTCACACAAAACTGGTGGAAACACAAACAAGTGTTTTGGAAAGGATTGTGCTAAAATCTATCAAAAACTCATATACACTTCAGGAGTGGGCATATTGGGAGAGAAATTATTAGTCCTACCTTTATAAGACTTGGAATCATATTATTTGAGTTGTTTCAATAAGTTTTATATTACTTTTTATATGAAAATTCAGCATATAAAGGAATTTTAATTTTTTAAAGAAATACTCAAAATTGCATAAGTCTGAAGCTATAGTCGCTGGTTATAGTGATTTTTAAAAATTTAATTAAAATTAAATTTGTTCTTTATGAATAGTTTATTCACTGATTTAGACATTCTTTCCACTTTCAGTTAAGTTCACAGCAATATACGTGGGTACTTCAAAAAGTTCTTGTAAAGATTGTAATATCTTTTAATTCTATTTTCCCACAAACTTCTTGTTGTATCCTTGTGTTTCTAGAGTATAATATGAAGTAGAATATATGCTTATATGCTTATTACCCTCACATGATCAACAGATTAGTAGAAGAAAAATATTAGTTGACAAATGCTATTTTGTTGGAAATAGAATATGTTATGGGGCACATATGAGGAACATTTAAACCAGTTTTGGGGGTTAGGGATGGGGAACAGTTCCTAAGAAAAATTCCTAAGAAAATCATCTTTACAGAAATCCAGAAATTGCCAACGTTATTGGGAAGAAGTCTGGGAGGAGGAGAAAATAGAGACTATGTTAGACAAAAAGGACAGCATTTGAAATGGTGTAAATGGGTGAAAGAGACATAATGTATGGAGACCTAAATGTAGCTAAGTGTAAGAGTGTCAGTATGTACACAGAGATGTAGCAACGGATAAGTAGAACCAGGATGATGAATGACTTTGAAACTTACATTATGTTGCACTTTGGACTGCTTTCTTAGGGCAATTGGTTATAGGGTTTGTGTAACAGGTCATTCTAATGGAAACACAGAACTTGGTGACACAAGGTTGTTAGTTTTAGTGAAAATTAGGACAATCTACAAAGGACAGGGATTATGAAACTGAAAAGAAATCAAAAGCCATTTAAAGTGTGGTTGCTGGTATTAAGATGTTATGTATTTCTGGATAGAACACTAGGATAGGGAGGGTATTTTTAGGCGCTTTACATTGATAATTGACAATTGATATTGTCACATTATTGTATATCATCACAACCATTTTAAAGGATTTTTAATTTCTAAGAGTTTGTTTTAAATATTTTAATACTACACTGGTTTGTAAAATATTTTTAAGCAATATTATTTATTTATGTTGTATTTACATGTTGTATTCACATGAAGATAAATATTAATTTTGAAGTGTTCACAATATTTTCTTCTATGGTCCAGCAATTCTGTTATATAGCAGCAGCTAAGTTTGCTATTTGTACTATACATTATATCCTGGACTGACAGTATAATTGCATTTAACATACCAATTCCCTGACTATTTGTTTGTATAAAATCAGAAAATGGTTACAAGAAAATCAAGATATCCAATACTTAACTTTTAAATTAAGAAAAAAAAAAAAAGGCAGCAGTATAAAATGTGGAGAATTTCTATCATTTGGAGAAAAGCTTCCTTGAAAATGAAGCTAACACAGAAGAAAGTGACAAGAAACGGAAAGAGACACCCAGCAAGATAAGGAGAGATTTAGAGCCATCCCACTTAATTTGAACCTCTTGGTTAAGACATATATCAAGCAGATTCTGTTCATTTTCTTCATGGTAATGTAAGAGAATAATGTCTTTCATTCTAAAGTAACATTTCATTCAACATCAGTTCAAACTGTATAAATAAAATCTTTCAACGTGCATTTATTCTAGTATTCCTCTTACAGTATACATGTATCTTCACGTATTCAAGCTATTTATTTTAAGCATGTCTTGAACTTCTTTAATCATTTCTTTCAATTAATAATTATAAGTTGAACAATTGATCCATTTAAACAAATTTCCAAAATGGTAATAAAGAAACTACTTTAATATTTTTTAATGGATTTTTTTCCCTTTTTACCAAGGGGATCATTAAATGTAAAAGGTAATTCAGAAGGGAAAAGCAGAAATAAATGTTTACTAAGAAAGGTGAATCATTGTGGAATCTGTTCCTTAGCAAAGTGAACTTGATGCAGTTGTTATGCAACAAGGCTGCCCTTTCAAGCAGAGAGCACATGATATTGCCTTTATGATTAATGCTTTGTAACAGAACACCCAACTCATTAGGATCAACCCATGAAAAATCATCAGTGAGACATGGAAGATAGGACATTGATAAACAAAGTTAATATTCCTCACATGATGTTATTAACTGAAAGAGTAAGGCAATTTTATCTTGGAAAATTTTCTCAGAAATAGCGTCAAGCCATAACATAGATATACATTCTCAATGTGAAGATATTGGGAAGTAATACAGAATAAAGAGAAATAAACGTGAAATTATTACATCTGTATTTTTAATCAGTTTTATAAAATTTAAAGCAAAATAGTGTGTTTAACATTATAGTGAAATTCTACATATGTGTAAAACTAAAAGAAATACATAGACTAAATACCTGTATGTCTTCATCTGATGTATTTCAGAGTTAAATTTTGTTCATTAATATAAAAATAGTATTTAGAGCCTACTATTTATGAGTCATTATGCTAGGTACGCTGGACACAAAAATGTGTACAGAAGTTCCCTTAGCTTCTAGGAATTTACGGAAAATTAGCAGGTACAGTAATAGAGCTATGAAACAGGTTATAGAGGAACATTGAGGTTGAACCCTCCTTTCTTAGTGGAGATAACACGGAACACGCATTTTGAAAGATGTTTTGTATAAGCCCATGAATAATGCGGGCAAGAGAGGAGCTTGTAAGACAGGAAATATGCAAGATCCAGGAAACAAAGTTTCATTTAAGAACCAAAAGCATTCAGTACAGATGTAGCTATTCTATAAGGTGAGACGTGGCTGGAGAAGAAGCTAAAGAATTAGCTAGAGACCAAGCCGGGAAGGCCACTTCATTCTTATTAAGGAACTTGAGGTTTATGCTGTGAACAGAGGGTTTGCACAGCCTGGTAAAGTAGCTACATTGTCCTTTTAAGG
This sequence comes from Cynocephalus volans, assembly GCF_027409185.1. NCBI lineage: Eukaryota > Metazoa > Chordata > Mammalia > Dermoptera > Cynocephalidae > Cynocephalus > Cynocephalus volans. Next base: position 148,276,911 of record NC_084467.1, read on the forward strand.
AGCATGTGGAGGATGACATGAGGGGTTTCTGCAACCTTGGCTAATAAATGTGTACCTGGAGGAAGTTGTAATAGATCGTTCTTGGCATATGACCCTCAAAGTGAGTTCAGGATGTAGGGTGGGGATGCGGCACATGTTTGAGAGCCCCTAGAATTATAATTTGTTAGGATATAGCAGGTGATCTTATGCCTTACGAGGTCACTCTGTTGCCTTGAGTGTGCACTTTTCCTGACACAGTTGCATAGAACATAGGAGGGAAAAACAAAGGAGCATTAAGTATAAACTCTGAAGAAGCCTTTGCCCATCCATGGTACATGACCTTCTTTCCAGCGTCAGCAAACTTCGGCCTTTCTAGTGGTTTCCTGCTGTGTTTATGTTAGACTCTGGATTCCTTCTACTCTCTTCTGACTTCTTGACATATTTAATGGATTCAGCAGACAAAGCCAGCAGCCCACTTCAGTTTGCTACTTTACCAAGACTTTACTCTGTACATGAAAAATTATGAGGGATTTTTTAAGAAGTCAAATAAATAGATTGTAGAGTCTTTTTTGTTGTTGATATTTAGTTTTATTGTATTGTAAGCAGAGAGAATAGCCTATGGATATGTTTATTTCGTGTGTATATTTTCTAATTTTTAAATTTTATTGATATTTTCTTCAGGAAAAATGCAGTCAATTTTGCAAATGTCAATAAATGTAAATGCTGCTATAAAATAATTTAAATACACTATTTTATGTATTTCTACTTGAATGTATTCTTCATTACTTTTATTGCTTTGAGCATGTAAATTTATTCTTGCTAATTTTGCTATTCAAATCATCTATACCTCATGTATATATTGATTTGTCTTTTTAAAATAATTTTCAATTCATATTGACTTAAAAATAAAACAAAGATATTCCCTGTTTGTTTCTTTTTGATTATATCCTGGCAGCATGACTGAACATATTTAAATAGATTATAAAGCATAATCAATAATGATATATCATTTGCAGAAATAGTATAGGTTTCTTTACAGTGTAATTAGTTAACACTACATGGAAGTAGAAATGTTGGGGCTGGGTCTAAAGAATGGGTAGTAATTAGAAGAAGAAGATGTTAGGGAAACATTCTAGGAAGAACATATGAAAACTACAAAGACAAGGAGAAATTGCAAGATGCGTGGTGCCGTTTATCACGTTTTGTGTTGTTAGTAACAGAAACCTGTCTAAATTGGCTTATGCAATAAGGAAAGCTATTGATTCTCACATACCAAACCCACTGGGTGGGTTTCAGTGCTAATCAATTTAGTGTCTTAATGCTGTTTTTACAAATTCACATTTTCTTTCTATATCAAGGTCTCTTCCTCTTATAGGCACCGGAAGCAAATGGGGCTATTTGGGGGACAGAGAAAGTTGTTTTGCTTCCCAGCTGTCTCTCATAAGACTATGAGAAAACTTTCTGAGACATTTCCAGTAAGCCTATCCTTGAAGTCACCAGGGCAATTTGAGTCATATATGCATTTTTAGATAAATCATGATTTAATTATGGTTTTGTCATTCTACAATGAGTATGCTTCAAAACATCATGCAATGCATGGTGAATACATATAATTTTCCCTGTCAAATTAAAAATAATTAAAACAACAACAAAAAATACCAATTCATGACTCTATCAACCATCCTAATACTTTGCCCTTAAGATAAAGTCATTTCTCCAAATCACAATTTGCTGTTGCTCAGTGGCATAGAGTGAATAAATTTTGGGAACTTAACCATGATGCCCAACATAGGGCATTATGGGCATTTTAAGTAGGTGGTTTTGACTACAGCAACATAAATATAAGCTTATTTTGCACTAAATTTCCCTTTTAGATTTATTAAGTGAATTTATGCTATTACATGTGCTATTCTGGATGAATTGAAACATGTAATTAAAAATACAAAGGGTAAGTTAATTGACGAGCATGCATGTTGCCATGTTAGAATAAACAATTTATAAGAAAATAGTCATTAAATTAATTTTAAAATAATATGATAATTTGAGTCTTGGAGGTTTCATTGTGGTATACTTCCTAGAGTTCAAACACTGATACTTGTGATTATAGTTTGGACAAAGCTAGTTGTTCACAGTTGTTAACTGGCTCCAGAAGCTCTTGCACACTTTTTTTTTTTCTTTATATCAAAAAAACTCCACAAAACTTGTCTCAAAAAAAAGGTTAATTGCTTGGATAAATTCCACTCATTTTTCTCTTGATTGAGGTTTGCATTATGAAAAATAAAGTGTTGGGCTAAATTTTACATGCCTGTATTCCTTATCAAACTGTTTTGGCAATCATATTCCTTAAACTGACACTGTCTAATTGAACTATAGGCAATGAAGAAAATATTGATTACTCTGTGCTGCCCAGAACAGTAGCTTCTTGCCCTTGGCTATTAAGCACTTGTAAAGTGGTCAGTGCAATTGAGGAACAGAATCTTTAATTTTATTTAAATTCAGATAATTTAAATATTAACATCCACATATGTCTAGTGGCTACCATATTAAACCAGCACAGCCTAAGTCTGGAGAGGAGATGTTGTGAATGTATACAAGTAAGGTTCACTCAAGAACACCTAACTAAACTACCAATGTACTGTACATTGTGTGTGTAATAATAATGATCTACCGATCATGGAAAAACTACAGGAACAACATGAATAAGAACAGGATTATAGAATGTTTTCCATAATGGGCCATATTTTCTGAATATATCATAAACATAATGTCGTTAAATTATTTGTTTCAATAGCAACACATAACCAGCAACAATAATTGAATCCACAATGCTTCTACAAAGCACAATAAAACACCATGTGCATCATTTTTTAAAAAATATGGTTACCGTTTTTAGAATGTACCATCTTTACTCTTTCATGCATTGTGCATTTCATGAAGTTGGACTGACAGTCATTCCAAATATAATGCATTGTGCATTTTATATAGGATTGATAGTCATTCCACATACAATAAAGGCATCAATGTATCTTATATCAGAAATAAGATATCAATCTATCTTCTATATTCAGGCCGACAATTGTTACTGATAATATTTAAAGTAATGCTAATTTATTCCTGTGGTTAATGGGCTCACAAATATTACTATACTCATTTTGGAGTATAGTACTACAATGCATTTCCTAAGGACAAATCACATTTGCCTTCAAAATGTTGATCACATTTCAGATTTACTGTGCATGTTCATTTAATTGTTTGATAGCACCTAACTTGATTTATTGCATTTTTACTCTAAAATTTTGTGATCTTACCTTGGCAAATATAAGAAATATTAAGTGAAATTTAATATTAAAAATTCAAAAAACACCCATCAAACAGAATTGTAAACTGAGATTAGAATCCTGCATGATCTTAGAGGAACGACTCTGTTTCATAAGGGGTCAGGGATATGGTTGGACTGATTGGCCACTGTTTGCCCAGGACTATACTCATTTGTACACTTTAGTAAACACTAAATAACACTGAGATATGCATTTTTAATCTCAACATAATTACTATTTTTAGTAATATATCAGAGTTGTGTTGAAAAGTGATGAAAACATACCACATGAAATTATTTTCCAAAATTTTAAATGTTTTCATTTTTCCATTTTCAAAATCAGACCTGAACTTTCTTACAAAGGTCATAGTTGCTGTATATTAAAGCATACTTGGTAAACATATAAACATAATTATTATTATATATAATAATCTATATATAATCACATATATATATATATATATAAAGCACACTATATAAATATATACATGTAGACATAATTTAAGTGCCTAGTGGTAGTACTGAGAATTTGTGTCCCCTCAGCTGGCCTAAACTTTAGTCAGGTTTTTCCCTAATTACTAAATACTGACCTATCTTTTCTTAGAGTATTTACTTTATAAACCTGTAAGTGTACCTTCCTTCATCGCCCCTTGGAATGCATGTAAATCTTCTCCCAGCCTCTTACCAATTTTAGAATCTAGAAAATGTTTCTCTCAAGAATCCTGGAGCCATCTCTTTGAAGTGTAAACATGAAAGGATGAGATCCCTATCTCTGGTCTCTGTGGTAAGGTAGTAAGTAGCCTAACTTGTTCAATGTCAATTAGCAGGTACAGATGGCATAATCACAAAGAAAAAATATTTGTCAAGTTGGGAATAACTCAATGCGATATCTTGACACATCTTATTGATCATGCTCCCCCATAATGTCCTCCAGAACTTTCTAGCACTTCATTTCATTGCTTAAAATCCCTCCTGTCTTTTGTTTCAGTGGGGTTGAGTTCAAGCTCTCTCCCTTGCTGCAATAATTTTGAATAAAATCTTCTTTGCCTGTTTATCTTCATCTGATGCATTTTTTCCTTTATAATACATTCTATGTTTGTGTTTCTTCATTCTGTTTTTTATTCTTATTTTCTAAAATGTGTTTTTCATAAAGGGATATAACACATTCACTGATTTATATTCTTATACAACCTAAACTATTTTACTATTTAAACTAGCATATTTTGTGTACTCAATTTAATCTATATACTTGTATTTATATTTTAATTCTGCCTTTAAAAATTACCTTAAATTTAGAGGCTTAAAACAACTACATGTATTATCTCACAGTTTTCTAAGTTGGAATTCCAAGTGAGTTTGGCTGGGTTCTCAGAGTTTCACAAGGTGTCAGCAATTTTGTGCCTATTACTAGACGCTATGGGGAAGAATCTGCTTCCAAGTTCATCAGGCTCTAGGATACATCAGTCCCTTTCATTTGCAGAAGTGGAGTTCACATTTCCTTGCGGGCTGTCAACTAGCTGCCATTCTCAGCTTCTAGAGGGCGTGGTCCTTTTCTCCATTTTAAAACAATTAACAACCAGCTAAGTCCTTCTCACACTTTTTTTTTTTTTCAGTTGTACTTTTTTTTTTTTTTAATTTTATTTTGTCGATATACATTGTAGCTGATTATTGCTCCCCATCACCAAAACCTCCCTCCCTTCTCCCTCCCCCCCTCCCCCCCAACAATGTCCTTTCTGTTTGCTTGTTGTATCAACTTCAAATAATTGTGGTTGTTATATCTTCTTCCCCCCCCCGTTTGTGTGTGTGTGTGTGTGTGTGTGTGTGTGTGTATGTGAATTTATATATTAATTTTTAGCTCCCACCAATAAGTGAGAACATGTGGTATTTCTCTTTCTGTGCCTGACTTGTTTCACTTAATATAATTCTCTCAAGGTCCATCCATGTTGTTGCAAATGGCAGTATTTCATTCGTTTTTATAGCTGAGTAGTATTCCATTGTGTAGATGTACCACATTTTCCGTATCCACTCATCTGATGATGAGCATTTGGGCTGGTTCCAACTCTTGGCTATTGTAAAGAGTGCTGCGATGAACATTGGGGAACAGGTATACCTTCGACTTGATGATTTCCATTCCTCTGGGTATATTCCCAACAGTGGGATGGCTGGGTCGTATGGTAGATCTATTTGCAATTGTTCAAGGAACCTCCATACCATTTTCCATAGAGGCTGCACCATTTTGCAGTCCCACCAACAATGTATGAGAGTTCCTTTTTCTCCGCAGCCTCACCAGCATTTATCGTTCATAGTCTTTTGGATTCTCACACTTTGAATCACTCTGACCTCCTCATGTCCTGTTTCTTTCCTCTGCTTTCCTTTCCTCTGCAACTCTCTGACTCACTCTTCTGCTTTTAAGGGTTCAAGTGATTATATTGGACCCATCTGCATGATCCTGTATAATCTTCCTATTTTAAATTCACCTATTTAGTAACTTTAATTTCACCTGCAAAGTTTTTTCATAGCGATATATAGATTAATGTTTAATGAATAAGCAGGGAATGGGAATATTGAGAGGACACCTTTAGTTGCTTACAAAATTTGTAATATGTGTTCTCAAGGGAAGAGGGATGGAATGTTTTAAGTTGATTGTACACATATGAGGGGCTTATCTTCATATGTACATATATAGGTCTGTACTTTCATGGCTTCTTGATGTTTTCAGTTTTACATTAGGTGGTTGGTTCAAAAGCAAAAAAAAAAAAGGTAAATATTACTTTTAACATGAACTAAAGGAAAGTTTATTGTAACATACTTTAAGAAACACTGAGTTCTAGGTAATATGTGTATTATTTGTGTTGATAAAAATGTAAAAAGCCATTTTATATAGAAAAGGTAGACTTTTCTGTTAATTTTGCATTTATTTTCTACTGTGTAATTGAGATAATGAGTATTTAATACCAAAGAAATCATAAGTATCTCCTAAAATACATTGTTATTTTTTAACCCTTACCATATTGTAATGTTATATCTGCTATTAACCAGAGTAGACATTAGTTAATCATTTGACACTCTATGATATAATGTTTTAGAAAATAGAAAAAAAAAATCTATGTAAGATGGGATTAGAATACTATTTTACAAAATTATTATGAATTTAGTACCAATTAGATGCTGAAAGAATCTTTGGAACAATAACCTTTGTAGAGTAGAAGAAAACATAAAATAGAACAGTAGGTTTTGTTTCTCAACATATTATTCTCAACTTTTTTTATTTCTTGTCAATATAGGCTATGATATATTGTTTATGGTTGGTGAAGACTGTACACTCTGAATGCTAACTTTTTTAAAGGTATGTCTTCATTGGTATTTAGTAACAAATTGGCACACTCATTTATCCTTGATCACATATAACATTTTTTATTTTATGAGAGTAGTCTTCCAGCATTCTTTTAATGATGTCATAGGAATGAAAGAAAAAATAATGGGACATACTGAATGGAATAATTGGGTGCTGACCTGCAAGTCCTGATCCCACATGAACAATATCCTTAATCTCCTAGATAGTGTATCAGATAAAAAAGGAACCTTTTCTTGAGATGAGAAAGAGTCAAGGAAAATAAGGTCACTACTGAAATAACATTTAAATGTCACTAACCAGGATTGTATGTCATCTGTGAGGCATCACAGGTTTGAGAGACATGAATAGAGCTAAATCTGTGATGAATACTAAGTAGCAACTCCAAGTAAGGCTATTTTCAAAAATCAATTTTACCATGACCCTTGTCTCTTTGATTATACCTTTCTTAGCTGATAAATTTTGGAAATTAAAATTGTGTTAGGTTACTTGCAATCTATTGATCACTTTGAAGTATTTGTTAAGTTACAATTTCCATCTACAAAGTTGTCATTAACTGGTGATTAATTTGTATTTTTCTTTGTTTTACGAAATGGTCCTAAAGATTGAGGAAAGTTGTTTCTTCACATGGCTTCAAAGACCATGAGAGATTGTCATTCGATTCAAGTTCAAAAATGCTAATATTGTTATTTGACTTTTTTGAAATAAGTAGAGTTAGAAAAACAAAATATAGAAATTTAAATTAGAGAAGGGCATCTGAAAAATTCTTCAAATTGCCATGCTGAGCTGCGATGAAATGATCAGGTAGTGGTATTTCTAGAGACACATTCCAGTATGAATGTTTGATATTTTAGATTCATGTGGAAGTAAAGCATAGTGGCAGGTCTGCAGCAGTGGAGACCCTAAGTAAAGCCACCGTTTGGGAGTAGAAGTAAAGGTATCTTGTTGAACTATTTAAAACCCATGTTTTATTAACAGTTTAGGAGAGAGAAGATCCTCAAGAGGATGAAAACAGTCTTGCTGCCTCTCTGGTAGTTAATGTCAGGAGTCCGTTACAATTTAATTTGAGAAATAAAAGTAATATGATTAGTCTTGATCTGACAGTGCTGTAGAACAATCCACACATGATGTATATTTAAGAATGTAAGAAATGACTGTGGCCCATTATATCCTAGAAACTGAAGATGACTCTGTGTCTTACAGGTATATTTGCTTTGTTTTGTCTTGAATAAAGTGTTTATATTATTGCAGCCAGTGTAATACTGTACTGTAATAATGCTATCTGTGCAATTGTTGACAATTTATTTCACCTCTCTGAACCTTATTTCCTTGAAAGAAAATAGGCTTTGGAGTTAAATATATCAGAATTTCAAGTGAGGCTGTTTATATTACTTGTTCAATAGTCTATGCAAGTCTTCTAAAAATCTCTGGGCACCATTTCCTTCATCTAAAAACAAAAGGCAGGATGGGGGGAGGACTACAGCATCTAGCTTCGAATATTTCAAATATGCAGATCACAGATATTTATGTGTTATCTCTGTTGCATGGGTTCTTGGTCTCAGACCCTTGTCCGTGGGTTGGTTGTGATTGCTTTAAACAACGGGTCATGAATATGGGATGCTGTGACTTCTCAGGCTGTGTTACACATGGCATGTAGCTTCCACTTCGTTGTACTGGTATTCTCACTACTTGGAGGCTTCCTGTCTTTATGCCATTTTAGAACTCAGCACCCAAGCTGTGAGATATCCAAGTCAAATGAATCCGCACTATATGCCCCCCACTCTAGGGTCCCAGCTGAGCCAATTTTTCAGCTTTCTCAGCCCACTTGGCAGACGTGATTGAAGGACTTACCTTTAAAGTGGATCTTCTAGTCTTGATGGTTTCAGCCTTCAGCCATTCAGCTCTTCCTGGGTGGCCATTAATTTTGTTTGCATTATAAAATGGTCATTATTTTATGCCAGTAATTTTTTTTACGATATTAATAACTCATAAAGTTATTGCAAAAAATAAGAAATTTATTGAAAAGTGTTGAAAAAATTATGACCAATTGTCACAGAATGTTATGAAAATTAAAATATATAAATATAAATATACTGTACAGTGGGATAATATGTTTAAAAATCTCTGAGTTATGTTCATTAATGACTGATTGGACTATAAGAGGTTATTTAAAAATTAGGAGAGTTAAGAATATGCTCTGATATTCTGAGTTTGATATTATACTCCTTTTAGGCACATAAGATTTCTTTTACCAATAGCTCATTAGCACCAGGCACAAATGCTAGATTAACTGTAGAAATAAACAATATAGAATATGTGGTAATTATGAACTGGATTTCTCTTTTTATTCTGAGTGTCATTTATTTATGTGTTTGGTGGGAGGAGAGGCGGGAGAGGGCAGGGAATAGCTCTGGTATTGAAAGCCTGCCAATGTATTGAAAATAAAATCCAAGAACTAATGCTCAGGAACAAATTCCATTCAGCACTGCAAGTAAGGCTGTAAGGTATGCCAGCAGAGAGCCGAGATGCATATTATTCAAGTGTGCAAAATGACTTCTTTATGAGGATTTTGTAAGTGATGAATACTAAATCGGCCTGACTACAAAAAGCAAATCGTATGTTAGATCAGAAGTAGACACCTTAGTTTCATGAGTCATTGACTTGGAAAACTGTCTTAAAGGTATTAAGGAAGGAAAAGAAAAAGAAGCAAAAGCACAATAAAAAATAGGATATCTATCACAGACTTTGGCAGTAGGGGTGAAAAAATAGCATGATGCATGGAATCGTAGAAATAAAGAATCCAATTTATAAGGAAAAACTTCTCACACCTGCCACTTTTTTGACACAAAAAAATTGTAATAACAACATTTTCTCCCTGAGTTAAGATCCCAGCATCTATGAAAGATAACACAGTGATCAAACATTACACACGAAAGAGTTTTATGTGGTTAATCTAATATTTTAAAGTTGAGTTATAACTTTCTCACAGATAGTTATTTGTCAATTATGTGATAAATGTAATATGTCAACCACAACATATCAAAAAGAAACATTTAAAAATAAATCATTTTATTAATAGTGATCAAGTGAGGTAATAAAATTACTATAGAATTTAGAATATAAATATAAATATGGCACAATGTTCTGTGACTCTAAAATCAAAAAATGCATATCTAAATCACTTACCTTAATAATACATTTTAGTTCTCATCATATTACAAATATACACCAAATAGAAAATGCAATTTATTAATACATAATTATATATTTATATCAGCGAAAGTATAGTGCTTTTCAAATTATTTTTAGGCACCTGAACACTGAAGAAAAATGAAAACAAACAGGATTGCCTAGTTTTGTGACAAGAGGAAAGCCTGGAGCTATAAATTTAGACTAAGCACATAAAACAGAGAACATTGAGTCAGCCTTATTTTTATTGATATCTTATTGCATCTTGAGAAAAGAACAGGGAAGTTTTGAGGCCAAGTTAAAGTCTCAATTCAATAGAGCAAAAAATTCTGACACAAATCAAGCAATTCTCAGGAAGATTTTTCTTAATGGATTAAATTGAAACAAAATTATGCAAAGAGAGACAGAGATAATACCAGTATAATAATTCTCTCTCTCTCTCTCTCTCTCTCTCTCTCTCTGTGTGTGTGTGTGTGTGTGTGTGTGTGTGTGTGTGTTAATATGTTTTGGAAAAAAACAGCATACAACTACACAAAGAAAGACCATATTTTCAACTAAATATGTAGGTGATTCAAAATTAAAATTATGTTTAATTTATTTGTTAAATATGAACATAGAGTTAAACAAATTTGTAAAGGTACTAATGCTGCCTTTTCTGTAATTTTCTAGCTAATCAAGTGTACTGCTGGTGACAATGGTAAATCTCAATCCAGTAATCTAATCCAATGTTTCTAAAAAACTATTCTATGCACTTTGAGAACAAAAAAATAAAAAATAAAATTTGCTAATGTCTATAATTTACTCTCGTATCTTATTTGGTATACTTTAAAATTACAGTCAGCAATCTGAAACTTGGAGAATTACATTAGAAAGAATACCATCTTCCTAATTATTAGAAGATGATTATCTTCTAAGAATGAACTCAGAAGTTGTCTCAGTACAGATTGCTTTAAACAAAATGTCACATAGTTAGAGGCAGGATTTAAATGTGCTGTTTAGCAGGCTGCTACAACACATGAGTCCATGAAAATGGAAATGGGAGAGAAATCTTAATTTGTTTAAAACCAAATGTGTTGTAGGCACCGTGCCTAGAAGGGCGGGGATAAATTATAATAAATTAATACTGAAATTTCAATGCGATAAGTGTTGTTAGAGATGTAGCAGAGTACCAAAGAAGGAAAATCATGGCATCCAACCCACATCTAAGTATCAGGGAGTGTCTCCTGGAAGAATTTAGATGTTCAAACTGTCCATTCAAGTGTAAGAAGTAGTATGTGAAGTAATTCTTGGGGCAGGAAGAGTTATTGGTAGAGCAAAAGGCATGTAAAGAAAAATAAAACTGTAAGACTTTTGGAGGAAACTGCAGGTAACTTCGTATGTGGAAGGATGTAGGAATAAATTTCACATAGGTCAATGGAAAACAACAAGATAAAAATATATATATTTTTAGAGGCCATATGGTTGTCATCTTTACTTGCTAAGCTAAAAGATTAAATGTAATGCTCAAAAGATTTGAAAACTCTTAAACTATTTAAGGAGATAAAATCCCATGATGAGACTGTGTGTTCAGAGTACGTGCTCTGACAGAATTTAGAGCATCTCTCTCCTCAGTGGATTATGAAAGGAAATCCACTAGTGGGGAAAGAAAATAACAGAACTAATGTTCACTTGTATAAAAAATAAGAGCGAAATAGTATTCACTAATTTTTAACATGTAGGCCATCTAGCATTCCCATCTGGTTTTGTGAGTTAATTTTTGTTTAAATAAAATATTTACAATGTTATTTTTAACTAAAAAGAAGTGAAAAATGCCATGAAATATATTTGGTGTTCAGAGGCTTACCAATTATTTTGTTGAATGTTACAAAGTATTTTGAAGCTTATAAAATAGTAGGCATTTTTTCTTTCACAAAAATACAAGCTATTAAAATTTGTTGGCCATTACTTTGTTGTCAAATAACTTTTAGTATTGTAGTAACATGCAGGAATTTTTGCAAAGGAAAATCAATCTGTTTCTTCAAGATCAAAATATTTCAAAAAATAATAATTTTTGATAAAATATGTACTTAAAATTTTGTGCAGTGGAGAAAGCATTATTAAAGTGACTGGGAATGTTACAATATTATTGGCTAATATTTTAAGGCTAAAAAAGATTAGCTGACATTTCAATAAACTTATAGAAGTCATTCACAAATTTTTCACTAGATTAAAGATTTCCAAATAAGCAATATCTGTGGTTGTTTAACTGATATATTTATTTACAACAACTTCAAATAAAATTTCAAGAGCAAGTGACATATATCAGGGAAGATTAGAATTTACTACATTAAAGTAAATATTAATACTCTAATTAAAGCGCAGTCAATAATGCATTTTTCAACTGCCTAACATCCTAATGTACTTAATTTTTATGAGTGGGTCTTTGAAAACAGAGGCACTTTTTGTCTTGGTTTCCACAGTACTGCCATCCTATCGATGATTTTGCCTTGCATGTATTAAGTTGTCTGTAAATAAATAAAACAATAGAATACATTTCAATAAACAGGTATATACATATATATGGGGCTGGAGATAACATAAAACTTAAATGAAATCCTGTCATTTGCAGCAACATGAGTGGAACTGAAGGACATTATGTTAAGCAAAGTAAGCCAGACACAGAAAGACAAACACCACAAGATCTCATTTGTATGTGGAAGTTAAAAAAGTTGAGCTCATGGAATTAGAGAATAGAATAGTGGTTTCCAGAGGCCTGGAGGGGAGGGGAAGTATTGGATTAACAAGTACAAAGTTATGTTATCTCTTCTTAGTGAATCAATGAGCAGTATATGTATGTATTGAAACAACACACTTACCACACAAATATGTACAAATAAATGTTTAAAAAATTACTAAATATATATATATATAGAAAATCGATAAATCAGACAATTAAGAAATATCAGATAGAGATCTGAGTTACATCAAGTTAAGGTATAATTGAGTAAAAATACACCATAGAAAGTAATAAAAAGCAACAATATATGAAAGAATAAAACTGTGAAAATAGTGCCACAGAATTAACAGTAGCATGAAATTTTAAGGAGAGTTTGGTGAAGGTAAAAGACTGAGCCAATATGATAAGGACCAGAAACTGTCGACTTGATTTTGTCAGATATGATTCATAGATAGCCTTAGCTAGAGCAATGTCTATGTTATCATATTATTAATTATCAGATTTAGAAAAAGAATTCCCTTCATAAATGAATTATAGTAAGAAATAGGAGGTAGAAAATTATATATTACATTTTTTCAAGATATTTGGGTAGGAAATCAGGGATAGCATAGAAGTTAGAGTTGTTTTTTCTTAATTTAACATTTAGCAGAAAATATTTAAACATACTGATATTACAAAAGGTAGACTCTAATATGGAAGAAAGAGTTGAGGAATTGAAGGTCAAGAAGATCATTGATTTAGCAAGGCATCATAGAACGTCAGCAGAGGCAGAGAGTTAATTATGGATATGAAATCACATGCCTCTTCCAGTGGGAGAGAAGAGAGACATATTGATACATTGCCGTATGTAGGGTAATGCTGTTTCTCAATATTTGAATTAGTCTGTGTGAACATATAAATTTTTAAATTTAAGTTTTCAAACGTAAATTCTGGGGAAAAAATTGTTTTATATATGACTATGTTTCTGTTAAATTAATACTAAAATATTATATGTTACAATACCATATTATGTGTAATTGTACAAAGTATTAAAAATAGTTATACCAGGTAAACAAAATGAAAGTTGGAAGATAGCAGATAGCAAATTGTTCTTCATATCAGTTTAAGAATGTTTATTTTTATTTCCCCCAAAATATGATTATTGTAATGGCATAGTTTAATTTGCAATTATTTCACAGTTTAAAATAATATATCATAGCATATTAATGGAACAGGCTCCAAATGATTCATGTGCAATTCAGTTTTAATTGAATTGCTCGCTAGCTATAATGAGGCAAAATCTCAGTGGCTTTTGTGGATACAAGTTTGTTTCTTGTTCATACAAAATCTGCTAAGGTCCCAATTCCTGATGACTCTCCAGGACAACTGGCCTTCGTGTGGTCACTCTACAGTCTAGGTAACTGTGGGGTTTTTGCCTTTTTGATTTCACCATTCCCGTGTCGAAACCACTTTAAGATTCCTATGGCTGGATGAGACAAAACCTATGGAGCTACCCACCAATTCTCAAGTGTTTCTATTTACAAATAGAATACTTTTGATTGACTAAAACAAGGTACGTAATTACACCAAAATTCAATAGAATAAAGTGAAACCCTCCCACGTATTCATGGGAAAAGAACCAGAAATATCCGTGTGCAACAGTAATGTCTATCACACATATATTCTTTTTTTTTTTCCCGGTAAATAGAATTCATTTTTCTTTCTGACACTAAAACAATTCTTTTGTTTTTGTTTTGTTGTTGTTGTTGTTTTGTTTTTATTGTTTTTGAATATTCATGGGGTACAAAACTAATTGTCACCACTCGTGCCTAAGATGTGATGGCCAGATCCATACTGGCAGCATGAGCATGACCACAAATTGTGATTATATCCCGTGTCCCCCACCCAGTTATCCCCTCAATTATCCCCAACCTCCCTCTCCATCCCCCTTTCCCCCTCACTCGACTTGTCTGCTAACATTTGTATCTGTCTCCTTGATAACGTTTCCTTTTTTTTCTTTTTTTTTCAAATTAATTCTCAGTGCCTACCTTTTATACCCTTTCAAATAAGTATCATTTGGTTACAGAACTTTGCTTCCCTGTAGTATTTGTGAATTTTTCTCCACACACTCAACTGTTTATTTCTGTCTTTCTGTTCCGTCTTAAGTTCATTGTTTTGCTTTTGTCTTTGTCCCCAGCAAGTCACTCCTTTTATTTCTAATTACTTTATTTTTCTCTTAAACGTTTTTGCCTCACTGCTTTCTTTTCCTTCCTTTATACTTGTTTTTATTAGTTGGAGAGTTTAACAATGATTTTAATAATTACTAAACAATCATGAACAAAGTGATGTCATCTTGGCATAAGAAGATACAAATAAGAATAGAGAGATAATTTATTTTTAAACTTATGTAAAAGGTGATCTTTTAAAACACAAGTAAAAAAAGTCAGTCTTTATCACATAATGTCATGAATATTTTAATATGTGTTAAGTAGCTCCTCCTTTCCAACATGTAGTCAATGCATTCCAAATGGGTCAAAGACATATATCTAAAATCGTAATTTATTTTTAGAATATAATCATGAGTTTATAGAAATATGAGTAAGTATGCACATGAACATGTGTGTGTAAAGATATTTATATTGGTGTTTATAATGTCAAAAATCAAATATTATATATTACTAAATTTGGGGGTTTGTTTAAGGAAATATATATCAATTCTACACAAAGAAAAATGCAGTAGTTTGGACAGATAAAGAAATCCAATTAGGTTTACAAAGTTGTTTAGTTAAAAACATTAAAAATATATTTAAAATTATGCATTTCTATATGTAATTAAATAGGCATATTAGAGAGAAAGATAGAAATATATATGCATTCTTTTGTACATTTCACAATGATTATCTCTGACTTATAAAGTTGACCACCATTTTCATTTTCTTGTTGGTGTTATTGTATACTTTTCAAACTGATATCAGGTTATTACCAGAACAGAAATTCAATGATTTCAATTAATGACTGAGGCTCACTCAAGCCATAGAATTATAACTATAATCCCTTCTTCAATAGGTCAAGTTTCTCACTAGGACAAAGTATTTTATGTCAGAAAAGGATTATTTTTCCTCTGTGACCTCATACCATGGAGTAGACATATGATCTACTAATTAATTTTATCTTAGAAAAATCTGAAAACATAATAAAATATAATAAAAATAAAATCTAAATGTAGTGAAAATCTAAACATAGTATACAATTTAAAATACATGTAAACGTAAATATAAAATAATAATAAAACTCATAAATTTGTTCACGGCAATTATGGATTTGTTTCAGATTTATTTTTGTACTTTTGAAAGAATCAATGTGAATAGAGTAAAGAGTGTTTATAAATTTTAAAGACTTGGACTTATTTCTATCAAAAATTTCTTATTTCCAGTTTAATCAGTTATAAAAAATGTGTTTGTTCCCAACATCTGACAGCAGCTTGTATCAGTCCAATTCTACCGCAGAGAAAAACTAAATCAGTATAAAGTTCAAAAAATTGGCATTTGAAGACAGTGGCAAGAACCAAAACACGAAAGATTTAAGGGCACAAGTTACTGGACACAGGGGAAATGAATTTAAGCAAGCCTGCTCTTTTGCACCAACTTTTCCATAGACAAATTTCCATATTTTGGAACTTATTGGAGTCCAGAGTCTCAGGAAAAAGGAATGAACTTTCTGCAGTACCATAGAGTGGGTGACACATTCGTGGAGTTTTAAAATTTCCATTGCTGCCATAGCTGGAGGAGCTAATATCTTGGAGACAACGTAATTTTTCTTTTAATTTTTATATCCTTTTCCTAAATTATGAACAGCAGAGAAGAAAGCACATAAGCCAAAAAAAAAAAAAAAAGTTTTTTATTAGCTATTGACAGTCACATGGGTTTTAGGGGGAAAAAAATGTAGTTTTTGTTCGCCAAAGAGAAAAGACACCATAAATGCCATAGCTTCTCAGCTCAAACTCCTGAAGATCTATACCCTAAGCTGTAGCTTACCTAAGAGGAAACAAAGCATAAAACCTTTACAAAATTTGAAATCTGGAACGGTTATATTTGATCTTTCTGTGTATCCTCATCTCTTAAGACATACTTATTTTTTTATTGATTATGAATATTCATGAGATACAAAGCTGATTGTCAACCCTCATACCCTAGATGTGAAGGCCAGATCCATACTGGCAGTATGCAGATTACTACAAATTGCGATTGTGCCCTGTGTCCCCCACTCAATTATCCCCAAGCTCCTTCCCCCTCCCCCTTTTCCCCACTCCACTTTGTATCCTTAGGTATGTTCTCTCCCTCTGCAAGTCCAACACAACACTGTGGTCTTTCTTTTCTTCCTTCCTTGTCTCTTAGTTCCCACTTATGAGTGAGCACATGTGGTATTTATCCCTCTGTGTTCTGCTTAGTTCATACAACATAAGTTTCTCCAGGCTCATCCATGTTGTTGCAAATGGGAGAATTTCATTCTTTTTTATGGCAAAGTAGTATTCCATGGTGTATATATACCACAGTTTCCTTATCCAAGCATCCATCAATAGAGATGTAGGTTGGTTCCATGTCTTGGTTATTATAAACAGAGCTGCAATGAACATGGGAGTGCAGGTATCCCTTAGACATCATGATTTCCATTCCTCTGGGTATATACCCAGAAGTGGGATTGCTGGATCTTATGCAAAATCTATCTGTAGTTGTTTGAGAAACCTCCATACTATTTTCCATAGTGGTTGTACTAATTTACACTCCCACCATCAGTGTAGGAGTGCTCACTTCTCTCCACACCCTTGCCAGCATTTGTTATTCACCATCTTTTTTATTATAGCCGGTCTAACTGGGGTGAGGTGATATCTCAATGTGGTTTTAATTCTCATTTCCCTGATGACTAGTGATGTTGAACATTTTTCATGTGCCCGTTGACTATTTGTATGTCTTCCTTTGAAAATTGTCTGTTCTGCTTTTTTGCCCATTTTTTAAATGGGTTATTTGTTTTTTACTGTGCAATTGCTTGAGTTCCTTTATATTATGGATATTAATCCCTTGTCAGATGCATAGTTAGCAAAAATTTTCTCCCACTCTGTAGATAGTCATTTCACTCACTTGATTGTTTCCTTCCTTTGCTGTGCAGAAGCTTTTTAGTTTGGTATAGTCCCATTTGTTTATTTTTTCTTTTCTTGTTTGTGGTTTCAGGCTCATCTTCATAAAGTCTGTGCCCAGACCTAATTCCTGAAGTGTTTCACCTATATTTCCCCTTAAAAATTTTACTGTTTCAGGTCTTATACTTAAGTCTTTAATCCATTTTCAGCTGATTTTAATATATGGTAAGAGGTGAATATCTAGATTCATTCTTCTGCCTATGGATATCCAGGTTTCCCAGTATCACTTACTGAAGAGGCAGTCTAATCCCCAGTGTGGATTTTTGTTGCCTTTGTCCAATATCAGATGTTTATAAGCCTGAGGGGTGATTTCTGGGTTCTCAGTTCTGCTCCAGTGGTCTAAGTGTCTATTTTTATGCCAGTACCATGCTGTTTTCATTACTATAGCTTTTTAGTATAATTTGAAGTCAGATAGTGTTGTGCCTCCAGCTTTATTTTCTTTTTTCACTTCTTGTGAGCAGTTTATAGATAGGCTGTGCTTTGTATTCCAGTCTGACAATCTTAGTTTTTCAATGTAAATACTTAGAAGTTTTGGAATCATCTATGTTCCAAATTGAATCAAGATAATTTGCCCCTACTCCACTGCTTGCTGGAAGAAAAGTAAATATGCTCTTGAAGTGGATAATATTGTTGAGGGTCATTATATATTTACATACAAAGTAAACAGCATGTAATAATGAGTTGCAGAAAACAGAAACTGATGAGCAAAAATAAACCTAAAAAAAAAGTCAATAAACAGAAAAAACTGATTCAGATATTGAAATAATCAGACATTAATTTTACAATATTGGAGAAAATGAATGTCAACTTGGGAATTACAATAGAAAACTTTATTCTATATAACATAAAGTAAGTGGAAATTCTAGAATTGAATAAGAAATAAGGAAAACAAAGAAATTACACATGAAATATAAACTATATAATAGACAGACAAGAAGAGAGAGTAAGGTAGCTGGAAGAGAGTAATACTCATTCTGAAATAAAAAGAAAAAAAAAGAATGAGAAATTCTCAGGGACATTAAAGAGATGTGTAAGGTAGAGTAAAAAGACTCATTGTGCATAAATGAGAGTTCCAGAAGAAGAAAAGAGAAAGTGAAAGATCAGATATTGAAAGAAATCCTGGTGAAAAATTATAGTAATAAAATTATTTTATTAACTCAAAAGATAGTAGAAAAGGAGACCACATTGAAAATGTGGCAAAGTGGAAAATAAATAGTAATATAGTTAGTTGAAAAATGTAATGTATTTATTCTTATATTAATATATAAAACAACCAGATTGAATAATTCAACAAAATAAAATTCTGTGTTGTATATAAGCAAAACACCTTCCGTATAAAGACATAAATATAGTGAAAATAAAAGTAAAGAAAAAGTTAAAATGCATAATCACTTAAAAAAGTTAGTGCATTAACAGAGGTAACAGAGACATTGCATAATAACAAAGTAGTCAATATATGGCTACTATCAAAATCCTGAATATGTTAGCAGGCAAGTATTACTTTAAAAATAGGAAGTCAGCTTTTTAACGGTAAAATAGGAAAATCTGCAGTCACAATGGGAAATTTTGATATTTAATTTTTAAGCAGATTAAAATAAAACAGTAAGTATTCAGATAATCTTAAAAATATTTACATAACTGAGTATCTATTTTTTGCATGTGTTACTTTAACATGAATATGGAACATTTACTAAAATTGATCTAATGTCAGGTCATAAAGCAAGCCTGAAAAAGTTTCAAAGGTTTAGAATTAATTAGGATATGATCTCTGATTATATACATATATTTTCACTACTTCATCTTTTTTTTCAAAAATGTTATTTATCAGTGTGCAAAAATATTCATGCATATTTATATATAAATCTTAAAAATCCTAAAATACCAAGAAAAAGGAAAAATAGGTTTAAAATCAGTACATCCAAAATAACATGAGAAGCTCCTACATAGTTTTCGAAGGTGACTTGCCCTTAAATTTTAATCTATAAAAAAAATTAAATTTAAGAGTGCAGAACGGGCCGAGCCCGTGGCGCACTCGGGAGAGTGCAGCGCTGGGAGCGCGGCGACGCTCCCGCCGCGGGTTCGGATCCTATATAGGAATGGCCGGTGCACTCACTGGCTGAGTGCTGGTCACGAAAAAGACCAAGAAAAAAAAAAAAAAAAGAGTACAGAACAAATATAATTTGTTGCATATAATTATATCTGTTGTTCCAGAGACACAAAAAATTTTTTGGCTTTATATGTGAGAGATATATCCCACAATAATCTTCTTTCATCAAATATTATGTGATCGAGGAGAAAATGACTAACAACATCCATAGAATAAAATTAAGTCATCTATTTTCACAAAGGTGCTTTGCATGGTCTACTTAACCTAACTGGAAGTCAATACCCATCCTCTACCCCTGAGATATTGATGAAATAGAAACATCATAAATCTTTTTTCTCTCTTTCTTGAAGAAGTTAAAGACAGCTCTCTCCCCAAATTTGATCTGGCTGAAATACCAAGGGAAAAAAAAAAATCAATGAATTCAAAGCTACTTCTCAGTTTCGGTGGATAAAAGTAAGTTAATTCATGGGATGGTTGTGTTTTGAGCCAGATCTCATTTTTCTCTCTTGGGTACTGATTTGCAGTAGTTTCTTGAGAATGTCAGTCCTTGTCCGCTTACTCAGCTGAAAGAAAATTACTAAAAATATTCCAGTGAAACTGTTACTGAATTTCAGGTGTTTGTTTTGTGTTGTTTTAGTGTCTTGTTTTGCTTTATTTTTGTTAGCTTTCTTAATCTCTTCATCATATAATCTTTCACTTAGACAAGAATGCTAGAGTGCAGTTGGTCTGGAGAGAAAAAAAGATAAAGGACCTCACAAAATTTACTGTGATCCTTTGTGCTGTAAGGACTTATCTCAAGAATAAATGTGAAAGTGCACAGATGTATGTATATTAAAGGCTATTTATCAACTCATTGTAAATAAGAAGAAAAAATTGGAAAAAATAAAAATATGCAAGAGGATTGACTATTTTGAAAATAATGATAAAATCATTGTAGTAATGAAAAAATGTTTAATGGCATTGAAATATTCAAATGATAAATTTCTCTGCAATAATTCAATGTGTAAAAAATATTGCAGAAATAAAGAATTTGGTAAATTTGTTAAAATATGTATATTTAGTTTATATTTATCAGTAAATATTTTGGGGGAAGGTGTTTGTTAATTTATTTGTTTGCAAGTTTTTATTCTTGAACTATTTGGCTTAGACAGGAGTAAATTTTGGTGAGGGTTGGAAAAAAATCTAAGATATCACAAAATTATTGTATTCCTTTTTCTCCAATATTCATCCCATATCAAATTTATTTTTATTATATCTGCAGTTATTAAATATTGACTAAATGATAAAAAATTAGTTTATATATGGTATAGATGAGAGAAATGAATTCTTAATCCTGGATGAATTATGGCAAACTTTAATTAAGAACCTGCTGGGCTTATGAAAATTGAATAAAATTCTAGAACTTGAGACATAGAAGTCAGTGGATTAATCAGTCAGATACATGGGAAATATTGGGTACAATCAAGGGTTGAAAGGGATATATTTGCTTCCAGGAAGTTGGTAAGCAACCGGCTTTAAAATAGGTATAGGAGAAAAAGGAAATGGGCGTAAAGAAAATCTGGTAAAACTGTCAAAGTTTAATCTACAGTAAACTGAAAAGACCATTGTCCATTCTAGTGGAAAAAATATAGTGAGTACTTATTGTTTTTGCCTACCTAACATCCATTTTTAATTTCTGGAAACAGTGACCTGACTTTTCTTACAAAAATGTTTTTTATTCCTCAATCTCAAAAGACGTAATTCACTTTGATTACAGTGATTGGCTGAAGCATACTTGACCCAAGTTTACCATTTTGCTAAAAGCTAAATGCCATTCCACATTGTATACATATTTCAAAACATCACGTTGTACACAATAAATACATACAATTTTTATTTGTCAATTTAAAAAATAAATTAAAAATAAGAACCTAAAGAAAAAAAAGTCTTCCTTATAGTTACTAGAGGACTAGAGGCCAACATTTAAGAAGTGCATCTTTGACAATATGGTGGAAAATGAAACGGGCAGGGCCTGAGACAGAGATAGGCAGAAAGAGACAGAGAGAGAGAGAGAGACAGAGAGAGAGAGAGAGAGAGAGAGACTTGAGCTAAAAAAATGCACCTGGGCTAGTATATGCTTTAATATAACAGATGCCAATAAAATAAATTAAGTTTTTAAAATGTTTAACCAGTCTGAATTGAGTTTATATAACTAGCAACCAGAGAATCCTGTCTAATAAAAAAGAGATTTATCGAGTTAAATTATGAAAAGGTATAGGGAGAAACTAACACATTTGAGCTGGAGGCACATTTAGTTAGAATTTTAAAATGTGAGCAGTTTAAGGGAAGGGACAAAGAAGGTCATAAAGATATATAATCGTCTGGTTTGTACATCTGATTTTAACTGACTTCAACATGGTTACAGTTCTCAGGATATAATCAGCTGGCAGATATGTGTGACAGAAATAATGAAGCTGTTGACTCCAATGAGTTTAGCTCTGCTTTATATTACTTACTCATTAATCAGGCCATTACTGTAGCACTATACTATACTTTAGAAGATAATGCTGCACTCGTAAGTGAGAAAACCGTGTTTTTAATTTAATCAATTATAAAGACTATCAACAATTGTACAAGCTGCATGAAAAATATTAGAAATGTTCAGTTTAAAAATTAGCATTTGTAATTTTGCTAGAAAATGTACTGAGTATTTTATCTGAATTATGTCGATAAATCTTCAGATCAACCACGTTTGTTTCCCTAAATTACAAATGAGTAGACAGAATGTCAGTGACTAGGTCATCTTTCTCTGGTTACAGATCTGTGAACGACAATGGCAATTGTAGAGAACATATACTCGGGACAACCATGCTCTACAACAAGTTATAGTAAATTTCAAACATGCTTACAGATTTTTACCATCCCAGTACACATGCCCTTTTATAATGCGACTATGCTGTACCCTTCTTCAACATGTGTAGTCTGTATCCCCATGCCTGTGAATCTTGGCTGGCTTTGCGATGTGCTTTGATCATTAGAATGCAGCAGAAGTTATATTCTGTGAGTTTTGATGCTAGGCCTAAAAAGGACTTGCAACTTCCACCTTCATCCTTTGGGAACATTGCTATCATCCTGGGAAGAATCATGAGATAGCATCCCGGATGATATGAGATTGCTTGGAAAGAGATGGCCCGCTGATTGCCTGAACCACTGCCAAGCATGTGAATGAAGCCATATTTAAAGGACCAATCTCGGTCAAGCTGCCAGGATGCTCTAGTCTCATGAGCGATTACAGATGAGAAGACAAATCACCCAGTGGAACCCAGCTGAATTTGCTCATAAAACCAGGACCAAATAAAATGATTTTCTCTTGATATACCAAATTTTGGAGTGGTTTATTAGACAGCGATAGGTAACTAATACAAGCACAATATGTGGATAAAGTTAAACAGGATTATTGTTTTGTGTGGATGGAGTGGATCCCCAAAGAGATGCTGGACAAGACTCCCACAAACAAATTAACTGAAAAAAGTATTGGCATATGATTGTTAAACCATTGATGTGTCTTAAAAAGATGTAGAATTCTTAGAATTAAATAAAAACCCATATTTTCTCTAAAATTTAGATAAAATAACCTTAAAAAATGTACAAACTATTGTCTACTTATTGAGTATAATTTCAGAGGTGACCTATTAGATATACCTGTGCAACTGTTCAAATATAACATAATTTTTTCTTAGAGGTTGGGTAAATAATTTCTTAAAATATTTTTCTTGAAACTTATTTTACATTTAAAAGTAGGAGTCAAGCATTGAACTAAGCCTTAGAAAATATTTCAAGTATCCAATAATTTTCATTTGTCATAAAAATTTTCAAATATACTAATATACTGATATAGATATATATTTTTCATGTTTGATTATAGAAATCATCCATTAGCAAAAGAAAAAATATTCCTTGTGTTCTCAGTCCATGAAAAGATTAATATGTTACATTATATGGCATATTAAACTGACAAAACCAATATCTTAGGACATAAATATTGAGAGTTATAATAGTGATGGTTAGTACAAAAAATAAAGGAAAAATTTACAGAAAATATACACAGATTTATAGAGTAACTTGATTATGTTGATATTAACAGGACTGTCTTTTAAAAGAATACACTTTGTATTTTTAAAGTTAAAACATAAATGAAAAGATACTGAAAGAGAAAAAGACTAATGATAAAAAAGTAATGACAGCTACTGGGATAAAAGATAATAAGACAATAATGAAAGAATAAGAGAACAAGAAAAAATAGAAGTGATTTAATAATTATTCACTTAGAAGACAACTAAGAAAACGTTATGGGTTGATATGTAAATAAATCTGCTGACAACCCAAAGGAATTGTGAAAAAATAAAAATAATAAAAATATATATATAATAGTAAAATGCAATACTGTGCATATATGACATTGTATGGAGTAAATTACTAAAAAACTTTTATATTTTAATAGACTTCTATTCTTACAAATCCCTCTGATAATAAGACTTGATGCACTAAGGAAAAAAATATATAAAATAGTTACACATAGAATATTTCAACTTATTTCTGCATGCATTACTTTTTCAATTCTAAATATTTAAAAATAACTATTATATTTTCATATCTGCCAATATTATCTAATTTCCAGTGACATATTGATATATGGTATGCTTCAAATCTTGGGCTAGGAGCTGATAATACAGATAAAAATATTTAAGGGAGTTATAGTTTATTTTCAATCAAAAGGCCTGACTTTTGTTATAATATTGCCTACAGTTTTTCTTGTGCTTATTCGTTCTTCCTTTTACAAATATTTAATAAGTACCTCTCTTATGCTACTCATTCCAGGAACTATCACGAGACAACACACACATATATACACACACACAAACATAAGAAAAGATGCTCACTACCATTTCTCATGAGGGAATTGAAAACTTAAACAGCAATAAAATACTTTTATACACTATTAGAATGTTTACATTGTATACTGGCTAAAATAAACAGTAATAATAACTGCTTGTGAGGATGCAAAGCAACAGTACTTCTAATTCATTGCTGGTGGGAATGCAAAATGGCAAAGCCACTCTGGAAGAGTTTGGTGGTTTCATACACAGATAAATGTGGTCTTACACAATCAAGTGTTAGTGCTCCTAGATATTACTCAAATGATTTAAAAACTTATGCCCACACAAAAAATCGTCACACAAATGTTTATAGTAGTTTCACTCGTAACTGCTACCACTTGGAAGCCACCCTTCAGCAGGTGGCTATGTGCTATGGGACATCTACACAACGGACTTTTATTTAGGAATAAAACAAATGAGCTTTCAAGCAATGAAAAAACCATGAATGAATCTTAAATGTATTTTCCTAGTGAAACGAGCAGTCTGGAAAGGCTGCATATGTATATTTCCAGTTCAATGATATTTTGAGAGACAAAATTATACAGACAGTAAACGGATAAGTGGTTGCTAGGGGAAAGTGGAAAGGTTTTAAACAATTTCAGCACAAGGGATTGTTTTTTAGAGCTGAGAAAGTGTTCTATATGATACTATAATGATGGATACCTTATACAAACATTGTGCATTTGTCAAAACCTGTAGAATTTTAAAGTACAAAGAGTTGACATTAATGAATGCCAATATAAAACATAATTTAAAAGGTTGGGGATCCAGGAAAGAACGAAAAAGTTGACATAATCTACATAATCACATATATGTGAGACATAATCTACATAATTACATATATGTGAGACATCCTCTCTAAAGGGAACAGGGGAAAAGTGCTGATCTAATTATCTTTAGAAATCAGTAGAAACGGAAAGAAACTATACAAAAGTACCGTACTGTCATTTATAAAGTTGTTTCCAACAGGGATATGACTTAACGATTAGAATAGTGCTATATAGGTATAGAGGTACTACTATATACTTATAACAGAAACAAAAATTAAGTAAATAGATGGCTGACAGTGGGAGTTAGGCTTCTCACTGTTGGAGTAAGAAATTTCCTGTAATCAATAGGAGGGGACTAGAATTATCCGTGTAAGAATGGAATAAGGTTGGATACATCAACATATACTCATATTTATCTTAGTATAGATACAAACAGTTACATAAAGATATACTTATATATAGGTGTATACACACAGGTTAATATATACACATATAATTCTTTGCTCTGTCTCCTAAGCATTCCTAAAAATGATGACACCCCAGTAGGAAATAGCACAACGAGGGCCTAGATTTTGATTTCTAATACCATTCTCCAGAAAAATAAAATAAATAAATAAAACAGAGTTCCTTTGAGAAATGGGTAATTCTAGACTGAGGTAATGAGTATGGAATAGGAGCTTAGAGCTTATTTTAAAAAAGATAAACTTATAAAAAGTAAGGAAATGCTGAAAAACAAACACAAAGCCACAATGATGGGGTACATCAAAGGAACGTGGGGGCAACAGAAAGAGCTCCCAATGGTCAAACCTGGAATGAAGTAACGTAATGAGATTAGATTCGAAAGTATAAGAGAAATATCTGTGAGTTTATACTGATGTAAATGAATGGTTGAATAAACAAATAAATGGAAGAGAATTAAAGAATTTCAAATAATTTGTGCAGATACCTAACCTTCTAGGAGGTGGAACATAACTCCTTACCATCTAAGTGTAAATTAATGCTGCACTTAGTGACTTCCTTCCAAAGAGTATGGAATGGAAACGGGGGAAAAATGTAGTCAATTTACAGTGGACAGATTTGACAAACAAGACCTCAGACAAGTGATTACGGTCAATATCAACAATGGTAAGTCCAGTTTAAAGAATGTACCCTTGATACGGTGTGATGAGAATGTCACTTTACTGCTGTGGTCTTCCTCCCCAACACACATAACTCCAGTCTGATCATGAGAAAAAAAACATCAAGACAAACACCAGTTGAAGGACTTTGTACAAAATAGCTGACTAGTACTCGAAACTGTCTTCAAAACAAGGAAAGTTTGAGAAATGTGCCAGTCAAGAAGCGCTTAAAGAGACATAATTACCAAATGTTATATGATATCCTGTATGGGATTCTGGAACAGAATAATCGTATTTGTGAAGATTAAGGAAATCTGGATAGAGTACAGACTTTATTTAATGATAATGTATCAATATGAATTCATTAATTGAAGCAGTATATCACAATAATGTAAAATGTTAATAAAAGTGAAAACTAGGTGTGGGGTATATGGGACCATTCTTTACTATCTTTGCAGTTTTTGTGTAAATGCAAAACTATACTAAAACTAAAAGTTTTTTAATCACACACACACACACATACACACAAACAGACAAAACCAAAAATAAAAACGAAGTTTCATTTCTCATGAGTCCATATTCTATTTAGGAAGATAGATTACAAAAATATATATATAACAGATAGATATACATATATATTTATGCAATGATAAAATTTTGGTGGACAACAAAATAAGATAAAGGGACTAGAAAAAAATGACAAGGTACTATTTCAGATAGATGGGCTAGAGCAGACAACTTTCTGGAAGTAAATCTACACTAATTGAGTTGAAAATATTGTCTCAGATACAGAGTGAAAAACAGAATATTACCGTGGGAACAATCAAGTTTGCCAAACGCTACTGAGAAATTAAGAAAGGTGAAAAAATTTTCATCAAGTTTTGATTCTTGATATTCTTGGGGGGGCACTCATGTGCCTTGGCAGCCTGCTGACACTTGCGTCGTCTCGTGAGAGTGTACCTTGGACCTGGAATATTTCCTTACGTGTAGATAAAGCACCCTCACAGCCTGCGCTGAGCATATCACCTTGTTTCTGAATATCTTTCCCTGTTCCAGGTTTGATGTGTACTTCTTTGTTCTGCTTGAGGGTGTGCATCATGTGGAACTTGGCCAACTTCACTGCTCCATCTGTACCCAGTATAGAGGGAACAGGATCGTTCTCTTGCACTGCAAGAGGACACCTTCTTCCTGGGTAGGCTATAGGGCAAGACCTGCTGGGTACAGGAACCCATGCTCACGGTTAAGGTGATCTTGCTCTGTCTCTTTGTGATAAAAAGCACTATTCTATCCACTGCCTGTGTGAGCCGTGTCTTTCTTGGTGACTCTGACACCTGCAAACCATGCAGTGGGTTGGCATCTGGGACTGTTGCTCCTGGCGGTGGGTGCCCTTACACACTTTGCTATCCTCTAAGCAGTGGAGCTAATACCCTAGATGTAGTTACAGATGTCACTTCCTCGATAGACACTATGTAAGTTGTCCGTGACTCTGAAAAGGGTGGCTGAAGTGGAGTGTTGAAGACAGTGACCTGATTGGCAAGCGTTCTAGAGAGAATTGGGGGTAAAATGGGGGATGCAGTGAGTATAGACAACTCTTCCATAAAGTTTTGCTTTGAAAGACAATGATACTTGAGGTGAGTTATCAAGGATAAGTATACATTTATTAAGTGAATCAAGATGGGTTTTAAAAATGATTTCTTGGAGAAGAAATGGAAAAAAAAATGCAGAAAAGGGCATAAGTCATTTGGAAGTATATGTGTGGAAAACAGTGATATGATGAGTTGGGCCATGTTTTTTACACATTAGGGTATTTGTATATCATAAAAGTGGCTGTTTACAGTGCTGATTTTCAGGACACCAAAGTGAATGTATTGAAGCAGTGCTTCTGTGGACTATGTAAGAGATTTTGGTAATTTCCAAGTGCAGTAGTAAGCTATTGCATTTTTTATTTTTGTTTGCTTGTTTGTTTTGAGAGTAACATTTATGATTCAATAACCCCAGGATATGAAGAATGCTTTTTATACATAAAAAAAAGTGAATGTTCCTGAACTACTAGGAAACTATCAGACTGATCAGAGACGTCATTTACTTCAGGTTATGGTGATATCAGGTGGAATATGGAAATGTAAATGGACAATAGACATTTGGAAGCTAGAATGGCTGATAAACAAAAATGAAGGAGTCAGAAGAATAAGTAATAACTCCTACACGGTTAGTGATAAGATGACTCCTTTACCAAGATTGTGTACCCTGGAGTGTTACTAGTTATTCGATGGGAAAATTTCTGTGTTCTATTTTAGGCCCGTTTAATATGACAACACTTATAAGTGGAGAAGAAAGTAAACAGCTGAATATGTAGCTTTGGAATTCAGAAAAGAAGTTTGAACAGAGATGTAGATTTTGGAATTATTTACATGTGAATTATTATCAACACATTGAAAAATATGGCTTTCCTTTATAAGAAGGGAAGAGAAAGAAGAGAGAGAGAGTGGAATACAGGATCCCCAAACAAACCTAAGATGACCTCGCCAGATATATTGGAAGAAGACCACAAAGAATGGGGGTCAAATGAGGAGAATGTGAGAAAAGATAGGAAGAGACAACCACAGACGATGCTTTCAAATATCGAGAATTGTCAGTAAATAAAAACTGTTCCTGTGATTCATAAATTTAGATTATAAAATGTTTTACTATCTTTGATGAGAACTTGAGAGTGTGCTGAGAAGTGAATTTAGTCCATCTATTCACCCATCTATCATCTATGCATCTATCTATCTATCTATCCATACATCCATCCATCATTTTTATGCCTGGGACATGGCTGGAAATGCAAATAATATTGCCTTTCTCAATAATTTGGATCCGTGAGAAAGAGAAGTGCTTACCTGTTAACATTAGTCTGTTTTCTTTCACTTATAACAGCATACCTGAAACTGGGTAATTTATAAAGAAAAGAAATGTATTTCTTACAGTTTGGGAGGCTGGAAAGGGCAAGGTCAAGGAGGTGCACCTGGTGAGAGTTTTTTCTTGGTGGGGACTCTCTGTGGAAGCCTGTGGCAGTGCAAAATATTACATGGTGAGGGGGCACAGAGGCATCTCCATATGCTTCTTCGCCTTACAAAGCCACTGCTGACACTCCAGTGATAACCCATTTATCATTAATTCATGAATGGAGAAATCCATTCATGAGAGCAGAGCCCTCACTATCCAACCACCTCTCAAAGGCCACGCCTATCTAATACCATAGTTGGATTTCCCACCCTGTTAACACAATTACAATTGGGGATCAGGTTTCAGGATGAGTTTTGGAGGAACATTCATTCCAACTACAACACTTGTCTATTCCTATCTTCCTGCACCAGATTGATAAAAGTCCCCTTAAAAGTGAACTTCATATCTCTACTTGTCAATATCTTCCCCCTCCCACCTTAAATGCAATTGATGTTCACAGCTCTGGCCTAGTTTTATCACTCTGTGCAGAAGGGTTAAAGATAGTGCAATGTGAAGCCACAAAATTATAATTAATAGTTTAATTTTATTCACTGGATTGAATTATTTATATTTATTTACATTAACCAAGTGATTTCCAGAACATCATATATATACGCATACACACACACACACACACACACACACACACACTTTTTTTTTTTTAGGTAACTTCTGCATTAAAAAATGAATTAAAATGGCTCATTCAAAACATATTTATTGCAAATGCAAAGACATTTATCTCATCAACAGGAAATTCTGTAATCACTCATTCATTATTCTTTCTTCTCATTTTAATATATTTGTTGAATATTTGCTGTGTACTTTTAATATTAATTTTGTGTTCATTTTGCTTTAAACTGATTATTTAATTCAATTCCTATGCAAACCCTATGACATAACTACTAATATTGCCACCCTCTGACAGAAAAAAGAAAGAAAGTGAAATAAGGTTAAATCAGATGTCAATTACCCAGTCACCCTTGTTGCCTCTTCCACACAAATTATGCCATTTTAAAAATGCCATTCTTCTGGCAGTACATGTAATTTTCAGTGCTTATATTGTAATACCCACTTCTGAGCAATTGAACATTTGGCTTTCTACAAATATGCAGGTAATTTGCAAAAATAACTTGTTAATTATAAGAGTGTGTCTATAGTCTAAGTAAGTGTATTCAAACAAAGATTTTATAAGGTTTTGCTAATAACAACTTTAAATGTGTTGTATGTTATTTAAAAAATCTTCTATGTAATAGGTGGATTTAATATTTTTATGCATTTCCCCCACTGTTTAAAGACATAATAATATGCTATAAACCTGAACGGACAATTTATCTCAGTTTCATATCTTTTATATTCAGTTGCAGGAAAATAGTTCTAAGCCAGATGGCTGCTCAAAGAATTGACAACTTGCATTTTATATTGTGTTCTCTTTTGATAACAAGCTTTACTTTTTGGCTTATGAAACATATTGCAGTCTTTCAGGCAATGGATAATTGCAAATTACTGGTAACAGGTGCAAAGACTATTTACCAGTTTTATAATATATAAATATATTAAGAAATGGCTAACATTTTAATCATTCCCTAATATGAGTACATTATCACAACATTTTATGAGAGATAAAGGCTTTGTTTTTAACATGTCATATATTTAATAAGCCAGACTGTGCATGTTTTACAAGAATAAAAGAGATGACATGTATATATATGTGTGTGTGTGTGTATATAATATGGATTGAATTGTGTCCCCAAGTTTTGTGTATTAGAAGCTTAATCCCCACTGACAGTGTTGAGAGGGTGGAAAATCCTGTTATGGTAATTGAAAGGTGGGGCCTTGAAGAGGTGATTAGATTGTGAGGACCATGCCCTAGTAAATGGATTAATCCATTGATGGTTTAGTGGTGGTCCTGAGTGTGGTTCTGAGGTCTTTAAAAGGAGAGCCAGTGAGGAGATCAGTCTCTCTTGCTCTGCTTCTGCCATTCCACCGTGTGACACCCTGAGTTGCTGGAGTCACCACCAGGAACAAGGCCCTCATCAGATATGTTCCTTAGACTTTGAGCTTTCCATTCTCAAAACCTGTAAGCAATAAATATTGTTTTTACAAATTACCCAGTTTCAGGTATTTCTGTTATGAGCAACAGAAACAGACAAATACTGTGGTATTAGTGGGTGTGTGTGTGTGTGTGTGTGTGTGTGTGTGTGTGTGTGTGTGTGTGTGTGTAGTGTTGTTCCTGGCATAAAGTAAGGGTTCTAATAGATGCAAGCCACTATAGTATGGTTATGATTTAGATTAATAAACTATAGTAGTTATTGAACAATGAACACATATATTATAATATATTTTAAATACTTTTCATCAGTTCCATCTCCTCCTGCCATCACCAAACTTATGAGAACGAACTCATATCTTTTATGACATATAAATATAAATGTAAACAGACCATAAAAACTGAAATACAAAAGAGTATTGTTTAGAATTGCAAATGACAGAATAAAGCAAGCATTTAATGATTTCTTTACAATATTCAAAGAGAGAGATTTATTTCAATGGGTATACTAGATTAGTTGCAATTTCTAGATTCCTATGTACCATCTCATCTCTTTTCCTCTGACTCAAGCATATCAAGATGTAAGTATGAGAAATGCTATTTGAGAGATAACCCAGGTATTCACTGAAATTTATTCAAACATATGATCAAGTATTTTATTCAGTGTCAACATTTTATTGTATTTGTAAGAAAACATGGTATAATAGTAGTGCATAAAAATAGGTGCACATTTTAAAGGCCAATAATAAAAATCCACACCTTTCTAATAAAAGACGACCCAAAACCTCCTTTCTCAGATACATCTATTACTTGTTCTGTTATGCTTAGTTATATATCATCCAGTATTACTTTGCTGCTTTAATTTATTATACTTTCAAAATCATTATTAATGTTAGGCATGGCACAAATTTATGCACTGCTATTTACCCCCCCCCTTCTTTTTCATAATATATTTAAAAATCTCTTTGTCAAGTTCAACAAAAACATACTGGGGCTTTAATTGGAATTATATTAAGTCTACAGGTTAGCTACTATTGCTTTCCCACCCCAATGCCCCTCCAATGGCTTCTCTTCTTATTCAGAAAAAAAAAATAAGAAAAAGAAAAAAGAAAAGCAGTCCTTACAGTGGCCTAAGCTATAAGGTGAGCATTCAGTTCTGACTTCATTTCCTCCTTTTCTCTCTCTTGCTCACTGTATTCCAGCCAGTCTCTTTGATGTTACCTTAACATTTCACATGTCAGGAATCTTTATACTTCAACACCTTTCTTCTTCTTGTAACGGTATTTCCTTAGATAGTCACACTGAGGTCTTGTCCAATAATTTATTTAAAATTTCACCCATCTCAACAGTATCTTTTCCACCTTTCAGTTTTAATTTTGTAAGTGTAACCTATTACTACCTAATCTGACATACATTCTACTTATTAGCATGCTGAAGAACTGAGGTTCCCTACCAAGACCTCGAGAGGAACCAAGGCCTCTAGCTACCAGCCAACTGAGTGAGTGGAAGGTAATCCTCCAGTCCCATTCGAGCCTTCCGATGACTTCAGATGACTCATTAAATATCTTGCACCAGAATCATCCAACTATGACACTCCACGAAGACTCTAAGATAATATTTAAAGCCATTACATTTCAGTAACTCTTTTATATACCAATGGCTGGATGATTAATATACTATGTGAGAGATCTAAACACTAATATAATCCCTTTCCATAACAGGACAAAGTTGAAAATAAAAGCTTTCCAGTGTTGCATATACTTGAAATCAAAAACGATTTACTTAGATTTTATTTTTAGTTTTTTATAGGAGAACAACAATTATACTTATTTTGCCCCTGTTTATATATTAAATGTAACATTTATCAGTGGGATAATAAACCTTAACAGATGATTTCTTATAGTACTCTCTACAGACCTGGGAGGAAAAGATGACAAAATTAGATCAGAGCCATGGTTGATTCTCATTACGCATTTGAGGGTCACCATGCATATTGTGGTTGATTCAATATGCATGGACTCCAAATGTGTGAATTCACCCCCTGGCTAAAATTTACTTTTAACCCCCAAATCAATACTCATGTGACTTTTGTGGTCATTCAAGGAAATGCTTAGAGTGAAAACAATTTTAGTCTTCCTATGCTCACATTACCAGTTAAGTCCAACCAAGTGACACTTTGCCCTTTTAATTTTAGTTTTTATGCTTTAAGAAATGTC
Organism: Cynocephalus volans; assembly: GCF_027409185.1. Classification (NCBI taxonomy): domain Eukaryota; kingdom Metazoa; phylum Chordata; class Mammalia; order Dermoptera; family Cynocephalidae; genus Cynocephalus; species Cynocephalus volans. The sequence goes on from NC_084467.1 coordinate 148,310,795, forward strand.
TTTTCATGGTACAGTTAGTGTCAATTTTGTCACATTTTTGTGTTTTGTGTTAGTGATTTTACCTGAGCATAGCGCTGAAGGGCTGTTTAGTGTTTTGAGCAGAAGAGGACTGTGACGTACCTCACAGAGAAAATACATATGTCTTTAAATATAGATATCTTTAAACAGAAACACACACAAAATAAGGTTATGTATTAATAAGTTGATGAAAATATTGTGACCAGGGGCTCACAGAAGCCTCACCCTGTATTTTCCCTAGAAGTGGTTCAGTATTTGCTTATTCAGAATTTGTGGTAACTTCACACAATATAACAACTGTGAATAACAATAATTGACTGTACTGGTTTTGATTGAAAGTGCAATAGTACATGTAGACATAGCCTAAATTACTCTCACTGAAGCTATATGATGTATAGTATGACATTTGATAAGAAAATATTTTTTAGCCTAACTACTACTTGAGATTATTATATCCAGGAAAACCAAAAGAATTGATGTGCCATAAATCTTAATTAAGATTGAAAAAGTTTTGAAATATCCTTTCCTAGACATAATATAATATTTTGGTTAAACTTAGAGTATCACTTTTTTTTAAATTAAAATAATTTAAAATGTTGTTTACTGAAATAATCCAGATGCAGAGATTACTCTTAAAATTATTCCCTTGATATAAAATTGTAAAGCTTTAAGAATTTTAATGAGAAATAAATGGTCTTCCATGAGAATTAAGAGAAGTATTTCTTTATAACACTTCTTTATTTTCTTTAGCATGTTTCTCTGGTGCTGTTTTCGGTTTATGCTTTTATTCTTTCAAGAATCACCTTAATCCCCTAAGCCGTCTCTCAGACAGCAATAGAGAAAGGACTTTGGCTCTTTTATCTTTTCATTATGACAGATCTTCAGTAGGTATTGCTTGCCCTTCTATTTTGTCATTTTTTTCCTTTTAATTTTTTTTCCCTTCTTTATCACATTTTAATGTAATATTTTAGACCAAAATTTTTGTAAGCTTTTTTCTTTTTAGGATGCAAGTTTAAGAAATAATCAAAAGTGGACAGGTTTTGTAGCATTAGGAAATCCAAATTTGGGTTTTTTTAGAACCTGTTTAAATAATTATGAAAATCCACAAATCATCTGTTAAGTTGTGTGCGTGTCAGGGAAGAGTGTGGATATTTGTGCCTGTACACCCTAAGATCAATTATTTAAATTAATGTATTCAGTCAATCATTGATTTATTTATTCACAAATTATCACTGCTAGGGATTTTATTAGATACGTGCTCCCAAACCACAAGTATAGTTTTAAAATTACACTACATGTATTTTACAAGTCAAGCCACAAAAGTGTGTACTTTATTGTTATGCCAATAATAGATAAATTTACATAGAATGATTGTGGTTAAACACTGGTGTTCAAGGCTAGTATTTGAAATTATGTCTTCCATCTACTTTAGCATCACATAGGTATGACTGTTTTCACATCCTGGGCACTAAACAAATTCTATTGTGTCTTAATTATCTGGCAGCCTATATTTTAGAAACCTTTGGAAGGTCTATTTATTTGTGCATAATTTAATGGACAGAGACTCTAAGGCAGCCACCCATGATCTCTGCCTCCCAATGTTCACACCATTATAGCCACAGGACCTGTGATTTGCTTCTAACCCACAGAATATTGCAAAGATGATGGGATGGTACTTCTGTGATTACATTATATTATGGAAGACTCCATCCTGCCAACAAACTTGCTTTAGAGGCTCTCCTTGCTGACTTGATGAAGGAAGTGGCCGTGTTGAGAAAGCCCAGGTGGCAAGGAGCTGCGGGCAGCCTCTAGCAGTTAAGGCAGGTCTTCAGCCTCCAGCCTGCAAGAAGCTGGGCCCCTCGCTCATGCAGCTGCAAGGAAATGAGTTCTGCTGGTAACCTGAGTGATTCAGTGGATTCTTTCCTAGTGGAGCCTCCAGATGAGAGTGCAGCCATGCTGACACCTTGACTGCAGCTTTATGAGATGCTAAACAGAGGTCCCAGCTAAGCTGTGCTTAGACTTCTTACCACAGAAACTGTAAGGTAATAAAGAAGAGTTATTTATGGTGGTAATCTGTCAGCAATAGAAAAGTTTAAAAATAGATGAAGACATGTAAGCTTGAAATGAAATTGAAAAAAGTTATTTCCAAAGATTTATTTGTCAGGCTTCTGAAAACCAAAAAAAAAAAAAAGGATAGGATGAGAAATTGTTTAGTTTGACATTTTCCAAATTTTTTATTATTATATATAACTTCTTAATGAAAAAAGAAAGTATTCAGAAGTTTTTAAAGGTCTTGTTGGGAAAGTAGAATAGTTTAATCAGGCTCCCTCACCTCAGGTCCAGTTGTGTGTGGTGCAGCATATTCTTTGTAAACAAATTGTGTGGGGGGGTAGAGTTAGTGCAGGTGCATGCCAATGTATCTTTTTAGTTTTGTTGCTATTGCCTTAGTGTGGAACAGTGGCCCTGAACTGCTGGCCAGCAGAGAGCTTGCATCTAAAAATAGAGCATGTTTACTTTGCAGGCAGCTGCTCAGTTTTTCTTTGGACTTTGCTGGTAACAATTGAGTTTTGAGTTTCTTTTTTTATTGCCTAGCTCCTAGACGTGCATGTCTAGGAAATAAAGATTACACTTTCTTCACCTACAGCTCCAAGGACCTTTTTTCTGGTTATCTAGCTCATAGACCTGTGTGTGAAGGGTTTGTGACCTAGTCTGGACAACAGGTTTGAGGGGTCTGTGAGCTCCAGACCCAGCCCTAGCTCTACAGGTCTTAACTGTTAAATAGAGAAAGATTTAAAAACACTTATCTACTCAAACTTAAACTCAATTATTATTTTCCATTTCAAAGAAGAAAAGGATAAGAAGAAAAGAGAAATCTGGATATCTGTTTTAAAAGTTTACAATAAGCAAACAACCAACAAATAACTCCAGGCTTGCATTAAAAACAATAACTACATTATGATGATTTTAGGACACTTTTTAGTAGTAATTATTTGTGGATAAAATCAATATTTTCTGAATGAACTTTATAATGCTTTTTTATGAATATATATATATATATTTAAGGAAAAAAATACTCAGGTATCTGCCTGGTTTCATTTAATGAATGAATATTAAAACTATATGGAAACTATCTTTTGAATGATAGTTTCAAGAAAATTAGCAAATTCATTCTTGACAAAATATAAAATTTTTTTATCAACTACAGACATGCCAATAAGCATGAATTACAGAGGAAAACAATCTCTGTAGAATCAAATTGATGATCAAATCACATAGTAATCAAAAGTAGCTAGGACATAAACCACAGGGTCTTAAATGTGTAACTGTAGTGGACATGGACCTTTTTTAATATTCCAGCATAGGACTGCATTATTATTCTTTTACTAGGAAGTAGTATAATTGTTAAGAGCAAGAACTATAAGTGTGATCATTGAGCTTGGATTTTAGGCCTCCTAATTTTCTTGAGAAATCTTGGATATGTGGCTTCACCTTTAGTAGGCTCAGTTTTCTGAACAGAAAGATGGGGTAATATCTAGAGCATAGAGTTGATGAGAGTATCAGATTAGACTTATGCATACAAAGTACTTGGCGTAATTCCTGACACGTAGTTCAATGAGTCAGTGTTGTGACTGACTGTTGTAACTGTTAATATCACCATTATAATCTTCACTAAATTTTTATCCTCTCTAAGACTGTGAGTTATTCTAAGTTCAAATTAATGCCAAGTAAACTGTTCATAATTTCAGTATTTCAAAACAAACAAAAACAATTAGAGTCTTTACTCCTCAGGTAAAATCTATGTGCCTTCTGCTTTTCAGAACATTCCAAAATGTAATCAATGATTGTCAGATAGAAAAACATATAGTACAACTTTGAAGAAAAATTAAGGGTGTTTCAATACTTTATTTAAATTGGTATCTCACAAATAAAGATATTCATATAATTACCAAACCCCCTGAATCTTATATATTGCAAAATATACATATATATTTGTTATATAATGAGTTGAGTATAGTTACATTTTCAATTACTGATTTTACCTAGTAAAAAATATTTTGACAAAGTAAAGAAAGTAAGGAAAACCATGCAGAATTATGAATCATGGAATCATAAGTTTAAAAGGAAAAAAAAAGAAACTTAGAAATTTAACTGATAGCTAAAAATCAGAGGGTAGGTTGGCATTTCTTCAAACACCTTACTTAATGCCAAAGCACCTTAATCTTTGAAAGCATATTCAGCCAGGGTTTCATATAAAGGCATTTCGATTTATTTTAAATTGGCTGAAACAATCCAATAGCTTTTTGTCTCCTAAATGACTTGCTTTTGCAATTGATGTAAAAGCCATTAGCCTTTTTTTTTTTTTAAAGCAGGGATGTGGATTTGTCTCTTGAGATACACACAGATTATTAATAAAGTGGTTGAGAAAACTGAACATGACTTTCAGCCAACAAAGAAACACAAGCTCTGTTAAGTGACAAGTGACATTAAGAGCCCCTGAGAAGCAGGTCCCTGTCAGAAGAAGGAGATTCATGTTAGTGTAAAGGGAATAAAATATTACCTTTGTAGAGAAGTTTAATTTCATTTCTTATCTGAGGATTATGGTAAATGCAAGAGAACTTCTTGTTCAAGAGATTAGGACATCTGATTTTGTTAAACTCTTGCCTTACTTGTCAATCATCTAAAGAATTCCATGAAATTCTTCCACTTTCCTAAAATTCTTTAAAAGCATCTTTTTCATTCTTTAGTTCTAATCTGTGTCATGCAGTGATAGCATACATATCTCCATGCTGAGTATGCCTTTCCTTTGATTTATGGTGTTACAAAATCCTTAACCCCTATGATAACTTCGTTCTACACTCGTGTTGCATCTTGCATATCGCCATTGCTCAAAACTTCTGCACCTCTCAATTTCCTCTTTAATAATGAATTGTCTTTCTTATAACAACACTTTCCCACTTTTCTGAAATGCTTACCATTCCTGTCCTTCACTAGTTTCTGTGATCATATAATCTCTAACTCAATCAAAATGGCATAGTTAGGCATAATGCACTTGCCTTTTGAATCATTTAACAAACCACAGATTCCCTGCTATTTCTGCACTGATAATTTTTAACCATAAGTGCTGTAGTATTGTTAGCTATGGAGAGCTAGGGGGGTCTACTTTCATTCAAATATTTCATAAAGTCATTCCTTTATGTCTTAGGCACACAATCTTTCTTTTTTTCTTTTTAATGGAGAGAGTTGCTGCAAGGCAAAGGGTGACCCGAAATGTCCAACAGCTCTGCGACCCAGACAGATGTTTAAATGTTGGAGAGGGGGAAGCTATGCAAGTGCTAACAGTTCTTTCCAAATACAACGTAAAGGGAAGTCAGGAGATCTATGAGAAACATTGGAATTTTGGTAATGTAAAAGATGTAATATTTAAGGAAATCACCAAAAGTTTCCAAAACTACTCACTCAATTGGCAATCCAAGCTTTGTTCTGCTAGCAGTAGTCCCAAAGGTGGCCCCTCTAATAAAGAAGAGCAGATTGTCTGTGTCAAGTTCTCTCAGCCTTTTCCCCATAACACTTCTCAGATACTTTCATTCTATTCTTATCCAGAGGTTAAAGCCACATTGGCGAAGATAAATTGGAAGCACCACGTTCCCTAAAATAAGCAAGCCAATGTTATGCTGGCATAGTGACAATAAAAGCAAAGACATTCTTTTTTTTTTTTTTTTTCTTTTTTGACTGGTAAGGGGATCACAACCCTTGGCCCGGTGTGGTCCACACCACGCTCAGCCAGTGAGCGCACCTGCCATCCCTATATAGGATCCGAACCCGTGGCCTCGGCACCACCAGCACCGCACTCTCCCTAGTGAGTCGCCACGGGGCCGGCCCTGCAAAGATGTTCTTAATGAAAGTGTTACAAATCATCAAGTCGAAGGTATAGCTGTTCCCCAATGTTCATCGCAGCACTCTTTACAATAGCCAAGAGTTGGAACCAGCCCAAATGTCCATCATCAGATGAGTGGATACGGAAAATGTGGTACATCTACACAATGGAATACTACTCAGCTATAAAAACGAATGAAATACTGCCATTTGCAACAACATGGATGGACCTGGAGAGAATTATATTAAGTGAAACAAGTCAGGCACAGAAAGAGAAATACCACATGTTCTCACTTATTGGTGGGAGCTAAAAATTAATATATAAATTCACACACACACACACACACACACACACACACACACACACACACACACACACTCACACAAAACCCGGGGGGGGGGGGAGAAGATATAACAACCACAATTACTTGAAGTTGATACGACAAGCAAACAGAAAGGACATTGTTGGGGGGGAGGGGGGGAGGGAGAAGGGAGGGAGGTTTTGGTGATGGGGAGCAATAATCAGCCACAATGTATATCGAGAAAATAAAATTTTTAAAAAAATTTAAAAAATAAATAAAATAATATGATATCCATAACAAAAAAAAAAAAAAAAGAAAGTGTTACAAGCTTCGAAGGTAAGCGTCTTCCAGGGTATACGTGCAACTCATTTCTCCTTATAATTGACAAATAGCTGGGGAACAGAGAGAAAATCAAAAGCATATACTTCATTGATGAAGTAGTTGATTACCAAGAATATTAACTTTTATATTTGATATTCAGGAGTGAATAAATGACAACCCTGCTACAGACAGGGTAGAGTCAGTAAGACAAGTATTTTGTGACTTTTGTACTATTCTTGGTTTTTCTTTCATATTCACTGTAAGTGCCAAACTGAAATTTGGGTCTTAGGCCTTTAATCTTTCTGACCTTCCTTTTTAAGTCATGTATATATTTTTCTCTTGACTGCTTGTCAAGACTTTCTCCTAGTCTTTCTCTGGCTTTCAGTATTTTAACCTCGATGTGTTCACTTATGGGTCTTTGATTTTTACCTACTTGGAGTTTGTTGAACTTCCTGAATATATGTTTTTTGTGGCTTTTTTTTTCTTCAAGTCCGCTAATTCTCTCTCCTGCCAGTTATATCTACTATTGAGCTTCTCCTCGAGTTAATCTTTAATTTCAGTTATTGTACTTTGAATCCCTTTTGAATCCCCAGAAATTTCCCTGAAGTCCTCTTGGCTTGTCCCTCCAGTTGTGGAACTGCTGTCTCACAAGCCAGGGGCTATAGGGCTGAGGAATTACCTGTGCACCACATTAAAGAAGAGCCTCTGATTCATGCACGGGGGCTGGGGAGATGAAAAGAGTCTTCATCTCCCCACCACACCCCCCTAGGACTTGGCCTCAGTGACTGGGATCTGCGGGCAGGATATGAAATGATGCAGCCCTGTTTCTCCTGGGACCAAAGCCTGGTGGCTGGAGGATGAGCGAGTGGAATCTGTGTTCTTGGCTGCAGCAGGTTAGAGTGTGTCGTCTCCTGCACGAGCAGGGAGGGTAGATGGAAAAAGTGCTCTTGGTTCAAAAATCACTTTTTAGATGGTCTTGAATAGTTATTTCTTTACATACTGTTTGCCCTTTGGACCATATCCAGAAGCTTTAAATTGTTATTTTCTTTGGAATTTTCACCAGTTCCATTGGGGAGCTATTCAGTAGAGCTCCTCACATGGTCATAATGAAAGCTGATCCAAGAATTATTTTATTTCTGTAATTATGTTCTACACTCCATCAAAACACAAGGTTTAAAAACAGTTTCCTTGCCTTGTTCTCGTACAAAACATGAGAAATACCCTTTCCCCACCATCCTTTTGAAAAATCAACCATTAAACTGAAACCCAATTCTGCCCCTTACACAATCATCTTTATTGTACTTTTCTCTTGTGTCATAAGGTAGTCGATGTGGAGAAACTTTATACTGAGACCTTAACAGTTACAGTATGTACTGTGCCAGCACCGAGCACATGTATCAGAAGTGACAAAGGAGCCCATATATCCTTCTATGCAGGTATTTGTATGTGGGATAAGTGAGTCTAAGGCTGTAGTGGCACCTGCTATCTCCATTTCTTCATTTGTAAAGCGGACGTAATAATGACATCATTTGCATAGGTACGTGTTGAGTTAAAATTGATGTTTATGACATTTGGGTTAAACTGTGTGATACATACCAAGTTAATGAGTTAATGGTAAGTTAGTTATTATTATGCCACTTCTAACCGGGTGTTATAATTCAGGGCTTTGTAAAAAAAAATACTACTTATAATAAAAAAATATTCTTGTAAAAATGTAAAAATAAATGAATTAATACGTTTAAGATCATGGTTTGGGAAACTATAGTCCATAGACCAAATTCAGCCTCCCATTTGTTTTTTTAAAAAAGTATTATTAGAACAAAGTCACACACATTGATTTATGCATTATCTATGCATGCTTTCACACGACAGCAGCAGAATTGAGTAGTTACAGCAGAGATCACGTAGCCCACAGAGTGCAGTGTATTTAGTATACAATACCTACTATCTTTGCTTTACAAAAAAAACCAATAAAGTTTGCCAACTCCTGGTCCAGCTCATAGTACATACTCAGTGTCAAATATCCAGCCTAATAAATATTTTAATTTGTAGCAATATGCAGTCAGTCATGATTGTATTTTATATTATTAATATATGAGTGCAGATTTCCATTGTTCCTGTATTAGAAAATAAGTATCTCCATTTATAAGTTACAAGTCTGTTTCAAGAGATTACTAATAGTTTCTAGTATCATACATCCATAAATTGTGAGTTTTATAGTTCAAGTCAGGTTTTGTCTGATTCAAAAATTAAGATTCTAATGTTATTTTCATTACAATGTATTTTATTAGAGAAGAAAATATTTTTCCAAAATATTCATAGATAACTTAAAACACAATTCTCCACTTAAATGATACTGAACAGCAATTACAATATGTCAAGGATGTTAAGTTAAATAAAATAAACTTTATGAAAGCAGTGCTAATTTTGTCCACCAGAGACAAGACCTCATCAAAGAAATGAATTTCAATTTGTTCCCTGCTATGAGAGCAAACTGTTCTTAATTTTTTATCTTCTTAGATAAGAAAGATAAGAAATTGTTCAGAAAATCTGTAAACCTATGAAAGACTGAAGTTATGATGCAGCCCTTAATTTCAATTATTTTGACATAATATAATATACTTTATCAATTGGTTTCACTTTTGTTTAACTTCATAATAGGTTTTTCTTGTTTTGAAGTTTTCACTTTCTTTTAAAAATTTTCCAACTCTTTTTTAAAATCCAAATATGTAGATATTTTCCAGTCATCAAAGATACAGCTATTATCATAATTGTGAATTAAGTTGTATCAGTTTTATAATGGTTTGTATGTTTTAAAATACAGAACGTATGTTTAGATACTATAGAAAATAGCAAAAGTGTACCCCTTGGTTTTAGGTATTGCTGTTGACTATGGAAAAAAATCATTAAATAAATGCATTCCTAGTACAACTGCAAATAATTTTGGAAATCAAAAATGACTTGAATATTTACAATATTGGAAATATTCAAATACTTCTAAAACTAACACAAACTTATCAATGGCCTAGAATGATATTTTCTTTCTGTTTTTTTTCTAATATTGGCAACATCACCTTTTAAAAAAACATTTGTTTAGTTGAAACATAATTGATTATACACACGTATGGGGTCCAGAATTCACTGTCAGTATTTGTGTGCAATACGTGATGATTGAATCAATATTATTAGCATGTTCATCATTACAAATCATAATTATTCTTTTTGTCCCCTAACCAATTTCTCCCTAACCCCCCTCCCCTCCCCCTTTCTCACCTGTAATAACTATATAAGGTCTATATAAGGTCTGTTCTCTCCTGAAAGTTCAACATTTTATTATGGTCTGTTCCTTCCTTCCTTCCTTCCTTCCTTCCTTCCTTCCTTCCTTCCCTCCCTCCCTCCCTCCCTCCCTCTCACTTACATCCATCAATGGATGACTAGATAAGGAAAATGTGGTATATTTATACAATGGAATACTATTCAGCCAGAAAAATACAATGAAATGCTGCCATTTGCGGCAACGTTGATGAGCTTGGAGAAAATCATGTTAAGTGAAATAAGCCAGGCACAGAAAGAGAAATACTGCATGTCCTCACTCATAAATGGAAACATCACTTTTACTTATTCTGTAAAATAGCAAGTTACTGGCTTTTTAGAAGGAAGATGCTGCGAGTCATTATGCACATTTCTTCTATAATCATCTACATTATTTAAATTCAAATGTGGTATTATTAATATTAAAAACTGATAGGTGTAAATACATGTACTTAATAGATTTAAAAAGAAGTCACAAGGTATTGTGAGTAAGCCAGGTAGCAACCGTTTTTATCCGAATAGTTATTTGTGCCACTACACTTAATGTTAAAAGTTTTCACAGCAGCCCAGCATTCCAAATGCAATTACTTTTCCCCCCCTATGGTAAAGAGAAACTATAGAAGATAAATAAGGAACAAGTTTAAACTCAAGTGGTTTATGGCATTTGGATCAATAACTACCACTCTAAAATAGAAAAATCATATAAAGCAGTTTTTCTGACAAGATTACAGGTTGCTCCTGAAAATATATAGTTTCTGATATATTATGGATGCAATTAATAATAGTTGAAGGTTTAAAATTTCACAATACCCCTGCAGAATAACAATATTCTGCAACTTTTATGTGCTTCAAAGGGGGTAGGTAAATTTGAGGAAGGCTATCAATCAGTTGTGATTTTCTTGTAGCTTTGAATAATATAGTAGCTATCTTTATTCAGTGCAGACAATATTGGCAGTATATTTATCCATGTAACTAGATGAGGTTGAAAAAACTTATATGAGTCTAACAGTCACAGTAAGTCTTAGATTAAAAAAAAAAAACTAATATTGTCAGAGATAAAATTTTTCTTCATGCTTACAGTTTCCTTTGTTCTGCTCATTTTCACTCCTATCATAATTTTATCTTTTTCATTTTAACAAATTTGGAGAATTAGAGCAATTCCCCATGCCCTATATCAAAACGTCTAAATGCAAGTTGATGGTGTTATGGGGTTATATTCTCAGAAATATTTGAATAGGCTAATATTTCCTTGAGAATTAACTAACTTCATTTTTGTTAAAAGAATGTTAGTCCCAAATGTAAGAAATGACAAGGTTTTTTGTGTGGAAAACTATCTAAAACCAAATCAACAAGGAAGCTATAACAAAAAATCATCAGTGAAAACAAAACAAAACAAAATTATTTATACAGTATCTTAAAGGCAAAACAGCTAACTGGTTGGTTGAGGTACCTTGAATAATCAAGATATAAATTTCAAGTGCTTTCTCTGTCTTCCAAGTTATGCTGTATAATCATTCATTCCTTGTCAGATACAGAGCTTACAAATAATTTCTCATATTCTGTAGGTTTCTCTTCACTTTGTTGATTGTTTCCTTTGCTGTGCAGAAGCTTTTTAGTTTGATGTAATCCTATTTGTCTATTTTGCTTTTGTTAACTGTGCCTTTGAAGTCTTGTTTAGAAAAGCATTGCCCAGTCCAATTTCATGTAACATTTTCTTTATGTTTCCTTCTAGTAGTTTCATAGTTTCATAGTTTCATAAACATTTCAATATTTAAATATTTAATCCATTTTGAGTTGATTTGTGCAAGGTGAGAGATAGGAGTCTAGTTTCAATCTTCAGCACGTGGATATCCAGTTTTCTCAACACTGTTGAAGAGGCTGTCCTTTCCCCAATGTATATTCTTGGTATCATAGTCGAAAATTACTTGGCAATAAATTGGTGGATTGATTCTGGGGAACTTTATTCTGTTCTATTGGTCTATTTGTCTGTTTTTATGCCAAAGACATGCTGTTTTGGTTACTATATAATATAGTACATTTCGAAGTCAGGGAGTGTGATGCCTCTGGCTTTGTTCTTTTTGTTCAAAATTGCTTTGGCTATACATGGTCTTTTGTGGTTCCACACAAATTTTAAGATTTTTTTACCCCAATTTTTGTGAGGAATATCATTGATAGTTTGATAAGGATTGCACTGAATCTGTGACTGCTTTGGAGAGTATGGACATATTGATGATATTGAGTCTTACAACCCATGAACAAGGAATACTTTTCAATTTTTTATCTTCTTCAATTTCATTCATCAATGTTTCATCGTTTTTATTATAGAGAACTTTTACTTCCTTGGTTTAATTCTTTCCTAAGTATTTATTTTTTTTCCTGTCCACAATGACATTTCAAGGGCCGAGCCCGTGGCGCACTCGGGAGAGTGCGGCACTGGGAGCGCAGCGACGCTCCCGCTGCGGGTTTGGATCCTGTATAGGACTGGCCGGTGCACTCACTGGCTGTGTGCCAGTCATGAAAAAGACAAAAAAAAAAATTAAAAAAAAAAAAAAAATGGATAGTGATGATCATATCATATCATGTTTGTGGATTTGCAAACACAATGACATTTCAAAGAGAACCCATCATTTTGAAGTCATTTTACATTTTAAAAAATTCAGTTGGGTACAGAATCCATGTCTCACTGAGTTTGAAGTCATCTTCTTTCCCATAAATGGCTCAAGACCTTGGCACTGGGAAGACTCAGTGATGGTTCTTTCTCTACTCCCCCCCTCCACTTCAGGTTTTGCTCTTCTGCGGTTGTGACATCAGAGGGGAGCAAGGTTTGTGCCACGATACTGGTGATCCTTTTTTTACAATCCCATTTACAAGGATTCTTTTCATGAGTGTTATCCCTTCATACCAATTCCGTATCATTTTTCCTCTCATTCCTCAATCTATTCCTATTTGACCACTGCCTCAACAACTTCACCTTAATATGTCCAAAATGGAGCTGCTCTTCCTGACCATGTCTCATCTGTACCTTTCCCTGTCTTTCCCCCAAAGGTCATGACCCCATCATCTACCCAGTTGATCAAGCTAGAATCTCAGAACCTTCTGCAATCACTTCTTCACAATTACCTTTCCTCTATATCCTATTGGTTTCATTCAGCCTTACATATCTTCACCCTTGCTGTCAAAATTCTAGTCTAAACCTACATCCATCATTACCTTGTGGGATTATTGTAGTAGAGTCTTACCTGTCCCCATATGTCCTTTCTAACCCATGTTTCCCACAGAAAAGTAATGTTTTTTTTCCTGTAAATGCAACAAACATACACACACATATATCATGTTACTTCTGTGCTTAAACTACTTCAATCACTTCCCATTTACTTAGCAAAATAATTTCTCTCTATTATACTAGGCTCAGGACTTGACTTTTTGGTTTTCTTTCTTTTTTCTTTTTTTCTTTTTTTGTCTTTAAATATATAAACCTATTTTGCAGGGCAAGCTGTTTGTTTTGTTTGTATATGCCTGGCTTTTTAAAAAATTATTCATTAGATTTCATCTCAATTATGAAAGTTGAAATGTCGTTTTCTTACCACCCTGTTTAAGTAGGATTACCAAGCATTATTCTATGTTATATCATTATTATTATAGTTATAACAAGGAGTCATCAATAATGTAGGTTTCCATCTCTGTAGTAGTTGTTAAATAAAATGTGCATGTACTCTATGGATGAAAAAACAGGAGCAGGAACTAACAGACTATATGAGAAAGCCATAGGGTAAGATGTATACATAGATTTTTTTTAAAGTAGTAACAAAATTATCTATCCACTGGCAAAAAGTAAACAAACTATGCTATATCCACCTAATGGAATACTATGCAAAAATTAAAAAGGAATGAGTTCTGATACACTCAACAACAAAAGCCTCATGATAAGTGAAAAATCCAGACACATGTGACTGCAAATTATATGATGCCATAAGCTATATTGAGGTGATATAAACTTGTGGGTTGTAGAAAAGAAGTGAGTGACAATCTGACCACTGCTGGGAGAACTATTAATTCTCTTGTGCTATAAGATCTTATGTCTGTGTGGGATAAGGAGAAGTAACGTATTTATGATTCATCTCTGATGTTTTTTTAATGGTACTCATTAACAGTTTCTATATTTCAGATGAAAAGTTATTGCACAATTGCTGAGGCAATCAAAAGTATCTGTAAGTTGCAGCATATTGCCTTCGTTTGGTATTAGGAAACAAGATACAATTTATTCTCAGTCTGGTACATTTTGGCTGCCTTCCACTTATTTCCAGGAGATAAGATGTTCATAGTGAATATGTACTGGTATCAATTACTGTCTTAAATGCATTAGGGAATGTGACATCCCCTCTTTCCACCTGATCCAAAAGACTTATTGTTGCTCTACAAAATGTTGGGGTGAGTCATGGAAAAAACTCATTGTGAATATAGTTTTTGTATTGCTTTATTTGTCTGTGATTTTGTTGGTAGCTTTTACCCTGATAGCATAGCACCAATGTACTCTAATGAAGCAAACTTGTAAGGAAAACTGCAAATGCAAATGTGTAAATGCTAATATTCTGAGCAAGCTATATTTCAGAGAGTGGCTAAGCATATTCTGGATTGTAAAATGTTATGTTTACTTTTAAAAAATCCTTATGATTACCTGCACTCAAAATTATTTTACTTAACAAGTATTATAATTCATTCTATTTTTCAACTTAATACATAACATACTTTTCAAAAAACATTGACATAATATGTAGAATATCCCCATTCAAATTAATAAATATTGATAAAATTAATGATTTTTTTCCCCAAAACAAATGTGTTCATGTATATGTCAGAGTGAATTTTTGTGTAACTCAAATAACTTTATAGTCATATTTTCTTAAACCAGTTATAAATGAGATGAAAACTACAATTTAATAAAGATTAGTTTAATACAGCCCAATTTTAGAAGTTCAAAATTGCTGCCCTCCCTATGACATTGTTTTTCCTTGATATATTATGAGCTTATTTTTGTCGGTATTTGGAAATCTCTGAACCTATACTATCATTCTCTCTACTCAAAATCTTGTAAATTTTCTTTTCTTTTTATGGCTTTGGCTCAGTAAAAGTTGCAGTTTCAGTCATTTATCCCTTTCAGCAGAAATATGTTACTTAAAATTATTAACCAATATTAAATAAAGATCAGGACATTACAAAAAATAAAACTACAGAACTGTATCCCTCTTCAAAATTGATATAAAAATCCTCAACAAAATATTATCAAATTGAATATAGCAGTACAAATATAATGTCTCATGAACTAAGTAGATTTATCTCAAGAATATATGGCTGGTTTACATTTTAAAATAAAAAAATAATGTAAAAAATGCAAAATATAATAATTTTCTCCACAAATGCAAAAAATAATAATTTGATAAAATTTACCATCCAGTTGTAATCCATGAAAAACTTAAAGCCAACATTATTTTAATGACTAAATGCTTTCCCCCCTAAGATGAGAACAGGACAATAACATATCATTTTAAAACTAAATAAACATTAATTCATGAGTTAGAAATCTTGCCTTTAGGTATTTACTTAAGATAAATACATCCTATGCTTGGACAAAACATGAAAACAAATGTTCATGGCAACATTATTAATAACGATCCCAGTTTAGAACAATCCAATTTTTTATAACTGGTAAATAGATTAGCAAATCGTAGTATATCTAAATAATTGAATACTAACAAAATAAAATAAAATAAAATCACAAATACGAATAAATATCAAAAAAATTGTATGATATAAGTCAGATACAAAAATTGCATACTCTATAATTTCATTAATATGAAATTTTATTAATTTCTTATTACATTGACAGGAGGCAAATTAGTGTTTGCCATGGAGATGGGATCAACTGCAAAATAAATTATGTAAAATGTTTATTCTGCATATCTTTATTTTTTTATGAAGTTTTTGAGGATTTTTTTGACTGCATAGCAGAAAGAGAAATAAATATATTATAACTTTTTATTTTTGTAAAATTTCAAACCTTCAGAAAAGTTTCAAGAACAGTAAAAGAAACTCCCATACACACCTTACTCTGATTTATATTTGTTTACATTTTACTTTATCTGAAACATTTGAAAGTTGATTAGAAACATCAACTCCTTTATCATTAAATATTGTCTTAAATATTTACTAATGACTAAAACATTCTCTTGCAGTTATCAAAATCAGAAAATTTAACATTGATGAAATTTTATTATTAATATTTCTTGAATTGTCCCAGTAATGTAATTTGTATTGTCCAGCATTCTATAGAGGATCATGCTTTACATTTTTTTTTTCTGCCATATATCTTTATCCTCTCGCAAAGTGGATTTAGTCACATTATTATTATATTTTTACTATTATTATTACTATTATTATTATTATTGTTGGCAAAGGTAAGCATGAAAGAGGGCATTCTTGACAGCACAGACTTTCTCATCTCCTGCATGAGACATTAAGGCCCAGAACTTAATCTCATCAGAGAAAAAGAGCTTCAAAAAAGCTCATCTTTTAACAAAGAAAATGCCCCTCTCAGCATCTTACCTCACCTTGCTTTTTGACTGTTAGACCTGTGACTAGGGTAATGTTGCAGTATTACCAAAGCGAGGCCATATTGAGTCTAAGAGCCAAAGTAGATATAAGGCTTTGTAGAATGAACCAACAGGATCCAGGAGATATGCATGGGACTGGGCTCTTGATGATTCTTGATCTAGGGGGAGGGAACATTGGGTTGGATTAGAGAGGGTTTATTGACTTAAGATCTGGATGCATGGGGGGAAGAAGATATAACAACCACAATTACTTGAACTTGATACGACAAGCAAACAGAAAGGACATTGTTGGGGGGGAGGGGGGGAGGGAGAAGGGAGGGAGGTTTTGGTGATGGGGAGCATTAATCAGCTACAATGTATATTGACAAAATAAAATTTAAAATAAATAAATAAATAAATAAATAAATAATTTAAAAAAAAAAAAGATCTGGATGCATAACAAATTACCCCAATATTGAGCAGCTTAAAATAATGATGACATTTTTTTGTGAGCAAAGCAGCAATTTGGGCAAGTACTTGAGAGTTTCACTCAACTCTGCCCAATATTTTATGCTAGGACACTACAAAAGCTGGAGGATCAAATTATGATCCTAAGCTGAATGATCTTTTACTCAAATGTCTCAAAACTGATACTGGCTGGCAACTTACACCTTAGTTTGAACAACCAGGTAGAACAGGTTCATATAGCTTGACCATGTGATTTGGGCTATTTCCCCACATGGAGACTGAGTCTCAAGATATAGGGTTACACACTTGTGCTAAAATGCCAAGACATATTGGAAACTCATTATGAGGATGGTATGGAAACAATGAAGATGTGAAGGTCACTATGAAATGAGGTCAAAATGCCAGAAATCCTGTGTCATTTGATAGAGCAAGAGAATAAATGACTTGGGAAAGTGAGCGAAAAGGAGCAAATATGCTATATAAGATCAAAATACCAACCATATAATTGTATTCAACAGAAAGACCTGTAGAAAACACCACTTTCAAGGAATGTGTTCGTGAAAGGGACACCCGCATCACCAAAAACTTCCACGGTAGCTCTTCTCTGTCATTCAACCTGATGGTCAGAGAGGTTATCACAAACTTGAATCACAGATAACTATGGTTGTTATAGGATCCTAAAATAAAAGAGCCATGTGTCAGTACTCAGTAGTCACGGGCAACTGTGTTTGATTTGTATGGTGAGGTCATATGGCAGCCCAGGAGACATGTTTTTTAGAGTTATGGGAATGATTAATATTATCTGTGTCCACACTTACACAATATGTGAGCAGTCAACTAGGGTACCACACAACTAAATAATCAAAAATGCATCTAAATGCATCAGAAATCAATGTCTAGGTGACTGAGATAGTAACACCCCTGAAATTCACAGTTGCTTTTCAGATTTGATCCAGATTTCAGATTCAGATGCCAATGGTGGAAGAGGAGTGTCTTAGTCAGTTTGAGCTTCTATAACATTACACCATACTCTGGGTGGCTTAAGCAACAGAAATTTATTTCTTATAGTTCTGGAGGCTGGGAATTTCAAAATCACAGTGCCAGCATGGTTGGGTTCTGATGAGGCCTCTATTTGATTTACAAATGTCTGTCTTCTCATTGTATCCTCACATGGCAGAGAGATCTCGTGTCTTTCTTTCATAAGGCCATTAACAGCATTATTAGGGCTCCATCCACATAACCTTATCTAACCCTATTACCTTCCAAAGGCCCCATCTCCACATACTATCACACTGGGGAGTAGGATTTCAACATATGAATTTGGGGGTGATGCAAACATTTAGCCCTAACAAGGAGATTTGGACTCAAGGATCAGGTAGGGAGAATATTAACAGTTGTGATCCCCATCCCCAGTCCATTCCCAAAGGACCTTAAAGTCATTTCCTTGGGTAACCGTATACTGAAAGGGGAATACCCAAACATTTCAAGGCCAATAGAACACAAAGTTGTGGTTAAAAATATCTGGAGACAGGGCCGGCCCTGTGGCTCACTTGGGAGATTGCAGTGCTGGTAGCGCCAAGTCTGTGGGTTCGGATCCTATGTAGGGATGACCGGTGCGCTCACTGGCTGAGCGTGGTCCTGACCACACTGTGCTGAGGGTTGCGATCCCCTTACCGGTCAAAAAACAAAACAAAAGCAAAAAAAAAATCTGGAGACAAAACCTCATCATGTCTTTCTTCCTAGAGCCGGTATATATAGAGGTCAGGTCATAAATGGAATTCTGTCCAGTGTCTGGCTCAACGTCTGCTTGTAAGTTCACTCAATCCAGGGTATTTCTTACCCTCATCCTACATTTAGAACATATAAAATACTTTGCCTTGAAATAACCACCGTACTTAAAAAAGCACAATGGCTGATAGGCTTCTTTATGTACTGGAGACAGCATATTTCATACACGGGAATACTGCTCAAGTCTATATACCTAAAGACACGGAAGGCTGCCTATTTTAAGTGTCATCAAGAGCAGGAAAGTGTACTATAGATGATACAGGCTGTTGTATAAGCAGCACTGCCACTTGAGCCAGATTATCTGAAAAGCCTATTTTACTAAAAGTCTCAGTGGTGGCAAAAGATGACTAGTAGTATTCTTAACAGTTTCCTGTGATTGAATCACTTTTGGTATGCTCCCAGGGCCTTTAGAGACAGAGCACCAAAACATGGAATGTCAAATAGCAAGACACCTTTCGTACCAAACTGCCCTTCACCCGACCAGTTCTGTCAGACACAAGTCATCAATTTAGATGAGCCCATAACAATCTATTGAAATACGGAAGTGTGCCTCTGAGATTGAGCACAAACCTGAATAGAGGACACAGGAAGCTGCGTGATATTTAGCCTAGAGGACCCGTAGCAATCAACAGTTCTGTAGCAGCTCCTCTCTCTCAGTTTATACCTATGGACATATGAATTATCACTTAGTACCAGGTGACGGAAAAGAATAAAACCAGAGCTTGAGTCATGAGTGGGTTGGCTACGTATGCGGGTGAAACCTGAAAATTTACAGCAGCTTCACGATAGCCTTCTCAGGGTGTAGCTTTAAAATCAGTAGCTAGAGAACATCTCCCAATGATGCAGAGCTTGGCTTGGTACACATATCATTTACTTTGTGGAAAGTGATGTAGCCAAAAGTTTGGATATACACAGAATCATGCGAAGTGGTGGATTGTCTGGCTAGCTGGTCAAAAGCCTGAAAAGGTAACTATAGCAAGATTAGGAACAAGAAGTTTTAGAGTAGAGGAAAGCAGATGAATGTAAACTAACAGGCATGGCACATACCATACTTACATTCCTACCCCAGAGAACATCCATCACAGAAGAGGCACTAAACAGCTGAGTAGACTTAAAGAGTCTGCCATTTGACATCAACTAACCTCTGTTATTAGCCATCCTAGTGATGGCACAATGCATACATAAAGGAAGTGGCTAAAGTGACAGAGAGGGAGAGTAAAAACAAGCCTAGTAGCATGGGATTCCATTTATCAAGGTTGATCAAGCTATGACTACTTACACACGCTCAACCTGACAACAGCAGAAACCAATAGAAATCTCTATATGACATAATTCTCCAAAAAAGGCAGCAAGCCACTCGGTGGCAAGTTGATTAATTTTTGACCCTTCCACCTTAAAAGAGGCAGTGATATTTTTAACAAAAGTAGATATGTATACTAGGCATTGTATATCGAATCCTATTGTCCCTCCTCAATTCATATGTTGAAGTCCTAACCAGCGGTACTTCAGAATGTGACTGGATTTGGAGATAGGGTCTTTCAAGAGGTAATTAAGTTAAATTGAGGTTAATTGGGCAGGTCCTAATTCAACATGGCTGATTACTTACAGGAGGAGATCAGGAAAGACACACCCAGAGGGAAGACCAGATGAAGACGCAGGGAGAAAACAGCCATCAGGAAACCAGGGAAAGAGGCCTCAGAAGAAACCAACCCTGCCAGCACCATGATCTCAAACTTCTAGGTTACAAAACTGTAAAATAAATAAATTTCTGTTGTTTAAGTCGCCCAGTCTGTGGTACTTTGTTCTGAGAGCCCTAGCAAACTAATACACTACTTATTGTTTTGCCTTTCCTGCAAACAGGAATGCAGTCAGCACAAGTATATAAAGGCTTATTGATTATTTAATCTTCTGGCATGGAATCCCATATAACATGGTGTCAGACTCATTTATAATAAAAGAGGTGCAAGAGTGAGCCCCTAACCATGGGCTGCAGTGGTTGTATCACATACCACACCACCCAGAAGCAAATGGCCTGAGAGTATTGGAAGAACCTATTGACAGCATAGATGATGTGCCTTGAGGATCCAGGATGTCAGGTTTCTATCTTATAATACATAACACTCCTTAGCTTATACCCTTTATGTGGCACTCTGTTTTCACTAGGAAGAACACATGGTTTCAGCAACCAAGTGACGAAAGCAGAAGCGGCCCTCCTTTCCATCCCTTCAAAAGACCACTTGGAGAATTTGTTCTTTACTCACCTACAGCTGCACACTCTGTAAGGTTCTGGACTTTAAAGAAGGAGCATTCCCACCAAGGCAAAGAGAAAAGTCCCATTGAAATTTTAGTTATAAGCTTTACCAGGGCATTTAAAAATTCTTGTAGTCAGGAACCAGCTGAGGAGTTAGCAGAATGACAGGGGAAACTGACTCTGATCGTCAGGAGTTCGGAATGCTGTTATGCAACGAGGAAAGGGAAGATTATGTTTGACTTTCAGGATATCTGCATGAACTCTTGGAACTCCATTGTCCAGTTTTGATGGAGAAGTTTAGGAACTTCCGACTAAGAGTCGTGATAGTCAGGTATTCAGATTCCTGATGATGAAACTACCAGAACAATGTCGGGTGAACTGGTTTATTATTTTAGCTAAGTAAAATATTAAGTCGTATCACTAAGGTCATGCACCATATAAGACTGATTAAATTGTGTACACAAATTGTTTCAGACTTCTTCTTGAACATCATCATACAGGAGAAATAGTTGAATGTCCTTGACTTTGTAACTTTGTATATTAGTGTAGCTTTCTTATTTGGCTGCAACTAATAATCAGAGTTGAAATCATTCAGTGGCCTCAAGCCTAAGTTAATATCCATAATGTTAATCTTTCCCTTTCCATTTACGTGAAATAAGTTTGATTCTGGAAACAAATTTTATAATTGTTAAAAGTCATTTTATATTACTGTGTTCAGTATTTTTATAAAATTTCCTAATTATTTTAAGAACAACTTGTTTGAAGGATAAAGTTGAACACAAATATCTGTGGGGCAAGGAGGAAGTTTTTCCTGCTTAATGCTTATCTTAAAATGGAACAGATGTGATGAAATGAAAGTTAAAAGAAAATAGAGTTAAATCACTTAGTATCGATGCCAGATCTTCCACGACCTTTAACGGGTTCCATTACATCCTACAAGCTTGCTTGCCACCTCTACAAATCTGAAGGTCAATTGTTAATTGTGTATATTTATTGTGGGCCTTTTAAAATGTAATTACGCTGTTCTCCCATTATAACTGAAAGTTCTGAAAGTTTAATTCTTTGAGGAAGCATTCTCAAATTATTCAAATAAATGTTTATTATTTACCCCTCCATCATTTAATTTAGAGACAGATTTTTTCTAGAGAAAAAAATGGGGTTTTTTTTGTAGCAAAACTGTACATATATATAATTCTTACAATAAAATAGCTCGTAGATTGCTGTACATATATATATATAACATACTATTTAGTGGTATGCAGTGATTAGCTTTTATCAAAGCATGTATATGTTGCATATTTTATGGCCAAACCATAAATTGTTACAGTTGTTTTAGTGGATCAGGTCAATGATGTTAAAAAGAAATTCATCATATTCAATATCACTGGGAGAGAAAAAAATTCCTGAAGCAGAATTTATATGCTGTATAGCTCCTGCGATCTTTGTAATATTGGCAAGTTCTGAGCTGGAATGTCTTACCAAAGCTGTATTTTGTGTACAAATTACAATCTGAGCAAAATTTAATTGATAATTTTACTATTACAGTAAGTTCCATCTGCAATAAAAAATAAAGAAAACAAACTGTTGGAAGTAACATGCTAATGTTTCTGACCGTTATGTAAGTATGTTTTACTTTTGCTACCCTGAAGGAAAGACATCAGTTGAACAGCATCATTTACAATAAAAATATCAACCGATGTGAATCGTGAATTAAATGAGAAAATAACCCAACATAAAAAATGATTTTTGTTTTTCCAATTTTCTAAATAGGTTTCATTTTTCTTATATTGTTCACATTTATGCCTTATTGATAGCCCTGATTTATGAAATAAACATTTCATTCATTTTTCACAGGTAAGATAATATGAATACTTGTTATTACTGTTCATGCGTATTGTAGCTGGAAGCCCCATCATCTAATAAAAATAATACACAATAAAAAGAAAAAATATTGATAATTTTTTTCCATATAAAATAGTAGAGAAAGTAGAAATATTATTTCTTAAATAATTTTGTCAGAAATTTTAAAAAGTGTGGCAAGTAGTGAAAAATGATGGTAGAGAGATAAGGGGAAAGGCAGGTCACCAAAAGCCTTGTACTGTCGTACTAAGGGCTTTGATTGTGTGACCTGGAAAAACAGTGGAAAGTTATAACCCATATGAGTGACAAGGTAAGATTTATATTACAGCAGGACCACTCTGGATGCCTTGTTAACAGTAAAGGGCAGAGGAGCAGAGCAGAAGCAGTAAGACAATTTAGGAGGCTACTGATGAAATTCAAGGAGATAATAAAGGCATGGGCAAGAATAGTGTCCTTCGATTATAGTACTAAATAATGTTTGTGCCAAGGTGTATATTCTGAGCATATGCCAGAAGAGAGTTGTCATTAACTCCAAACAGGAAATTGGTAAGAGAAATTATGCTACTGTTTTTTGTTTTGCTTGTTTCTATGTTTCCTTTCTGGCAAAGGTAACAGGAGGATATTAAAATCTTACACTTGAACATGATAGCTTGGAACTGCCTTTTAAACATTCAAGTAGACTTGCTGAGCACACAGCTGGAAAAATGAGCCTGGATTCAGGCAAAAGCTCAGGGCTGGTATATACTTCCAGGAACATCAGAATACGATGGTATTTTTAGTCATGAGACAGAATGAAATCACTTAGGGCAACAGGGCAGACTAATAAATTCTTCAAGGGACTCTTGGGCATGAAAGAGAAACTGAGACTCATATAAATAGGCCAAAGAAGTGAAAGGAAGAAAAAGATAATTTTATGTTCTAAAATCTTTAACACACTTGAATATTAAATGTCTAATTACATTTCAAATAGTTAAATTACATTTTTGTAATAACATTTTCTATCACTGATTGTTTTTCATTTTTGTATTGTGGTAAAATTTAAGTAATATAAAGTTACTATCTTAACCATTTTTAAGTGTATATTTCTGCAGTATTAAATTCTCTCACAATGTTGTGCAACCATCACTACCACTCTTCCTCATAACTCTATTCATCTTGCAAACTGAAACTTTATACCCATTAAACGATAACTACCCATTTCTCCTTCTTCCTAGCCCTTAGCAACACCATCCTGCTTTCTATCCTAAGTACCTCATATCAGTGGCATTATACAGTAGCTGTCTTTTGGGACTGGCTGATTTCACGTAGGATAATGTTCTCAAGGGCCATTCACATTGTAGCATATGTCAGAATTTCGTTCCTTTGTAGAGCTAAACAACATTCCATTTTATGTACGTACTACATTTTGCTTATCCATTTATCCATCAGTGAACACCTGAGTTGCTTCCACTGTTCAGCTATTTTTAATAATGCTGCTATGAAGATAGGTATACAAATACTATCTATTTGAGACCTTGTTTTCAAATCTTTTGGTTATAAACCCACAAGTGTAATTACTGGATAATATGATAATTCTATTTTTAATCTTGAGGAACTACCATACTGTCCCTTATAGCAGCAATACCATTTTACATTTTCACCTACAGTGTACAAAAATTCCAATTTCTCCACATCCTTCCCCACACTTGTCATGTTTTTTTGGTAGTAGCCTATAAGTGTGAAGTGGTATTTCATTGTACTTTTGATTTGCATTTCCCTAATGATTACTGGTATTCGTGTAATGTATAATATTAACAGAATGAAAAAAAGTGATTATCTTATTTGATGCATAAAAAATTAGACAAAATTTAAAACCCTTTCATGATAAAAAGCACTCAACAAACTCATACTATAAGGAAACTACCTCAACATTTAAAAAAGCCACATGTGAAAAGTCCACAGCAAAATCATATGTTACTAGGAAAGAATGAAAACTTTTTCTCTAAGATCAAAAACAAGGTAAGGAGATTCATTTTTGCGCTTTTGTTCAACACAGTACTAGAAATTCTAGCCAGAGCAATTCCACAAGGGGGGGGGAATAAAAGCACCCCTCCCCAAAGCATCCAAATTGAAAGAAAGAAAGAAATTATCTCTGTTCACAGATGATATATTATTAAATGCAGAAAATCTAAATATTAAAAAACCCAGAATGTTAGAGCTAATAAATAAATTCAGCAAGACAGCAGGATACAAAAAGTCAACACACAAAAATTAGCTGCATTTCTATACACTAATAATAAACAATCTGAAACTGAAAAGGATATTACAATAACAGTTCTATTCAAAATTGTATCAAAACGAATACAATACATAGGAATAAACTAAGAAGAAGAAAGACTCATAAAATGAAGAAAACAAAACATTGTAGAAAGAAATTAAAGATGATGAATAAATGGAAGCACAACCCATGTCCATCGATTGGAAGACCCAATATTGTTAAAAAGTCAATTCCACCCAAAGAAATCTACTGATACAATGTAATTTCTATCAATATCCCAATTATTATTTTTATTTTTTTCAGAAATACAAAAACCCATCCTAAGATTCATATGGAATCTTAAGGGACCCTGAATATCCAAGACAATATTGAAAAAGAAGAAACCTAGGGATGCACTCTTCACAAAGCTACAGTAATCAAAACAGTGTAGCACTGGCATAAATATAGACATGCAGACCACTGGAATAGAATAGAGCACCCAGAAATAAACCCTTGCCTTTATGGCCAAAAGTTTCCAACAGGAGTAACAAGACCATTCAATAGGGAAAGGAAATTCTTTTCAACCAATAGTGCTGGGAAAACTAGATATCCACATCTAAATAAATGAAATTGGACCCTTATCTAAAGCCATATACAAAAATTAACTCATAACGGGTCAAAAACCTAAATGTAAGATTTAGATCTATAAAATTCCTAGAAGACAACATAGAGCAAATATGTCATGACATTGGGTTTGGCAAAGATTTCTTGGCTATAACACAGAAGGCAGAGGTAACAAAAAAAATAGACAGATTGGATTTCATCAAAAGACAATATCAACAGAGTAAACAGCCCACATAATAAGAGAAAATATTTGCAAATCCTATCTGATAATGAATTAATATCCAGAATATATATAGAACTCCTAAAACTCAAACACAACCAAAAAACCTGATGCAAAAATGTTCTTCAAAGAACATATAGAAATAGGCAATAAATAGCACTTTAAGAGAAGCTAAACATCACTAATTTTTGATAAAACATTTTTTACTCTAAACCCAAGTAATTTATTTAATAAAAAGATATCATCTTATTTTTCTTCTTAAAAAAATTCATTTTTTAGCCATTATAGTATGTATTGTCTAAAAGCTGAAAGAATCTGGGAAAACTGTCATAAATCTCTGTCTAATAAATATGTCTAATAAGTTCTGTTTTTATGATGTTAAATAAAGTCCATTTCTGCAATTTATATTGTTAAGTTAATGTCAGAATATATTATTGTTTAATTACTTCATACTAAAATTTGAATTGTCAATATTCCACCAACAACTATACAGTTTGAAAGTAACAAGGAGAAACAGTGTGCCAATAATTTTAAAATTTATGTGACTAAACTCACTAAAGTAAAAAAAGACTCCATCAGTTATTTTTTAATATTTTTCTTTTTATGGATTAATAATAATCCTTTACTGGTTTTGATTTTTAAAAACGTTTCCTGCTAATACAATTATATAGACTAAATTCCTAATGACTAGGATTTTTACAGTGTTTCTTTTCCCATTCCTGGCAGTAACTGAAGTATTGCCAACTCTGAGTAAAGGTCATTTTACTTCTTATATCATATACGGTAACATATTGTACAATTTATACCTGTAGGCAGTTTTAAATTACGTGATATTCAAAGGTGAAAAATTTGTGACAGTTAAGGTAGGTATTAGTTTGTCATGTTTGCAGCACAATTTAACTAACTGAAATTAATATGATTATTTTTTTTTAAAGCTCAGGAGATCCAGAAAACTCTAACATCATTCTGTTGTTCACCTATTCCCGTAACTTTAGAGCACTTACAGTTTTATGGACAGTTAATTTATAATAGTAATAAAACTGTTTGATAGTGAATCCTAATTTTAGTTGAAATAAATGCCAAATCAATAATCTTAAATTTAAGGAATCTAACCTTGAGCAGCATATAGGATCAGCAGTCTAGACTTCTATGCAGATATAGGTAACATCCCTTTGACCACTTGTAATGTCTTCACACAACACCATATATTGGAAAAATAAATTATTAAGTTCATTTTATTAAATATCAAAGAAAAGTTTTAAGTACTTATGCATCAGAAGTGACCAATAGTTGCATAAACTTGAAATATAATGCTTCAGATTTTGACACAGGCTTTACAGTGATTCTTAAGTTAAGTGATTTGTATTTATTGCAACATAATTGGTTACACATATTTGTGGGGTACAGAGTAGACTATCAGTATTTGTGCACAATATGTGATGATCAAATCAGTATTATTATCATGTTCATTATTACAAAATGCAATTATTCTTCATGTAAGTTAGATGATTTTTTGTTGTTGTTTGTATGTTAAGCTTTACTAGAGAAATAAATATTTTGTAGGTATATGTTGATATGTTATAAACTACACTTATGTTAAATAAGTATTTCTACATATATTAGAAAGTAGATCTTTTGGCAGTGACACAAGGTTATAATATATTTCAGAAATATGTTACTCCATCTTTCTTTTATTTTTTTCTGTCTGACCTTAAAAAAGATTCTTTTGTTGGGAAGTAAGAGAAATACCAGGGAGAATACAACCATTTATTGAGCAATCATGAGCCCTTCTTATTTATTCTCATGTCACATGGGTATCACAAAGCAGGACACATGGAAAACAAAAATAGCACAAAGCTATATTCAAAGAATGACTCACTTTTAGTCCCCTTCACAGAGTAAAACATGGAACAGAGTTGTATACCCCACAATCTTTCAAGGCTTAATCCTGATGTCTACCACTTATTCTGTGAAGTAGAAAGCAGAAATAGTTACTAGAAATGAGGCGGTGTGCTACACAAGAGGGAATTTGAAGGTTATTTTAGTATGCAGGGCATATTCACTGGGAAAAAATAGGAAGGTCATTAGAAAAAAATATAGTACTTTTAAACTGCAAGTAAAATTTTTACAAATTGAGATGTGTTATCAAGTTGCTTAGAAAAGGTGACCTTGGAGCAAAGACTGGAAGAGGGTGAAGAATCAAGTGGTATGGAAAGTGTGGGGATGAGCAGGTAAATGATATTGACACCTCAAAATATTTGTTCATCAATCAATGTGATAGACAACATGAGTTCTCTGTAAGAAATGATGATTTATTATGCAGTTGTGTTTCACAAAATCAGGTGGAAAAAATGTCAATGGTAAATTCACAAATTTGATAACAGAAAGGTAGAAATGAGCATAAAATTCCTTACCATGGCCAGATTCCATCTTAGTAAACAGGAATCACAGACATTGATCATAGACATTGATTGCATCTTAATAAACAGAGATCATAAATCATTTTGGCCAGCTAAAAAGGAGGATTTGGGGTGAGATAAATGTGTTAAGAAAGTAAAACAACCTCCCATATTAAACCAATAAAATTATTTTTCTTATCTTTAAGGTATTTTACAAGGTAATGCTCTATGTCTAGTTTTCTTTACATGAAGAGAATGGGTTACGGACATTCAGACTTTGTCAAAAAGCACTTAGAAGCTGCATTTTGTTCAAACGGGGAGTATAATTGGGACAGATTCTTTGGTAAGAGAGTGATCAACAAAACCTGCTACGCACTCAGTGTATATAGCATACTAAAGGACAGATCAAAATCCCCTAAATAGATGAACAGTTTTCAGAATAGCTGCTTCCCTGAAAATTGTGTGGGGATCAGATTTGTGACTGCCGTCTTATAAGGAACAAATCAAACACCATCTCTTCCTTGAAGACACACACATTTGAAAATGGTATTGTGTTTCACTCAGTTTCAGGAGCACTTTGACTTCTCTGATAACATTGTTAATTCGTCTTTTATTTTGGGTGATTTATGTCTCCTCTTGATTTACAGATGTAACACTCTTTAGAACAGGGACCAAACTGCTTACTTTTCTGTTTTGCTTAGGGCCCAGCAATATGTTTTGCTCACTTAAACATCCATTAAATATTATTAATTGGATTAGATATAATTTGGTTTTAAATGTATTACAATTATTAAATACTTAAAATATTTTATCTTTTTAAACATAAATCAGCAAATTACTCCATATTTCTAGTGTGTGTGTGTGCACACACGAGCCAGTATGTTTTTTGTGTTTCATATTTGCTAGACAAGAGAACCCCTGCCCTTGTGTATAGAAGCTTTTCTAACAGGTAATGTTAATGTGAACTGAAGGAAATATGATCTCCTCTTTTTTAATATCTAAAATTTGAGGAAGGTATCTATGTTTCCACATTACTGAAGTCTATTTCTCTATAGACTGTGTTAGGTTATTCATTACAAAACTCCGATGAAACATAACAATACATTATATCATGTACAGGTGTTTTTAGAATTGCCTGACAGACAGCCACTATCAGGTCTTATTATGTTGCAGCTGGCAAGGAAAGTCTAGACATTAATGACCGAACCCATTACAATGGCCTAAATTCTAAACAAGATGTGCATGTTAGAGAGTATTAGATAACTGCTACTTTGATGTGGTGCTCAATGAGTAACCCACAAGAGCTATAATGTTTACATTGCATAATGATAAAATAAAAATAAATAAATAAATAAAATATTATTTATATTGGGGGAAAAAAAGAATCATTTTTTCCTCTACTGCTACCTTCTTCTTAGTCTGTGGCCAAGCATGTTCTTGGCTACTAAAGAAGCTATATGTGTTTACATCTGAGCTATAAAAAGCAACTCCTTATTCTCTCACGTACAGAAGATATTGTCCCTGTCTCTGATGCCATTTAAAAAATCTAGAAATAGTTTAAAATGCTTGATCTGTGCCACAAGTAATCTAAGTAATCTGTGGGTGTCCAATACATATTTGCAGAAGTATTCTAATAACTAATAATAAAAAATTTGGTATAGAAACATGCTATGATATCATAGTGTGCTCCTATTACGTGATTATTTGATGAATAGTATGTACTGTGTAGTTTCCAATATGTATATTATATAATATAATTTCATGATGTATTCATTTCAAAAAATGTTTTATATGAGGTTCATAGAAAAACAGTGTTATTCTACTTATAGTTTTTAAACGAGTATTTCTATTAAGGTCTGTTTACTTATAAAGACACTTATTACCTATTATGCACAATACTAGTTGTAAATATTTATATCATCTCTGTGCCATTAAAGAAGAAATAAACAGCGATGCTGCCTTTGATTCTCCTAGTAGAGCAATGCTTCTTAACCAAGTTGAAGCGTATGAGAGTCCAGTAGAAAGATGGTTTTGTTTTTTTCATAACTCACTGACTGTGATGCCGTCTCCCATTTCCCCTTTCAGGATGTTGATAACCCTCCAGTATCAGCCATGTGCATTAGGAATATGTTAGAGGTGACTCATTCCCCTTCTCATTGGCTCCCTTCCCATTGAGAGGCTCTGCTATATAGTTCTATTCCATGATATCAGTACATACTGATAAATGTAATTGGAAATGACTCTCCTCCTTCCCTCTGCCACTTGCCCTTTATTTACTGTTATATTGTGGAAAATGTCTGACGTAGAAACATTCCTCTTATGTCAAATTCCCTCCTGTTCCTGCATTGTTGAAAGGTTAGCAATCCTGGACTCAAACCCCAGGAAAAAAATTAGGGCTCACCTTTTAGGTCTCTCATAAGCAGTAATTCAAGAGCTTGTCGAGTTGAACCAAGACATGGAAGTATTAAGATGCGATTTGGTAGTAAAACTAGCAATATTTGTAGAATAATGCACATTTTATTTTAGAGTACAGCTAAGAAATTTAAGTAAAGTATCTACTTATGTACAAGCCAGAGCATCTATGAAATGATCTTAAAGTGTTCAATCAACCTCTGCCATTTCCTTCTGTATCAACTATATCCAAGGGATCAAATATTTTTTTTAAAAGAAACGTTTTTCTAGAGTTCACATTTTGCAGACATAAATACTATAACGCTTCTGCATTATTATAGATGAGAAATGCCAAAAACTCAAATATACATAATCTTAACTAATATAGCTATCAATTTTGAGAATTAAAGAATATAATGGTCTATATCTATGGTTTGAGTGAAATTAGATTATTATCTGAACTATCAATTTTAGCCAATGTTTTGTTGTAATCATTTGTTAAATGCTTAGGCAGGATGGCTCACTGAATCTGTTTAGGAGATATATATATATATTAAAATATATTAATGAATATGTCTCTCTGTCTGGGAAAGACTGACAAAAATTTTAGATTATAATATCATAACAATATAATTGAGATGATGTAGAAATACATTTTACTAAAACAGAACATTTTATTAAAATACAAAATGCATTTGGGTAAAAAATTGTCGACTCTATATTGAAAGAACAACTCAACTACATGAGTGCCAAATGAGATAAATTTTAGAAAATATAACCATTCTGTGAGCACACATATCTTGATTATTACTGATTGTTCATATTGTTTTGAGAGCATGCTAAATAATCTAACTTATGATGGTTAGGAAATATGTATAAACACATATATTAAGATGATATTATTATGTTCCCTCTATTTCAATGGCTTTATGTGAATATAAGTGTGTGAAGACTCTTGTGGATGAGGAGCAGGGGGATATGTCTGTGCCTGATATTTAGGAAAAGAGATAGGTATGTTCATTGTGAAGGGGCTGGAAGTTCAGAATGAGTATGGGTTATTTATTTAATGTTTTTTTAATTTTAACCATAATAGTCTTCAAGTTTCTCCTCAGATATTTAATGAAATCTTGTGAGGTGAGTTAATGAAATTCCATTAGCGTAAATTGATTTGTGTGAGAACTAATTTTTTCTCTGAAAAATAGGTATAGATGCTGTTTCTACTTCAATCTGTGGTGGGAAAGATTGCTTTGTATTGTCCCTCTGCTAGTAGTTAGAAAAAACAGACGAAATATAAAAACCTGCAAACAATCCATTTGATTGCATCAGTTAGCTAACAATGTAGTGAGAATTTGCCTGGCTGAGACTGGGGGAGAAAAAGAAGGAACACAGAATGTAGCTCAGCCTATGATTTGATTTTTTTCCTAAAGATAACAGCTGATTCTTAAATTTTAAGAGGCCAGGTAGTTGAGCAAAATATGTTAGTAGCACACTGAACAGAATTAGCTGGCGGGGTAAAAAATTGGAAATCATGGGCCGAGCCCGTGGCGCTCTTGGTAGAGTGCTGCGCTGGGAGCGCGGCGACGCTCCCGCCGCGGGTTCGGATCCTATATAGGACGGACCGGTTCACTCACTGGCTGAGTGCCGGTCACGAAAAAACGACAAAAAAAAAAAAAAAAAAAAAAAAAAAAATTGGAAATCAGCGCATACCAAAAAGAGGAGCCTTTTAACCAATCCATTTTTCGGTATAAAACATGGCATAAAGCCCAGTTTTGAAACATCTTGCTTTTTGCTATAAGGCAGAGGTTGACAAACTATGACCCTTTAGCCAAACTGGGCCCACCACCTGTTTGTGAACAGTCCATAAGATGAGATATATTTTTACATTTTTAAATATAAAATGTAAAATGACAATTAGCCTTTTGGCAAAAACAGCTCGTCAGAGAGTTCAAGAAATTATTTCTTGGCCCACAAGGCCTAAAATATTTACTATCTGATTCTTTACATAGAAAATTTGCTGACTCCTGTTTCATAATGATTGTGATTGCAAATGCTGGATGCCTGCCAGAAGCAAAAATATAGAGGCGATAATACAATTCAAAGTTTCAGATAATTTCTACCTATTCTTCACATA
Organism: Cynocephalus volans; assembly: GCF_027409185.1. Lineage (NCBI taxonomy): Eukaryota > Metazoa > Chordata > Mammalia > Dermoptera > Cynocephalidae > Cynocephalus > Cynocephalus volans. The sequence continues at coordinate 148,343,577 of NC_084467.1, forward strand.
AAAATGTTTGCCGCTTAACCAAGAGTGAAGAGAAAATATGTAGACTGTACTGACTGTAAACCACAAGGAGATACAGAAACATATCCAAAGTAGATGCAGATAATGTAATTATCAAACACAAACTAAAAGAGCCCTGGTTAACATATACAAGGTATTGAAAGACAAAATGGAATATTTGGCAGAAAACCAGAAATGAAAAAATAAATAAATAAATAAATGACTGAAATTTCAAGAATTGAATTTAAGAACTCAGTAAATATGCTTAGCAGCTTACTGGACAAAGCTTTAAAGATAATAAGCTAAAAGATATATCAAATAAAGTATCTTATTAAACCATGAAGAAGCAGAAATAGAGAAAAGGTGGAAAGGAATGACAGATTTAAGATGTATCACATAAATGTGATTGAAGTTCTAAAAGGAAGGAAAGGACAGAGAATGTAATGGGAATATTCTTAAGAGCTAATAGCTGAGAATTTCTCAAACACTGAAGAAAGATGTCAAGCTATTGGTTCAGATCCGTTATGAAAAACAAACAGGATAATCAAACAAAATCACCCCTAGGTCATTGGAGTAAAACTGATGAGGAAAAAATAAAGGAAAAGTATAAATAATGAGTAGTGAAAATAAGCATATATTAATTTCAAAGGCGAGCACTTCAATTGAGACTGACTTATAAAATAAAAATACTAGAAGTCAGGGAAAATGTGAATATAAAGTCCTTGAAGAAAGAACTAACAAACTATAATTTTATTTCCAGATAGTAAAGTGATCTGATGACTGATTTCAGCTTCAAAAAAAGGTATACTAGTTTTTTTTGGACCAAACCTCCATAAAAAAATAAGAAAAGCCATTTAATGTTTTTTTATAAACAGAAAACATGATAGATATACCAAAACAGTGAGACTATGAGGAAACAGTATATAAGAAAGGGAGAAAGCACAGAGATGTGAGTGCAATATTTACCCTTTTTTTCCTTCATATTAATGACCACAACTGTCAATTTTCATTTTATTTTATTTTTTATTGAATCATAATTGATTGTACATACCTGTGGGGTAACTGAATATCAATATCAATATAGCATTGAATATCAATACCTGTATATAATATGTGATGCTCAAATAAGGATAATTAGTATATTCAATATTATACAATGTAATCATTTTTGTGGCTTTTCATGAATTTCTTGCTACTCCCCTTCCCCTCCCCTTTTCCCACCTCTGTTGGTCTCAGTTCTGTTCTCACCTTTTGAAAGTTCAACAAATTATTGTGATCATATGATAGATGATTGGATAAGGAAATTGTGGTATATATACACAATGGAATACTACTCAACCATAAAAAAGAATGAAATTCTACAATTTACAGAAACATGAATGGGCCTGGAGAAAATTATTCCAGGTGAAACAACCCAGGAACAGAAAGAAAAATACCGCATATTCTCACTCATAACCAGGAACTGAATAAATAAATAAATGAACAATAAAGAGAGACAGAGAAAAAGAAAGCAACAACAATCACCATAATATGTTGAACTTTTAGAAAACTAGGGGTGGAAAAGGGGAGGGTAGGGGGGATGAAGAGGGCTAATGAGGAATTGGAAAATGGACCCAAAGAATGATGATGTATTGTAATGATGAATAAGCTAACTATACTGATCTAAGCTATCTAAGAATAGAACAACAACATAAATAAACTAAAAAGCTTCTTCTTAGATTTATTTAGTGATTGAAAACACTGGCTAAGAGTCTGAGATGTGAAGGAATTCAGGACTCCTCAGACCAGCTATCATTAAACAAGCTACTTCAGCTCACAATCTCAGAACCTTTTTCTAATGACCTTTACTCTAAGGCTTGCCTTTGGGTTCTCATGGAATGCTTTGCTCAATTTCATCTGCTCAGAATTAGGGGAATGTATCCAGTTCTTGATTGGTGACAGATGACCACTGTTCAAAGTCTAGAGATATAAAGTTTCAAAAGCACCATCCTTATGAACCTTCCAGTACTCAAGGGATCTTATTTTAAAACTGTTTCTCTTCCAGGCCAATCACCTTCTTCCTCTACTTACATAATGACCTTTACATTGTATACATGTTGAGATCTGTTTATTCTACATCTGAGGTTTTTCTTTTTTCCTCGCAGAGGAATATAACTAACTTTTTACAATTAAAATTTCATGTCTGTCTGAAGCTGGTTCCTCTTTATTTAATGTTCCCCTGCCTCTCTTTTTCTATCTCTTGTGAAACATCAAAGATTAAGTGATCAAAGAAAATCACTCAGTTGTTACGTGTGCACACTCTAGCAATATCTACTCCATATAAACAGTGTACTCCAGATTAAAACTCTAGCAGTATATACTCCAAATAAAATGTCCCCAAAACAGACATTTTTAGTCAAAAGTGTCTAAACAAAACAACAAGAAATTAAATTCTGTTTTTTTAATGTGTACAAAAATGTACATATATAATACCCTTTTAAAATTTGTTATTAGGTATTTAAAAACGTTTAGTTTTTGTAACAAAAACATTTGGGCATGATTTGGAATTTTTAAAAATTGTTTTAACAAAAAATGTCAACACAATATTTCAATTTGTTCCAAATAGGCTAAATATTTTTATGACTTAAATGTATCACATTCTCTACACTGGTTTTATAAGTTAAGCTAGTTACTATTGCTTCTATAACTTTTATAAATTTAAAAATCATATATAAAAATAATTCTTCTTTAAGGGTTTGAAAGAATTCAGTTGTAAAGCCATCCCGTCCTCGGCTTCTCTTTGTTGGAAGATTTCTGATTATTGCTTCAATCTCATTGTTCGTTATTGGTCTGTTCAGGTTTTCTATCTCTTCTTGGTTCAGTCTAGGTGGTTTGTATCTATCCATTTCCTCCAGGTTTTCGTATTTATTGGCATACAGTTGTTTGTTAATCTCTAATGATTCTTCATATTTCTGTGGTATTGGTTGTAATGTCTCCCTTTTCATTTCTGATTTTTATTATTTGGATCTTCTTTCTTCTTTTTCTCTTGTTGACCTAGCTAATGGTTTGTCTATTTTATTTACCTTCTCAAAAAACTAACTTTTTGTTTCATTGATCTTTTGAATTGTTTTTTGTATCTCTATTTCATTTAGTTCTGCCCTGATCTTGATGATTTCTTTCTTTCTACTACTTTTGGGATTATACTGCTGTTTTTCTAGTTCATTGAGGCATAGTATTAGGCCATTTATTTGAAATCTTTCCACTCTTTTGATATAAGCATTTATCACAATAAACTTCCTTCTTAATACTGCTTTTGCAGTATGCCATAGGTTTTGGTATAATGTATCTTTATTAGTTTCAATAAATTTTTTGATTTCCTGTTTAATTTCGTCTTGGACCCATAGGTTGTTCGGGAGTCTGTTGTTCAGTTTCCATGCGCTTCGGTAGTTTCCAGAATTTTGCTTGTTATTGTTGTCCAGTTTTAATCCATTGTGGTCTGAAAAGATACTTGGGATGATTTCAGTTTTTTTTTAATTTGCTGAGACTTGATTTGTGACCTAGTATGTGGTCTACCCTGGAGAGTGTTCCATGTGCTGATGAGAAGAATGTAAATTCTATAGTTGTTGGATAAATGTTCAGTAGATATCTGCCAGGTCCAATTGGTCTAAGGTATAGTTTAAATCCTGTGTTCCTTTTTTGATTTGTTGTCTGAAAGATCTGTCTAACACTGAGAGAGGGAGAGAAATGCAAATCAAAACCACATTGAAATATCATCTCACCCCAGTTAGACTGGCTATTATTAAAAAGAACAATAGCAAATGCTGGTAAGGATGCAGGGAAAGGGGAACTCTTCTGCACTGTTGCTGGGACTGTAAATTAGCACAGCCATTATAAAAAAAACAGTATGGAGGTTTCTCAAGCAACTACAGATAAAGCTACCATATGATCCAGCAATCCCACTACTAGGTACATATCCAAAGGAATGGAGATCATCATGTGACAGGGATACCTGTTCGCCCATGTTCATTGCAGCTCTATTTACAATAGTCAAAATATGGAACCATCCTAAGTGTCCATTGACAGATCACTGGATAAAGAAAATGTGGTACATATACACAATGGAATACTACTTAGCCATGAAAAAGAATGGAATTCTGCCAATTGCAACAATGAATCTGGAGAAAATTATATTAAGTGAAATAAGCCAAAGAAACAGAAATACCACATATTCTCACTCATAACTGGTTGCTCAGGAGGAAGGAAGGGAAATAAGGATGGGGGGAAGGAAGGAAAAAAGCAAGTAATGAAGGAAAGAAAGAAAGAAAAGATCACAACAGTATGTTGAACTTTCAGAAGGAGAGAACAAACCTAAAATACTAGAGACGAGGGTGAGGAGTAAAGGGGTTTGGGAAGTGATAGGTCTGGTAAAGGGCATAAAGAAGTACCATGATTTGTAAGAATGAGTATACTAATAATAAATAAAAAAATTAATAAAAAATACATCAAAAACATATCTACAGAAAAAAATATATGTATAAATTATTTTTAAATAAGTAGAATTATACTAATGGATTTCTTTTAAAAAGTTTAATTTTATGAATTATTACAATGCCTAAAATAACAATAATTTCACATTAATGAGTAAGCTAAATTAAAATTTACAGATCTTTAACTAAATTTAACACAGTAACAAATTAATAAGTTATATGTGGATAACTAGATAGATTCTAAGTAAGGAACAGATACAAACCACTGGTCAATAAACGTAATTTTACCTATTACTTCCTAAAATATCAATAGATTAACAAGTATATACATGAGGTTTAGGAAATATAATTACAAACAAAATCTTCTGCCAACCCAGAAAACCTCTCTATTAATGTAAAAGGGGAACAAGTTTCTGAATGAATAATCATTAAACCAGAATGTGATGATTAAACCAGCATCACATGCAATCCACTGAGAGATTGTGTTGTGGTTTAATGTTTGTCCACTCCAAAACTCATGTCAAAATTTAAATTGTCACTGGAATAATATTAGGATGTTGGACCTTTAAGAGGTTATCAGATCATGAGGGCGCCACACTCATACACGAGATCGGTGCCTTTATAAAAAGGTGAGTTCGTCTCCTCTTGCTCTTTAGTTTTGTTCTTCCGCTCTCTGTCATGTGAGAAACAGCTTTCCTCCCCCTCCAGAGGATGCACCTTTCAAGGCACCATCTTGGAAGCAGAGATTTGGCCCTTACCAGACACCAAACCTGCTGGTGCTTTGATCTTGGATTTCTCAGTTTCCAGAACTGTGAGAAATAAATCACTGTTCTTTATAAATTACTTCATCTCAGGTATTCTGTTATAGCAGCAAGAAACTAATATTGCAAAGACAGAAAGAAACCCCACCCTTTTATATAACCAATCATGTGCAACCCATTTCATACATGTTCTTAAATGATAACTAATGGTCAAGTAAGAAAATCTGACAGCAGTATTAGTCAAATGTAGTTCATTCTAAATTAACCTGGCAATTAGGGAAGTCCCACCTGCATTTGCTAATTACTTTTATCCAAAGGAAATCAAAAGTTTTCATATCGTTAAGAGAGAAGATAGGTCTTTTAACTTGGAACCAGGCACAAGCTGAAGTTAGACTGCTCCTACCCTCCCATAGAAGTGGGGAGATTGGGAATCTATCTTCTTTGATGACTGCATCTCATTTTTCTCAAGCCCTCAGGCCCTTGAGAAAAACACATTCATGGACAGTGAAGATAATAGGAGAGCTGTTTTGTTTTTAAATAGGCTTAAATACATCTGAAAGGGGCAGAGAAAGAATTTATAATCACAAGTTTTCTAAAGTAAATGCTGTAAGGGAAATCTGTAGGGATGTCTCTTACCTTTCTTACTCTAGGGGAAATCAATATTTTGGAGGCATTTGTTTTTACCTTTACAATATCATCCCTTTGTTAGAACAGAATAGTAATAGTATTTTTTTTATTTTTAATTGACAAATAATAATTAAAGTTTCTCTCTTTTACTCAGATGATTGTGTTGATGACAAAACAGTACTAACCAAGTCAATAGGGACTATGATATAGAAATTATTCTGTTAGGTAACCTCCATAATCCAGTTAAATTTATTTTAATCCCTTTTAAAATCTTCTTACCCATTTCCTTCTGTAAAGCATATTTTAAATAATATAAACAAAAATTATTGTATTAAAAGTGGACACGTAAGTTTGGGGTCTGCCATATTTCAATAGCAGCTTTTGCAGTTCCGTCAGCAAAATCATTGTCTTTAGAAATTTAACCACTTTGGCCTGTGGGAAATCTATGATAAGTTACTGATGCATAGATAGTTGGAAAGCCTATAGCAAAATATCAACATTCTGTACTTACCTATCACCATATGAAAAGTGAGAAATTCTCAAGGAAATTACAGAATAAATAGCACCAGTTCCCACTTCTAAGATTTCCTAAATCTGTCCATTTTAAACCATTTGACAATTGCTCTCTAACTTTCTGGGCTTTTGATTCCCCTTTTCCGGCAATTTCTGAAATTTCCTGAGTCTCTTTCTACAATCCATCTTCAAATATCCCATCTTCTTGCAATAATGACATACAGTTTCCCTTCTCATTTTATTCTCTTTCTAAGTTGTCCAGATTAGGAGTTGCTTTCCTTATCAAAAACTTCTAACTGAGCACCTAACACAGAAGTTTTAAATTTCTTCTTTTCCTTTTTGTCTTTCTCTAGGTTGTCTCAAATGTAAGTAATACTGCTGAGATTCGAGTACTAGAATGCGCTTGCCATCCTACCACCTTTTCTCTAACTCAAATTTGGGTAGTCTGCAAGAGAGCGGTAAGGCCAGAGGGCATTTTTATCTGCTCTTGGATTCATGCTAATGCACTTTGAGAAAGTCTTGGAAAAAAGCCAATGCACAATAATTGGGGAACTCACCTGTCTTCACGGTACACCACTGCAACCTCTGTAGTGGGAAGGCTTCAAGTATGGCTGTTACACAGGTACCCATCCATGGGTCTCTATCACCCTTAGTTCTTCCATAGTTGTAGGGGAAGGAGGATGGTGGATAGTTGGTTTCAGGGGCCATCATATCTCCTGATGTGGTGATCTTCTCATCCCAACATCCTTGCTCCATCAAAGGAGAAGAATCTACTGGTTGCAGAATTCTACAAAACAGTCAGCATACATCCTGTACATGGTACTGTAAAGTGAAAACACATCATAACATACTTCTGAATATTTCTGGGGTGCAGAGAAAGGATGCCTTTAAGTAAGTAAAACCAGCTGGGGAGGAAGGCAAGTTGATTAGTAAATCTTATAACGTTTTTGTGCCCCTTCCCATGTTAACATCATCAGCTTGACACCATGGTTGTTTGCCTTTTTCCAAGTGACCAGGGGAGCTGTTCTCCAGCCTGCTGCCTTTATGCAGGGACTTAGTCATTTGCCCAAGTTCTCAATTATTCCATGATCATGTTTGTTTATCATGTCTGCTTTCCTAGCTCCGTGGTGTGGATGATAATTAAACTGTGCTAAAACATGAAGACAGTTCAGGGTTAGGCCATGATGCACACAAACCTATGCCCTCAAACAGAGCAGGTAATTCATTACCAGCTAACAAGGTTGTGTCCTCATCTCTCTTTGTGGAGAAATCCACTAATGAAGGGCAATGCTTATATTTTAATAAGCTGTTCAACTAGAAGCTGAAGTGCATTACAGGTGATCTGCAGAAGAAATTGCAAAGACCAAAAGAAATCTTAACGTTTTACGTACCCAAATATATACAACCCTTTTTCATACATGTTCTCAAGATAAACAACTAGTATTCAAGTAATGGGACTTGATAACACCATTTGTCACAAATATTTCAAACTAAACTTACCTGGTAATTAAGGTAGCTACCTGTGTTTGCTGATTGCCCTTATCAAATGAAAACTAATGTTCTGTCTTTATGACAGGAGGTAGGTTTGCAACTTGAAGTCAATGAAAGCTGAAGGTAAGCTCCTAAGCTTCCATGGAAACTGGGAGATAGGGGTGCAGAATTCCTAAATTACAATTCAGTAAGATGGATCCTAGGTTCTTGAGAAAAGATTCCTGGGCTGTAGAACTGGCAAGAGGTTCATTTCACTTTTTAAAGAGTTTACTTAGATCTCAAAGGGTCAGAGAAAAATAATCACAATTACAAGTTTTCTAAAAGAAATTCTCTAAGGAAAGGGAGGTAGGGGGAAAGTCTTCTCTTCTTTCACCAAGAAAACTCATTCTTTTATTTATTTATTTATTTATTAGGTTTTTATTTCCACTCCAATGTCTTTGGGTAATTATATACATCCAAATATGTATACTCATAAATATTTGCTGGTGAAGGAGAGATAAGTTAAACAATTACTGATTTTTTTGTTCACAAGTTTTCTCTTTGGTCTGGAGAAAAGGAATATTATTTCAGTTAATGGTGAATATTAATATAAACAACTTATTTATACTAAGTATAATAATTATAGAGAAACATGAATATATATATATACAGGATAATAGATACGATTTTCTATTTTAAAATATTGCAGCTCATTTAGATGGTAAGTTCAATATGATATACATATTGTTTTATATATATTCAACTATAGTTAAAATATCCAAATTATTATTTATTTATATACTTATATGTGTATGTCTAAATGCATACATATAAAATTATAACAAATCAATTTCTGTCATTATACGAATAAAGTAAAAAAAGGAGTAAAATTAAAATTTCCTCTAATTATTTTATTTTTATTATCAAGTTATTTTAAATATAAGTAATTCATAAAATTATTTTATGTCCAGATTAACAAAGCTTCCTTTTACTAACAAATTATTGTGTTAACCCTCAGTGCTTCTTGACATACTATAAAATAATTTTGAAAAGATTTATTATTTTTGGAAAAAAATGTTTCTTATAATCATTGCTGTTTATTACTCTATATTTTTACAAAGTTTCTATCATATTTTATTTTTAGATATTTATGTGCTATATCTTCATTTGTATATTGTATATCTTCTTTTCCTATTGAATCTATATTTGAGTAAATCTTATTTTAAAAATTATCTTTTACATTTATTTGTAATTATTTGTGGGATATAGTATTTTGTTTCAATACATGCATATCCTGCACAATGTTCACTTACGTAGATAGTATATTTTGTACCCATGAGTCCACTATTTTTTCTCCTTCCCTATCCCGCTACCTGTGGTAATCATTCTACTCTCTACTTTATGAGAACCACTTTTTTCCTTTTTTTTAGATTCCACGTATGAATGACATTATGCGGTATTTGTCTTTTTGTGCCTGACTTACTTCACTTAACATGATGGTTTCCATTTCCGTTCATGTTGCTGCAAATGATAGGATATCATTTTCTTGATAGTTGAGTAGTATGCGATTGTGCATATATACCACAGTTTTTAAATCCATTCATTTAGGTTGGTGGGCATTTTGGTTGATTCCATCTCTTGGCCATTGTGAATACTGCTGTGATGAACATGGGATTTATGATTTTTGATATATTGATTTCATTTTCTTTGGGTTTACACCCAGTGGTGAGATACTTGAGTGGTAGGATAGATCTATTTTCAGTTCTCTGAGGAAACTCCATACTGTTTTCCACAGTGGATGTACCAATTTACACTCCCACCAGCAATGTAGAAGAATTCCATTTTATCCACATCCTCACCAGCTTTTGTTACTTTTTGTCTTGTTAATGATAGCCATGCTAACTGGAGTGAAATGTTATCTCATTGAGGTTTTAATTTACATTTCCCAGATGATTAGAGATGTTGAGCATTTTTTCATATACTGTTGGCTACTTGTACGTCTTCTTTTGATAAATGTCTGTTCAGCTCCTTTGCCCATTTTTCAATTGGGTTATTCGGGTTGTTTTTTTGTTTGTTTGTTTGTTTTTCTATTTAATCATTTAAGTTCCTTGCATATACTCTGGATTTTAGCCCCTTGCCTGAATTATAGTTGGCAAACACTTTCTGCCGTTCTGTAAATTGTCTCTTCACTTTATTGATAGTGTTCCTTACTGTGCAGAGTTTTTTAGTTTAATGTAGTCCCTTTTATGTATTTTTGCTTTAGTTGCCTGTGCCTTTGTAGTCTCACTCAAAAAAGTGCTGCCCAATTCCATTCTGTGTAGCATTTCCCCTATATTTTCTTCTAGTAGTTTCATGGTTTCTAGTATTAAATTTAGGCCTTTGCTCCATTTTGAGATGACTTTTATATATCATGAGAGACAGGGATCTAGTTTTAATCTTCTGCATGTGGATATCCAGTTTTCCTAGCACCATTTGTTGAAAAGGCTGTCCTTTCCCCATTGTATGTTTTTGGCACCTTTGTTGAAAATCAGTTGGCTATAAGTGTGTGTGTTTATTTCAAGTCTCTCTATCCTATTTCATTGGTCAATTTGTCTGTTTTCATTCCAGTACCATGCTGTTTTGGTTACTATACCTGTAAAATTCATTTTGAAATCGGGAAGTGTGATGCCTCTGGCTTTGTTCTTTTTGTTCAAGATTGCTTTCACTCTAAAGGGTCTTTGTGGTTCCATACATTTTTTTTTCTGTTTCTGTAAAGAATGTCATTGGTATTTTGATAGGGATTGCATTGAATGTTCAGATTGCTTTGGATAATATGGGCATTTAGATGATATTAATTATTCTGACCCATGAACATGGGATATCTTTCCATTTATTTGTGTCCTCTTTGATTTTTTTCACCAGTATTTTAGTTTTCTTTGTAGAGGTGTTTCATCTCCTTGGTTAAATTTACTTCCAGGTATTTAATTTTTCTGACAGCTATGGTGAATGGGGTTACTTTCTTGATTTCTTCTTTGGCTATATATATGTTTTTTTGATAGAAAGGATATTGATTTTAGTGTGCGGATAGAAAGGATATTGATTTTAGTGTGTTGATTTTGTATCTTGCCACTTTCCTGAATTCATTTATTAGTTTCAGTAATTTTCTGGTGGAGTTTTTAGGGTTTTCTATGTATGGGATATGTTATCTTCAAGTAAGAATAGTTCCGCTTCCTCCTTTCTGATTTGAATGCCTTTTCTTGCTTTCTCTTGCCTTACAGCATAGGCTAGAACCTCTAGTACTACACTGAATAAGAGTGGAGAAAGTGAGCACCCTTGTCTTTTTCCAGATCTTAGAGGAAAAGCTTCCATGAATAATGAGACTGAAGCATAATAAGTCTTCCAACAAAGAAAATCCAGGATCAGAAAGCATCACTGTTGAATTCTACCAAACATTTAAAGAACTAAAACCAATTCTTCTCAAGCTCTTCCAAAAAATTTAAGAGGAAGGAATACTTCCAAACTCCTTCTATGAGGCCAGCATCACCCTCATACCAAAACCGGAAAAAAGACACCACAAAAAAGAAAACTACAGACCAATATCCCTAAAGAGCATAGACTGCAAGATCCTCAACAAAATACTAGCAAACAGAATCCAGCAACATATTTAAAAGAGTATACACCATGATCAAGATGGATTCATCCCAGGGATGGAAGGATGGTTCCAACTATGCAAATCCATAAATGTGATACCTTGTCGGGTCCGCCGCCAGCCAACCCGAACAGCCCTTAGCCTCGTTTCTTTTGGTGGGCGAGCGAATGGCCCAGGATTCCTCTTTCCCTCCTGTCCCCTTTGGAAGGAGATGGGGGAAGAGAGCTGTGAAGAGAGGTGAGCACAGCCGCCAGCCCCCCAAAAACAGCCCGGTTAAAGGACACTCAGATGCGGCAGGGGTTCTGTCGAGCACTTCCGTTTATTACCACACAAGCACTTGCTTTTAAAGGCAAATGGGGAAGGGAGGTTTTTTACATAATCTTATCAGCTTAAAGGTCAAGGGCATGCATCCTGTCTCAATGCCTAGCTATTGCAACCTCGAGCGCAGAAGCGTGTATTTGGCCAATAAGGGCGAAGGCAAGGTTCCCGCAGACACCCCCACCCTACTGCCTCCTGGTGCCGTCTTAGGCTGCTACATTAATACACTCTTGTGGGCCCATAATGGCGCCGCTTGTAATGTCACTTAAGGTGGAATTAGTTTTTAAGGCCCGACAATACCTCACTTCAGCAGAGTGTGTATCTTCTAATAAACCACGAAAGTGACTTAGCATTCTCTTATTCTGTTTTTGTATGAATGACTACTGCTTCTTTAGCAATTACAACTTCGGCCTATTTACTCCTCCCACCTTCTAGATTACATTTATTGAAGTATTTATTCATAGAATCACCCTTGTTTCCTGACAATACCAATCCAGGGTAGAACCACATTTCCTTGAGCCTTCCCCAAATCGCCACACACAAGCTCAAATTCTATGTAATTTCTATTACCCTCTGACTAAAAAATCTCAGAGTTCCTTGTGGTGTGTATTCTTCCTCATTGCAACAAGTAGTAAACTGAATATTGGTCAACAACAGGTGCATTCCTGGTAGTCTTTGGCTGAATGGCTTTGACAGAAATCATAAGACCATGTAATAATATCCTTAAAAAGCTAACAACAAGTATACGATAACCAAAGTTTTATAACCAGGGAAGGTACCATACAAAAATAAGGCAAAGTAAAGCATTTTCAGAAAAATGAGACCAAAAGAATATGCTACCATCAGAATTCACCAAAGAAAATATTAAAAGAAGCAGCTGAAAAAATAGCAATCACATGATGCCAAGATAATTGAATGATGGGTATCAGAAAGTGCAACATTCAAAACATCTTAATGCAGTTTCCAGTTTAAATCAATAATAATTACAATGTTGTTATATTAATATGATATTATATTAACAATAATGAAATCATGACATTTGCACACTATTTTGGAGGTTCTACTTGGTAGTCTAGAACAAAAACATGAAGAATCAAAGTAAATTTTATTTATATAAAATGCTCCTATATGTCTACAAAATCCAGACCCTAGTAAAAATATTAGAAATGATATGATATTTTTGATAGTTGGTTTTATATAAGTATTTTAAAAAATCAATATTTTCCATCCATATTGGAAATAAGCCTCTGAAAATGATAATTTTAAAATTTAACAAATTGTAATAGTAACAAAATTAAAAATATATTACAATAAATTTATAATGCAGTGAACAGAAACCATGTGAAAACAATTATGAAATCCTATCTGAAAACATAAAATAAATCTGCCTAAATAAACAGAGAATATGTTTTCAGATTGGTAAACTCAGCTCCATAAAAAATTAACTCAAGTCCAGAGAAATATATGAATTTCTAAATTGTAATATTATCAAATCCCAGTACATTGCTTTTTCACAGAACGTATGTGTTGGGAAAGGCAATCTCATGCAGACAGTCTTTATACCCCCACTTGGACACTTAAGAATGGGCCTTGGGCTGGAACAATGATCAAAAGGTAGAGAACCTACAAGGCCTGTGCTGAGTTTGTTCCCTTGTATGGGAACATCTTTCTCTGTTGCAAGCCCAAGGTTCTCTCCTTTGTTATGCTTATGTGTATGAATCACATGGCACATGACCAATTTTTTTTTAATTGACTTATTTATGTACATTTTTTAAAATAATCATGAAACAGAAAATGAAACCATGTTTCTGGGGCTCTGTACATTGGCAATCTCAGGCTAATGAGGAGGAGAATTAGATGGGGAAAAAGAGATATTAAGCTAGTCTTTTATAACATTACATCTTTTGCACATTTTACAATGATTTTTTTTGTCAGTTGTAATATAATGACTGAAGATTTAGACAAAAACATAACAAGGAAAAATTACACAAACTTTATATGTGTGTCTCAGGATCTAAATATTTCTATTGACCTCTTCATGGTGATGCTTCATTAGCCCCTCTCTGTACGAAATGTAGGAATGTAGATTACCCGAACGAGAAAGGTTGATTGCTTCTTGAAGTATCCCTTCCTAGGAAATAGGTCCTTTGAAAATGTTCTGCATTAGAAAATATATTTCATAACTTAGCATTCAAATTTGTTTTAAAATGAATAAACAAAAGACGTTTCATGAAATAGGGAAAGTTTGTTGAAATTACTGTAATCTCCAAGCATTTTCACACTTTGATTAAAAACAGAGCAATTTAATATGAAATTTTTTGAAATATTGTATCATTTCTGAGAGGTGGGGCAAGAGAGTTTAAGTTTTTAAAAATGGATTTTGGGGAGGTAGCATTTATTTTGAATGTTCAAATGTTTACACCACTTTATGCTATCTAAAGATTTCTTTGTATCAAAGTTGCAACCATGGTTCATTATTTTAAGTCCTTTTTGCTTTCAACATTTATTTTCTTGCTTTCCTGTGCCATTATAGATTTAACTCTGATGTTTACTTTCTACACAATAGCTAATTAGTTCCAGACACTCTTAAGAGCTATGCAATTTGAACCAATCTATTTTGCTTCCTCAGGTTAAGTTTTGAAATAATTCTTTCCTTAGAGGATAATAAGGATTTAATTAAAAATTTGTGTAAAAAATTTATAACGTTGCCTGAAACACAATTGGTCTTTTGTGAGTAGGAGTTCTTCTACCTTCCTTTACCATAACTTGACTATTCTTTTCTACATTTCATATGAACAAACATATTTATGCATTAGTCCTTAGAGGTTGTAACTGTATCTCAAATGTCTGGTGGTTGTACTGTTAAGATATAGGTTTAAAATCTTGGTTTTCATATGTAAATGTGAGGCTTAAGAAATAATGCCTCAGGATCTAAATAAACATCATTTCATAGCAAAAATTACTTCTTAGATTGTGTGGGCAGTTTCTACTACCAATACAAACAAAATATATGCACTGTATTTATAGCAACAGAGTGGAATTGTTAAAATAAGAAGCCAGGGATGGTCCCTCTTTACGGGACCGCTCCCATTTTCTAATCAAAAACAACAGATGGCCTAAACAGATAAAAGGTGGTGTCCAAGGAAAGTTAAGGGGGAGGGCTAAGCATAGAGAGGCAAGGCATGTGCACATTTGACCTTTTCAAGGATTGGCCTAAGCTTGGAAATCCCTGCCTGCTAAGCATATAAATATGATCTTTTGTGTTACAATAAACGGAATTGCCTGTCAGAACCCCTGCTGCGCGCGCGTGTGTGTGTGTGTGTGTGTGTGTGTGTGTGTGTGTGTGTGTGTGTGTGTGTGTGTGTGTGTTTGTTCCCTATCTGGGAGAGCAGCGGTGTGCTCACCCATCTCTTGGAATCTCTTTTCACCCTGGGTCTTGGGGGAGGGGGGAGAAAAGGGCAATCCCTTTGGCCCCAAACCTCTAGGGAAAAGAAAAACCTGTTGGCGTCCCATGTGGCCACCAGAGACGCCCAACACCTCCTCTAGTATTTGTCTCCTTGGTCATAAATGTAAAAGTTTTGTATACTAACAACCTAGGAATATGCACTTCTATGCATGGATGCACCTTCTTAGAATATGTATTCATTTATTCTACTCTTATCCACAAACATGCCACATCCACCACATTGTTATATTTTGTTTGCTTTTTCTAGCAGAAGCCTGTTGTAAATGGCAAAGGACAGAATGGAAATGTGTTCTTGAGATTCAGGATTTTAGGAAAGCTTGTTAAGAAAAACCTTCATACAAAAAATGTTAAGAATTATATTTTATCTACTCAGAGAGGGAATTGGAGAATGAGGCAGTGTGAGAAAACATCATCCCTTCATCCATTAGAAGTGTTCTGCAAGAAAGCCACTTTAGCATGGCGATAAGGTAAATAATTGCACAAGAACTGATACCCATTGACAGACCTTATATGGATACAGTTTGAATATTGAGAAAGAATATTCAAGTGTATTTCAAATAGGTTATATTTTTAGAAAACTTTGAGCTTGGATAAATCTCCATAAATTGAAGGTGAATTTTTAAAAAATAAAAAGTACTATGAACATTACTGCAGAACAAAGAACCAGCAGCTTTAGTCTAAATACATAAGGGGAGCATAAAATGGTTAGAATTATTTATCCATGTGATATGTAAATAGCTACACTCATTGCTTCATTTAGACCTGAAAATCACACAACAGAATCAATGTTTTTATCTCAGTTTTGCATATTAAGTAAAATAATTAAATAAGTGACCCAGATTTTCACAGGTAGTACATATGATATTTTGAATTTAAACCCAGAGAATATAAATTTGAACTCATTCCTAGATAGATAGATAGATTTTAAAGATTTTTTTCTCACCATTTTTTGTCTTTAACATTTTTGACTGGAAGGTATCATATCCTTATAATCCTATTACTAGAGAACTGTGTAAAGATGACAACAAAACAACTGGTCAAATTGGTCTAATTCTGTATGTATTTATTAGGAATATGTTATATACAAGTTCAACAAATCCTCATCCATATTTTAGAGGTATATCTTTCTAGCCAGGGCAGTAGATAATTGCTATCATTGAAACTGCTATCTTTTATCAATATTTGAGAAGATTTATACCTTTTGTTAGATTATTAGTACCATAAGAGCTCTGTATCTTGATTTATATAGCTTATACAGAAGAGTCCTGGTATCATTGCAGAGTGGGTCTAAATTTTGTCAGGCCTGAAGCTTCAATAAGTAAAGATGCCTTATTTAAGAATAATACACCATTGCACATACAAAATTAAGGTCTACAGCGTGTATTTATTTCCAATTAGAAAGAAAATCATAGCAAACAATAAATTTGGTAAATACCAAAATTATTACACCAATCAAAACATAAGGTTAATCTCTCATCTTCTTGAAATACCTCAGAAGTATAAAATTTTCTATTTGCTATATAGTCTTTGTCTCTTTCTATGAAAATATTTTTGTAAGATGGTTCGATAGAATAATAACTTGGTTTTCTAATATGTTTGGTAAAATTTTTATCATTTATATAGAGAACAATTATTTAATCTTCATAAAATTTTTTGTTGGTATCATTTGAGTTTTTAAGATTGTTACTAAAACAGAGAATTTCTATCAAGGTTTTCTGTTTTTCAAATTTCAGCAGTAAAAGACGAAATCCACATTTGTACTGTTAAAGTTCTGTGCCTTACACACACAGGGATTCTGATAAATTGTATTTGTAACTGTCTGTCAAAACGTAGCTACTTAGTGCATTTATAATTACACACACTGCATAATTGAGATTATTCTGTTTTGATGCTAATCTTGGCTAAACATTGATCGAAAGTGAAGATTCCACTTAAAAAGTGTGAAGATTGGGAGAATTTCTCACATAATGCTTTCTCCCAAACAAATATTTCATATCAAGTTTCTCTTCTATTTTCCACGTATTTCCACTGCCAGGGACCATAAGACACACATATACTGTACTAAAACCCTTGACTCTATACATAAATGAAATAACACCAGATGACACAACACACTAGGTGGTAACAGGTGTAATAAGGGTCATTTAAACTCCAGATGGTTGTCAATTATTTACATTTTCATAAAAAAGACTATAAAATGTCTTGACACTCAACTTTACTTGAACTAATTCCAAACTTTTCTATGGAAATTCCTATAAAGAGTATTGCGGAGGGGAAGGTGAATTAAAAATATATGTATAGCAATTAACAAATTTTGGAAAAATTATAGTACTTTTATAGATTTTACAAAGACATAAAAGCATACAAACACCTTGCTAATGTCTCTCAGGAAGAAAGGACTCTGTGCAAGTGTGAAAAGTTAGGTGCAGTCCACAAGATCACCTTCACTTCTGACACCAACTACAGTTTATCTGTCCAGTTTCTGACACCAGTACAAGTTTGTAGTTCCTCAAGCCTACACTCACTTGCAGTAATTCACTACAAAGACTCAGAACTCACTGACAGCTTTTATACTCACAGTTATGATTTATTACAATAAATTAATACATATAAAATTAGGATACAGATTAAAATTAGTAAAAAGAAGAGACAGGGTAGAGTCCAGGAAAGTTCCATTTTTGGAGGTTCCAGTTGTCTCCTGACTGTGGAGTCACAGACAGAGGTAACCTTTCTGGTAACAATATGTTAAAATGTTCAGGAAGTACTACCAATGTGTGAAGCTCACCCAAGCCTTGGGTCCAGAGTCTTTAGTGGGGCTCTATTACATAGACATGATTGACTGTTCACATGGATGACCTGAGCCTCCAGCTCTTCCAGAGGTTAAGCTAATCCTAGGTGACCCAGAGGGTTCACATCAAGTCAGATTGCTGGACCATCTGTCTTGGTCCAAGTTTCTTAGGTAAACAAGGACACTTATCACGCAGGATATCTCAAAGGCTTAGAGATTATCTTCCAGGAGCCAAGGGCAAAGGCCCAACCTCATTTTAGGCCAAGGTTAAAGTATCTACTACACAAAGAGATAGAACCTGAGGCTGAAATGCCATTGGTTTCACTGTAAATTTACTACCGTCAGGACCAGAATAAGTGATGAGCAATATCTGTTGAACAAATAAGTGCTTTCTCTTCTTATGTGTGTCTTTCTAGTCTTAGAAAATCTATATCACAAATGAAAATCTTCTAAAATTACCTGTGATATTAGAACATGTTTTTATGCAAAACAAATTGAATCAAAGATATAGTAGTAGACTCAGTTATAAATAAAAGTTTTATATAAATAAATCAATATTACCAATTGTATGTATTAAAAACACATTAAGTGGATAATATTCAACGTTCATTTACAATGCATCAAACTTACTATTTACGAATGGTTACAAAGTAGACGGTCAAATTTTCATAATTATAATTTAACTGTACATTAAATTGTATATAGTATTCCAGTTCATTTTCTATGTAATATCTTTCTCCTTCAAAACAAAGCTTAAGTGGTTTTGGTACATTACCTGAATGTTTTGATTCCCTTGAATATAGCACAGTGCCTGGTACGGAATAGTCCTTGTGCTTAATAAGTATTAATCGAAAGAATTTTTAAAAAATTAATGTAAGCCAAGTAATAAATGACTTTAATGCATGGCTTAATGGAATAGGTAATTTAGGTCTAATCAATAAAGTAAAACAAAATAAACTATATCTGTCACAGATTTTATTTGAGAGCAATGGAGAAAAAAACAGTTGTCATTTACTGAAAGAACATGAATTTCTGTGGAGTCAAGATATTTGTATGGAAAATGGACAGTGATAAATTGAGGCTACACACTCAGAGGCATTGTCAAATCATACATGTAGTAGAAACACTCCATGATAGAACAATTCATATAGTAGAAACATTTCATAATGGGTAAATAAATGAGACATTCTAATTAAAAAGTGCATTTATTCCGGTATTAGAACTCCCCCACGTCCACATGACAATTATCTGTCCATTTTCTAAGTTCCAAGTCAGTCACTTCTGAAAAATTTATTACACTGTGATGCTATTAAACAGATTAGCACAGGTGAAGTGTAAGGTCTATTGAACTCATGCGTAACCTCCTTTTCATCCACCATGGTCAAAATTTTCATGAGTCCATCAGTTTATTAAGGAGACAGGTGAGAATGGTAGTCATCATCAGATTATTGAAAGATTCCCCTTCATTGGGCAAAATCTGCTGAGTATTCACACAGTATACTGAAATATTCATATTTTCACTTTCACTTTGATCTGTGTGGATTTTTTTCTATAAAATTTCTTGACACCAACTGCCTTGGGTTGAGTGTACCCCCAAAATTTAGCTCCCATTGTGACAGTGTAAACAAGTTGGGAAGTCCTATTATGATAATTGAAAGATGGGGCATTGAAGAGGTGATTAGATTGTAAGACTATACTGTAGTGAATGAATTAAAAATGGTGGTCAGAAGGGTGGTACTGAAGGATTTAAAAGAAGAGAGAGAAGAGTCTGTCTCTCTCTCTGCTCCCTCATTTTCTGCCACACGAGATCCCTGGTTCACTGTCACCACCACCAAGACCCTCACCAGATGTGTTCCCTGGACTTTGGGACATCCCAGCCTCTGAAACTGCAAGCAATAAATTTCATTTTCTTACAAATTAACCTGTTCTGTATATTTTTTTATAAGTAAGTACAGGCACGGACTAATACACCAATCTACTAATCCTGCTTGTTCTAAAACCCCAATGCTAAAATTAACTCATTAGCTATTGGCTTTAAATTGATACTGAGTTTACTTCAAAGTTTTTCTCTTTCAAGAAGAAGTAGGCAATGGGTTATGACACTTAATTTTCCACATGGAAATAATTTCCTTTCCACTGTCTTTCAGATCCATCCATGAGCGGATCTGTTATACTTTGGTTGATAGTTTATGCAGAGTAATTTATGCATAGTAAGCCTACTTCACTTAACCATCATCAGAAACACTAAATAACACTAAGAACTAGGAGTTGAGGGAGGTGCCTTCAACTCCTCCTGCAACCTTCCAGCAGGGTATGGCTTTGCTCCACAAGACTATAAGCCACTCCTATGAGTCTAAATTTGGGGCTTGACACAGTTTCACAAAAAGTTCCAAGTGTATCTTTGTAAATTTTAAAAACCTTGTGTGGGGGGGATCATAAAAAACAAATGGCAGAAATTTTATTCCTGGAGCAGTTTTAGATTTGTCTCCTCTTTTGTACCACATTCAAAGCTGTTGTCTTTTTGTATAATGCAGCAAATGGGTCAAAACAGCATAACACAATCTGATGTGTATATGCAACACAATCAAAGAGATCCATTAAGTTACTCACCTAAACCTTGTGGAAGGGCCTTCCAGAATCTTCACAAAGGTTGCAAGTGCTGGCTTTCTTGAATTTATCTCCCATATCTTAACATGAATATGCCTTAAAAGAAATCTATATTATAAACTACTTTCTGTTGTCCAAGTCTTATCAGCATGATATAATCAACATGGTGATCTATACTGTTCTTAGGAATGGTGGAATCAGGTTTGGCTGCATCTTAAATTGCATTACATAATGTTAGAATTTAATGCAATTTAATGTATTCTCGTGGCAAATTTTTCAAGATGAATTGTAATCCCTGAAAGGTGGGAACAAACTCAATCTTAATTCTCTGCTCTTGGGATCAAAGAGGTTGGAGGGGAGGTGAACTTCCCAGAACTGACTGAGTATATGAACTCACAGCTTAAACAAGAAAACTAAAATAAAGCAATACCTGTTAATATCTTATGAAACTTGAGAACTTGAAAGACAAGAATACCTTAAAAGTCACTGAAGATAAAAAGAAAAACACTCCTAAAAATGGAAATCAATGAGTAAGCAGATTTCTCAAAAACAACATGGAAGTTAAAACAATGGAAAATTATTTTCAAATTAAAAAAAACAAATCATTCTCAATCACATATCCCAATTACACTAGATTTCACAAATAATAAAAAAATTAATTTTAATACAAGAAGCATATACAACAACATTAATATCAAACTAGATGCTATTGAGGCAAGAAAAGCACCATATAAAAAGCAAAGAAATAACTACAAAATAAAATCATCAGTTTGGAGAATTTTCAAAAAAATAAAAGCATGCATAATGCAAACACAATGAGGTATGTTATATCATCCATCAAATAAGAGATTAACATAAAAGACAGTAAGAATATAGGAGATATGAACATTCTTATCTAATAGAGAGCAAAACCTACACCAAGTGGTTAATAGACATTTTTCATATGTTATATCATATATATTTATCACGTTTTTTGTGTGTTAATCTAGAGAGAACACCTAAACAAATGCTAAAACACATCACCTAAATTTCAAAAAGGAGTACATTAGAAATTAATAACAAAGAGAAAGCCAGAGGATATTCCTATATTTGAAAATAAAATACACACACCTATGCATGTGTTCACAAACATATTTCTAAAGGCATCAAATTTAAAAGTAGGGAAAATTTAGAATTAAACAAAAACAAGATAATTGCATATAGAATGTAATTTAAAGTATTTTTAGAGAGAAATTAATCATCTTAAAAGGATAGATTAAAAGAATACCAAACATTTAATGATGAAAGCATTTTAATTCACAAAGACAGTGATACCAGTAGAAGGGTCTGGATAGACACAGTAGCCAGCCTCAACCCACTCATTCCACTTAGCAGTTTCTTGACTCCACCACAGGGAAGAATTCAAGAGCAGAGTCACAGAGGAAAGTGAAAACAGGTTTAATACAGAGAATAAGAACTACAGACTTTGCAAGGAAAGTGACAGGGCCCACACTAAGTTTAATACAAAAGTCAGAAATACATACTTGCAGTCCAGCACAAAGTGCAGGCTGGCTCAAGAAAGTGAGCAGCTAAAAGTAGGTTTGATAGAAAAGAAAAGCATACACACCTCAGCTATGAAGTGCAGACTGGCCCCACGAAAGTGAGCAGCAACCCTGCCTCCTGCTGGCATTCCACTTTTATAGTTTCACTACCCAATACATATTCATGCTATCTAATTAAAAGCCAACTAAAAGGTTGGTTATATGTTATGTAGCATAGTCTTTAACATGCTCAGTTGGTATCTTTCTAGGGCATGTTCATTGGTCAAACTCTATCACATGCACTGAACATTTCAAGAATATTCTGTGCTCTTTAGCACCTCTAGTGGAAGGTCATTCAAAGGATAAATTCCACTTTACTGAGCATGCTCTGCTGCTAGTGTTATATAAACCCTTCCTACTGAGCATGCCCAGCCACTGGACTTGCATAAGTCAGCTCCTGAGGGCTCAATTTCCCAGTGTTGGTGCAGAAAATAGGTCCAATAAGCAACAGTAACTCTCCTCCAAGGGAAGGCCCAGTGGAGGGGCTGGAGACCTTGGGGAGTCACTTGAAACTAAGAGATGTGTCTTAAAGCCCAAATCCATGTAAACTGAGCGCCTACTACCTCATTAGGAAAATAAAAATAGCACAAATCTCTCGAATTTGATGAATAGATATAATAAATATGAAAGCAAGTATTAATATAGCAAAAATGAGAAAAAAATTGGGAGGATTAGCAAGTCCAGAAAGTTTTGTTTGAAAATGTTAAAAAACGTGTCTGTCTGTGTTTTCCTCACATTTGTTTTAAATTAAAATCATGTGGAGAGCTTTTCAAAATGTTAGACGCTCAGGTCATAATACATAGCAATCAAATCAGGATCTCTGAGGGATGGACCTGACCTTCAGAATTCTTTATATCACTCCAGGTGATTAAATAAGAAGTCATGTTTGAAAAGCACAGAAACACAGTTTGGTATTAAAAGAGAGTAAGATATGACAAAGAGAGAGAGATAACGGATGATGGAGGGTAAAGAAAGAAAAATCAGTATTAGAGAAACATGGCAGTATGGCGATAATGATTTTAAATTATAGACTGTTCTATTAATAAGTTGATAGAAGTCCTTCACTTATTTATCAATATAAATAATAATCCAACAGTTAAAAAAAACTATGCACATAAAAAACTTGAATTTTTAGGTATTCTCTGATATTCCTGCAAAAAATAGGAAACCCAGAGGATGAAGAGAAAAAAAGAAAAGAGGTAGAAGGGGCAGGATGGAGAGGAAGAGGGAGGGAAAAAATATCCACAGCTTGCTTTGTTTTAAGACATAATTTATGTGTTCACAGTAAAATCAGTCCAGGTTAGCATGAAAAAGAAAATTCAACATTTGTAACATAAAAACATAAAATCAACAGCAGTAATTAAAATATCAGCACACCAAATAATAAACAAGTAGGTTTTTTCTCAAAATGCAAAAAAGGATTAAAGTAAGAAAACCTGTTAATATGTTACAACATTTTGCAGGGACTGCAAGCTATATCCTGGGATTCATTTGCCCCTTTTTCCATGTAACTAAACAAAACTTACTAGACTATTAGACCTACCTTTGTCACTAGATGTTTCCATGTGATTTAACTCTACATTTTATCTTCACGATGTGTAGTGGAGAGTTTAGAATTTACATATTTCATTAACTGCGTGCAGAATAGTAAATAATTTCTTTGTTTTTCCCACAAATCTGGTTGTCCGGTAAGGTATGCCTAGCTGGTTTATGAAAAGAAAAACTTTACCATCTTTAAAAAGTAATTGGCCACAATTATCAACCACATTTTATATCCACAAAATAAATAAATAAATAAATAAATAAAATAAAAAGTACTTAACTTTATTAACATATTTAAAAATGATTTCTCTATAATGCAAAGAAAATGTTCACTCGGTGCTCAAACATACAATGCATTTTTGCTAGTCCCTAAACAAAGCAAAAAGGTGGACAAAATGGTCTCAGACTTCAGGAAAGGGTGAATCTTACAGGAATCCCTAATTAGAAGAAGAAGTAAAAATTGTCACCAGAGAAGGCAAAGTGCTTCTGGAGCCCAGTAGTAATAGGTCATTCTTTTCGTATGGGGAGGCTTCCTCACAGAGGAGCTATATTTGACATGGTCCTTTAAAGATCACATTTACAGGTCTGATTTCTACACATTTTCATGGAAATAGCTACTCTGTAACGTCTTTGTTTCTAAAACTTATTTTGTTTGGCCACGAACACCTTTATTAAGTGCACTTCATGGGGCAGCGATGCTTTGTCCATGGTCCTCTCATGCACTAAGGAATATATTTAAATTTTACTGAAACTTTATTCATAATTAATTACTTATTATAGATCATATATCTATAAGTGCCAATCACAGACAATACAGGAAACTTTTACAATATATGTTTAGGTGGCTTCGTATGTCAGAAAGATTGAATTACAGGCATTTCAGTGAGAAATTGGTAAAGGACTGAAGGAAGTGCTTTTTACAAGGGTATAGGGAAAATACAGCCAAAAAGTCAAGTTAAGAAACAAGGGGAACAGAGTCAAACAGGATATCTGTGGTTATGCACCTGGGCCCCGGCCCGAGGCAAAGGGCGGATAGTTCCCAGAAATAGACAAGTCAGTTAAAGTTTCAAGAGTGCCCCTCAGCTGTTTCAAGGACTCCCACTTGACCGAAGTTCACCCCTGGCTTGATTTAAACTAACCAATTACCTTGCTTCTCGCTTCTGTACCCGCGCTTTTTGCTATAAAAAGGACCCAGGAGCTCTACTCGGCGCGCCAGTCTTTCGAAAGACTGAGTCGCCCGGGTACCTGTGTGTTCAATAAACCTCTTGTTTTTGCATCCGAAGCCGTGGTCTCGCTGTTCCTTGGGAGGGTCTCCCTGAACTGACTGACTACCCACTGCGGGAGTCTTTCATTTGGGGGCTCGTCCGGGATCGGAGACCCCCACCCAGGGACCACCGACCCACCAACGGGAGGTAAGCTGGCCAGCAGTCGTTCTGTGTCTCGTTTCTGTGTCTCGTCTCTGTGTCTGACTCAGTGATTTCGACTGTCTTTTCTGAGCGCGCGCATTTTGGTTTCAGTTTGTTCCGGGTTAGTCGCTCTGGGAGCGAAGTGCGGGTAGCGAACAGACGTGTTCGGGGGCTCGCCACCCGGCAATCCTGGGAGACGTCCCAGGATCAGGGGAGGACCAGGGACGCCTGGTGGACCCCTTGGCAGAGGATTATTGTGTTTTGGTCTCACCGCGTCTCGGGAGGCGCGCTCTGCCATCGGACTCTTTCTTCTATTTCTACGGCACTCGGTCTCGTCGCCGTTTCTGGTTTCTTTTTGTCTTAGTTGTGATAGGTCTTTGCGTCGTCGTTCCCCTATTGGAAATTTTCGAGATGGGGCAAAGTGCCCTTACGCCCCTCTCCCTTACTCTAGATCATTGGAAAGATGTCAAAGCCAGGGCTCACAATCTGTCCATGGAGATCAAAAAAGGAAAATGGCAGACTTTCTGTTCGTCTGAGTGGCCCACATTCGGCGTAGGTTGGCCGCCAGAGGGAACCTTTGATCTTACTGTCATTTTTGCAGTTAAAAAGATTGTTTTTCAGGAGACCGGAGGACACCCGGACCAGGTTGCCTGTGTCGTGGTATGGCAAGACCTCGCCCAGAATCCCCCTCCCTGGGTGCCACCCTCCAGCAAAGTCGCTGTTGTTTCGGGATCAGAAAATACTCAAAGGCCACCTACAAGGAAGCCTTCCGCCCCTCCCCAACCCCCCGTCCTCCCGACACCAGATGACCTATTTTCTCTCTCTGAAACCCCACCTTACCCGGCGGCTCCGCTGCCCCCTCTGGCCCCTCAGGGAAACAGATCGGCACCAGGCCGAGCGCCCGGTGATCCTAGCCCTGAGGGACCGGCTGCGGGGACTAGGAGCCGCCAACCTCGCAGTCCGAGAGACGGCTCCGGTCCTGACTCCACCGTAGCTTTGCCCCTCCGAGCCATAGGGCCCCCAGCTGAGCCTAATGGCTTGGTCCCTCTACAGTATTGGCCTTTTTCCTCAGCAGATCTTTACAATTGGAAGTCTAACCACCCGTCTTTTTCTGAAAAACCAGCAGGACTCACGGGACTTCTTGAGTCCCTTATGTTCTCTCACCAGCCCACTTGGGACGATTGCCAACAGCTACTCCAGATCCTCTTCACCACTGAAGAGCGAGAAAGGATTCTTCTGGAGGCCCGCAAGAACGTTCTCGGGGACAACGGGGCCCCTACACAACTCGAGAACCTCATTAATGAGGCCTTCCCCCTCAATCGACCTCAATGGGATTACAACACGGCCGAAGGTAGGGAGCGTCTTCTGGTCTACCGCCGGACTCTAGTGGCAGGTCTCAAAGGGGCAGCCCGGCGCCCCACCAATTTGGCTAAGGTAAGAGAGGTCTTGCAGGGACCGGTAGAACCCCCCTCGGTTTTCTTGGAACGCCTGATGGAGGCATATAGGAGATACACTCCGTTTGACCCCTCTTCTGAGGGACAGCAGGCGGCAGTTGCAATGGCCTTCATCGGACAGGCAGCCCCAGATATCAAGAAAAAGTTGCAGAGGCTAGAGGGGCTCCAAGATTATTCCTTACAAGATTTAGTGAGAGAGGCAGAAAAGGTGTACCACAAGAGAGAGACAGAAGAGGAAAAACAAGAAAGAGAAAAAAGAGAGACAGAAGAGAGAGAGAGACGGCGCGATAGGCGCCAAGAAAAAAACTTGACTAGGATTTTGGCCGCAGTGGTAGGTGAAAGAGGGTCTAGAGATAGGCAGACAGGGAACCTGAGCAACCGGGCAAAGAAAACACCTAGGGATGGAAGACCCCCTCTAGACAAAGACCAATGCGCGTACTGTAAAGAGAAGGGTCACTGGGCAAGAGAATGTCCCCGGAAAAAGAACATCAGAGAAGCCAAGGTTCTATCCCTAGACGACTAGGGGAGTCAAGGTTCGGACCCCCTCCCCGAACCTAGGGTAACATTGACAGTGGAGGGGACCCCCATCGAGTTTCTGGTCGATACCGGGGCTGAACATTCGGTGTTGACCCAACCCATGGGGAAGGTAGGGTCCAGGCGGACAGTCGTAGTAGGAGCAACCGGCAGCAAAGTCTACCCCTGGACCACACAAAGACTTTTAAAGGTTGGACATAAACAAGTGACCCATTCCTTTTTGGTCATACCTGAGTGCCCTGCTCCTCTGTTGGGCCGGGACATTCTGACCAAACTAAAGGCCCAAATCCAGTTTTCTACAGAGGGCCCACAAGTAACATGGGGAGATCACTCTACCATGTGCTTGGTCCTAAACCTAGAAGAAGAATACCGGCTGTATGAAAAGCCGGCCTCTCCCTCCATCGACCCATCCTGGCTCCAACTTTTTCCCACCGTATGGGCAGAAAAGACAGGTATGGGACTGGCCAATAACGTCCCACCAGTAGTAGTAGAGCTGAAATCGGGTGCCTCACCGGTGGCCGTCCGACAGTATCCAATGACTAAAGAAGCCCGGGAAGGCATCAGACCCCACATCCAAAGGTTCTTAGACCTAGGGGTCTTAGTGCCCTGCCAGTCGCCCTGGAACACCCCTCTGCTACCAGTAAAAAAGCCAGGGACCAATGACTATCGGCCAGTCCAAGACTTGAGAGAAATTAACAAAAGGGTGCAAGACATTCATCCCTCAGTCCCAAACCCATACAGCCTCCTGAGTTCCCTTCCGCCTAGTCACACTTGGTACTCAGTCTTGGATCTCAAGGATGCCTTTTTTTGCCTCAAACTACACCCCAACAGCCAGCCACTGTTCGCGTTCGAGTGGAGAGACCCAGAAAAAGGTAACGCTGGTCAGCTGACCTGGACACGGCTGCCACAGGGGTTCAAGAACTCACCCACTCTCTTCGACGAGGCCCTCCACCGGGATTTAACTCCTTTTAGGGCTCTCAACCCCCAGGTCATATTACTCCAATATGTGGACGACCTCCTAGTGGCAGCTCCCACATATGAAGGCTGCAAAAGAGGGACACAAAAGCTCTTGCAGGAACTGAGTAAGTTGGGGTACCGGGTATCAGCTAAAAAGGCCCAGTTATGCCAGAAAGAGGTCACCTATTTGGGGTACCTGCTCAAGGAGGGAAAAAGATGGCTGACCCCGGCCCGGAAAGCTACAGTTATGAAGATCCCTACTCCCACAACCCCCAGGCAGGTCCGCGAATTTCTGGGTACTGCCGGATTCTGCAGGCTCTGGATTCCTGGGTTTGCTTCCCTGGCTGCACCCTTGTACCCCCTGACAAGGGAAAACATTCCTTTTACCTGGACTGAGGAGCATCAAAAGGCTTTTGACCACATAAAAAAAGCCTTGCTGTCTGCCCCCGCCTTGGCTCTCCCAGACCTCACCAAACCATTTACTCTATACGTAGATGAAAGAGCCGGTGTAGCCCGAGGAGTGCTTACTCAGACCCTAGGACCATGGCGACGGCCAGTAGCTTATCTATCAAAAAAACTGGATCCAGTGGCCAGTGGGTGGCCAACCTGCCTAAAAGCGGTTGCTGCAGTGGCACTCCTCCTCAAAGACGCTGATAAGTTAACCTTGGGGCAAAATGTGACTGTGATTGCTTCCCACAGCCTCGAAAGTATTGTGCGGCAGCCCCCCAATCGGTGGATGACCAATGCCAGAATGACTCATTACCAGAGTTTGCTGCTAAACGAAAGGATATCTTTCGCGCCCCCTGCTGTCCTGAACCCAGCTACCCTACTACCAGTCGAGTCAGAATCCACCCCAGTACACCAATGCTCAGAAATCCTTGCTGAAGAAGCTGGGACTCGACGGGACCTGAAGGACCAGCCATTGCCCGGAGTGCCTGCCTGGTATACAGACGGTAGCAGCTTCATTGTGGAAGGTAAGCGGAGAGCAGGGGCCGCCATCGTAGATGGCAAACGGACGGTATGGGCAAGCAGCCTGCCAGAAGGGACATCAGCCCAGAAGGCCGAGCTAATCGCCTTGACGCAGGCATTACGCCTAGCCGAAGGAAAAAACATCAACATCTACACGGACAGCAGGTCGCCATTATCCACTGCCCGGGCCACCAGAGAGGAAATAACCCTGTGGCGGCCGGGAACCGGAGGGCCGACGAGGCTGCAAAACAAGCCGCCCTGTCGGTCAGGGTGCTAGCAGAAACTATAAAGCTTCAAGAGCCAATCGAGCCTGCTCAAGCTAGGACCAAGCCAAGAGAGCTCACTCCTGACCAGGGAAAAGAATTCATTTAGCGGTTACATCAGCTAACACACTTAGGACCAGAAAAGCTCCTTCAACTAACGAGCCGCACCAGCCTCTCCATCCCGAATCTCCGGTCCACCGTTCAAGAAGTCGCCAATCGGTGTCCGGCTTGTGCCATGACTAATGCGACTACCACCTACCGAGAGACCGGAAAAAGACAACGGGGAGATCGACCCGGCGTATACTGGGAAGTAGACTTTACAGAGGTAAAGCCTGGCCGGTATGGGAACAGGTATCTGCTAGTATTTGTAGATACTTTCTCTGGATGGGTAGAAGCTTTCCCTACCAAAACTGAAACGGCCCTGACTGTATGTAAAAAGATACTAGAAGAAATCCTGCCCCGTTTCGGGATCCCTAAGGTGATCGGGTCAGATAATGGCCCAGCCTTTGTTGCTCAGGTAAGCCAGGGACTGGCCACACAACTGGGAATAAATTGGAAATTACATTGTGCGTATAGGCCCCAGAGCTCAGGTCAAGTAGAGAGAATGAATAGAACCATCAAAGAGACCTTAACTAAATTGGCCTTAGAGACCGGTGGAAAAGACTGGGTGGCCCTCCTTCCCTTAGCGCTGTTCAGAGCCAGGAATACCCCTGGCCAGCTTGGTCTGACCCCTTATGAAATCCTCCACGGGGGACCCCCCCCCATACTTGAGTTGGGAGGAACACTGGGTCCCGATGATAACTTTCTTCCTGTCTTATTTACTCACTTAAAGGCTTTAGAAGTTGTAAAAACCCAGATCTGGGACCAGATCAAGGAGGTATACGAGCCAGGTGCCGTGGCCATCCCTCATCCGTTCCAGGTCGGAGACCAAGTGCTGGTCAGACGCCATCGACCCAGCAACCTTGAGCCTCGGTGGAAAGGCCCGTATCTGGTATTGCTGACCACCCCGACCGCAGTAAAAGTTGATGGCATTGCAGCCTGGGTACATGCTTCTCACCTCAAGCCTGCGCCACCCTCCGTACCAGATGAATCCTGGGAGCTGGAGAGGACTGATAATCCTCTTAAGTTGCGCATTCGGCGGCGGCGGAGCAAGCCTACCAAGTAATAACCCTAACCAGCCCAACACCCTCACCTGGCAGGTACTGTCCCAAACTGGAAAGGTTGTCTGGTTCAAGACAGAAGTCCACCCCCTTTGGACTTGGTGACCCTCCCTTACCCCTGATATATGTGCCCTGGCGGCGGGTCTCGAGGCTTGGGATATTCCAGAAATTGATGCACCGGCCTCTAAAAGAGTCAGGCCTCCTGACTCAAACTATGAAAATGCTTATAACCAGATCAAATAACTCCCCTTGGTTGACCACCCTACTGTCAACCATCGCCGGGCCCCTATTACTCCTCCTTCTGTTGTTCACCCTTGGGCCCTACGTCATCAATAGACTAGTCCAATTCATCAATGATAGGGTAAGTGCAGTTAAGATTCTGGTCCTTAGGCAAAAATACCAAACCTTAAATGGCGAAGATAACTTTTAATTCCGCTCTAAGATTAGAGCGATCCACAAGAGAAATGGGGGAATGAAGGAAGTGCTTTTTACAAGGGTATAGGGAAAATACAGCCAAAAAGTCAAGTTAAGAAACAAGGGGAACAGAGTCAAACAGGATATCTGTGGTTATGCACCTGGGCCCCGGCCCGAGGCAAAGGGCGGATAGTTCCCAGAAATAGACAAGTCAGTTAAAGTTTCAAGAGTGCCCCTCAGCTGTTTCAAGGACTCCCACTTGACCGAAGTTCACCCCTGGCTTGATTTAAACTAACCAATTACCTTGCTTCTCGCTTCTGTACCCGCGCTTTTTGCTATAAAAAGGACCCAGGAGCTCTACTCGGCGCGCCAGTCTTTCGAAAGACTGAGTCGCCCGGGTACCTGTGTGTTCAATAAACCTCTTGTTTTTGCATCCGAAGCCGTGGTCTCGCTGTTCCTTGGGAGGGTCTCCCTGAACTGACTGACTACCCACTGCGGGAGTCTTTCAGGACCACTAAAAATGCTAACATCGTGTAATGATAAATATAGTAATTATCTTGATTTGAGAGAAAATAAAATAATAGTAAAAAAGTATTTTTTTTTAGAAGTAGACACACAAGTGTATTTTCAAATAAATTCCATATTTTCTTAATGGATGAGCTTGGTTTCACTATGCCTAAACTTTTTGTATATGAAAAGGTGGTGTGTATAAAAAGGAAGATGCATTTAACATACATTACACTTGCTCAAGATATACCACAAGTTTAAGGACCTATTCTAGAACATCTTTAATGAGACCAATTGAAATATTACTTTTATCAATGTTCTGTGAGATTTTAAGAGCTTGCAAAGATACTTTAAAATCAGAGCTGGTTACCCTCAAGGAAGAGCAGATGTTTTGACATATGTTGAGATGAGTACTCTGAACTAGAAATTCAAATCTCCTTCTGGAAAACTTTTTGTGCTAACATATGGTAGACAATGAATCTTAAAAACTGTTGGCTATGGACTTGACAAAAACATGGGATTAGTTAAGATTTATTTACAGAGATTAACCAAATTGAGCAAAGAAATGGATAGAATTGGTTATATTCCTCTGATTTTCAAATGATTGGCAAAAATTCCTTCCATCCTTCCAAAAAATTTATTTAAACTCTCTGAATTTTACATGCAATATAATATTTCTAAACACATTCACTGTCTTTGTTAAATCACGTAGAACATTTTTCCTGCCTACAACATCATTAACCGTTCAAAAAGAAATATAAATTCACTGTCCTCAAATTGTGGAAAGAAATGCTCAAATTTGAATAATTTTACTCTCTTTTCTTCATTATCATAAAAAATGATGGATTTGAAGCATAACAATATCCACGTTTAAATGGCATCAAACAAAATCATCTCCTTTCTCTATTACTGATGATAATTACACATGAAAATACCTCTCCATTTTCATAGATTTACATTTATGTAGTTTAAAAGTTTAAAATAAGAAGTGCATATTTGTCAGCTATTATTTTAAAGAAGCCTAAACTTATATAGAACATTTATGCATTTCAACAAGATGTAAAACATGGTTTTTACTTTCTTTCCTGGAGTTCTGTCATGGGAACATGCAAAAATAGCAATTTCTAATCATTCTTCCCTCTTTTTTTTTATTGTTACTGTTTTCTCATGTGTAGTGTTCTCACTGGACACTGTTTTCAAAAGCACCAGAAACCCAGAATGTTTTTTCAATACTCTCTACAGGAACATTTCAAATTTAATTCATAACAGTTTCAACAATGGATGATATAAAATAGTTAGATTCACATACACTTTGGAGTTGAAATTACGGGTAAAACATGGATAATCAGCACTGCTTGGCACATGTGCTTAGGTGAGAGAGAGAATTCTATAATAGCAACTTATTTGGCAAAAAGTGAATTTCTCCATAGTCCCAGAATTAATCTTTTGGGGGTACAGTTGATACGTTAATTCCATTTTTCTCTACAAAGCATTAAATATTTTCAATCCTGTTTGGAACTAAGTATTGGGGAAAAGTGAAGACAACTATTTTAATTAAATCTGTGCTCTCTTATTAAATTACTGTAATGAAGAATAACATAGTCATTTATGTTCTGTATGTTTTAGCCCAGAGGTTTTTCCCACAAACATATTGTTTTCTAGTCAAAGATTTTCAGCTTTTGAAGTGTATACACTCAGTGTGCTCTGGTGTAGGATATTACAATTAATTCGAAGGCTGGTTTTTTTCTAACTGCAATTGTTGTTGTGGCCACAACTTCAAGCAAGGGTATGCTTTGTTTTGTTTCATTTAGGGGCCCATTGATTACTGTGCCTAATTCTTATGGGGTGGCAAGTTATATTTATTTTGGACAAATGTGCTGAGGTGACTCAAATCTCTGAAGCACCCTCCAAAATCACTTTTCTAGGCACATTCTTTCAATCCGTAATCTATTTCTCCTGATCATCAATTGGTTACGATCTGTGATCAATCTGTGGCCTAGCAGTGAATATAGGTATGTTTATATTAGGTCACCTAATTATAAACTTGCTTTTTCAGTTATTGCGGAGTACTTTAAAATGGTACATAATTTAAATATACCTTCCAAATGTAATTTTTTTTCCAATTTTAACATTTGTGTGGAATAGTGAAAACAGTGAATACGTCTAAGAGACTCATCTAGTTGAAGTGTAAAATCGGTCACTTAGTATCTGTATGATTTTAGGTAATTTAATTAACCTGTCTGAGACTCATTTTTCTTATTCATAAAAAGAAAATAACAACTCTCAGAGCCATGGTATGTGTAAAATCCTTCAGTACTCAATATTGTTTAGTTTTCTGTTTCATGTTTCAAGTCAATATCTCTTTAAAAAGTGAAACATTAACCCTCTAACATTCCTAGTCTCAAAAAAAAAAAAAAAAGAAGTCTGTGGCATCATCGAACTAAGAATTGATTCATATTATCTTTTATTTGAATTGTATATCTTGAGATTACACAAACAGTTTGGGAATAACGTTAATGAATGTTTACACTAGATAAATGATGCAAAGGCAAGATATTTACTACCCAAATCAGACAAGTTTATGTCCTGTAAAGCTGCTTTAAATACTTGAGTGAGAAACAAAACATTACAGGAATTTTTAATATTCAATTTGATAGTGAATACTACATCAAAAATATTTTTAAACAAATAAAAACGACTGCAGTTTATGCAGCCTGATCACATTATCATTACGTTTATTATTTCTGTGCTAACAAAATTAAATTTTAAATTGGTGAAACTTTTTGGAAAAAGAGGGAGTTAGGGTGGAGTTGTAGAGAAGAATCATATTTTTAACCATACCACATAGTTGTTTATATTATTGCTCCTGAAATATTTATTAGGAAATGTTCTCAGAAAGCTGGGATTAGTCAGCCAAATTTAGTTCAAATGCATTTGATAGATCTCCTGTGGACATGCTATTTTATGCCCAAATTACGGTACATCATTTTTATAGAGCCATGGTGGCATAATCTTTGGGTACTAAGTCGTAGTTTAACCTAAGAATTATTATAACAAAGTTTAATTTTACTTAGAGAGGCTGTTGTGAAAGACCCCTGGAGCAGGCGGTCAGTCGGTCTGGAGACCCTCCCAAGGAACAGCGAGACCACGAAGACGGATGCAAACAGCAAGAGGTTTATTTGAACACACGGGTACCCGGGCGACACAGTCTTTTGGAAGACTGGCGCGCCGAGTGGAGCTCCTGGGTCCTTTTTATAGCAAAAAGCGCGGGTACAGAAGCGAGAAGCGAGTTTAATTGGTCAGTTCAAATAAGGCCTGGGGTGAGCTTCGGTTATGTGGGAGTCCTTGAAACAGCTGAGGGGCACCCTGGAAACTGGTGGGAGTCCTTGAAACAGCTGAGGGGCACCCTGGAAACTGTTGGGAGTCCTTGAAACAGCTGAGGGGCACTCTTGAAACTTTAACTGACTTGTCTATTTCTGGGAACTATCCGCCCTTTGCCTCGGGCCGGGGCCCAGGTGCATAACCACAGATATCCTGTTCGTTATCTGGTCTCAACCTCAGGCTGTACTTTTCCTATGCTAGGGACTTTTAACCAGGGTAATGTTTTGTGCCTTGCAAAATGGCGTTGCTACGGCTAGCTTAAAAAGTTCTTTCTTCATTCCCCCATTTCTTTTGTGGATAGCTCTAATCTTAGAGCGGAGTTAAAAGTTATTTTCATTATCTATAGTCTGATATTTTTGTCTAAGAACCAGGACCTTAATTGTACTCATCTTATCATTGATGAATTGGACTAACCTGTTGATGACACAGGGCCCCAGAATGAGCAACAGAAGAAGGAGTACTAGGGGCCCGGCGATGGTTGATAGTAGGGTAGTGAACCAAGGGGAGCTATTGAACCAACCTTCAAACCAGTTTTGATCTTTTTGGCGCTCTAACTGTCTTTTATCTAGTCTTTGTTTGAGTTTGGCCATGGTGTCTCGTATCACACCTGAATGGTCTACATAAAAACAGCACTCCTCTCTGAGGGCCGCGCAGAGGCCTCCCTCTCTTAAAAACAGTAAGTCAAGGCCTCGCCTATTTTGGAGTACTACCTCAGATAGAGAAGTCAATGAGTCCTCTAACTTGCTGACTGAATCCTGGAGGGCCCGGAGGTCAGTGTCCATGGCAGTCTGGAGCTCGGTTAGGCCCCGCTGGAGGTCTATAGGTCCTTTAATCAGAGCAGCCGAGCCGGTACCTATACCTGCCACAATTCCCAGTAGGACAGCTAGGGTAAGTGTGAGAGGTTCTCTCTTAAACCTGGGATGAGGGTTGTCATAGGCCTGCAACAAAGTTTCTTCAGGATGGTAATAGATGCGAGGAATCAGCTGAACCTGGACACAGAAATCCTTAGACTGATTAAAAACTGAGAGGGAAACGCAAGGGGTGAGACCGGTGCTGCAAGCCCACCAGCTATGGTTGGAGGGGAGAAGGTACTGATGGTCCCCGGAGGAATTGATGGATAGGGTCTGGTTGCAAAGATGTTGATGGGTAGAAGGTATTGTTCCTATACATAACCCTTGTCCTGTGACCTCTGTGAGAGTAAGCTTTCCCTGGGTCCCCCAACGGCAACTCTCGGCGCTGGTATAATTGGCCTCTCCCAAAAAGGCTATTCCTTCATAGTAGGGGGGGCTTATGGCCAGACAGAGCCAGCAATGCTCTGTGGCGTTCGGGTTGGTGGCATTTAGAGCTAGGAAGGCCCCCTGTACAAGACCAAAGAGCCTGTCACCCGTGGTGGGGGGTAGAGTGCCTGGTGATAGGAGGCTCTGTGTAGCAGTGCTCCTTTGTGCCGCGGGGGGTTGCCTGCTAGTCATTGGGAACAGCTTGTTGCTAGGAGGTCCCTGTTCTGCAAGGACGGGGTCGGGGCCCACTGCCACAGTTGGCATATTGGTGATATCTAGGCGAATGGTGAACAGTACACCTGGATCGTTTCCCGTCAAATAGAACCTTAGTCCCCAGGTTCTTCCTTGTGCCCAATCTCTGGAATTTTTCCTTTCTCTGTGAATTTTATTTTAAGGGGGTTACACCAGCCGGTGTTGTCACAGTTTTTACTGCTATCGTTACGTTCTACAGTTATGAGGTCCCATGAGGAACTAGGTCCCCAGTAGACTGTCCCCGTGGTTTCACAACCCCATTCTTTGCAATATAGGGATTCCAGCCCTCCGCACCTTCTAGCTTCTGAAAGGGTCCGGCCATCCCGGGGGCACACGTAGAAGGGGGAAGCGGCAAGCCTGTTTCTAGCTCGGGGATAGCTGCACCCTGGGACCCCCCAGGTGATCTGATTATAAGCTTTTGTATAGTCTGAATCAGGGGGTCTGATCTGGGCCTAGCCCGATGCTATGTATCCCGGGATATCCCAGGTCTCAATACCCGCCGCCAGGGCACATACATCAGGTTTAAGATCGGGCCACCAAGTCCAAGGCGGCTGGGTAGCCTGTTTGGTCCAGACAACTTCTCCAGTTTGGGACAGTACCTTCCAGGTGAGGATCACAGGCCGGTGGGGGTTCTTACCCGGTGGACTCATTTTTCCGCCGCCGAATACGCAGCTTAAGAGGATGATCAGTCCTTTCCAGCTCCCAGGTCTCGTTTGGTGCCGGGGGTGGTGCAGGCTTGAGATGGGAAGCATGGACCCAGGCAGCGATGCCATCAACTTTTACTGCGGTCGGGGTGGTCAGCAATACCAGATACGGGCCTTTCCACCGAGGCTCAAGGTTGCTGGGTCGATGGCGTCTGACCAGCACTCGGTCTCCGACCTGGAACGGGTGGGGGACAGCTATGGTACCGGGCTGATATGCCTCTTTGATCTGGTCCCAAATCTGGGTCTTCACAACTTCTAGAGCCTTTAAATGGGTAAATAAGACAGGGAGAAAATTATCATCGGGACCCAGTGTTTCTCCCAACTCAAGTATGGGGGGGGGTCCCCCGTAGAGGATTTCATAGGGAGTTAGACCGTACTGGCCAGGGGTATTCCTGGCTCTGAACAGCGCTAAGGGAAGGAGGGCCACCCAGTCTTTTCCACCGGTCTCTAAGGCCAATTTAGTTAAGGTCTCTTTGATGGTTCTATTCATTCTCTCTACTTGACCTGAGCTCTGGGGCCTATACGCACAATGTAACTTCCAATTTATCCCCAGTTGTGTGGCCAGTCCCTGGCTTACCTGAGCAACAAAGGCTAGGCCATTATCTGACCCGATCACCTTAGGGATCCCGAAACGGGGCAGGATTTCTTCTAGTATCTTTTTACATACAGTCAGGGCCGTTTCCGTTTTGGTAGGAAAAGCTTCTACCCATCCAGAGAAAGTATCTACAAATACTAGCAGATACCTGTTTCTATACCGGCCAGGCTTTACCTCTGTAAAGTCTACTTCCCAGTATACGCCGGGTCGATCTCCCCGTTGTCTTTTTCCGGTCTCTCGGTAGGTGGTAGCCGCATTAGTCATGGCGCAAGCCGGACACCGATTGGCGACTTCTTGAACAGTGGACCGGAGGTTCGGGATGGAGAGGCTGGTGCGGCTTGCCAGTTGAAGGAGCTTTTCTGGTCCTAAGTGTGTTAGCTGATGTAACCGCTGAATGAATTCTTTTCCCTGGTCAGGAGTGAGCTCTCTTGGCTTGGTCCTAACTTGAGCAGGCTCGATTGGCTCTTGAAGCTTTGTAGTTTCTGCTAGCACCCTGACCGACAGGGCGGCTTGTTTTGCAGCCTCGTCGGCCCTCCGGTTCCCGGCCGCCACAGGGTTATTTCCTCTCTGGTGGCCCGGGCAGTGGATAATGGCGACCTGCTTAGGGAGGTGAATGGCCTCTAGCAGAGCCAGAATTTCTTGTTTATTTTTAATGTCTTTTCCAGCAGAAGTGAGCAGTCCCCTCTGTTTATATATTGCCCCATGAATGTGAGCAGTGGCAAAAGCATACCTGCTGTCCGTGTAGATATTGATGTTTTTTCCTTCGGCTAGGCGTAATGCCTGCGTCAAGGCGATTAGCTCGGCCTTCTGGGCTGATGTCCCTTCTGGCAGGCTGCTTGCCCATACCGTCCGTTTGCCATCTACGATGGCGGCCCCTGCTCTCCGCTTACCTTCCACAATGAAGCTGCTACCGTCTGTATACCAGGCAGGCACTCCGGGCAATGGCTGGTCCTTCAGGTCCCGTCGAGTCCCAGCTTCTTCAGCAAGGATTTCTGAGCATTGGTGTACTGGGGTGGATTCTGACTCGACCGGTAGTAGGGTAGCTGGGTTCAGGACAGCAGGGGGCGCGAAAGATATCCTTTCGTTTAGCAGCAAACTCTGGTAATGAGTCATTCTGGCATTGGTCATCCACCGATTGGGGGGCTGCCGCACAATACTTTCGAGGCTGTGGGAAGCAATCACAGTCGCATTTTGCCCCAAGGTTAACTTATCAGCGTCTTTGAGGAGGAGTGCCACTGCAGCAACCGCTTTTAGGCAGGTTGGCCACCCACTGGCCACTGGATCCAGTTTTTTTGATAGATAAGCTACTGGCCGTCGCCATGGTCCTAGGGTCTGAGTAAGCACTCCTCGGGCTACACCGGCTCTTTCATCTACGTACAGAGTAAATGATTTGGTGAGGTCTGGGAGAGCCAAGGCGGGGGCAGACAGCAAGGCTTCTTTTATGTGGTCAAAAGCCTTTTGATGCTCCTCAGTCCAGGTAAAAGGAATGTTTTCCCTTGTCAGGGGGTACAAGGGTGCAGCCAGGGAAGCAAACCCAGGAATCCAGAGCCTGCAGAATCCGGCAGTGCCCAGAAATTCGCGGACCTGCCTGGGGGTTGTGGGAGTAGGGATCTTCATAACTGTAGCTTTCCGGGCCGGGGTCAGCCATCTTTTTCCCCCTTTGAGCAGGTACCCCAAATAGGTGACCTCTTTCTGGCATAACTGGGCCTTTTTAGCTGATACCCTGTACCCCAACTTACTCAGTTCCTGCAAGAGCTTCTGTGTCCCTCTTTTGCAGCCTTCATATGTGGGAGCTGCCACTAGGAGGTCGTCCACATATTGGAGTAATATGACCTGTGGGTTGAGAGCCCTAAAAGGAGCTAAATCTCGGTGGAGGGCCTCGTCGAAGAGAGTGGGAGAATTTTTGAACCCCTGTGGCAGCCGTGTCCAGGTCAGCTGACCTGTGTTACCTTTTTCTGGGTCTCTCCACTCGAACGCGAACAGTGGCTGGCTGTTGGGGTGTAGTCTGAGGCAAAAAAAGGCATCCTTGAGATCCAGGACTGAGTACCAAGTGTGACTAGGCGGAAGGGAACTCAGGAGGCTGTATGGATTTGGGACCGTGGGATGAATGTCTTGCACCCTTTTGTTAATTTCTCTCAAGTCTTGGACTGGCCGATAGTCATTGGTCCCTGGCTTTTTTACTGGTAGCAGAGGGGTGTTCCAGGGCGATTGGCAGGGCACTAAGACCCCTAGGTCTAAGAACCTTTGGATGTGGGGTCTGATGCCTTCCCGGGCTTCTTTAGTCATTGGATACTGTCGGACGGCCACCGGTGAGGCACCTGATTTCAGCTCTACTACTACTGGTGGGACGTTATTGGCCAGTCCCATACCTGTCTTTTCTGCCCATACGGTGGGAAAAAGTTGGAGCCAGGATGGGTCGATGGAGGGAGAGGCCGGCTTTTCATACAGCCGGTATTCTTCTTCTAGGTTTAGGACCAGGCACATGGTAGAGTGATCTCCCCATGTTACTTGTGGGCCCTCTGTGGAAAACTGGATTTGAGCCTTTAGTTTGGTCAGGATGTCCCGGCCCAACAGAGGAGCAGGGCACTCAGGTATGACCAAAAAGGAATGGGTCACTTGCCTATGTCCGACCCTTAAAAGTCTCTGAGTGGTCCAGGGGTAGACTTTGCTGCCGGTCGCTCCTACTACGACTGTCCGCCTGGACCCTACCTTCCCCATGGGTTGGGTCAGTACCGAATGTTCAGCCCCGGTATCGACCAGAAACTCGATGGGGGTCCCCTCCACTGTCAGTGTTACCCTAGGTTCGGGGAGGGGGTCCGAACCCCGACTCCCCTAGTCATCTAGGGATAGAACCTTGGCTTCTCTGATGTTCTTTTTCCGGGGACATTCTCTTGCCCAGTGACCCTTCTCTTTACAGTACGCGCATTGGTCTTTGTCTAGAGGGGGTCTTCCATCCCTAGGTGTTTTCTTTGCCCGGTTGCTCAGGTTCCCTGTCTGCCTATCTCTAGACCCTCTTTCACCTACCACTGCGGCCAAAATCCTAGTTAAATTTTTTTCTTGGCGTTTATCACGCCGCCTCTCTCTCTCTTCTGTCTCTTTTTTTTCTCTTTCCTGTCTTTCTTCTTCTGTTTCTCTCTTGTGGTACACCTTTTCTGCCTCCTTTACTAAGTCTTGTAAGGAAAGGTCTTGGAGCCCCTCTAGTCTTTGTAACCTTTTTTTAATGTCTGGGGCTGACTGGCCGATAAAGGCCATGGCAACTGCCGCCTGCTGTCCCTCAGAAGAGGGGTCAAACGGAGTGTATCTCCTATATGCCTCCATCAGGCGTTCCAAGAAAACCGAGGGGGGTTCTACCGGTCCCTGCAAGACCTCTCTTACCTTAGCCAAATTGGTGGGGCGCCGGGCTGCCCCTTTGAGACCTGCCACTAGAGTCCGGCGGTAGACCAGAAGACGCTCCCTACCTTCGGCCGTGTTGTAATCCCATTGAGGTCGATTGAGGGGGAAAGCCTCATTAATGAGGTTCTCGAGTTGTGTAGGGGCCCCGTTATCCCCGAGAACGTTCTTGCGGGCCTCCAGAAGAATCCTTTCTCGCTCTTCAGTGGTGAAGAGGATCTGGAGTAGCTGTTGGCAATCGTCCCAAGTGGGCTGGTGAGAGAACATAAGGGACTCAAGAAGTCCCGTGAGACCTGCTGGTTTTTCAGAAAAAGAAGGATGGTTAGACTTCCAATTGTAAAGATCTGCTGAGGAAAAAGGCCAATACTGCAAAGGGACCAAGCCATTTGGCTCGGCTGGGGGCCCTATGGCTCGGAGGGGCAAAGCTACGGTGGAGTCAGGACCCGAGTCGCCTCTCGGACTGCGAGGTTGGCGGCTCCTAGTCCCCGCAGCCGGTCCCTCAGGGTTGGGGTCACTGGGTGCTCGTCCTGGTGCCGATCTGTTTGGTTGAGGGGCCAGAGGGGGCAGCGGAGCCGCCGGGTAAGGTGGGGGTTCAGAGAGGGAGAATAGGTCATCTGGTGTCGGGTAGACGGAGGGTCGGGGAGGGGCAGAAGGCTTCCTTGTAGGTGGCCCTTGAGTATTTTCTGGTCCCGAAACGACAGCGACTTTGCTGGAGGGTGGCACCCAGGGAGGGGGATTCTGGGCGAGGTCTTGCCATACCACGACATATGCAACCTGGTCCGAGTGTCCTCCGATCTCCTGGAAAACAATCTTTTTAACTGCAAAAATGACAGTAAGATCAAAGGTTCCCTCTGGCGGCCAACCTACGCCGAATGTGGGCCACTCAGACGAACAGAAAGTCCGCCATTTTCCTTTTTTGATCTCCACGGACAGATTGTGAGCCCTGGTTTTGACATCTTTCCAATGATCTAGAGTAAGGGAGAGAGGCGTAAGGGCACCTTGCCCCATCTCGAAAATTTCCAATAGGGGAACGACGACGCAAAGACCTATCACAACTAAGACAAAAAGAAACCAGAAACGGCGACGAGACCGAGTGCCGTAGAAATAGAAGAAAGAGTCCGATGGCAGAGCGCGCCTCCCGAGACGCGGTGAGACCAAAACACAATAATCCTCTGCCAAGGGGTCCACCAGGCGTCCCTGGTCCTCCCCTGATCCTGGGACGTCTCCCAGGATTGCCGGGTGGCGAGCCCCCGAACACGTCTGTTCGCTACCCGCACTTCGCTCCCAGAGCGACTAACCCGGAACAAACTGAAACCAAAATGTGCGCACCCTGAGGGACAGTCGAAATCACTGAGTCAGACACAGAGACGAGACACAGAAACGAGACACAGAACGAGACACAGAACGACTGCTGGCCAGCTTACCTCCCGTTGGTGGGTCGGTGGTCCCTGGGTGGGGGTCTCCGATCCCGGACGAGCCCCCAAATGAAAGACCCCTGGAGCAGGCGGTCAGTCGGTCTGGAGACCCTCCCAAGGAACAGCGAGACCACGAAGACGGATGCAAACAGCAAGAGGTTTATTTGAACACACGGGTACCCGGGCGACACAGTCTTTTGGAAGACTGGCGCGCCGAGTGGAGCTCCTGGGTCCTTTTTATAGCAAAAAGCGCGGGTACAGAAGCGAGAAGCGAGTTTAATTGGTCAGTTCAAATAAGGCCTGGGGTGAGCTTCGGTTATGTGGGAGTCCTTGAAACAGCTGAGGGGCACCCTGGAAACTGGTGGGAGTCCTTGAAACAGCTGAGGGGCACCCTGGAAACTGTTGGGAGTCCTTGAAACAGCTGAGGGGCACTCTTGAAACTTTAACTGACTTGTCTATTTCTGGGAACTATCCGCCCTTTGCCTCGGGCCGGGGCCCAGGTGCATAACCACAGATATCCTGTTCGTTATCTGGTCTCAACCTCAGGCTGTACTTTTCCTATGCTAGGGACTTTTAACCAGGGTAATGTTTTGTGCCTTGCAAAATGGCGTTGCTACGGCTAGCTTAAAAAGTTCTTTCTTCAGTTGAACCAAATAATATGTGATATTCCTTAATTCTGGATTCCCAAATTGCACTGTTCCTCATTAGTATAGAGATCAAAAGCTTTGCATTCTTATTGGATTCCATAAATAATCCGCTCAGTTTCCTAGTAAATTATTTGTATAACTTGGTCACTTAATAGAAAATAGAAAAAAAAATGTTTATTGGGGTTGATGTTAATCTCAATTATCCTTGCTGACATTGCTCAGTTATCAACAAGAATATGATAAAATAACAGTGATGAGTATTCTGATAAATAGAAAACAGAAAAATGAGGGACAAGTTCCAATTGCTTTCTCAAGTTCAAAAACATTCAATGTCATATTGACTTCCTGTACTCATATTTCTAGTATGGTGCACTAGAAATAGCATCTGATGCAGTGGCATGCATCTGAGATTATGAGAACATAAGCAGTTTACATTTGCTAGCTGGTCACTGCCAGAAAGGATGACAAAGACTAACTTCAACACCAAGAAACATTTCCTCTTCAATTTTCATTTGGATATTGTTTCACTTTACATTTCCTCTTCAATTACTTTCTTCCGCTTGTAATTTTCACACATTCTTTCATTTTGTAAATGTACCCATTTTTGCTGGCCTTGAGTTTACCTCCATCTTTATTTTGACCAATCTCTAATATTTTTAAATCTCATTTATCTATCATTACAATAAAAAAAACCTAATCAAACATAAAATTAAAAACTAAGGTTTGAATTCTGCCTAGGATATGGGAATCTGTTCATAATGTCACTGTTATCCCCCACCTCATAAATTTAGAAAGACTGGATAAATTGCAAGATAAAAATGTTTCTTGAATTCATCAAACATCTGAGTTCACTAGGCAACCTAGTACTGAAATAGAAGGATGAATACACCCTCTGGAAGGGGAGATTGGCTGCCAGTGCTTGCTTACCTGCAGCAGAACATTTGAGAAAGATGCTGCTGCTATTCGTGAACATAGGTAAGAAAAATCAACTGAGATTTTAATAAGTTGCTATAGGATGATGGTGAGTTAGCATGACAATATGGAATCTTTAGGATCACCAGACACAGAGTGAGCTTGCTTTCACTCAGGGTTTTTTTTTTTTTTTTCACGAAACTCCACCATGTGCTACAAAGTTTACTCGCAGAGAAGAAACAGGAGAGAGTCTCGTTCAGTGTAACAGGTGTAATGAGGGGATCACAAGCTGATCTAGATGAACCAGACTCAGTATAAACAAGATGTTGGAACTATCAGACAGAGGCTTAAAAATAACTATAGTTAGGATG
Organism: Cynocephalus volans; assembly: GCF_027409185.1. NCBI lineage: Eukaryota > Metazoa > Chordata > Mammalia > Dermoptera > Cynocephalidae > Cynocephalus > Cynocephalus volans. Next base: position 148,387,948 of record NC_084467.1, read on the forward strand.
ATAAACGGAGGAAAAAACATGGGAAGATGGAGAAATTCAGTGGCAATAAGGAAACTATGGGAGATAAAGGAATGGGATAACTAGAAATAATAAAAACAAATACACACCGTAACAAAGATAATTCATCCAACACGTCATTGGGAAACTTAGCAAAGCTGTAGGAAGAATCAATGAATTTGAAGACGGATAGATAGGTTAAAAAATATTAAAAATGAAAACAGAAGATTCATTTTTTATTTCTTTATTATGAATATTCATGAGATACAAAGCAAACTGTCACCCCTCATGCCCATGATGTGAGGGAAAACAAATAAATTTTAAAAAAAATAATAATAATAGAAAGAGTGTGAAACAAATAAAAGCAAGATCCAACTATATTGAGTAGAACATAGAGACATTTTAAAATACAAAACTACAAGTTAACACTTATTTTTATATTGCTACTTTCTACGCTTATCAATATCATGTTGAATCTATTCAATCTCCTATGATTGAAGCATACTTTTATGGGGATTACACATATTATGAGGAATTTTCCTATAAAGTTTAGGTTTCAAGGCAATTGCGAAAAATGAAAGCCAATCAGATAATAGTGTACTAAAAGAGGTCTTAGCTGTAGGAAAGGAGGTAATTTTTAAGATGTACATGAAGTATTTCATATTTCTTACAAAATTATAAAATAAACTTCGTAAAAGGACATTTGTATTTAGCATTAATATTTTATATTAGCTTCACATTAAAGAATAGTTGTCCTGTCAGTGTTCCAGCTTCAAAAGAAGTGTAGAAAATTTTGAGGAGCATACCATGTAAAGCACAATAAGGCTAATTGGAGGAAGGAATAGGAGGCTCTGGCAAAGATTTCTGAACTTTCCAAGAGAAAAAAAAAATGAAACATTTCATAAACAGTTTCACAAAATACAAATCCTTCTGTGATGAAGATATTCCATAGTCACTTATGTTTGGAAATGCTACACAGACAAGATCCTCTACAAGAATCACTATTCAAATTAGCATGATAGAGTAGTCCTGCAAGAAAATAATTATGACTGTGTTTAATGTACAGTTACTAACTAGTAACTAATGATTACTAATATTCCACATAAATGATTTTCTTTTCAGTATCCCTCAAAACACATTGATGTAAAAATAAACATATGGACACTTTAATATAGTGTTCACTAAAATATATCTAGGAGGGGCTTTTTTTTTTACCCCAACACTTAATAGTACTTACAGATTGTGCATTTGTTTGTATTTTTATATTTATCTGTATCTATTGGTATATCTATCAATCTGTTTATAGAAAGTGCGATAAATGATTGAATGAATAAGTAAGTTACTTCATCCCAATTACAAAAAAGTAGAAAATATATTTGAGGGAAAAGGTAATACTAGTCTGCATGAGGATATCAAAACCATCATACCATCATAACATCGTGCTTATTTTGTTTTCCCTATTTGTGTATTTTATTATCTTTAGGTGAACTATTTGAGGTGTACACAGTTGAAATGACGTAGGAAGAAATACTGAAGTGTTTTTTGCCATACCTCTAGAAGTTGATATTAATACCATTTCCTAGAGAGAATCAGCACTGTATAGCATAACACAGTTGCTTCTTGGAAAGTAGAACATGAAATTTAATAGTAGTGGTGGTACAATTCATTGAAACACAAGCCAACCGATTTACTAATTTTTCTTATAAATTTTCTTCTTTCTGATTCAAATAGATAGCTAGGCTTTGTGTTATCTTGTGTCAAACAAGCCATAGCAGAGAAATGAATAAAAACTACATAGAATAGTTCCTTCTCATCTTCCAGGGATATGTTCCAAAACCCCCAGTGGATGCCTGAGATCCCTGTGTAGTTCTGAACCCTAAATACACTATGTTTTTTAACTGTACATACATAACTATGATAAAGTTTAATTTATAAATTAGTCACAGTAACAGATTAACAGTAATAACTAATAATACAATACAATAATTATAGCAATCTATTTTTTTTAAAGTTATGTGAATGTGGTCTTTTTCTTTCTCTTTCTCAAAACATCTATTTGGACCACAGTAGACTGTGGGTAATTAAAACCACAAAGAGCAAAATCTCAGATAAAGAGGGACTACTGAAAAGTCTGAGTGCTCCTCAAGAACAAATTCTATTATTGGGTGTCCAGGAAGAAAAGGAAAAAAGTGGGTGAGGGGATGCCTTTGAGAATAACAAATAAGGATGGACAAGATCTTGAAGGTTGTGACTTCTGAGTGAATTTTGAAAGTCTCAATTCTAGGCATAGAGACTCTCAAGTTTCATAAAGAATCTCACATAACATGTATGACAACGAATTGGGTGTCCCAGATAATTGAGGAATTGAGCAGTCGTTAAAAATGACACTATCAAAGGCCACTGTGACAGAAAAATAATTGAAACTTCTCTTACATTTTCAGGAACCTCCAACACCTCCTAAATTCTTAAGAAATCTTATGAAGGCTAAGTAAAAACAAACGATGCTGACGCTGACAATCCTGGCAAGCCAGTAGTTTAGGACTCAGAGAGAAATTGAAGTTGATTTCATGAAAATCCAGAAGTGTGATATCGAATGATTTAAAAACTTGACTTGATATGAACTTGAAGGAAGTGCTTTTTACAAGGGTATAGGGAAAATACAGCCAAAAAGTCAAGTTAAGAAACAAGGGGAACAGAGTCAAACAGGATATCTGTGGTTATGCACCTGGGCCCCGGCCCGAGGCAAAGGGCGGATAGTTCCCAGAAATAGACAAGTCAGTTAAAGTTTCAAGAGTGCCCCTCAGCTGTTTCAAGGACTCCCACTTGACCGAAGTTCACCCCTGGCTTGATTTAAACTAACCAATTACCTTGCTTCTCGCTTCTGTACCCGCGCTTTTTGCTATAAAAAGGACCCAGGAGCTCTACTCGGCGCGCCAGTCTTTCGAAAGACTGAGTCGCCCGGGTACCTGTGTGTTCAATAAACCTCTTGTTTTTGCATCCGAAGCCGTGGTCTCGCTGTTCCTTGGGAGGGTCTCCCTGAACTGACTGACTACCCACTGCGGGAGTCTTTCATTTGGGGGCTCGTCCGGGATCGGAGACCCCCACCCAGGGACCACCGACCCACCAACGGGAGGTAAGCTGGCCAGCAGTCGTTCTGTGTCTCGTTTCTGTGTCTCGTCTCTGTGTCTGACTCAGTGATTTCGACTGTCTTTTCTGAGCGCGCGCATTTTGGTTTCAGTTTGTTCCGGGTTAGTCGCTCTGGGAGCGAAGTGCGGGTAGCGAACAGACGTGTTCGGGGGCTCGCCACCCGGCAATCCTGGGAGACGTCCCAGGATCAGGGGAGGACCAGGGACGCCTGGTGGACCCCTTGGCAGAGGATTATTGTGTTTTGGTCTCACCGCGTCTCGGGAGGCGCGCTCTGCCATCGGACTCTTTCTTCTATTTCTACGGCACTCGGTCTCGTCGCCGTTTCTGGTTTCTTTTTGTCTTAGTTGTGATAGGTCTTTGCGTCGTCGTTCCCCTATTGGAAATTTTCGAGATGGGGCAAAGTGCCCTTACGCCCCTCTCCCTTACTCTAGATCATTGGAAAGATGTCAAAGCCAGGGCTCACAATCTGTCCATGGAGATCAAAAAAGGAAAATGGCAGACTTTCTGTTCGTCTGAGTGGCCCACATTCGGCGTAGGTTGGCCGCCAGAGGGAACCTTTGATCTTACTGTCATTTTTGCAGTTAAAAAGATTGTTTTTCAGGAGACCGGAGGACACCCGGACCAGGTTGCCTGTGTCGTGGTATGGCAAGACCTCGCCCAGAATCCCCCTCCCTGGGTGCCACCCTCCAGCAAAGTCGCTGTTGTTTCGGGATCAGAAAATACTCAAAGGCCACCTACAAGGAAGCCTTCCGCCCCTCCCCAACCCCCCGTCCTCCCGACACCAGATGACCTATTTTCTCTCTCTGAAACCCCACCTTACCCGGCGGCTCCGCTGCCCCCTCTGGCCCCTCAGGGAAACAGATCGGCACCAGGCCGAGCGCCCGGTGATCCTAGCCCTGAGGGACCGGCTGCGGGGACTAGGAGCCGCCAACCTCGCAGTCCGAGAGACGGCTCCGGTCCTGACTCCACCGTAGCTTTGCCCCTCCGAGCCATAGGGCCCCCAGCTGAGCCTAATGGCTTGGTCCCTCTACAGTATTGGCCTTTTTCCTCAGCAGATCTTTACAATTGGAAGTCTAACCACCCGTCTTTTTCTGAAAAACCAGCAGGACTCACGGGACTTCTTGAGTCCCTTATGTTCTCTCACCAGCCCACTTGGGACGATTGCCAACAGCTACTCCAGATCCTCTTCACCACTGAAGAGCGAGAAAGGATTCTTCTGGAGGCCCGCAAGAACGTTCTCGGGGACAACGGGGCCCCTACACAACTCGAGAACCTCATTAATGAGGCCTTCCCCCTCAATCGACCTCAATGGGATTACAACACGGCCGAAGGTAGGGAGCGTCTTCTGGTCTACCGCCGGACTCTAGTGGCAGGTCTCAAAGGGGCAGCCCGGCGCCCCACCAATTTGGCTAAGGTAAGAGAGGTCTTGCAGGGACCGGTAGAACCCCCCTCGGTTTTCTTGGAACGCCTGATGGAGGCATATAGGAGATACACTCCGTTTGACCCCTCTTCTGAGGGACAGCAGGCGGCAGTTGCAATGGCCTTCATCGGACAGGCAGCCCCAGATATCAAGAAAAAGTTGCAGAGGCTAGAGGGGCTCCAAGATTATTCCTTACAAGATTTAGTGAGAGAGGCAGAAAAGGTGTACCACAAGAGAGAGACAGAAGAGGAAAAACAAGAAAGAGAAAAAAGAGAGACAGAAGAGAGAGAGAGACGGCGCGATAGGCGCCAAGAAAAAAAAAAAAAAAAAAAAAAAAAAAAAACTTGACTAGGATTTTGGCCGCAGTGGTAGGTGAAAGAGGGTCTAGAGATAGGCAGACAGGGAACCTGAGCAACCGGGCAAAGAAAACACCTAGGGATGGAAGACCCCCTCTAGACAAAGACCAATGCGCGTACTGTAAAGAGAAGGGTCACTGGGCAAGAGAATGTCCCCGGAAAAAGAACATCAGAGAAGCCAAGGTTCTATCCCTAGATGACTAGGGGAGTCGGGGTTCGGACCCCCTCCCCGAACCTAGGGTAACACTGACTGTGGAGGGGACCCCCATCGAGTTTCTGGTCGATACCGGGGCTGAACATTCGGTGTTGACCCAACCCATGGGGAAGGTAGGGTCCAGGCGGACAGTCGTAGTAGGAGCAACCGGCAGCAAAGTCTACCCCTGGACCACACAAAGACTTTTAAAGGTTGGACATAAACAAGTGACCTATTCCTTTTTGGTCATACCTGAGTGCCCTGCTCCTCTGTTGGGCCGGGACATTCTGACCAAACTAAAGGCCCAAATCCAGTTTTCTACAGAGGGCCCACAAGTAACATGGGGAGATCACTCTACCATGTGCTTGGTCCTAAACCTAGAAGAAGAATACCGGCTGTATGAAAAGCCGGCCTCTCCCTCCATCGACCCATCCTGGCTCCAACTTTTTCCCACCGTATGGGCAGAAAAGACAGGTATGGGACTGGCCAATAACGTCCCACCAGTAGTAGTAGAGCTGAAATCGGGTGCCTCACCGGTGGCCGTCCGACAGTATCCAATGACTAAAGAAGCCCGGGAAGGCATCAGACCCCACATCCAAAGGTTCTTAGACCTAGGGGTCTTAGTGCCCTGCCAGTCGCCCTGGAACACCCCTCTGCTACCAGTAAAAAAGCCAGGGACCAATGACTATCGGCCAGTCCAAGACTTGAGAGAAATTAACAAAAGGGTGCAAGACATTCATCCCTCAGTCCCAAACCCATACAGCCTCCTGAGTTCCCTTCCGCCTAGTCACACTTGGTACTCAGTCTTGGATCTCAAGGATGCCTTTTTTTGCCTCAAACTACACCCCAACAGCCAGCCACTGTTCGCGTTCGAGTGGAGAGACCCAGAAAAAGGTAACGCTGGTCAGCTGACCTGGACACGGCTGCCACAGGGGTTCAAGAACTCACCCACTCTCTTCGACGAGGCCCTCCACCGGGATTTAACTCCTTTTAGGGCTCTCAACCCCCAGGTCATATTACTCCAATATGTGGACGACCTCCTAGTGGCAGCTCCCACATATGAAGGCTGCAAAAGAGGGACACAAAAGCTCTTGCAGGAACTGAGTAAGTTGGGGTACCGGGTATCAGCTAAAAAGGCCCAGTTATGCCAGAAAGAGGTCACCTATTTGGGGTACCTGCTCAAGGAGGGAAAAAGATGGCTGACCCCGGCCCGGAAAGCTACAGTTATGAAGATCCCTACTCCCACAACCCCCAGGCAGGTCCGCGAATTTCTGGGTACTGCCGGATTCTGCAGGCTCTGGATTCCTGGGTTTGCTTCCCTGGCTGCACCCTTGTACCCCCTGACAAGGGAAAACATTCCTTTTACCTGGACTGAGGAGCATCAAAAGGCTTTTGACCACATAAAAAAAGCCTTGCTGTCTGCCCCCGCCTTGGCTCTCCCAGACCTCACCAAACCATTTACTCTATACGTAGATGAAAGAGCCGGTGTAGCCCGAGGAGTGCTTACTCAGACCCTAGGACCATGGCGACGGCCAGTAGCTTATCTATCAAAAAAACTGGATCCAGTGGCCAGTGGGTGGCCAACCTGCCTAAAAGCGGTTGCTGCAGTGGCACTCCTCCTCAAAGACGCTGATAAGTTAACCTTGGGGCAAAATGTGACTGTGATTGCTTCCCACAGCCTCGAAAGTATTGTGCGGCAGCCCCCCAATCGGTGGATGACCAATGCCAGAATGACTCATTACCAGAGTTTGCTGCTAAACGAAAGGATATCTTTCGCGCCCCCTGCTGTCCTGAACCCAGCTACCCTACTACCAGTCGAGTCAGAATCCACCCCAGTACACCAATGCTCAGAAATCCTTGCTGAAGAAGCTGGGACTCGACGGGACCTGAAGGACCAGCCATTGCCCGGAGTGCCTGCCTGGTATACAGACGGTAGCAGCTTCATTGTGGAAGGTAAGCGGAGAGCAGGGGCCGCCATCGTAGATGGCAAACGGACGGTATGGGCAAGCAGCCTGCCAGAAGGGACATCAGCCCAGAAGGCCGAGCTAATCGCCTTGACGCAGGCATTACGCCTAGCCGAAGGAAAAAACATCAACATCTACACGGACAGCAGGTCGCCATTATCCACTGCCCGGGCCACCAGAGAGGAAATAACCCTGTGGCGGCCGGGAACCGGAGGGCCGACGAGGCTGCAAAACAAGCCGCCCTGTCGGTCAGGGTGCTAGCAGAAACTATAAAGCTTCAAGAGCCAATCGAGCCTGCTCAAGCTAGGACCAAGCCAAGAGAGCTCACTCCTGACCAGGGAAAAGAATTCATTTAGCGGTTACATCAGCTAACACACTTAGGACCAGAAAAGCTCCTTCAACTAACGAGCCGCACCAGCCTCTCCATCCCGAATCTCCGGTCCACCGTTCAAGAAGTCGCCAATCGGTGTCCGGCTTGTGCCATGACTAATGCGACTACCACCTACCGAGAGACCGGAAAAAGACAACGGGGAGATCGACCCGGCGTATACTGGGAAGTAGACTTTACAGAGGTAAAGCCTGGCCGGTATGGGAACAGGTATCTGCTAGTATTTGTAGATACTTTCTCTGGATGGGTAGAAGCTTTCCCTACCAAAACTGAAACGGCCCTGACTGTATGTAAAAAGATACTAGAAGAAATCCTGCCCCGTTTCGGGATCCCTAAGGTGATCGGGTCAGATAATGGCCCAGCCTTTGTTGCTCAGGTAAACCAGGGACTGGCCACACAACTGGGAATAAATTGGAAATTACATTGTGCGTATAGGCCCCAGAGCTCAGGTCAAGTAGAGAGAATGAATAGAACCATCAAAGAGACCTTAACTAAATTGGCCTTAGAGACCGGTGGAAAAGACTGGGTGGCCCTCCTTCCCTTAGCGCTGTTCAGAGCCAGGAATACCCCTGGCCAGCTTGGTCTGACCCCTTATGAAATCCTCCACGGGGGACCCCCCCCCATACTTGAGTTGGGAGGAACACTGGGTCCCGATGATAACTTTCTTCCTGTCTTATTTACTCACTTAAAGGCTTTAGAAGTTGTAAAAACCCAGATCTGGGACCAGATCAAGGAGGTATACGAGCCAGGTGCCGTGGCCATCCCTCATCCGTTCCAGGTCGGAGACCAAGTGCTGGTCAGACGCCATCGACCCAGCAACCTTGAGCCTCGGTGGAAAGGCCCGTATCTGGTATTGCTGACCACCCCGACCGCAGTAAAAGTTGATGGCATTGCAGCCTGGGTACATGCTTCTCACCTCAAGCCTGCGCCACCCTCCGTACCAGATGAATCCTGGGAGCTGGAGAGGACTGATAATCCTCTTAAGTTGCGCATTCGGCGGCGGCGGAGCAAGCCTACCAAGTAATAACCCTAACCAGCCCAACACCCTCACCTGGCAGGTACTGTCCCAAACTGGAAAGGTTGTCTGGTTCAAGACAGAAGTCCACCCCCTTTGGACTTGGTGGCCCTCCCTTACCCCTGATATATGTGCCCTGGCGGCGGGTCTCGAGGCTTGGGATATTCCAGAAATTGATGCACCGGCCTCTAAAAGAGTCAGGCCTCCTGACTCAAACTATGAAAATGCTTATAACCAGATCAAATAACTCCCCTTGGTTGACCACCCTACTGTCAACCATCGCCGGGCCCCTATTACTCCTCCTTCTGTTGTTCACCCTTGGGCCCTACGTCATCAATAGACTAGTCCAATTCATCAATGATAGGGTAAGTGCAGTTAAGATTCTGGTCCTTAGGCAAAAATACCAAACCTTAAATGGCGAAGATAACTTTTAATTCCGCTCTAAGATTAGAGCGATCCACAAGAGAAATGGGGGAATGAAGGAAGTGCTTTTTACAAGGGTATAGGGAAAATACAGCCAAAAAGTCAAGTTAAGAAACAAGGGGAACAGAGTCAAACAGGATATCTGTGGTTATGCACCTGGGCCCCGGCCCGAGGCAAAGGGCGGATAGTTCCCAGAAATAGACAAGTCAGTTAAAGTTTCAAGAGTGCCCCTCAGCTGTTTCAAGGACTCCCACTTGACCGAAGTTCACCCCTGGCTTGATTTAAACTAACCAATTACCTTGCTTCTCGCTTCTGTACCCGCGCTTTTTGCTATAAAAAGGACCCAGGAGCTCTACTCGGCGCGCCAGTCTTTCGAAAGACTGAGTCGCCCGGGTACCTGTGTGTTCAATAAACCTCTTGTTTTTGCATCCGAAGCCGTGGTCTCGCTGTTCCTTGGGAGGGTCTCCCTGAACTGACTGACTACCCACTGCGGGAGTCTTTCAAACTGTTTCTTTAAGAAAATAACAAAATTTAAGATATGTACATAATTTTAAAAATAGACTTGGACAAAAATTTATCTAGTGATTAGGTAAGCTTATCAAGCAAAAATAAAAGTGGGATATCAGTAACTATTAAAAAAGAAAACTTTGCTTTCAGACTTCTGTCGTTTTTGTATGCATGCAATTCCTAGTTGCTTCCAAGAAGGCTGTGCACTGACAATATCAATGAAGCATACGAATAAAAACGTCTGATGATGGAAGCAAAGCCAGTCAGAGTCATCTTGACACAAATTTTTTGTCAAGACTGAAGACTGGTGTCAATAGTCATTGCAATTGTTTATGTAAACTCAAGCGGTTTGAAAAAAATACATAGTTAACGAAATTGTATGGCGTAAAAATTTGCCTATGGATGAAACCTGATTGTTTGAGTAAGTGCCTCAAAGAAAATAGCTAACTAAGATTTAAGCCTGTGGAAGTTAGGTTTATGGTTTGGAGTAAGTGGGAAATTGCCAATCGGAAGCACAGCCTGTTTATTACACAAAACCCTGTGCTTTGGAGGCCTTTTTTATTTGTTTCTGCCTCATAACAAATTCAAGATGTGCAAAGGATCTGAAATGGAACAATAGTGAGAGAAGGAATTTATAACTAGTTACTTTTTAAAAAAAAATACGTTTTATACTTTCTTCTTGACTACACCTGACTTAGGGGATGTAATATACTAGAACTTTTATCCAAACTCTGGATTTCAGTGTTGATTACTCACAGCTAATTCTAAAGGAGAAACATGGAATCATTCCTTGAATGGATCCAATTTGTAGTTGTTTAATTTTGAAGACTTTCTCCTTTATTTTGATCCAATGATGTTTTATGGCAAAAACGTTTAGAATTAAAATAGATTTATTCCATTAACTTTGAGATTGTACACATTTTATGATTCCTATTTTGAGAAATGAAAACAAACTGAAATAACCGAGAGCAAGTAATGGGGTTGAATGTTTAGGAATTAAATACATTACTGTGGGTGTTCCATTTTACACTGCAAATTCATGTTCTCAAGGTATTTGTTAACATGTTTACCTGTTAGCAAATATCACAACCATTTCAGACAGTAAACATGTTTATTATATTGATAATTCTTGAATAGAATCTAAAAGTCCATCAATTCTTGAAATGTCAGTGTCACCCAAACAGTAGTGTGATAATGTTGGTGAATTAATACTTGACATTAAGTAATCTACAGCACTGGGAAATTTCCTCCTACATGAAAATAAAACTACCAGGAGTTTCAAGAGCATTTCTAATTGCTTACAGATGTACAGATTCATATAATCTTATAGCTAAAGATACCTATCTAATTTCTTAGTTAAAGACATTAAGGCCCAGATAATTTAAAGTCAGACAAAAATCTCAGTCCTTTAGATAATTAAGGAGAACAAGAACTCATATCTCCTGACCTCTAGCCCAAGGCAATAAGATAATAGGATGCTTTTAGTGATTTTCTGCACCGCACTCTACCGAGTGAGCCACGGGCCGGCCCTGCTTTTAGTGATTTTAATGATCACTTATTTTAATCTATTCACACAGTTTCACACAAGACCTACTAAAAGAGATATAAGAAAGATAGTTAAAAGTAAACAGTAGCAGGAAATTGACATTCACTTATGTTAATAAAAAACATTTCCTTTCAATCACTTTATAATGCAAGCAAATAATTTAAAAAATAGAAACTGTGCGGCTGTTATAGTGACTTCAACCCTATTAAAGGTTATAGTAACATGAATTAAAACTCTGTCTAAGGCTACTCCTCAAAATTTTTGTGAATGTCATTTGAGTCTTAGAAGTTAAAGAAACTTGCAAATATTTTTGTTTTTGCTTTGTTAGGAGTTTTTAGGCTATGTTTTTAATCTAATCAATAATACTGGTCAAAAGTTTTGTTGAACAGAGTGATTTCTAGTCATGAGCTCAAATGGGGCTCCCATTCTATGTCTGACTATGGGAAAATGACTTAGCCATTTCTCTGTCAATTTTCTTTAAGTAAAAATTAAATATAATAATTTTATCATTTTTATACCACATATGTTTCATTGTGTTGATTGCCTTGTATAATAGCATATGTGTTTATATATTTTGAAGTATTTTTAATGTATAAATAAATTATTTGTAAATATTACTAAAAAATACTGTCTTTTGAAAAATATTAAAATATATTGTGTATTTGAAACATTTAGCACTTAGATTAGTAATATATATATGATTTTCATTTAAAATACAGTATTATTTTAATGACCCAAAATCATAATAAGTATAGAAAATTAGGAATACTTTAATTTTGAATATGATATTCCTGGAGAATCAATTCCATGTTGAACTCTGGTTTGCAAAAGTTTTTCTAAGGATATAAATAAAATATATAAACTAATAGAAAGAATAAAAGCTCATTCTGATGATTTTAAAAAGCAACAAATTAGTAGAAAGAATAAAAGCTGATGATGATTAAAAGAATAAACTAGTAAATATAGAATGGCAATACATTAAAATGTTTTCGTATGCATTTTATAGCCATATAATCTGAAACATTCCTTAATAATATCACAAAATTAAAAATAACACTCCCACGAATAAATTGCGACAGTGTCCATTGTTATTGAACTCAAAGAACTGTTTCAATTTCTAAGAAAAATTACTACTCATATATGAAAAAAATCTTTAAGAATGGTCTCCTGATGGCAATAATACTTTCAGGATTACTATTACATAACTGCATGTAAAGCTTAGAGTCCCTATGAAAATAAAACAGGTTTAGGAAAGACATCAGTGAAATGGCAGAATAGAAAGCTTCTAAAGTCCATCCCTCCACAAAAGCAATGAATAAACTAAGAAAAAAAAAAAAAAAAAAAAAAACCTTTCAAATTTAACTTCTCCAGAATTCTGGAAACTAACCAAAAACTTTGAACAACCAGTGGAACTCTTGAATCAAGAAAAACAGCTGAATCTTGGTAAGACAGCTTTGTGGCCTTTTAAATTTACCTGGGTCCTATCCCCTACTTCCTATCTAGGTGTTTTCACTGAAATACAGTTCACATTCCTGGCACCAGTACTGAAACTGGAGGAGGAAAATGGACTCTAATTTCAAAGAATTTTGGATTTTTGTTCTGACTTGTTGGTGGTTCCCTAGAGGGTGGGCTTAGAGGACTTGCCTTCATCTCACCTAATTTGGACCTCTCCCTGTGCTGAGCCAGCTACCCAGGGGTTAGTTGTCAAAATGATTTTTAAAGGCAAATGTATTGTTCTCTGCTGCCTAGGGCAGTTGGTAAAAGTTGGAGCACAAAATAAGTAAATAAGTAAATAAATAAATAAATAAGTACCTAGAAGGGCAATGAAGAGAGGCAGGGAAATTAGAAGTTCTGAGAAATAAGGACTTCGAAAAGGTCTGACATTATCATGTGGCCCAGCAAGGCCATGTGCATGCCCAGGGTTGCTTTCATGGTCAGGAAAAACCTGAGAAGGTATTATGCTCTCGTCTTTGGCTGATTTTTATGTTATGCATGAGTAAGAAGTAAAACATAAGGCAGAATGATAAATTGCAAGCTCAGTATAGAAGATGGACAACAAGGGAAACACAGAGTTAACATGCAAAGTCTATTGCTTGTTAGCTTTTGTTTTTCATTGGATATTTAAGGAGATCTCTGTCTGATGACTATCTAAAAACACTAATGATTGCAGAGAAAAAGGAACTCTCATACATTGTTGGTGGGACTGCAAAATGGTGCAGCCTCTATGGAAAATGGTATGGAGGTTCCTGAAACAATTGCAGATAGATCTACCATACGACCCAGCTATCCCACTGTTGGGAATATACCCAGAAGAATGGAAATCATCAAATCGAAGGTATACCTGTTCCCCAATGTTCATCACAGCACTCTTTACAATAGCCAAGAGTTGGAACCAGCCCAAATGTCCATCATCAGATGAGTGGATACAGAAAATATGGTACATGTACACAATGGAATACTACTCAGCTATAAAAACGAATGAAATACTGCCATTTGCAAGAACATGGATGGACCTTGAGAGAATTATATTAAGTGAAACAAGTCAGGCACAGAAAGAGAAATACCACATGTTCTCACTTATTGGTGGGAGCTAAAAATTAATATTTAAATTCACACACACACACACACACACACACACACACACACACACGCAAAAACCGGGTTGGGGGGGGAAGAAGATATAACAACCACAATTACTTGAAGTTGATACGACAAGCAAACAGAGGGGACATTGGTGGCGGGGAGGGGGGGAGGGAGGAGGGAGGGAGGTTTTGGTAAGGGGCAACAATAATCAGCCACAATGTATATCGACAAAATAAAAGTTAAAATAAATAAATAAATAAATAAATAAAAAATAAAATGTATAGGTTGAAGCCCTAAAAAAAAAAAAAAAAAGAGAGAGAGAGCGGTATGCAGAGAAACTTCTCTCATGCTTACCTTTCTATGAACAGATTAAATGATTATCAAACCATTTTTAATTCTGCAGATTTCTTGTATTGATAAAGGTCATACTTCATGTAGGGCAATAATAAAAATAGATACAATCACACCTCCACATTTTAGAATCACTGGCTATTTAGAGACATGAAATAAAATAAAAAGACATATTTCCTGATATGAAGAGGCTAACATGCTACTATGGACTATCCCTTAAAAAAATACCCAATATATGATGACACAATGTGGCATGTTATAATAAAGATATTCACAGCATTCTATTCCTATGTTTAGTCACTCATTCATTCATTCATATTTATTGGGCACCAATCACATGCCAGATACTATTTTGGGCAATGCTATTATATTAGAATATAAATAGATTAAATTAAAAAATATCTGAATATGGAGCTTCAATTCTAATAAAGGAAGTTTAAAATATATGTGATAAGTACATCCCATATATAACATAACTAATAATTTATACAAAAAAGTAAATTAGGAAAAGGAGATTTGAAAATTGGTCATGGATGGTTATACATTTGTAAAAAGATCTGATGAAATTGGGGCAACCAACATTGCAAGCATCTAAATGAAGAGCAATGAAGTAAGATAAAAATAAGAACGATTTCAGAAAGGTTTTTTTTTTTTTTTTTTGTGACCGGCAAGGGGATCAGAACCCTTGGCTTGGGTGTCGTCCGCACCACGCTCAGCCAGTGAGCAGACCGGCCATCCCTATACAGGATCCGAACCCAAGGCCTCGGCGCCGCTGGGCTCCTAGCACCGCACTCTCCCGAGTGAGCCATGGGGTCGGCCCTGATTTCAGCAAGTTTTGATACAAAGAGAGAAGTTTGCTACAAAGAGAAAATTTTGTTAGGAAGAGAAGAGAAATTGAGAGATTGAGGTGAAAACAGAGGGACTTTTTAAGATGAAAAACAATCACAGCATTTTTATATGCTTGTAGGAATAATTCCCTACAGAAGGAGAAATTAATAATTCAAGAGAAAGAGAAAATATGGTAGAGGACTATCAATTGCAGAGACGGGTGGACGATGGGTTATTTTTTACATAGTAACATCGTAAGATAGTTCAGGGGAATGCAATACACAGAGGTGAAATTTTGCTTGAGAAAAGGTGAGGGAGCTCGGATGTTAAGGGGAAGATTTAGAGAAATGGTGACTTTATATACAAATTAATTTCCACTTTGCCAGTACTGTTCCTCTGTGTCCTCCACTGTTTTTGTTTCCTTTGCTTTTGTTTTCATCTGGAATAATTTAAAGACCGTCCCAAATATTCTGCCAGCTTATCATAAAATATTTATGTATGTATCTCCAAATGATAACGTTTTTTTTTTTAAATAACCACCATTTCATTATTAAAACTAACAAGATTAACTTATTGCCTTACAAGGCACAGAGCATTTTCAAATATACATTACTGTCTCAGAGAGCTCTTCTACAATTGGATTGCCTAAATCACGACCCAAACAGGAGCTTCGCATTGCATTTAGTTGTTATTTCTTTTAACTTATTTTTTTCTTCTGTAATAATCATCTTTGAATAACTACTCTTCTTTTTTCTATCCCATAGCATTCTTTTTTTTTTCTAGAATATCCCATATTCTGGATTTGGTCATTTGCTTGTTCCTCCATCTCTCTAAATGTTTCCTGAAAACTAGTAATTAACTATAGAGGCTTAATCAAACTTAGGATTGAATTTGTGTGGAAGAATACTTCATATATAGTACAGATGCTCCTGTAGTATGAGACATAAGGTAGTACAGTTACTTCTGGATAAATCCAGTGTAAGTTGAAAATATTTTAAGTTGCAAATCATTTATTACACCTAATCTACCAAGCATCAGAGCTTAGCCGAGCCTACGTTAAATGTGCTCAGAACACTTACATTAGCCTACAGTTGGGCAAAGTCACTTAATACAAAGCCTGTGTAAGCAAAGTGCTGAGTGTCTCATGTAATTTAATGAACACCATATTAAAATATTAAACAATTGTATTAAGAGAATGGCTGTAGGAGTACTCGAAGTAAATTTTCTACTGAATGTGTATGGCTTTCACTCTATAGTCAAGTCAAAACATCATAAGTCTAATTATGATGTGAGGGACCGTATATGATTTTATACTTTAAAGCATAAAGTTTATATGCTTTAGTGCTCCCCAAAGTTTCTTTAGTATCATCCTTATGGGAAAGAAAAAGAGCCATGGGTAAGCTAAATGCCTTGGTCAATGCCAAAACTCCAAGAAAGTGAAGTCTGTCTTTAAATACCAGTCTACTTCTAGAGCCTGATTCTTTGTTAATACACTCAGACCCATCACATATCAGTCTATATAGTAAATGATTAGACTGGATATAATATTAGCAGCAAACATGCTAGAATAATACCAAGTAATTTGGATTACATTATTTATTTGAAAATACAAATGCTTATTTTCCTGAAAATTATTTTCTGTCACAATAATCTACACAAAAGGATTTGGCAACTTCATTAAAAAATATACAATGATGCTGTCACATATACAAATAAAATGTTAACCATGAAGAAAAAATTCTGCTATGAACAAAAATGAGTCAAAACCTATCCACATATGTACAGTGGGACATATAAGCAAATCGGTTTTATTTTATTTTATGCATGGTGGGTTTTACAACTCATTTCTGATACATATTACCTCTAATTTGAGTTGGAAATGGTGGGTAATCTCTGCTTTTTGGTTTTGCATCTGTTGGAATCCCATAATCATTGTCAATATCTAGGAATTTTACGTGAATCACCATTTGGATAAATATACTGTTAAAATATAAATTATGCCTTTAAAAAAGACACTTTAATAAAATGTTTCAGGTTTTATAAATACTGGTGAACATATTCCTATTCACATTTAAATAGTTCTAAAAATCTTAATACAACTTGGTTATCATTTAAAATTGCTTATGAATGACCTGTGCTGAAACGTTTATTTTTGAGCCTAATTTACAAGATTTTCTTTATGTATGTTTAACTTATGTATGGGCATTTTAGGTTTTACTTTATTTTAAAAATTAGTGTGGAGAAGATTTTAGTTTGTTCTTTAAATAATTTGTATCTATATGATATAAATATGTAAATAAAATACATATGATATTTATATAAGTTGACTACATAATGTAATTTAAATGCATGAAAGCTTTGTCAGATCATGGTTCAAGAAAATGACATATATAATTGTAATCATTAATAAAACATTTATTAATTGTATTAATAATAAAACTATTAATATATCATTATGTTATAAAAATATAATTCTGTGTCAATGCACAGTACCACGAATACTGAAAAAGAAAAGCATAATGGTAAAAATGGATAGACAATTGAGAGATAAATATGGAATTTATTTGATATTTCAAAAAAAAACTTTTATGGGGGATGCAATGCAGAAGTGGAAAGATCATAGGCTTTGGAGACAGAGAACTTTGTAGGAATCCCAGCTTTAATATGTATTAAGAAGTCAGAGACACACTATTCCATCTCTCCAAACCTACTCTTCCTCTTTTAAAAATGGTAATTAATTTTATAATACAGATGGAGGATTAAATTAGATAATATGCAATGTGTCTACTATGAAGAAGGAATTCAATAAACAATAACCTTTTTTATTAACAGATTTTTGCATTCCAAATTTACGTATCAATAAAAATATAGAAAAAAGTTAATCATCAAGAAAAAAATGTTAGAAATGTATAAAATGTGTGATCAACAATATATAGATAAAGTACATTTAAATTCTAAACTTGTTTATAAAGCCCGGGTGGTAAGACCTCAGATTATCTCTCTAGTCACGCATCTTGATACAACTGTCAGATATTATGCTTCATTCGCAATGAACATTCACTTTACCAAATGTGGCATCTTCTATTTGTTCTGAAGCTGGGAAGATTGTGCTTCTTTTACGTAAACCTTCCTTTCCCTGTATTTGACCTGTCTACCTCTTTCTCATTCTTTATTTTTTTAGCTCAGGTCTATCTTCCTCCAGGATGCCAATCGTCATGTCCAGATTAAGTGTCCCTACATGTATTCCTTTAGCATCCAGCATTTTCACTAGGATGTCATGCAGTAAGTAGATTACTGGTTCAGTTGTCTCTGCTATTCCTCATGATCACAATGCGAGCAGGAACGGAGCTTATCTGTTCAGAATTTAGTAAAGTACTCATATAAAGACTTCGACAGTGTTAGGATTAGGAGTTGTCAAGATTACTTTACTGTTGCTATCAAAACATTAAAAAGCTATTAAGAAGGAAAACACTATATATTTAAGACATTTTTAAAAAGAATTTATGAAAGAGGATGTATTTGTAATATTTTGAGGGATAGTTTAGAATCTTAAAATGAAAGTTGAGGTCTGGAAGGCATTCGAGGTAGAAAAAAAATGGCATAGAAAAGGAAAGGAGGTGGAAGTATCTGTAAAATACAGTTTTCCCTAAAACCTTTGAAATTACTCCTATATGACTGAATGAGTGTCCTTAGACCAGATACAAGGCTGGATCTATTATGTATACATAATTTCATAATCTTGTTTTCCAAAGATGTGAAAGGTGATTCTCATGTAATGACATGTTTTCACTTCTCTCACTTTCAGTGAAGGAAGTGGGGTTCAAAATACAAAGGACTTTGCTGGTTACCTAGACTATCAGTTAAAGACAATTAATCATGAAGGCTGCATTCATTTGATTCATGTCCCCGGGTATTAAATATCAATTTTAAAACTCAGTATATCATATGTATTTCATAAAATATGCTTGCACAAAGATGTGCATTGCTTTACCGTGATTCCTCATTTGATCATTGTACGTTAGGAAACATTAAATTTTCTTCCTAGCCGAAAGGATCCAAGTTCTAGAAACATTGAAGCTATGTGTTCAGTGACAGTGATTGGTACTAGAAATGGGAGAATAAGGTGTCTCAAAGATCAAAAGCCAACACGTATAATTAATTGCTTGAAATCTAGAATTATGCTTGGAAGTTGCTTTGCTTTCAGTTTATGAATCGCTATAGATTTTATTTTATTATTAATTCTGCTTTTAATTATGATATGTATGATGTATGTACAACTGGGAATCAAGGAGAAGTTAGGATATTTCTTCAATGTTTAGCTCACCTTTGAAAATCTAGCTCTATTTTCATTCTGGTATATAGTAATGATAAATGGCAATTACAGTGCTATGCAGTGGTAGCAGAGAGTTGTACAAAATATGTGTCTAGCCAGGACAATTTCTCAGTGTTTTGTAGGATGCAGATTAAAAATTAGAGTCCAGTACTATATGTGTCAATACAGAGGTGATTTGCCTCAAGTTTTGATTGCCACAACCTCTTTTTTGACCTGGGTGCCGATCAGATCTGTCTGTTCACATGATTGTAACTCATTCATTTGTACACCATTCAAATCTACTGCTTAGTCTTCAGTGCAAAAGTTTTTAGAAATCAAGTCAACTATTTAAAATGTGCCCACATGTTAAAAAAGTAACACGTCACTTAGTAGCTAGAAGGAATATTAATTACTGCCAAGATTCAATGGTATATCAATTATGTTTTCAAAAATAATAATAAAATAAAAAGAGCAGATGTTGCCTATTGTGCTAACTTATGCATAGCAGAACTTCATATAAAATTTCTTATAATATTTAAATTTTGCTTACACAGATATATTAGTGTTCTATTGCACTTTAACAAATTATGATATATTTAGCAGCTTTAAACAGCAGTCATTTATTATCTCACAGAACTGTAGGTCAGAAGTTCAATATGGTATGGCTGAATTATTTGCTCAGGGTCTCACAAGGCCAAAGTCAAGTGTTGGAATGGACTCTTACCTTGAGTCTCAAAAGAAGAATCTACTTCCAAATTAATTCAGGTTGTTGTGCAGATTTGGTTCCTTGTGGTCATTGGACTAATGTCCCTTTCACTGTGCTGGCTGTTGGCCAGGGACTACTCTGCTCCTAGAGGCTGCCTGTCTTCCATCTCATGTTGTCTTCTCCGTCTTCAGGACAAGCAAAGTACATCAAAACCTTTCCTTCTGCAAATCTCTCTTTCTCTTCTGCCTTTAAGAACTCCAATGATTGTATTGGGTCCACTTGGGTTATCCAAGGTAATTTCCCTATCTTAAAGCCAGGTGATTAGTAACCTTAATTACATCTGCAAAGTTACTTTTGGTATATAAGTTAACACAGTCATAGGCATAATAATAGGAGACAAAAGTCATGGGGTGAAAAGTCTGCCTATCACACAAGCATATGAGCATTTAGATGCAAAATTGGATCTTGAAATTGGGCATTTCTCTATGTTAACACAATATTTTATTCTCAAGCTTTTTTGTCTCTACAAGATATAGAAGATGAAGTGCTATTGCAGGTGGAATCAATATTGTTTTTATATGTCAATTATTTTTCCCTAGTCAGGAGGGTACAAAAATGAGAAATGTACTTAGTATTAGCAGCTTAAAAAAACAGGAGTGAATAGTATCTTTACAGTTCATGTTTATACTTTCAGAAATCAGAAAACGAGTCCTAAAAACAATGCATTTTGGATAAATTTAACTACAAAGAAAAATTAAAAATATTTGCCTAAAATTTCTTCAAGCCTCTTACTTACATACCAAACTACAATATCTACCATGTATCACATGTCATGCATGTGGTCAGAATATTATGCAAATAATTTCTCCAAGTAGTATTGCTATTGTTGGCATGTATTATATATTACATCAGTTAAGTGAATAATGTTATATTTGAATACTTTGTAATATCCTTTTGTACATAGTATTCTGGTTTAATTGGTCCATTCTAAGTCACTGGTCTACTGATTACACCAGTTTTCTCTTTTGTAATAACAAATAAGGAACAATTAAATGCCACCTTTTAGAATCAATTCATTAAGCCCCTATTTTGTCTACACTGTATTCTCTATCTGAACTGTAACCTTTATTTTAAATTTGTAAAAACAAATTTTAAAGTCTTTCATATACTTACAAAATATTTTATTAACAAACAAACAAGATATAATTTACATGTCATAAAACTTTAAACTGTACAATTCAATTTTTAGTGTGTGTAATCATCAGCATAATCTTACTTTAGAACATTTTCTTCATTTTCTTCCAGAAAACTCTTACTGATTTGAAGTCATTCTCCATTCTCCCTCACAACTGCCCCTCAAACCCTAAGAAACCATTAATCAAATTTCTAACTCTATGGATTTGACTATTTTGGGCATTGTGGTCTTTTATGACTAGCCTCTTACACTTAGTGTAACATTTTGTAACATTTTTGAGGGTATTATATCCCTTTTCATTGGCAAAAATAATCCCATTGTGTCACTACATCACATTCTGTTTACTTATTCAGCAAATGATGGATATTTGGGTGGTTTGACATCATGCTATTATGACTGATAACATGGGCACTTATGTATAAGTCATGTGAACTCATGTTTTCATTTCTTTTGAGAATATTTCTCAGAGTGAAATTGCTGGGACATATGGTGACTCTGTGTTTAACATTTTGAGGAACTGCCTAACTCATCGAAAGTGACTGGAATTTTATAAGAGTATATTCCGACTAGTAATGTATGAGAGTGCCAATTTCCCCACATCCACACAAACGCTTTGTTATTCTCTGCATTTTTTATTATATCCACCCTCAAAGATGTGATACAGTATCTCACTGTGGTTTTGACTTGCTTTACCTTAGTGGCTAATGATGTTAAGCATATTTTCATGTGCTTATTAGACATTTATATATTTTCTTTATGGAAATGTCCATTCAGATACTTTGCCAAATTTTTAATTGGGTTATTTCTCTATTTATTATTAAGTTGTAAGAATTGTTTATGTATCCTGAATACAAGTCCTATATAGGACATATGATATGCAAATATTTTCTCCCTTTTACGCGGTTGTCTTTTCTTTCTTGATGGTGTACTTGGCAGCATGCAATTTTTTTATTTTGAAGTCTAATTTACATACATATTTTTTCTTTTATCATTTGTGCTTTTGCTGTCATATTGAGAAAACATTGCCTAACTCAAGGTAGGGAAAATATATTTCATGTATTCTTCTGAGAATTTTATAGTTTTAACTATAACATTTAGGTCTATGTTTTATCTTGAGTTAATATTTGTGTATAGAGTGAGGTAGTTGTCCATATTAATTTATTTGCATGTGTATATACACTTATCCCAGCACCATTTGTTGACAAGATAATCCTTTCTCTATTGAATTTTCTTGGCATCTTTGCCAAAAACCAATTGACCATAAATGTAAGGTCTGCTTTTAGACTCCCATTTCTCTTTCAGTAATCTATATGTCTCTTCTTATATCACAGTGGGCCTTCTTGATTGCTATAGCTTTGTGGTAAGGTATGAAATCAGAAAGTGTGAATCCTCTAACTTTGCTCATTTTCGAGATTATGTTAGCTATCCTGGGTTCCCGAAGTTTCCATGTGAATTTTAGGAGCAGATTGCCAATTTCTGCAAAAATCCTAGTAGGGACTTTTATATAAATTGTGTTGAATCTGTAGATGTAATTGACTAGTTTTGCCACCCTAATAATATTAACTATTGTGATCCATGAATATGGGAAATCTTTACAGATATTTATATCTTCCTTACCGTCTTTCAACAATATTTTGTAGTTATCAGTTAACAAAACTTGAGCTTCTTTTCATAAATTCATTTCTAAAAATGTTCCTTTCAATACTGTTGTAAGTGCAATAGTATTTTTCTTAATTTCATTTTTGGGCTATTCATTTGTGGTGCATGAAAATAAAAGGAGTCTTCAAAAAGTTCATAGAAAATGTGTATTATGAACAAACTGTGCATGGATTTCAAAAAAATTTTGCACCAAAATAAATTTGCACTAACTTGTTATGACATATCTGAATAGGATCTAGTTCGAGGCACTAAGAAGTATATGACATCAGTTTGAAAAGAATGCCTATCAGAGCAATGTGAATTCCGCTAAAATTGAAGGAAGAACAAACATCAAATTTATGGTGAAGATTGGGTGGAAGAATGGCAAAATAATTGATGCTTTAACAAAAGTTTATGGGGACAATGCCCAAAGAAATCAGAAATTTACCCACGTATAACTCATTTTAAGAAGGGAGGAGATGTTGACAATGAAGACCACAATGGCAGACCACCCACATCAACTTAAGGAAAAAAAAAAATTGTTCATGCCCTAATTGAAGAGGACCAACAATTAACAACAGAAAGAATATCAATTGGTTCAGCTTACACAATTCTGACTGAAAAATTACCATTGAGCAAAATTTCTGTTCGATGGGTGCTAAAACTATTGTGCCAAGATCAGCTGCAGACAAGAGCAGAGCTTTCAGAGGAAACTTTAAACAAGCGGGATCAAGATCCTGAAGCATATCTTCAAAGAATTGTAACAGTAGATAAAATATGGCTTTTCCAGTATGATTCTGAACACAAAGCACGATCAAGGCAATGGCTACTAATAGGGGGAAGTGGTCCAGTTAAAGCAAAAGTGGACCAACCTGTCAAGAGCAAGGGTTACGGCACCAGTTTCTTTGGATGCTCGAGGCATTTTGCTCATTGAATTTCTGGAGGACCAAAGAACAATAACATCTGCTTATTATGGCAGTGCTTGGAGAAAGTTAGCCAAAGCTTTAACAGAAAAATGCCCAGGAAAGTTTCACCAGAGTCCTTCTGCACCGTGACAATGCTGCTGTTCATTTTCTCAGCAAACAAGGGCAATTTTGAAAGCGTTCTGATGGGAAATCATTAAGTGTCCACCTTAGTCTTGATTTGGCCCCTTCCAATTTTTTTTTTGTTTCCTAATCTTACAAAAATCTTTAAAGGGCACCCATTTTTTTTTTTTTTCCTGTTAATAATGTAAAAAAGACTGCATTCACATGGTTAAATTTCCAGGACTCTCAGTTCTTTTAAGGTTAAACTAAATGCTTGTCACCACTGCTTACAAAGTGTCTTGAGTTTCACATACTTTACGTTGAGAAATAAAACTTATGTGTTCTATTTGTACTTTTTAAGTCGTTTTTTCTATGAACTTTTTGAAGTTACCTTGTACAATAGATTGCTGTATATTGATCTTACATCCTACCACTATGCTTAGATACTCTATTGATTCTAAGAAATTTTTAGAATTCCTAGGATTTTCTATATATGAAATCATAAAATGTGAGAATACAGATAGCTTTACTTCTTCTTATCCAAATTCAGTAGCTGCTATTTATTTCTATTTTCAAATTTTCCTGGCTTAAAACACCAGTACAACATTCTTGCATAATAGTGAAAGTAGACCATCTTGCATTTTTACTGATACTAGGGAGGAAAACATTCAGCTTTTCACCATTTAGTATGTTGTTATTGGTACATTTTTCTTAGATGCCCTTTATTAGTTTTAGTTAGTTGCCTTATCTTCCTACAATTTTCAGTGTTTTCAGAACGAAATTGTGTTTGATTGTGTTCAAATGCTTTTGCTGCATGAATTGAGATGTGGCTTTTGTCTTTATTCTATATGATGCATTACATTGATTGGTTTTCAGATTATAAACTAACCTTGAATTCCTGGGATTAATGCCACTTGGACACAGTATTTTAACTTTTTTGTATGATATTAAATTCTGTTTGCTAGTATGTTGTTGAGGCTTTTTGCATCTGTAAGATCTGCTCCAAGGAGCTGATCCTACATGTAACTGGAAGGCGCGCTTCAAAGAGACCACAAGACCAGGAGCGATGCAATCAGCAAGAGATTTAATAATTCCAACGCGTTGGGGTCACACTGCACAGCCGAGGTGAGACCCCGATAGACTTTTGAGCTTGTCTTTTATACATTTTCTGGGGCAGTTTTTCTGGCGGCAAGGAGACATAGCAGTGAGCAGGTTTCATTGGTTAACTTAAGCGACCTTTTAAACTGATTGGTTAGCACACTTCTGCTCTTAGGCAACCTCCCCCTCGGGCATCTTACTGATAAACACCTGACCATCTGCTGGTTCTGTTTCCCTTTTTCTTGGAACTGGGAGAGTATGCGCCCTTCCGGGAACAGGGTGGGATGCCCTTTCTGCGACCTCCTGGGGCACACAGAACTCCAAGATGGCTTTACTATTGCTAACTTTCAGCAAGCCGGTTGCACAGAAGCAGATTGCGCTGGTTAGTAGACTGTCTATCCGTTTCCCCCCCACCCCCTTATTACTTCTAAAAACTTATATAAAATGGCATCACTTATGCTAACTTTAAGCTGGCAGTTGGCGACATCCTGTTAGATACACAGGATGTTCTGCAACTGTGAGCACAGCTGGCTTGCAGAGGCTGAAGCCACAGTAGAGCATTAAACTTTCCACACAAACATGTCTCTAAGGGAGCTTTTGGGCAAGGGTCTTATCACACCTGGGTATGGGGGCAGGAAGTGGGGTTATGTGAGGAGGGGTCTCTGAGAGCTAACCTGCTTCTTACCTACACAAGGAGGAGCTGAGAGCTGACAGCTTGTGGTTTTCTTGCTAACACAAGCACAGGCTTGTGACCACAGAGCTATGGAGCCCAGAAATACTTAGCTGTTTTTATATCTTTACACATCTATATCCATAATTGATATTGGTCTATAGTGTTCTTTTCTTACTGTGTCTTTTTCTGGTTTGGGATCAGGCTAATACTACCTTCAAAAAATGATTTGGAAAGTGCTACGTCCACTCTACAATTATAAGAACTTTTAAAAGATTGATGTGTATTCCTTTTAAAATGTTTGGCTAAATTCACCAATGAAGATAAATAGTCCTAGGTTTTTATTTGAGGAATGAATTAATTACTAATTAAATGCTCTTATTTTTTACAGGAATAATCAGGTTTTCTATTCATTTCTTAATCATTTTCAGTATTTTATTTTCTTTTTAGGAGTTTGTCAATTTTATCTTAATAATGTATTTTTGGCAGAGTTGTTCAAAGTATTACAGTATGATCTCCCTTTTTATCTTGTGTAGGGTTGTCAGGTAGTGATTTCCCAACTTGCATTGGTTGATTAGTAGTTTGAGTCTTCTATCATTTTTTCTTGGTCAGTCTAGCTAATGGGTGTAAATTTTGTTGAATATTTTAATAGCAAAATATTTGGTTTCATTGATTTTCTCTATTTTTCTTTTGAATTTAGTTTATTGAAAATGTATCTTTAATTTACTTTAATTCATTTCTTTTTTATTATTTTCTTCCTTCTAGTTTCTTTTTGTGGTGTTTTCTTTCATATTTCTAGTTTTATAAGGTGGAAGGTTAAGTTATTGATTTGAGATCTGTCTTCTCTCTCTCTCTTTTTTTTTTGTTTTTTGGTGTTTTATATTGGGGTTTACCCTTATATGTTTCCTTATAAGCACTTCCTAAATTTCGTCGCAATAAGTTTTGTTATGCTGTCTTTTGAATTTCATTTATCTCAATTTTCTTCTTTACTCAGTGGTTATAAAAGAGTGTGCAATATAATTTCCATATATCTGTAATCTTCCCAAATTACCTTCTGCTATTGATTACTAATTTAATTGCATTTGATCTGAGTAAAATCTTTGTACTATTTCAATCCTTATACATTTACTGTGGCTTGTTTTACGGACTAGCACTTGATTTATCCTGAGAATGTTCTATGTGTGCTTGCGAAGAATGCATATTCTGATGTTGTTGGATGGAGGTTTGTACAGATATCTGTTAGGTTTAATTGGTTTATAGTGTTTTACTAGTCTTTTCCAGCATCATTTATTCTGGCTAGTTGTTTTATCTATTGTTGAATTTAGAGTATGACGTGTTCAATAATTTATACTGAATTGTCTATTTCTCCCTTCAACTTTGTCAGTTTTTGATTCATGTGTTTACTGGCTCTTTGTAAATTCATATGTGTATATATTTACTCTACCTTCCTACCGGATTTAACTTTTTATCACAGAATTTTTTTTATCTCTTGTACCAGTTTTGTTTTAAAGTCAGTTCTTCCTGATGTTTGAATAGCCACTTCAACTCTTTTATGGTTGATATTTCTGTGACATGTTTTTCCCCACCCTTTTCCTTTTGAAATATCAGTGTATTTGAATCTAAGTATACCTCATAGAGAGTACATAGTGGGATATTATTTTGTCTTATCCAATTTGAATATATCTGCTTTGGCTGGATCCTTTAATGTATTCATATTTAATGCTACAATTAATATGGTGTTTACTATAGTCATATACATTTTACTTTTCTGTTACTGAGGACTTTCTTTCATTTCAACTGGATATTTCTATATCATTTTAATTGTTTTAATTAATTTTCTTTTTTATTATTAATATTCATGAGATACAAAGCTAATTGTCACCCCTTCTGCCCATGATGTGAGGGACAGATTCATACTGGTAGCTACCCATTACCAGAAATTGCATTTGTACCCCATGTCTCCCATCTAATTATCCCCAACCTCACTCCCCCTCTCCCTTCCCCCCCACTACACTTTGTAGCCTAAGGAATGTTCTCTCCCTCTGCAAGACCAGTGCCCTACTGTGGTCTTTCTTTCCTTCCTTCTTTCACTCTTAGCTCCTACATATGAGTGAGCACGCATGGTATTTATCCCTCTGTGCTTTGCTTAGTTCTCTTAGTTTCTCCAGGTTGATCCATGTTGCTGCAAATGGGAGTATTTCATTTTTTTTTTAAGGCAGAGTAGCATTCCATGGAGTATATACACCACAGTTTCCTTACCCTATCATCCATTGATGGACATTTAGGTTGGATCCATGTCTTGGCTGTTGTAAACAGAGCTGCGATGAACATGGGAGTGCAGGTATCCATTCGAAATGATGATTTCCATTCCTCTGGGTATATACCCAGAAGTGGGATTGCTGGATCTTATGCAAAATCTATCTGTAGTTGTTTGAGAAACCTCCATACTGTTTTCCATAGTGGTTGTACTAATTTACAGCCCCACCAACAGTGTAGGAATGTTCCCTTCTCTCCACACCCTCGCCGGCATTTGTTATTCACCATCTTTTTGATCATAGCCAGTCTAACTGGGGTGAGGTCATATCTCAAGGTAGTTTTAATTTGCATTTCCCTGATGACTAGTGATGTTGAGCATTTTTTCATGTATCTGTTGGCCATTTGTATGTCTTCCTTTGAAAACTGTCTATCCAGCTCCTTTGCCATTTTTTAATAGGGTTATTTGCTTTTTTTTTTTTTTTACTGTGTAATTGCTTGAGTTCTTTGTATATTCTGGATATTAATCACTTGTCAGATGCATAGTTAGCAAAAACTTTCTCCCACTCTGTAGGTTGTTGTTTCACTCTGTTGATTGTTTCCTTTGCTGTGTAGAAGCTTTTTAGTTTCATACAGTCCCATTTTTTTTTCTTTTGTTGCTTGTGCTTTCATGCTCATGTTCATAGGTCTGTGCCCAGACCTAGTTGCTGAAGAGTTTCACCTATATTTTCCCCTAGTAATGTTACAGTTTCGGGTCTTATCTTTAAGTCTTTAATCCATTTTGAGTTGATTTTGGTGTATGGTGAGAGATGCATATCCAGTTTTCCCAGCACCAGTTGTTGAAGAGGCAGTCGTTTCCCCAATGTAGATTTTTGATGTCTTTCTCCAATGACAGATGTTTATAAGCCTGACAGGTGATTTCTGGGTTCTCAATTGTACTCTACTGGTCTGAATGTCTATTTTTATACCAGTTACCATGCTATTTTGGTTACAATTGCTTTGTAGTATAATATGAAGTCAGGTAGTGTTATGCCTCAGGTTTTATTTTTTTGCTCAGGATTGCTTTGTCTATTCGGGGTCTTTTGTTCCATATGTAAGGTAACATTTTTTTTTCCATTTCTGTGAAGAAATTCATTAGTATTTTGATGGGGATGGCATTGAATCTGTACATTGCTTTGGGTGGTATAGACATTTTCACAATGTTAATTCTCCTAATCCAAGAGCATGGAATATCTTCCCATCTTTTTGTGTCTTCTTTAATTACTATAAGAAGTGGTTCATAGTTCTCATTGTAGAGGTTTTTCACCTCCTTAGTAAAATTGATCCCTAGGTATCTTAATTTTTTGTGTGACAATTGTAAATGGGCTTACTTTCTTTATTTCTCTTTCTATTGATTCATTATTTGAGTATAAAAATGCTACTTATTTGGGGGAATTGATTTTGTATCTTGCAACATTGCTGAAGTTTTTAACCAGCTCTAGGAGTTTTTTGATAGTCTTTAGATTTTTCTATATATGGTATCATGTCATCCACAAATGAGAAAGTTTGACTTCATCTTTTCCAATCTGGATTCCCTTTATTTCTTTCTCTTGCCTGATTGTTATGGCTAGTACCTCCAGTACTATGCTAAATAGAAGTGGTGAGAGTGGGCATCCTTGTCCTCTTCCTGTTCTTAAGGGAAAGGCCCTCAGTTTTTCCCCATTCAGAATGATACTGGTGGTGGACTTGTCATAAATGGCTTTTATTGTGTTGAGATATTTTCCTTCTATGCCTAATTTGTTGAGAGCATTGATCATGAAGGGATGTTGAATTTTGTCAAATGCTTTTTCACCATCTTTTGAGATAATATGGTCTTTGTTCTTGAGTTTGTTAATTTGATGTATCACATTAATTGACTTTTGTACGTTGAACCATCCTTGCATACCTGGGATGAATCCCACTTGATTATGGTGTATATTTTTTAAAAATTTGTATTGTGATTGCCAATATTTTCTTGAGTATTTTAGCACCTAGTTTCATCAAGGATATTGGCCTATAATTTTCTTTTTTTGTTGTGTCTTTATCTGGTTTTGGTATCAGAGTTATGTTGGCCTCATAGAATGAGTTTGGGAGAGTAGCGTCTGTTTCAATCATTGGAATAGTTTGAGGAGAATTAGTATTAACTTCTCTTTAAAAGTTTGATAGAATGCATCTGTAAAACTATCTGAACCTGGACTTTTCTTTGTTGGAAAATTGCTAACTACCGCTTCAATCTCCTTGCTTGTTATTGACCTGTTCATGTTTTCTATCTCTTCTTGCTTCAGTCTTGATAGTTTGTATGTGTCTAGAAACTTATCCATATCTTCCAGATTTTTTGTATTTGTTGTCATACAGTTATTTATAATAGTCTCTAATGATTCTTTGTATTTCTGTAGTATCAGTTGTAATGTCTCCGTTTTCATTTCTGTTTTTTGTTATTTGGGTCTTCTCACTTCTTTTTTTTTTTTGTTAACCTAGCTAATGGTTTGTCTATTTTATTTATTTTCTTGAGAAACCAACTTTTTGTTTTGTTGATCTTTTCTATTATTTTTTAGGTCTCTATTTCATTTAGTTCTGCTCTGATCTTAATTATTTCTTTCCATCTACTACCTTTCGGTTTGGAGTATTGTTTATCTGAAGTCTTTCTATTCTTTTGAAATAAGCATTTATTGCAATAAATGCCTTTTAGTACTGCTTTTGCAGTATCCCACAAGTTTTGGTATGGTGTGTCTTTATTTTCATTGGTTTCTAGAAATTGTTTTGATTTCCTGTTTAATTTCTTCTTGGACCCATAGGTCATTCAGGAGCCTATTATTTAGCTTTCATGTATTTGTAAAACTTCCAGAGTTTTGCTTATTGTTTATTTCCAGTTTAGTCTACTGTGGTCTGAAAAGAGAGTTGGAATGATTTCAATTTTTTAAAATTTGCTGACAGTAGATTTGTGACCTAATATGTGGTTTATCCTGGAGAATGTACCATGAGCTGATGAGAAGAAAGTGTATTCTTTAGTTGTTGGGTGAAATGTTCTGTATATATCTGCCAGGTCCAGTTGGTCTAGGGTGTAGATTAAATCTTGCATCTCTATGTTGACTTGTTGCCTGGAAGATTTGTCCTATACTGAGAGAGGGGTGTTCAGATCACCCACTATTAACATATTAAGGCTTATTTATATCTTTAGGTCTAAGAATGTTTGCTTTGTATATCTGAGTGCTCCAGTACTGGGCACATACATGTTTATGATTCTTATGGCTTCTAGCTTAGATCCCTTTATTGTTATACAGTGGCCTTCTTTTTTTTTTTGTTGTTTGTTTGTTTTTTGGTTTAAAGTCTATTTTGTCTCATATAAGAACAGCTACTCCTACTTGTTTTTGGTTTCCATTTGCATGATATATCTTTTTCCATCCCTTCACTTTGTCTATGTGTGTCTCTACCAGTGAGGTGGGTCTCTTGAAGGCAGCATATACTTGGGTCTAGCTTCTTAATCCAAACAATTACTGTGTGTCTTTTGAATGGGGATTTTAGTCCATTCACATTTAGGGTAGTTATTAACAGGTGTTGCTTAATTCCTGTCATTTAATTGCTTCTTGTTTAGCTGGTTTAAATATCCTTTGGTCATTATTTCTCCTTTTATTTCTCTTTTTTAATGTTAGTTGGGAATTTAAGGTGGCATGATTTAGCTTCTTTCTCTTTCTTGCAGGCATTTTTGTTTTAACAGTGGGTTTTTGTCTTTCTTGTGTATTTGTGATAATGGTCACCTTTATTCAGATTCCAGATGAATGACTCCCTTGAGAATTTCTTGCAGGGCTGGTCGTGTGGTGGTGAATTCCCAAAACTTCTCTTTGTCTGGGAAATACACTATATCTCCCTCATTTCTTAAGGAGAGCCTTGCTGGTTGTTCTTGGCTGGCAAATGTTTTTCTTTTAGTATTTTGAATATATTGTTCCACTTTTTTCTGGCCTGTAGGGTTTTGGTTGAGAAGTCTGCTGTTAGTTTAATGGGGGTTCCCCTATAAGGGACCTGAAACTTTTCTCTTCTTGCTTGTAGAATTCTCTATTTGTCTTTGAGCTTTGCAAATTTAACTATAATGTGTCTTGGGGAGAATATTTTTGGATTGAATCTGTTTGGGGACTTTTGATCTTCTGGGATCTGAAGGTCTGTATATCGCCCTACACCTGGGAAGTTTTCTGTTACTATTTCCTTGAGTAGGTTTTCAATACCTTTTCCTTTTTCTTCCCCTTCTGGAATACCCATGATTTGGAGGTTAAAGAACTGGAGGTTATCTGCTTTCTCTCTTAGATTTTCCTCATTATTTTTAATTCTTTTTTCTGCAAGAGTTATTTCAAAAGACTATCTTTAAGCTCTGAAATTCTTTCTTCTGCTTACTCTACCCTGCTGCTCAAACTCTCAGTTGTGTTTTTTATTTCTTTGAGTGAATTTTTCATTTCTAGGAGTTTTGCTACACTCTTTTTTAAGGTATTAATCTCTTTGGACATTTCCTCCTTCATATTCTGGATATTTTTTCTTGTTTCATTGTGTTCTCTAATTGAGTCTTTCTTTATTTCTTCAAGTTTTCTTAAGACCATTGCTTGAAATTCTTTTTCACACATTTCAAGGATTCCCTGTTCCATGGAATCTGACTTTGGAGCATTACTGTATTATTTTGGTGGTGTCATTTCTTCTTGTTTGTACTTCTAATATCTTTTCTTTGATGTTTAGTCACTTAGTAGAGAGTTTGCTTCTTCTATTATACTGAGATTGGCTGTGGAGTGGCCCTGGTTGCTACTGTCGTGGTGAATTGTCTTTGCTTGACAGTAGGTGTGGATGTCATTATGTTAACAGGACCTTGGGTCCTGTTCCAGAATCTGTGGTCATAGAATGAGCCCCTAGTGCCATGGAATTCTGCTGGGCACACCTCGGTGGGTCAGACCCCACAGGCTGGTGCTCCCCTCTGGGTCCAAATGAAGGGTGTGGGGCCGCCGCTAGCCACACACGGTACTGCTGCTGCTGGGCCCACCACTGTGTGGGTCGGGGCGTGTGCAGACTGTCACTACCCTCTGGATCCCAATTCTTTAATAAATTTTCTGAATGTATTTGTGCTTGTGTGATGTTTTTAGTGGTTCCTCTAGAACTTATAGCATACATTTTAATTGATCATAATCTCATTTAGGTTTTCACTAACTAACTTAAGTCTTATAAGTCATTGAAACTTTACTCCTATATAGCTCCTTCCCTCCATTCTCTTATGTGTTATTACTTTTATAAATACTACACCCAAATAAGTTACAAACCTAGTGATACATTGCTATAATGATAATTTTGTTTAATTAAAGTTGCGTACCTCTTTCTTAGTTGCATGAAAGGAGAGTAAAGATATATTTGTAGAATGTGTTATCTTAACTTCTTATAATATTCTTCATTTTGTATACGGGCGGATTTGAATTACTATCTGTTGTCATATGTTATAGGAAAACAATACAATTGTATCATTATTGTTTGATGCAATATCTTAAATCAGTTAAAAAAAGAAAGGAGAACAAATATATAATTATACTGTCTCATAATTACCTATAGACCTATACTGGCATTCTCTATTTGTTTTGTTTGTATTCTGATTACATTATACTGTCACTTGCTTTTATGCTGAAAAACTTTTTAGTATTTCTTCTAGCAACACATTCTTTGTGTGTTTCTTCATCTGATAATGGCTTTATTCCAGCTTAATTTTTGAAAGATAGCTTTTCTTCAGATATTAATATTACTGGAAAACTTTGTATATGTTGATTCCTTATTGTCTTGCTGCTTTCAAAGTTCTCCCTTTACTTGTGATATCAAACACTTAACTGTGCTGTTCTTGAGTGTTTTTCTCTGTTTTTGTCCTATTTTTAGTTTGTTAATATTTTCAATTATAAAGATCAAAATTTCTTCAAATGTGCACAGTTTCCAGCTATTATCTACTCAAACATTGTCTGCATTTTTTGTTGTTGTCTCTTTCCATTATAAGTATATTGGTGTACTTAATTTTGGCCCAGATTTTTCTTAGGCCATTTTACTTCATTATTTTGTTTTTATTTCTCTCTTTATGTTATTTCAGATTGCACAGTCTTTATTAATCTACCTTACAATTTGCCAGTTCTTTCTCCCACAAGCTCAAATCTATTCTTGAGAGCTTTTAGTGAATTTTTTATTTGGTTATTTTACGTCCTCCATCATAAATTCTGAGAGATGGAATCTATTGATGTTCACTTCTGCCCCAGAATTGGAGGAGTTGAGTTGATAGTAAATACTCAGCTGCCAAGCCCTAGAATAGTTCTTCCCAACATGGAGCTGGGTGAAAGAAAAATTGTGCAGCCTCTGGCTTAAGGTCTACAGCCTACCAATGTAATTAAAGCTTTCCATAGACTTGGTGGAATGACTGCTTCTCAATTTATTGTAAGCCTTTTGCCTAGTCTTCAGAAACGCTGAAATTACCTTTTCTAATTTTGCAAGGGTTATTAAAAGTTTATCTGGGAAAGAGTTTTCGCCAAGCTTCTCACACTGTGGTTCCTAACAGCATATTTTACAATGTGGGATTACCTGATATTTAATATAGGAGGGTACTTCCAAAAGTTCATGAAATCATACTATCTTTCAATTCTATTCTTCCATGATATTTTTGAAATAGAATTTTTGTTTTATGAATAAATATTTAACAAAAATATTTAATCTAGATAACAAATATTCTAGAAATTTAGAAGTTTTTGTACATGATGGTGACTATTTAGATATTTTGAAGTTTACAATTTTTTTTTATTTCTTTAGAGATTGATTCTTGTGTTGACATGCCCTTACATTAGCATGAACTAGCCAGATAATTACTATTTAGCATTTACAGAGCATAAGCCTTGAATAGGGCTCATAATACCTTATCATTTCAAATAAGTTTTTAAAATATGCTTTTAATTCTATAACAGCAGAATTGACTTTAACTTGGTGGTAAAGCCTATCCTAATCCTTCTATAAATAATCTTTCTTTCTCTGGACTTCAGAGTCCTAATTGTACAGCTCTGTAACTCAGAGCTCTACAACCTCTATTGGAACAGCAGAGATTGTAGCAGCTATTTACTTAATGTTGCATTCTGAGATACTGCTGTAAGGAAATAGAAAACTGTTATTGAAAAGTAGAACACTAGTTGATATTACTTAAAATTGCAGAGTGAAATCTTAAAATCTCCTTTAAGAGAGGAATATTTTCATCAACAAAAAAAGAATAAAGGATTTTGGTAGAAAGATATGGAGAAATTTACAGAGGGCATGAAACCTCATCTAGCACTTACCTAACTCTCACTTATTTCCCATACTTCTAAGTATCACTTTCAAGATGGGTGCAAGCAATTTTGTTGTACAAAGATAAATTATTGCTATTTAGAAGATAGCTCAAAAAGACAAAGAAACAGGTGTTTATTAGATACCTAAGGCATGGAAATGTTGATATAAGAAGTTAAATTATTTAAAAGGGATGTAATACAGTGAAAATAATAGGATGTTTGAAATTAGTGAGATAAACATTTAACTGTAACACCTAAATCAAATTAACTATTCTCTCATTCTGAAATTTTTTATAAGAATAGTAATGTTGAATTTGCATTGTTTCCTGCTAAAGATTAGTACAAATGTATGTAAAGTGTAATCACAATAATTTTCTATCCCTCTTAGTTATCAAAACAACATTATGTAAAAGATACTCCCTATTTTACGAACAAGAAAGCCAAGGTTAAAGAAGTTTTGTGTGCTACATGGTTATTAAGAGATGGATCCAGAATTATTGATACAATTCCTATTTGTTGTTGCTGTTGTTATACCATAAACAGAGAAGTACTATCACCTGATTATTAGAACATAGGTTCAGAAATATTATCACAGTCCTAATGTTACTACTTCTTGCCTATGACAAGTGTTTTAAACTGTTTGGTTTTCTGTATTGTGAGAAACATAATATTTCTGAGGAACGTTGTGAATAATTCCTGTGAATGTGTTTTCTGGATGGTAACACACCATAAAGTGCTACCTTGCATAGTTGATTCAGCAAATCAAATGGAATAAACAATGAACTTATCATGATCACATTTACATGATATTTAGACTATGTTCTCAAAAACATAGGGCTTTTATTTAGCAAATTAGACCATTATATAAGCTCCTAAAAATGTATAGCCACATTTATGTGCAGATTAAATCACCCTAAAAAATTCTATTGTAAACATTGCCCTTAGAAATGCTATTTTTAAATCAGCCATAGTTCAAAGTAATATACAACATCGGATTTTCAGAATTGCTTTGCAAATACTAGCCATGTTTCTTCTCAAGAAATCTATGAGATTTCTGTAAATATTTATTCTTTCTAAAGAGCATTTCTTCTTTGGGAAAAAATGCCAAATGAAAAGTTTGTACTATACTGAATCGAAAAATACTATTTGCAGAAAACCTATTTTGATGAAGTTTCTTAAACCTAGATAAAGTTCATGTGAGTCATAATGTTCAATTTTATTCTATTCTATTTATTTATACTTTATATCTTACAAGGCATTGACTTTTGTCTTCTAAAAGAACAATTAGGTTATCAAGAACATAAAGTCTGATTCAGCAAGAGAGGTAAAATTCTTCTTGCAGAGATTGACGAACAAATCTTTTTAAGAGATAAAAGGTGAAGGGTATGAAAGTGGTTTACTTCACCATAGTTTGGAAACGTACCGTGATGTTTAGAATTTTATCAGGAGCAAACAAACAATAGCGTTTTTATCTTAGTGCCCTAAAAGAGGATCTATAACCCTATTGTTATATTATTATTTATATTGATCCAAAGGCTGAGGAAATACAAATTTTTCACATAATCTTTGCTGATATTTGAAATAAAAATCACTTTATGTGATTATCAATTAAAAGTATTTTTAAATAACCACAATACCGGGATTTTTGCAAAAGTGAGAACATAGGTTTCACTTACTTAAGCTCTATCATGGACAATTTCTATAACACTCTCTTATTTAATAATTTTTTTTAAGTCCTGCATGTATATTTCCTCTGTGACTATTTATATACCTAATTATGTTAAGTAGCTAACTTTGATGGGAACTATAGAATTATTACTAATTTGCACAGTACAAATAAGGTTGTCTCTTTATTCATGTATTTAAGGCATTGTATTTAAGTTATGGTTTTAGAAAATACAAAATTTTTAATAGAGAAAATTAAGAAATATGCTGTGACTGAACTATTTCTCTTTGTCAACAATTGCATGCATCTTAATAAGAAACACAATATAAAAAGTACAATTTGTAGTACAGACAAACTATAGTTTAAATCCTGGTTCTATCCTTTAAAAATAATGTGGTCTTGAGCACCTACATTTATCCTACAACAAATGCTCAATAAATTCTTATAATCACGTCACTGAATTCTTTGAAAACTCTGAGTGAAAGTAGATAGAAATGATCAGTTTTAGTTTCTAGTTTTGCTTTACATATTCCTCTCCTGTCCT
Source organism: Cynocephalus volans (assembly GCF_027409185.1). NCBI lineage: Eukaryota > Metazoa > Chordata > Mammalia > Dermoptera > Cynocephalidae > Cynocephalus > Cynocephalus volans. The sequence continues at coordinate 148,425,095 of NC_084467.1, forward strand.
GTTCCACATTGTTTCATTCTGCACTGCTACAATTCTGTTTGCTTTTATTTATTTGTATCTCTCTATAGATCTATTTCTACTTTCACTGCCCTCCCCCTCCTGATAAAATATTGTGAAGCACTGTATCGTAACATTGGGCATCACAGTTTAACAGACACCCATTAAATTGTTCAGGGTCTACTAATAGTATAAGGGTTAATCAGATGTACCACTAATGTTTATTGGTCTTGTTCAAGAGCACAAATTGAGGCCAACATGTCTTAAGAAATTAAGCTAATAAACTGTTAAAATATATTCTTTACTTCTATTTTGAAAAATATACCACCATTAAAAAAAAACTGGACAAAATATGATTAAAGCTATAATTTTATAAAATTGAAAGTCTCAAAAATATCAGATGACTGAATACAACAAATACTACATATGTCTGGGTGGTCTGGTAATATACTAGCAATGTTTGTATTGGTAATAAAACAAGGATTTACACCATACTTAAATCTGTGCTATTGATTCCATAATGTTCATTTTCTTGCTAATGTATCAGCAAATTCATTGCTTGGTCTATTCACAGTTTTCATACAATGTTGACAGTAATGATATAGAGGTTTAAAATTCTAATAGATCTCTAAGTGTACAAAATTTAAATATTTTTTCTTGAAAAAATAAGAGTTAAAGTAAATGAAAGTTGTCGTCACTCATAAGGAGCTAAGAAAGAAAGACCACGATAAAACATTGAACATTCAGAAAGAGAAAATAGACCTATAGTTACTACAGGTTCTAAGGTGGGGGGAGAGGGGAGGTGAATTAGGGAGTAAACTGGGTAATGGACACAAAAAATAATTATGATTTGTAATTATGAACATGCTAATTATATTGATTTAATCATCACATACTGTACACAAATACTGATAGTTAACTCTACATAAATATGTATAAACAGTTATGTCTCAATTGAAAAAATAAATTAAAAAATAAAATAAAATAAAGTACATGTTAAATTACAAAACCTTAAAGGCATGTTACAAGCATGTCTTTAAAACATATTTTTCCCAAAAATATTCAAAATTCTGCATCAAAATTAATAAGTAAATAAGCTTAACAATAACCCACAACCCTATGTTCCCATTTGCAACAACATGGATGAACCTGGAGAAATTCATGTTGAATGAAATAAGCAAAGCACAGAGAGATAAATACCACATTTGCTCACTCATATGTGGAAGCTAAGAGAGAAAGAATGAAGGAAAGAAAGACCACAGTAATCCTTTGGACTTGCAAAGGGAGAGAACATTCCTTAGGCTACACTGTGGAGTTGGGGGGAAAGCGGAAGGAGAGGGAGGTTGGGGACAATTGAGTGGGGGACATGGAGTACAAATGCAATTTCTGGTAATGGGTATGCTGTCAGTATGAATCTGGCCCTCACATCATGGGCATGAGAGATGATAATTAGCTTTGTACCTAATGAATATTCATAATAACTAACTAACTAAATAAATAAAACCATCCCAGGCCCTAAGAAAAAAAAAATTAATAGGTAAAAAACAAACTAAAATTAACATATCAACTTTTTAAATCAAACTTATTTAAATGGAACTGATATTGTTATCTGATATTTGACCATTGAATTAATAATATTTGGAATTCTAGTTCCCAATTGAAAGAATTTGTTTTATGTTTTATTTATTCAATCTAGATAGTTATATCCAAATTTACAGGAAATAATAAATAGTTAATATTGAAAAACTTTCTCACCACCATGGGCAATTTGTTACAAATACTACATTAATTTATGAGTATTTTAGAAACCATAGATTGGAGTGCAAATAGGTGTGAAACTTTGTCATCACTGAAAAACGATGCTCCATCTTCGAGAATGCTTTGCTTTACTGAATGTGATAGAAAGATGCAGCCATTCAATGCTCTCCATCGTCAGCTCAAAGCATCTGGACATTTGGAACTTGTTGCTTTTCGTGTCAAGGTAACAGGGCACATAATGTAAAGAAGTCCTCTGACGCCTGAATGGTGTTGGTTATAAAAATGGTATTTTAAGTCTCCCAGTAGCATCTTGCCAACACGAGGCTCTGAATCTCTAGTGACAGAGGCGCCCCTTATGTTCTTTGTGTGTGTGTGTGTGTGTGTGTGTGTGTGTGTGTGTGTGTGTGTGTGTGTGTGTGTGTGTGTGTGTGTGTGTGTGGTGATATGCAGTGTCTTCTATAGCACTGTGGACTCTAGAGCACAATGCCTGAGACAGTAGCCTTCTTGGGCCTAAGTAGCCAACATGGGTCTAAGTGGGTTATCAGGGTTGACAACCTGCTTTATTTTTCTCGTTTCTTAATGCTTCTGAGCAACATACATATTTCTGCCATTTTAAGATTTTTATTTCTTATCTTGCTTGTTTGGGGATGGGTCACATGCTATAATGGTGGTCACACAGTCATATTTTTGTTTTTGATCACCTGTCTTTGGTAATATATTTCAAGTCTCCAAATACTATGAGGACTTTAGTTTTTTCTTCTGACCATAACTATTTTCACAATGATTGCATTTGTATTTTCTTTTAAAAAATTATTATATTTGTATTTATTTTAATTGACACAAAAATTGTAAATTTATGATGTACAACATGTAGTTTTTAAGTATATATACATTGTGGGTTATCATATGAGCTACTGCACATCATTTTTTGTGGTAGGAACTCTTACATTCTACTCTCTTATCAATTTTCAAGAATACAATACAATGCTATTTACTATAGTCACTATGTTGTACAATAGATTTTTTGAACTTATTCCTCTCATCTAAATGAAATGTTATACACTTTGACGAGCATCTTTCCAACCCAACCGATCCCATTGCAACCCATGATCCTGGTAACCATCATTCCACTCACTAAACTTCATGAGCTCAACCTTTTAAAATACAAATACAGGTGAGATCATGCAGTATTTGTCTTTCTGTGCCTGGCTTATTTCACTTAACATGATGTTCTCTAGGTTCATCATGCTGTTGCAAATGACAGGATTTTCTTTTTGCAATGCTGAATATATTCCATTGTAAATAAATACTGAAGTTTATTTTACTATTTATCACTTGATGGACATTTGGGATGATTCCATATCTTGGCTATTGTGAATAATGCTGCATTAAAAATGGGAGTGCAGATAGCCTTTTGATGTACTGATTTCATTTCCTTTGGATATTAACCCAGTAGTGTGATTTCTGGATCATACTGTTGTTTTATTTTTAATTTTTGAGGAACCTCCATACTGTTCTTCATAATGGATGTACTAATTAACATTTCCACCAACATTGTGCAAGGGTTTCCTTTTCTCTACATCCTTCCAAACACTTGTTACTATTTTTCTTTTTGATAATAGCTATTTTAACAGATGTGAGGTGATATCTCACTGTGGTTTTAATTTGAATTTCTCTGATGATTAGTGATGTTGAGCATTTTTTATGCATCTGTTGGCCATTTGTATTCTTATTTTGAGAACTGTCTATTCATATCCCCTGCCCAGTTTTTAATTGGGTTATTTGTTTTCATATGGTTGAATCGTTGAATTCTTTGCAAATTTTTGATATTAATCCCTTATCATATGTATGGTTAGCAAATATTTTTTCCCAATAGGTTGTCTCTTCACTCTATCGATTGTTTCCTTGGCTGTACAGAAGCTTTTTAGTTTGATATAGTCCTGCATGATGTTTTATTTTGTTTTATTTTTGTTTTTTGTTTGTTTATTTGTTTTCTTTTGTTACCTATGCTTTTGAGTTTTCGTTCATACCCAAAAGATGATTGCCCAGACAAATGTCATGGAACTGTTCCTCTATGTTTTCTTCTAACAGTTTTAAAGTTCCAGGTCTTACATTTTGGAAAAGTACACAATGACCAAATAGACTCAGTGTCTGTGGTTTTACTGAATATTTTTAAAACTTTCTTCATTGTTAAAAGTGTTCTGGTTTTACAAAGCATCTTAGTTTTATTAGTTTTACCACCAGCATGTACTAAACCAATTCACCTCAAGTCCTACATTAGCTAGATGATCATATGATCGAATTTGTTCAGTACACTCTGGGTTTATATTTGTCTGCCATATTTATTAATAGGGACACTTTCATTCTTAAGTGTCACAGTTTTGATGATGCTATATGGTCACCATTCTTATATATTTCTTTGATCTCTGAATTCCCTCTGAATTCTACATATGCAATGATTCCCTCATCAGATTAAATTAGTGTTTTGATCTTGTTTCTAGTATTTCAAGCTGGCAGAAATTTCTCCTAGAGTAGAACCAAAGAGATTAATCTTTAGAAAAGGATTCCTTGTTTGTCCACCAAAAATTTCCCATCTACTGGTTCACAGCTGTTCTGGCATTCTGGCATTTACCTGTTTCTTATCTAGTTCACATTTTAACTTTATCTATATACTTTGATTTTTTTACAAAAGTGATTTATTATACAAAAGCATTGAAAAAATCTACTGGGTATTTCTTTCATATACCCTACTCTAAACCTGGACTATATTTAATGGTTTATTAAATATTTTAATTACATATTAAACTGAAGAATAATTTTTGCTTTGTGATTATGTGTACCAGTGACCCCCTAGTTCTCCCAAAGATAGATTTCAAGCAAGCAAGAGATTTTAGTGAGGGAAAGAGAGATACCAGTTAATAATTAATCTTTATTCTCTTTTCTTTTTCAAAAATATGGCCTTATCATCATACCACCACGTAGGAGAGTATGATTATTTAATGTAAAAAATAATATGTACAATATTTAATTATTTTACTTTTGTAAAAAGTAATTTTTTATTCCTAGTTATATGGAGATCACCAAATTCGGCCAATATTCACATTGCTTCTACAAATAGAAAACTGCATATTATCCTATCATTTTATTTTAACTTGTATAGTAGGATTCAATGCTACATTTTTTTTAAAGAAGTAACATTTTCTAATCAAATCAATTAAAAAATCAAGATGATTCTAATAAACATTTCTGTCATTTATACAAGTACTACTCATACATTAAGAATTTACATTTTCAACACTTTTTATATAAGTTCCACTAGTTCAAACAAAGCATAAATCCAGTTTATAAGGCCATTTTCTAGAATTTTTGAACATGGCATGACCTGCTTTTATCTTTCTCTTATGATGATGAGAAGGAAATGATAACTTTAGGCCAAATTGCTGCTTTGGCCACTTTTCTCTCAGAGAAACTCCTTTTTAAAAAAAATATTTCTTCATTTTCTCTTTCAAAAAGTCTCCTTTTCAAAGTTATGAGAAAAGTGAAATGTTTGTGGTTTAAGTGCAAATACGTAAATCAAATTTTAAAAATGTGACTGTTTAAGCAAAGGATGTGAAAGAAACACAAACACACATTACTTAACACTCATAAATCATTTCCATTCTAAGGAATTTCTAAATTCAAGTAAGTTCCTTTAGGTATCCATCTATGCATTTGCAGACCTCTCATTTAATAGGCACTAAATTGAACATCGCCAAAAAATAATCATCTTTCTAAATGTCCCATTGCTATCTGTGCAACCACCATTCTTTTTTTAGTCTTCTATGATTAAAAAAAGAAAAAGCAAAAATTTTAAAAAACGAAAGTTTACAATTTCTGAACCTCCCATTTCCTTCATCTTCTTCCTGATGGTTTTTCAGTTATTGTTTTTACCATGAAGCTGCTCAGCACACAGAAAGAATGTGAGCAGCACAGACACATGATCATAGAGATAAAGTTGGTGTAGTCACAGAGCATTGGGCTTCAGATTGTCTTTCTCTGATTATTAATTACATTGATGTTATTTAAATATTTTACTGGTCATTTTGGTTTCTTCTTTGGTGAACCTTCCTTGTCTTCCACTCACTCTTCTCTTGGTATTTGCTTTTTATCTAGTTGCTTTATAGGAATTCTTTATGTGTTTTAAATATTTGTTCTTTTGTCAGATGCATGTGTTGCAAATAGTTCCACACTCTATTATGTGCATTTTCACCCTTTTAATGTCTTTGATAAATCCTTTTTAAAATTTAAATATCGTCAAATATATTGAATTTTGCCTTTATAGTTAATGACTTTTATGTTCTATTGAGTAAATATTTACCTGTCACAAGACTACAAAAATATTTTATTTTTTCCCAAAGCTTAAAGGCTTTGTTTGATTTTTAACTTCAGATTTGGATTAGAATATATCTAGAATTGATCTCTCCGTATGCTGTGAGAGAAAGATAAATATTCATTTTTTGTCTATATTTGTGTGTGCATGTGTATTTGCATTCTATATCGTGTTCTACTGGTCTATTTATCAATCATTGTGCCAACACAACACTGTTTTAATCACTAAAACATCATAATGGGCTTATTATCTGCTAATATAACTCCCCCAGCTTTGTTGTTTCTCCCTAAGCTTTATCTGGTTTACCTTGGCCTTTTGCATATCTTAATAACATTTTTATTCAATTTCCGAATTTATACAAAGTGATATCTATGAATTAACTGTGAGAAAACTGAAATCTTTACAATGTTGGGTCTATAGATATAGGTATTTTGTATATCTCTTTATTTCTTTGAAAGTTGTTTTTTTCTAATAACATTTTGTAATTTCTTTCATTGTTTTAATACATGCATAACATAAAATTTACCATTTTAGACATTTTTAAGTGCGCAATTTAGTGACATTAAGTATATTGGCATTATAGTGCAATCATCATCACCACGCATCTCCAAAAGATTTTTCATCTTACAGAACTGAAATTCTAGGCTCATTAAACAGCAACTGTCCATTCCCCTCCTTCTAGCCCCTGGCAACAACCATTTTTTTTGTTGTATGCATGAATTTCACAACTCCAGGAAACATATAAAAGTAATTATACAATATTTGTCCTTTTATGGCTGGTTTATTTCACTTAGCATAATGACTTTAAGGTTCATCCACGTTTTAGCGTATGTCCGGATTTCCTTCCTTTTTAAAGCTGAATAACATTTCATTGTGTGCATATATATATGTATATATGTATATATAGCACATTTTGTTTATCCTTTCATCTGCTGAAGGACATTTGAATTACTTCCATCATTTGGCTACTGTGAATTGATGTTGCTACAAACATGAATGTGCACATATCTGTTCAAGTTCATGTTTTTACTTTTTTTGGTATATTCCCAGAAATGGAATTGCTGAATCATATGTTAGTTCTATGTTAACTATCTGAAAAATTAACATACCATTGCTACAGCATCTGCATCATTTCACAGTCCCAACAGCAGTGCACAGGGGTTCTGATTTCTCCACATCCTTGCTAATGTGTTTTCTGTTTCTTTCTTTCCTTTCTTTCTCTCTTTCTTTCCTTCCTTTTTCTTTCTTTCTTTTTATATTGGCCATCCTAATGGGTGTGAAGTGGTATGTCATTGTGGTTTTGATTTGTATTTTCTTAAAGACTGGTGATGTTAATTCTTTTCATGTGCTTATATATCTCCTTTGGAGAAATATCTATTCAAGTCCTATGCTTATTATTTTTTTTTTTTTAGGTAGGGTTGTTTGTATTTTTGTTGTTGAGTTGTAGGAATTCTTTATACATTCTGGATATCAGTCATTTAACAAATGTTTTCTCCCATTCCATGGATTGCGTTTTTACTCCGTTGATAGTGAATGCCCTTTCATGAAAAAAGTGCATACTTTAATGAAGTCCAAATCATTAATTTTTTCTTTTGTTGCCTGTTGCTTTTGTTCCTTAATTAGGCTCTTGGGTCCCAAAGTCATAGAAATGAACATTGCACCCAATGGTAAAGCAAGCAATGCTTTATTAAAAGAGAAGATAGACTTATGCATAAGAGGAGGGGGTAACTACAGAGAAGATAACCTCTCTATGGAAGCTGTTCAGAGTCCCTTATAAGACAAAGGGTAAAGGCATCCAACATCATCATTCTGTGCCTCTGGAAGTGGTCCATTCTGTTCTTCCTGGTTGCTTCATGGGCACATGCTCAGTTAGGGCTTTGGTCCTTGCACCCGCTACCTGTTCAGTAGGTCCAAGATGGTGGTGGTGTTCATTATCGTCACCCCAGGAGGGTCATTGCAGTGGTCACCTTAAAGCTTTGTGAGCATGTGGGAACTCCTACAGGGGTTGTATAGTTATCCATTACTTAATTTTTACAATTACGGGAAAAGAAAGAATGGGTAGATAACAATAATAGTTTTAAACGAAGCTAACAGTTATACAGTAAGAAGCCTTGGCGAGGAGTTTTGCAACCCTGTAAATATCTGTTCTCTCTTACCTCAGTTTATTTTATCAGGGCAGGCCATGGTGTAATCATCCACCGTGGGGGTCTCATGACTGAGTCGTGGAAAAGTAACAAAGTGTCCTCTGCAGGGAAAATGGAGTCAGTGTGGTTCATAGGCCTAGGCCTGTCCTGTCTTTTGGTGTCAATAATGCCTGTCATATAATTAGATTCCAAAGAAATATCACTGGTTTATTAGAAACCACCAAAAGATAAAATAAAAGAAAGAAAAGAAATAGAATGCTAATGCTAAAGAAGCAATTACAATTTCAACAAGTCATCTATTGCCTAAGTTCCCATGCCTTATATATTTCTAAATCTGAATTACATAGCATCAGTTAAGAAAATTTTTATTTTGAGAAAAAATAAACAATGAGATTTATATAAAGATTGATGTTGGCCACATAATATTTTTTTTCTGACCACATCTCACTTCATTGACCAAAATGAGATAAAAAAAAAATACTTTGAAATCTTTAAAAATAAAAACTAAAATGAAATATTCATTTACTTCATATAATTTTCTTCATTACATTTTTTTTAAGTAACATATATTATTAGGAAAAAACACACACCAAAGTGTTTTTTCTTTCTCATTACTCAGTAACAGTCATCATAGAAGACCAACTTCTGATTTCTATGACCAAATGTATGGGGATTTCTCCCCACTGGCAAGTGAGCCAGCAATTCTGCAGCAGACACAAGCTAGGTGACCTACAATTCAATTCTGATACTATCGACCTGGAGAATGTGTCAGATTCCACAGGGTGAGGGCTCATTCCCCAAGACTGCCCCCCATTTCAAGATGCCATTGTCAAGTCCAGTCCTGGAAATTCTGACCAACCCTGACCAATCAGTGTTCCCACCACCCCCTCCTTGGGTTCTACTAGTTTGCTTGAGCAGCTTACAGAACTCAGGGAAACACATAGTTATGTTTACTGGTTTATTATAAACGATATTACAAAGAATACATATAAAGAGATGCATAAAGAGAGGTATCGGGGAAGGGGCAAGGGGCTCCTATGCTCTCCCTGGGTGCACCACCCTCCAGGAACCTCTGTGTGTTCAGCTATCCTGAAGCTCTCTGAACCCTGTCCCTTTGGGTTTTTTATTGAGGCTTCATCACATAGGTATGATTGACAAAATAATTGGCCACTGGTTATCAACTTAACCTTCTTCAGTCCCTTTCCTTTCCCCAGAGGCTGAGGATGGGACTGAAAGTCCAACTTTCTAGTCTTATCTTGGTCTTTTGGGGAACTAGCCCCACCCTGAAGCTATGTAGGGGCTGCCAGCCATCAGTCAGCATATTAGCATACGAAAGGCTTTTATCTCCAGAGAGTCTAAGGATTTTAGGAGTTGTATGCCTCCAAAAGGACTGGAACTTGGACAGAACCAAACGTATACTGGATTTCAAAACATCACACGTATCTAATCTGGATTTTCTAAAATATTATGTGAGTGGAAGAAAAAAGTCATTATTTTAATGTTCTTATGAATTACATTTCTAAGAGATATCTATATATAATCTTTCTATTTCTAGTAATATCTTATGTAATGAGAACAATATTCATATATTCGATAAAACCAACATTACTTATTTATGTAATTTTATTCTTAATATTGGTTCAAAAGGCTCAGTATTTCTATTTTTCAACTTTTTCGAATTTCAAGCTTCAAACTTGATCAAATATAAATTACTCATGCCCTTACTTCAAGACTCACTCTCTTTTTCTGCTCTTTTTTTTTTGGCTAGATCCTGAATCCTTGAGGATAGTTCAAGAAGTGTTGGTGACTTTAATTTTACTAGTAACATACACCAAATATGGATAGGAAACCTTCTGATACAGTTCAGATGTAGTTTCAATATTACCAGCAAAGTGATTCAGGATAGGCTGATAAGTTATCTACCCACACACACATTTCAAATGTTAGTAGCACTAACCTAGAATGCTATTTAGACAGCTAAACTGTTTGGGAACAGTAACTATCATTACAAGTATTTTTAGAATATTTAGTTATTAGACAATTAAATATAGATATAAGGAAGATGGACTAGTCTGAATAGCTTTAGATTAGAAATAAATGGACATAGATTCTATTTCCTTGATATACTTGGCAATATTCTTTTGGTGATTTCTAGAATTTATTTTGCTTAAAATGGTAGAGAATGATAGCTACCACTTTTGTTTATTTTATTAACATAAATACATATTGCAAATATTTTCAGTGAAAACTTTCTTTTAAATTAAGATCATATACTCATAGAAAAGGACCTATTTAAGAAAATAATCCTATTTATTTTCTTATAACTCATTCAATTATTCATAACTCACTTGTATAACATGTGACTATCTTCTTAACTGTAGAAACAATCACGGAATTAGATTTTTTTTTTCTAAGATAAGTAATCATCTTTTAAAAAAATAGCATAGACCAACCAGAAAGTAAATAAATCATTAAATTATCAATGTCTATACTATACACATAAAGCTATACTTCTAGAAAATTAGGCTTTAACTGTTTTTAAAATTAGGAGACATTATTGTATTTTAAAGATAAGACTATTCTATTTTCTTTATAAGTGTATTGATAATCACTATTAGAGGCATTTTTCTTTGATCTGGGTAAAGTAATAAAAACTGGTTGCTCTAATTCTCTGAGCATGATTATTAAGGGTATTCTCTTTCATTCTCAAAAGTGTTCCATAGAGTAGGAAATTCATCCAATGCCGCATCATACTTTGTGTGCAACGTATGATCATCAGACTCTGTAGGCATTTCAGGAAAGAGAAACTTGCTTTCTCTGTAATATGCACCATTTTTAGAGCCTCAAATATTTAAAAATATATTTTTATGGTGATCAAAATAAAATGTTTTTAATTCTATCAGAATCCCAATCTCTTTAACAATGAACAAAAGTGTTGTTCAGACAAGATAGGTCTATGGCAGTCTAGAGTGGACCTGCTCTTTATTATTTTTTACTACATTATTTTACTACTTATTTCTTGTTATTTTCATGGATTGGGGTCTTTATAAGAGGTTGAAAAATAGTCTATTAATGAAGAATATTTTCATGCTTTTCCTCATCTATCTGCAAATAACATAGTAACTCCATTACTCACATATATTCCTCTATTTTATCTGTACAATTACTGAAAGCTTGGTTAAGTTTCTTACTATAAGAAAAGATTTGTTACTAGAGCTTTCCAAAACTTGACTGATCTAAAGAATCATATGAGCAAATTAAGAAAAAAAACACACTCCGGGCTCCTTCAAAAGAGATTCTAATTTGATCAGTTGTGGTTAAGTGTACAGTTGGTCAAGAACTTGGTCATTCTTAAAAAGTGTCCTAGTTTTGCCTTATTAGACAAGTTTTGGAAAGCTTTAATTTATGTATGTATGTGTGTGTGTATAAATATTTTTTTGTCTGTTTTAGGTATAAAAGAAACATTTAATTAATGCCAATTATTTATCATTTTATTAAAACTAACATTAATAATTTGTATTACTTGTTTATAAAATATACAAAAAAGCACTAACTTTTGAGCTTTATTCACTAGTACAAAAAGCAATGAACAGTTAAACACCATTTTCTAGCCACAGACTTTATTAGAACATAAGAAAAAAGATGTCATTAGTCCATCCAATTTTTCTAGTATGTCATATTACAAGACTTTTTCCTTTACTAAAATTAATTTGTCTGACACTTTAAATATCACTGTGACCCCTATGTGTTTTAGATGCAGATTTATCATGATGCATGCATTTTAGGATCCATCACTTGTATGGGCCCTTTCTAAGGTCTTAATTTTTATTTATATCCTTACAAAACCCTTTTTATTTTATTTTTCTTAAATAATGCCTCCAAAAATGTAAGCTTCAGGCCTCGTAGAACTGGAATGTGATTTAGGTCATCTTGTTACATTTTTAGTTGTTTTATCCTCATAAATAGCAATAGTTAAATATATCTAAATACATAAGCCTCTACTGCTCATGAAGTTAATATAACAGAGTTGATAAGATGTTGAGAGCAGTGAGTCATTAATTGACTGATGATGTGCACTAGAGCTTTCTAATGAGGGAAATAGTAAGTAGAAATAGCCATAATTAGTTCTAGCAATCACAATTAATAAATGCCAAGTCAGCTAAATCACAAGCACTATTACATTTTGCCAAATGTAAACTTTCAGAATGTGGGAAATTATATTTTTCCACACTGAGCAATTTTGATAAATCATGTATCTTGATTGGGGAAAATTTATCTTTCTGACTTCTGCAAAATTTCAGACTGTAGATACTAGGAAAAATTAAATTAACTGCACTGTTGATAATTTAATATTCCACCTACAAAGACTTTCTAATCAGTTCCATATATCTTAAGAACAGATTGTCCATTGGAAATAATTGTTATCTGAAATGATAGCCAATATTAAATAATCCCTTATGCATGAAAGTAAAATGCGTAAGAAGCAATATTTTAACTAAATTTTCAGTGTTCATGAGTAGAAAAAAATCAATCTGGCTTTCTGAGTAGAACATAAGAATTATTCCCAAGAATTGCTTAATGTGACACATTCATATAATCGATGTTTTATAGAGGAAATTTCACAGCAGACACTTGAGGCTATGCAGTTTTATTATCTCTGGATATAATGTACCATATTCTAGCTTATTACTTTAGATTTTAGATCTTCGTCTAGTTCAGATTACCTCCAAGCAATAAACGGTTATGCAAAGATTGCACAGATCTGAGTTCCCCACAGTTAACTGCTTTCTTTTTTTCTATGATATTTTCTAAAGTTTGGTCATACTCGATTGCGTGATGCTTCTCTCTCCCGTCTGAAGGTCTGTATTAATAACTTTGCTCACAGCTCGCTACTGCCTTTTCATTCCCACAGCTACTCCCCTTGCTCAACTCCTTATTAAGTCACATTTAGATGATACGTAGAAACTGACCCTTGTGGCTCTGTCTCATGTCTCTTTTACCTGTGGTTCATATTATTTACTATCTTCCTGATGTAACAGATTTGTTTATTCCTGAGAACAGAACAGAACAATTGCTACAGCAAAACATGTATATGTAGTTCTTTATTTCCTGAAGGAGGGACACTTTTAAGTTCTTAAAAGGCAAACTTCCACAATCTGAATTCAATTTATCTTTCAAAAATTATCTTCCAGTGCTGCTATCAGTAAACTTTTAGCCACTAAGTATTTCTGACACACTTTATTGATTCAAAGATTTTCACTTATACACATATTCATTAATTTACACATTCAGGATACTCTTATTGAACTTCTTCAAGGTCTGGCTTATATGCTACCTTTTTCTTAATCTCTACTCCAATTATCCTAGCTCTAGGAGAGTTCTTTATAACTCCTATAGCACTTTTAAAAATTAGAGTAATAGTCCAGTTTACTTCTTAAGGTCTATGTTAAATTCACAAAGTTTTAAATAATACTGCAAAGCAGGCTCACCGATTACCAATCCCAGAGGAAGACTCCCACTTCATGGAGTACAGACAAGATTATCACTCTGCCAACCACTAGGAAGAGGAGTCTAACCACCTCAGCCTACTGGCATCTTGGGCTACTCTTTTACTATTACTACTTGTCTGAGTTAATTGAGTATAGCACTTGTACACAAGTTACATAAAGCAAGTTTATTACTTAACACATAGGCAGCAAGGGACAGCAGAAGCCTAGTGTTCATGGTGAGACACTGTCCCAGTGCTCAGGAAAGCTGCACAAGGCAGATTGATTCTCTTCTGGTCTCTGTGCGCTTCACTAGACCATGGCTGAGGAATTCCAAAAGCAGTATGCCCTGGGTTTTGCACCCTGGGGCAATGTGACATGGTGGGCTAAGGCACCCTAGAACATCTTGCTCTAGAAGGGACAGAAACAAAGCCTGGGCTGGTTCAATCACTTTTTCCTATTTCAAAATTTTGCATGGCCAGAGCATTCTTGGTTATTCTGAGAGCTATAAGCAAGAAGGAGGCAGGGAGGGGAGGAGGGAACGTACGTAGGCCAAGGCCATTGTAGGACTGTCTTGCAAATTCACACATTAAAATTATGTAATAAATATTATTTAAAATTCATCTTGTTTTAGACCTGGAAAGTGGTATTTGGCTTGTGGAATTGTACAAATGATGAGTCTAATATTCTAACCTCCACTTATGGTGAGTTAGAAGAAATCGGGATTAATATCAAATCATAAATAGGCAAAAGTTAGAAAAATCAAAAAGGTATATTTCAGTTATATACTTAATAATTTTCAGTGGTAAAGCAGAAATATCTACGTCAGCTCACAAATCCAGAAGACAAAGTAAAATTACAGACAATACTAGAGGTCAGGAAAAGATAAGACTTGATTAACCTAGGTCAAGTACAGGGGTGAAGCTAGCAGGAGAATGGCGCTCTTATGGTATTAAAGGCTTTTATTGCTTTCTCCCACATAGTTCATTGAAGGATCAATAAAGATTAGAAGTACTAGTTGGATGCATAAATAACAGATATAAGAACATATGTATGTATATGAACATTAACATAAAAATAATTTTTGATGTAAAACATATATGACTAAGGGAACCCCCCATTCCTGCTTCTCCCTGAGAAGTAAAATGTTCAAATCACTTATTTAACTCCCCAACTTTTATGGATACTACCTGAAGAACTAACTACTGATTCAACTAGCTTGGGAGTTTATGGGATGGAGCATTCATGGAACCACAGAGAACAAAGAAGTGATTTTAAATTTAAATAAAAGTGAAAACACAACCTACCAAAACTTATGGGATGGAGCAAAGGTAGTATTAAGAGGAAATTTGATAGTAATAAACATCTAGATAAAAAAAATAAGAAAGACCTCTAATAAACAACTTAACTTTATACCTCAAACAACTAGAAAAATAAGAACAAGCTGAACTCAAAGTTAGCAGAAGAAAGGAAATAATAAAAATCTAAACAGAAATAAATGAAATAGAGACTTAAAGAAACAATAGAAAAATCAAGAAAACTTAGTTTGTTTTTGAAAAAAAAATAAAATTGACAAGCCTTTAGCTAGACAAGGATAATAGAATACTCAAAATTAGAAATAGAAGAGACATTACAATGGATGCCTTAGATGTAAAAAGATCATAAGAAACTATTATGAACAATTATATGCCAACAAGTTGAATAATTTAGAAAAATGGAAAAATTTCTAGAAATGTTCAACCTACTAAGGCTGAATTAAGAAAAAATAGAAAGCCTGAACAGACCAATAACAAATAAGGAGATTGAAGTAGCAATCAACAACTTCCCAAAAAGAAAAGCACAGGACTAGCTGGCTTCATGGTTGAACTCTACCGAACTTTCAAATAAGAATCAATGACAATCTTTCCTAAACTCTTTCAAAAATGGAAATAGAAATGATACTTTCAAACTCTTTTTATAAGGCCAGATCACCCTGATAGCAAAGCCAACGAAGACAACGCACACACACACACACACACACACACACACACACACACACACACACACACACACACACACACACACACACACACACACACAACTAAAAGACCAGAGATCCTCAACAAAATACTAGGAAATCAAAGTTAAAAACACATCAAAAAGATTATATATCATTACCAAATGGGATTTATTCCTGGGATGCCAGTTTGGCTTAACATATACAAATCAATCAATGTGATACACCACATCAACAGAATAAAAGAAAAAAACCACATGATCATCTCTATAGATACACAAAAGCCTTCCTGCCCTCACTTGGAATAATTAAGTTGTGTTGTTTTCTTTTCTGGATTCTCTTAACACTTACAAATTATTTTTTAACAAACATTTCTCAATGTATATTTACATCCAATTATCAATATAGTCAATATTTTATATCTTTGCTTAGACTGATAAAAGACATTTCAACCCATAGAGGTGAAGAGAAGATGGAAGGAATCTTTATAAATTCCCAAAAGAGTTAGGTCTGTGGAACAGGTAATAACTGGAACGAGCAGTAACATGTATTATCGCCACTTTTAGAACTATGTCAAGGCAGGAAGAAAATAAGGAAATAAATATCCTTGTCTTTTTCTTCTGCCTTCAGACTTCTTGCTAGTGCTTTTCATTGGGAAAAGCAAACAGCAAACCTTTAGACGTGGTTACTCAAATGATGCAGTTAGTTCAGTGTGGTCACATTGTACACAGATCAGATCAGAAACAAAAGCAAAATCAAACTCAAAGAATGGCACAAAAAAACAGGTTGATAAATTGAAAAACACAAAAACAAAACTCAAGAATGCGTTATTTCCCAGGTCTTCCTTTCACCTTCCACGGGCTTGACAACTACTCTTTTCTCACCTCATTATAAAAATTAAAGAAACTTGAAAATAATCACATCTTCACTCTTAGTAGTCTTACAGGCCATTTTCAGTAGCAATCTTTGGGTTGCTGCAATGACATCCAGTTGGAATGAAACAAGGATCATTTCTCTCTATATATACAGAATCCATTATACTTAAAGCAAAAATAGAATTATATGTGATAATTTTATCACTCTGTCGTGGAATAATCTTTAGATAGTAAATATCCGCAAGGAAGGCTTGTCATTCTTTTATGAATATATGCAATCTACTTTAATTCTCTATCAGATGAAGTGGCAAAATGCTTCATGGATGTTAACTACATGGGTGACAGCAAGTAAAACCAATATTTTTTCCTTCCTGTCAATCAAACAAAAGAAAAGCCCTTCCGTCAGCACAATCATGTAAAAAAACTTTTATTGACACATTCAGTTCTATGATATTCCTGGAAAACAGACCCAACCACTCTTTTGTTGTTGTTACTGATTTTATAAAGAGCCCTATGAAAAATTCCATATGATTTTTTGCAATTGCTTCACAAAGAGTGCCTATTTAAAATGTCTGTGTTGCTCAGGCCTGCTTAGAAGGATGATCACTACAGGTGTTGCTTTACATGTAAGAGGAGGCAATTAAACACTTGTTTTTTTTAAAATAAATTTTATTGCTTATATATAAGGTATGCAACTTGATTTATATCACATATAGTACAATGATTACTGTAGTGAGTGGAACAAATTAACATCTCTGGCAATACCCATTTCTGGCACCCTTGGCAAAAGCAGCTATAATCTACTCTTTTAGCAAAAATCCTAAAAACAATACACTATTATTAACTATAGTCCTCATGTTGTGCATTGGATCTTTCAGCCTGTTCATCCTACATATTTGCTACACTTTGAAAGCAAGAAAGAAACAGAACAGATGAAGACAAGTCATTTGCCTCCCGCAAAATGTTTTTACATGGAAATTCAAGCACTAAGACAAGTCACTAAAAATAATACATAATTGCTGTCTATAAGCTCACGTAGTTTCTTTACCTGTGTAAATGGTTTATTAAGTCCCTTGGGCAAATAAAGTATGCATATTAATCCATGTTAAGATTAAATACAGTATATATGTGTAAGGTTTCTAAGAGTAAAATTGTGTAGAATATAAGTATTTTCATTTTTTTAATATTAATATAGGCTGTATGCATGCACACCATGGGTTTTTTTTTTTAATTTTAGGGTACAATGCTTTCCATTTCTAATCAGCTCATGCTACATTACATGAACAAGTTGCCTCACATATTATAGGCAGTAATGACTAGTAGGAAGGGTATTAATACTGAAGATAATACAAAAGGATTCTATTATCAAAATTTGCAAATCACAAACTGTGGCAGAAATATTAGTAATGTATTATTACTGCAAAACACAAATCACTTGCACATAGATTTTGTGATTATAAATATTCATGTTGATTCTTTTCTTGAAACAATTATCACTGTTCTACTTAAGAAATATAAGTTTATCACTAGAATCACACTTTTTTTTCCTAGGAGGAAAACAGGATGGTTTGCTAATATGTTTTGGAGGTAATTTTCCCTGATATTTATTACTAAATCTCTGTAAAGTAATGAGATGAAAATATGATATTTTATTTCATAGCAAAAGCCCTGTGTTATCAGTGCTTAAGCAAACCATATTTGGTAGCCATTATCAAAATATTTTTCCAATTCTATCCATCTGCTTTTTCCATCCCTATTTTCCCCTAAATACATATTTTTTGTTGAGTAGTAGGCTTTTCAAAACTTCACTATCATAATACTTCTTACTGGAGTAAAGTAATTAGAAAAAAATCACTAATTTGATAAAAATTATAAATATTTAGATTGCTAAGTTAAGAATTATTGTATGTTATTAACTTACTCCACGTTATTAATTATAATTGCTTAAATAAAATTAAGGATGAGAAAAACATAGTTGGAAAGCATTAAGTGCATCTGTATATTTAATGCAAGGATTTTTTTTTTTTTATGGCTTGTTCTAGTCCAAGTGGGAAATATTAAATAAATATATACCACCTGTGCATCAAAAATAATTTTAGTAATTAAACTAAATGACTTTTTCCCTGTGTTTGCAAGAGATTTCTTCCTGGTTTTTCAAAATATATTAAAATATCCAAAAATATTACAAAAATAAAGTTCCAGAAGTTATGATTTTTACTCAGGGAAATATGAATAAATACGATTTTCATTCATATTCTATGCATTGAAACAGTCTAATATTTGAATTATATTAATTATGGATTCTCTAGATATAATTTTACAAGAAAAAGTATAATTAAAATCATTATTTTTCTCTTATTTCTTTGGAATAATACAAAGTCCTCGAATAGAGGGCTAATAAGTCATTCGATTTTCAGTATTTCCTCAATCATCTATATCATTAAAATGTATCTTTCTGGGCCCATCACTTTTAGTTACCATTTGATAGTGAGCAAGTCTTGTTTTCTGATCCTCAGTCACCACTTCTGGGCAGTATTTCAGACCAACAGCAGAAGGTAAGAGCTTGCTCTGTAAAGCCTGACTGCCTCATAGGCAGCCTGTGAATTCACATGTAACTCCACTGATGCGTGTGCCTGTGTGTGTGTTCATTAACTTAGACAATTTACAGGGATTTGTCTGACCCACACTTAGAAGAGTTTATCTTCTATACAACAAGGTCCATAATACCCCATGTTTTTGGTCTATTTAAGTTCCTTGACATATTCTTGTGATCTCAGCTGGCATTTTTGTTCTTCCTATAAATAAGTCTTTTAAAAATCATGTGGCAGAATAAATACATGCTCAAATAACCAAATCTTACAAAGATTTGCTTAAATGGAAATAAAAAAGCTATAGAAATTCAAGTAGTAATTTTGCGAAAAGATAGCTTTTATTGAAACATTCAACCGTTTGCATTTTTAAGGGGAATTTTCAGTTCTGGAGGCCCTTTATTTATCCATATGTGTTAAATACATTTGTGAGTTTAGTAGCAGTAAAATTTTCTGTAAACCTAATGTTAGTTGATGCTAAGTTCAAATGTGGCTCATCTTTTAATATGTCAATCAAAGTAATACAAAAATTGAAACTTGTAAATTGGGAAGAGTCACAGTGCTCAATCAACATTGAGAATAGCCTATTGATGGGCTCTCTATTGCTTTCCTATTGCTTGTCTAACCACTAGGACTCAATCTAAAAGATATTTTCCAAGTGTATAGATGATGAAGGCTTAGATCATTTATGACACTAACTGATATGTGGAGAAGTAAACTGGTAAAAGAATGTTCACTTTTAACAATTGCTGCATCATAATAATGTAGCATTCCAAAATGTAAGAAAGCTTACTATCATAAGAATTCTTATTTTAAATGAATAATGACATACTTTTCAGAATGTGCTTGTCAAAGATGATTTTAGGGCGCTTTCTGATTTTTAAACTAAATTTTTAAATCTTTGCAATTTAATAAGTGTTTTAAATATTGACCCTAAATAAGCTTGTCTGATAATGTGGTATCATATGATGCCTTCGGGCAAATTTGATCAACAGTTGTTTCATGCTGCTGTTGATAAATCAGCACATTAGAAGTAGATGTGCTGTTCAATAATCTGAAATTTAAAATCGTTCTGTTCCTTTTTTCTTCTAAACTGTGCATGTCTTCAAAAGCATTCAATTTTATAACAATAAAAATATTTAAATTCATAAGTTAAAGAGTTTTCTTTTTAACTAAGTGTTCTAAACTACTATGAGGCTAAATTTGAATGTGAATTGCTGTACCTTTGAAGAATAGCTATATCATTAATCTGTAATCAGACACTGACATATTCATTTGTTCAAGAGACCAGCTGTTGGTAGGGCAATTTTCATAAAATTAAAAATCAATGTTATAACCATATGCAGCATTTGATTTTATGCAGAGGGGAATTAGTAATAAAACTAGAATGCAGTACTTCTTAAACCAATGACATTCACGTAACCTTAACCCTTTACACAAATAAACCTGAAATCAAAAACGTTTTATACTTAGAAATGTTTTTTTTCACCTTCCACTATATGTCCTGAATGTTCTTTATGTTTTATAGAAAAGTAGCATCAGAAAAATATAACTGCAAAGATAAAAATGAGCTAAAATAAATATGTACTTTGTATTGAGTACCTGTGCCTAGATTCAGCAATAATTTATAAGTAAAGTTCCCCATTATCGGACATTTCATGATGAGGAGGTAATATAATAACACTAATACAAATTGGCTTTTGATCCAAAATACTTAATAAATCTAATAATTCGAATATATATAATATTTCTTTTTATTCATATAATTTATCCATACTAAAGTATTTAAATAAAAAAACTCATTTAGGAATAGTAATTATTTTGATCAAAAGAGTTAACAACAGGTGACAAATTATGTATAATATATTCACATAGAAAATAAACACAAATAATACATATTATGGTTTGAATTGTACCCCACCAAAAGTTTAATGTGTAGGAGGCTTGGTCTCCAAAATGACAGTGTTAAGAGCGTGGGAAATCTTCTTATGGTACTTGAAAGGTGGGGCCTTGAAGAGTTGGTGAGATTATAGGAACATGCCAAAGTGATGATCAGGGGCGTGGTTCCGAGGACCTTAAAAGGAGAGCACATGAAGTGTCTCTTTCACCTTTCTCCATCTGCCATTTTGCAATGTGATATCTTGCATCACTTAAATCACCACCACAGAAAACTCTCAGCAGATGTGTGCTTTTGTCTTTGGACATCAATTTTCTTTCTAAATCACCTAGTTTCAGGTATATATGTTATAAGCAACAGAAATGGACTAATACAGAAAATTGGTACCAGAGAAATGGGGTGTTGCTTAAAACAAATACTTGAAAATGTGGAAGCAGCTTTGGAACCAGGTATTGAGGAGAGGCTGGAAGAATTTGCAGGAGCAGTCTAGAAAAAGCCTAGCTTGTGGGAGTTTGAGAGACAAGAAAACAAGGGAAAGTTTGGAACTTCTTAGAAACGGATTAAATGGTGGTAACCAGAATGCTGATAGGAATATAGACAGTAAAGGCCATTTTCAGATGTAAATTAGAAGGGACTTATTGGAAACTGGGGCAAAGATCACCCTTGCTATGAACTGTCAAGGAACTTGGCTGCATTCTTTTTATGTCCAAGAGCTTTACTGAATGTGGAACTTCAAGATGCTGACCCAGGGTATTTAGTGGAAGAAATTTGTAAGCAAAGCATTAAGGAAGCTGCATGGCTACTTGCAACAGCCTTTGCTGAATTATGGCAGAAAAGGCAAGACATAAGGCCAGAACATATAATTAAAAGGGAAACAGAGTGTAAAGATTTAGAAAATATGCAGCCTGTCCATGTGACAGAGAAGCAGAGAGCATTTTCAGGAGACAAATACACTGGTGCTAAGAAGATTAGTACAAAAGAAAGGGATTATCAAGAGAAGGGGGGAAAGGCCCTGAAGGCATTGCAGAAGCCTCTGGGGCCAACTCTCCTATTATAGGCTCAGAGGCCTGGGAAGACAGAATGGTCTTGGGAACAGGCCCAAGGCACCACTGCCCAGAGCCACCTTGGGAGGCTTCTCCCCACACCAACATCACAGCTTCTCTGGCTTCTCTATCCATGGCTAAATGGCCCCATGTATGGCTATACCTGCAGCTTTGGAAGCACCAGAAGCCTTGGCAGTGTCCACATGGTGTTAGGTCTGCAGACCTGCAAAAAGCCAGAGCTCTGAAGGCTTGAGAGCCTCCACTCTGATTTTAAAGGATATATGGAAAAGCCTGGGTACCCTGGAAGAGATCTGTCACAGGGGCAGAGTCATCACATAGATCCTTCCCTACAGCAATGCCAAGCAGAAACATGGGGTTGGAGATGCAGCAGAGAAACCCCATCAGCATCATGCTTAGTGGAGCCATGACATCTGGACTGTCACAGAGACCCCAGAATTGTAGAACTACCTGTGTGCAACCCCATTATGTGAGAGTTAAAGCATCACCTGAGACCAGGAAAACCACAGAGGCAGACCTGCCTGAGGACTTGGAGACCCAACACCTGCACCAGCTTGCAAAAGATGTCATGTCAAACATGGAACGAAGGTACATGATTCACCAGCTTTGAGTTATAATGTCTGCCCTGCTGGGTTTCAGGCCTGTTCGGATGTGTTACACCATTCTTTTGGCCTATCTTTCTCTTTTTGAGTGAGAATATGTACCCTATGCTTGTCCCACCATTGTATCTTGGAAATAGATAGCTTATATTGATTTCACAGTTGGGACTTTGGACCTTTGAGCTGAAACAAGACTTTGGGGACATTATGATTATATTTGTATGTGAAACAGACATGTGTTTTGGAGGATCAGGGGTGGAATATTATGGATTGAATTGCATCTCCCCAGAAGTTTAATGTGTTGGAGGCTTGGTCCCCACTGTGACTGTGTTAAGAGGGGAAAATTCTATTATGGTAATTGAAAGGTGGAGCCTTGAAGAGGTGATTAGATTGTAGGACCATGTCATTGTGATGGATTAATAATGGTGATCAGGGATGTGGTTCGGAGGGCTTTAAAAGGAAAGCACATGAAGAGCCTCTCTCTCTCTGTGTTAAGCCATTTCACAATGTGATACCCTGCATTACTTAAATCACCACCAAAGGAAGCTCTCACCAGATGTGTTCCCTGGACTTTGCACTTCTCAGCCTCTGAAACTATAAGCAATAAATTTCATTTTCTTAAAAATTACCCAGTTCCAAGTGTTTTGTTATAGGCAACAGAAACAGACTAGTACAGTGCACAAGATCATTTTTGTGGGCTAGTTCTAATATCTTCATTGAAGAAATCATAATCAGATGACTTCTAAAATTATCAATCAATTTAACACATATTTAGTAAGAAGTATGAGTACAATCACACACACATACACACACACACATATAGAGACTGTATATTAAAAAGAAAATTAAATTTTTAGATTTTTAAATTCAAATTGGTAGGAAAAATCTCATAGAATTACAATGTGATTAGAATGATGGAATTATTTCACTTGATTAGACAAAAAGCTCTAGAAATGTTGACTTTTTTTTATTAAAAATCAATTCTCTAAGGAAAGACAAGCCTATTCAAATAGGTTATATATTGAATAGCAAATTATCTTTAATTTAAGTTTCTAATTTTTTTACATGTTTTTCATTAAATGTGCAATTGTAATGCTTTAACACTCCTCATTTGTAAAGACACACAAAAATGTCAATGTATTAAAGTGACAATGAGTCTACCTTGTTGTGCCTGGCACCCTGCCGTAATGCAACTTGATTAATGAGAACACTGAGCTAGTCCTAGGCTAGTTGGGACAGGAAAATATCAAAACGCACATTGTGTATCATCCCGTCCATGTTTTACAGCTTCTTCGACAGTAGGAAACAAGAAAAACAATCATAGGGAAAAAAATCTCATATCTGATCCCTATTTGTAAATATACTTTTCCAAAATTTCCTAAACCATTTTAGTTTTAATCATGTAATTTTTCAATTTCGATTTCCTTAGTAATACTGTGATGATAAAATAAAACAATCAAACAAAGTTATATCTATAAATTATTTTCCATTTCTTCCATGGAGATAAGGGTCTGTTTTTTTCCTCTTGAGTCTAAGCAGGATTGTGACGGCTTGGACCAACAGAATATGGTTTTTGAATTGCAACTGTCCTCTCTAATCTTCTAAAATGTAAAACCTATGAGATAAAGAACATTTGCTGTCTTGCCTCATGCTTATGTATCCAGTAATAATCACAGCAACTGGCAGATTTTAGATACTGAATATAAATTTCCTGAACAAATAAATAAATAAGCAAATGGATGAGGTTCATAGATGGGGCTCCCAATAAGAAAGCCCAGTAAGAAAGTGTTTTCCTTCTTAAAAATTGGAAGACATGTATATTTTCAACATATATCATTCTTATATAAAATTCAAATAAATATATTAACTTTAAGCCAGGAGGAATGCTTATTACAACATTCCATTTATTTATTTATTTACTTTTAATGTTTTGTTTTGTTTTTATTGGTAATGAATATTCATGGGGTACAAAGCAAATTGTCACTACTCATATCCATTCTTTTAAAAAATGCTATGGAATTAAAACAATCTGTAATACTTAGAATGACTCTTCATAGAAATACAGTAGTCTCCCCTTATCCAGTTTTACCTTCTGTGGTTTCAGTTACCCTCAGTCAACCTTTGTCCAAAAATATTAAATGGAAAACTCCAGATATAAACAATTCATAAGTTTTAATTTACACCCCATTTTGAGCAGCATGATGAAATATCACACTGTCCTGCTCTATCCTGCCCAGGCCATGAATCAACCCCTTGTCCAGGATGTCTACACTGTATGCACTAGTCCCTTTAGTCACTTAGTAGCATCTTGGTTATCAGATCAACTGTAGTGCTATTGCAGAGTTTCTGTGTGCTCAAGTAGCCTTTATTTTACCTAATAATGGCCCCAAAGCACAAGAATAATGAAGCTGGCAATTTGGATATGCTAAAGAAGCCATAAAGTGCTTCCTTTAACTGAAAAGGTAAAAGTTCTCAATTTAATAAGAAAAGAAAAAAAAATTGTATGCTGAAGTTGCGAAGATATGCCATAAGACAGATTTCCATCTGTGAAATTGTTACGAAGAAAAAAGAAATTCCTGGTAATTGCAACTCAAATTGCAAAAGTTAATGGCCATAGTGCTTAAATAAGTGCTGCATTAGGACGGAAAAGGCATTAAATTTGCAGGTGGGAGACATGAACAGAAACATGTTCTGATTGACAGCAATCAGGTTCCTTACCATCTGTGATTTCAGACTTCCACTAGGGGCCCTGGAACCTACCTTCTGGGGATGGGGGTGGGGGGCAGTCTATTACGTTCATGAAGTAAGATACACTGCTTAGTTTACATGTTATTAAAAGTAATTTTTTTTTTTTTGGTCTTTTTGTGACCGATACCCGCGGCGGGAGCGCCGCTGCGCTCCCAAGCGCTGCACTCTCCCGAGTGCGCCACCGGGCCAGCCCTATTAAAAGTAATTTTATTAAAAACTGTATACCGGGCCGAGCCCGTGGCGCACTTGGTAGAGTGCGGCGCTGGGAGCGCTGCGACACTCCCGCCGCGGGTTCGGATCCTATATAGGAATGGCCGGTGCACTCACTGGCTGAGTGCCGGTCACGAAAAAGACAGAAAAAAAAAAAAAAAAAAAAAAAAAAAACTGTATACCTCTGGGTTTGTTTTTGTTTTGGTAGGTGTGCAGAGCTCAGCTCAGCTGCAAGAGAGTTGAGCTTCCAGGTATCAGAGTAGCCAATTAAAGCCACAAGCCGAAAATGAGAATTAAGCCTTCAATCACTTACTGTGATGTTATAAACAAGAGTCTAAAACTGGAAAAAACACTGACTCCTCCTGTTCCCTTTTCACCACGGGAAGGTGCACCTGGTAGAGAGCAGGTGGATCCTGAAGAGGGATACGTGAGGGATAGGAAGAGAAAGTCCTGGGAGAAGGGTTTTGAGGGGGTAGTGTCTTTCATTCCCTCCTCCTCCCCCTGTAAGGAAGCGTCAGCAGAGGCACCTGAAGAAAACCTCTGTCCAAGGCTTCAAATAAAGAGATCTAGGAATGCAGATGCTGGGGCTAGGAATTTAATAATTATGCAAAGACCATGACCTGCCAAGGGGCCTGAGTCCTTGACTGTAACGTACTTCAGGGATTAATGCACTGGCTGGACAGCAAGTGTGTTGCAAGGAGAGCTGCTTTCTCTGTGAGGCCTATCAGATAAAGCCTGTAATTGCCAGTGGTTAGGCCTGTAAAATCACACAGCGTTTTAACAAGGAGCTGGGCTCCTGAGTAGGGAGCCTGGCCTGTTATCTTTAAATATATTTTTGTACTTATTTGAGAGTATCTAACTGCTTTCTATTATAGTCCTAATAATGACTAAATACTTTGTTTGCATGTCACGTACAATACCATTTTGGAATGTTTGCTGTCTTACTTTTAAAACAGCTGAGAGAACATAAGGAATTTAATTTAAAATGAATGAATGCCTGTTGCGCTTGAACAAAACATGAGTTTGGGACAAGAATTTCTAATATTCTGTTTTATATTGTATCACATTTCACAAAACCATCAAATTTTAGCACTGAAAGACTTCTGAGAAGTCAGCTTTATGAAAGACAAAGAAATAACTTAATAATGATGTCCAGAAGTAACTGATTGAAAACCCATTTGATTTAATCGTAAATTATGAAACCATGATTTTCCCTATAAAATGTCAAGTATTTTCACTATTACACTTTTCTTTATAAAGAGTGTTGCTTTCTTCAAATATTTCACCTTCAATTTCAATTTCTAAATGACCTCTAAATAGAGGGATAGAGTTGGTATAGAGTTCCAACTACAGCTGTCATATCGATGGCAAACATACAACGGTGGACAACATCTCGACTCTGTAGACTGTTCAGTGCACTATACAAAGCACAGCCAATCTAAATGTCAGATATGGATGGTATGCGTAATTTGCATTAATAGCTTACAGATTCCCTTGTTCCCTACTGAGCAACAATAGCATTAAAATAATACTGTCACAAATTCCTCCAGCAGATATTTAACCATTGTTTTTAAAACTCTAAAAGAAAAAAGAAAATTTTCTTTGCTTTTTTGTCTTCATATTGTCAGATAATACTTTCATTATGTGTTCATATTTGTTTACTTCGTTTCTATTTGTCATTCATCATGTTTCTGAGTGCCGACCATGTACCATGCAAGGTGCCGGAGAGTGACCAAGATAGACGAGAGATGGACAGTTCTCTTACCATAACTGGCAAAATGTGTCCCTCTAGATTGTGAGCCTGGATTTCATATCAGTTCACATTAGGTATCTTGACAGCAGTAAGACTATAAGAAATGGAGAAAAGTACTCATTCATCAGTTGCTATTAACATTGGCAAGAGCTATCGATCTTTCTGTTTTTCTCATAACTTCCATATATAAGTAGCAACATGATATTACTAAGCACTGACAAATACAATGGGGAAGTAATTCCTAATTTGATGAAAATGATGGAAGGTCATTGTAATGACTTACATGGCAATTGGACATCAAGTTTTGACTTTTCTGCAGTTCAGTAGCAGATATTGGCTTCAACAGCCATTGAATGTTATATATAAATTCAGCCAGATAGATTATTTTTAAAGGTCATCGTTTTTCTATATTTTATTACCTGTACCATATAACTATGTTATAAAATAACTATAATTATATCACTGTCCATAGCAGGTAGCTATTAGTTCTAGCATAGCAAAAACAATATTAAATTTAAAATTATTCCCTAGAAATAACAATTCCAGTGATAAAATTCATATAGTAATAAAATTCAATAGTATAAAATTTAATAGTAATAAAATTCACTTCAAATAAACCAGCTGGATTCTTTAAGTGCCATCAAAGTGTTAAATTAAAAGTCAGCATTTTAAATATATTTATTTACTTAAATTGACAAGTAAAATTGAATATACTAATCATGTACTACATGATTTATAATATGTGCTAATAAAAAGATGTTCTGTTTACATTCTTTTTCTTCAGACTTATTTTTTGTTCAGATAAATGATACCATATTAATTTTCTTCAAAATCTTGAGAAAACAAAAGAAAGCCAAAATAGAAGCCACACCAAAGACAAAAACATTGTGATAGTTAAAAAAGAAGGTTAAAAAGTAGAGTGATAGGTATGGAGCCATCAGTAAATAAATAATTTTACCATCCTTAGTTTTAAAACTCAACCAACTAATTATATTCATTGAGCAATACAATTGCCAAGTTTCACACATTATTTCCTGTTTTTACTAAATTGAATCCTCATTACAATCATGTGGAGTGTGTCATATACTATTCCTAAGTCTAAGATCAGTAAAGCACAGCTCAGAATTGTCAAGATGCTTGCCCAGGTTCCGAAGCTACTTTTCTCCCATTTCTGTAGGTGCTCAGTAATATTTTATCAGTGCACATCTGCTCAGGGCATAGGACACTCTAAATGATAGATAATTCATGTGAATGTAAACAGCTACAGTGTACATGCTTTTCTCCAACTTTTTTGCAGCTTTTTTGGCTGTCAAAAGATCTCTTAAACTGACAGAAAATAGCAGGAACACAGTGCAGAGAGATATACTTTGTCATGCTAAGATAATGTTTCTGAGTTTTTATTGCTGATACTAGTTCAACCATGTTCTGTTGCAATCTTAACATAAACTTTCTGTTGAGCCTAGCATATTTATTTCCACTGCATAGTTATAACTATATCTTATTGCTAAATGCATCTTGGAACTGAATTTATTATTATGGAATAGGATTTTTAAAAGATAAGGATGCCCTTTAATTATGGTGGCAATAACAAGTTTGTTTTATTTTTTGTGTCTTTGTAAGAATGAAAGTAGAAGCTAGTATAGCAAAACATGAGTAATACATTGTATCAGTTTTCAAGTAGTTAACATGTAGAGGGGTAGATAGGCAAGTAGCTAGGCAATTATAAATCAGAGTAAAGAGTACAATAATGGATGGGATAGTATTGAAATGCGTGAGTAGGCTAGAAACCAACCAGCGTGTAAGAACACGTGGGATTATTGACCAATAATGAGGTAGATATAAAAGCAGAAATTTGGAAAATGGTATTTGAAGAAAATGGACTAGCATGTGTACAATCCTAGAAGCAAAAGAAAACATGACTCCTCTTTGGAATTCCAAGAAATTGTGTGTGATTGGAGTTTAGACTGTGGGAGGTGAGAGTTAAAAGCTGGTGAAGAGGGAGTAGTGCTATCAAATGTTCAGGGTAGAGAATCTATATTAGGGATAAGTTTGAAGGACACATAGTGCAGGCACTTTTACTGTCATGCTAAAGGGTTTAGCCATTTTCCTATGAGCAACAGGGAACCTTTGAAGAGGTCTGAGAAGGGAAGTAACATAATCAGATTTGAATTTTTTTAAAAAAATCACTCGACGCAAGGTGGAAAATGCTTCGGTAAAGGTAAAACTGGAGCAGAAAAATAATTAATAGGATGTTGTAATGAAAGACTCCCGCAGTGGGTAGTCAGTCAGTTCAGGGAGACCCTCCCAAGGAACAGCGAGACCACGGCTTCGGATGCAAAAACAAGAGGTTTATTGAACACACAGGTACCCGGGCGACTCAGTCTTTCGAAAGACTGGCGCGCCGAGTAGAGCTCCTGGGTCCTTTTTATAGCAAAAAGCGCGGGTACAGAAGCGAGAAGCAAGGTAATTGGTTAGTTTAAATCAAGCCAGGGGTGAACTTCGGTCAAGTGGGAGTCCTTGAAACAGCTGAGGGGCACTCTTGAAACTTTAACTGACTTGTCTATTTCTGGGAACTATCCGCCCTTTGCCTCGGGCCGGGGCCCAGGTGCATAACCACAGATATCCTGTTTGACTCTGTTCCCCTTGTTTCTTAACTTGACTTTTTGGCTGTATTTTCCCTATACCCTTGTAAAAAGCACTTCCTTCATTCCCCCATTTCTCTTGTGGATCGCTCTAATCTTAGAGCGGAATTAAAAGTTATCTTCGCCATTTAAGGTTTGGTATTTTTGCCTAAGGACCAGAATCTTAACTGCACTTACCCTATCATTGATGAATTGGACTAGTCTATTGATGACGTAGGGCCCAAGGGTGAACAACAGAAGGAGGAGTAATAGGGGCCCGGCGATGGTTGACAGTAGGGTGGTCAACCAAGGGGAGTTATTTGATCTGGTTATAAGCATTTTCATAGTTTGAGTCAGGAGGCCTGACTCTTTTAGAGGCCGGTGCATCAATTTCTGGAATATCCCAAGCCTCGAGACCCGCCGCCAGGGCACATATATCAGGGGTAAGGGAGGGCCACCAAGTCCAAAGGGGGTGGACTTCTGTCTTGAACCAGACAACCTTTCCAGTTTGGGACAGTACCTGCCAGGTGAGGGTGTTGGGCTGGTTAGGGTTATTACTTGGTAGGCTTGCTCCGCCGCCGCCGAATGCGCAACTTAAGAGGATTATCAGTCCTCTCCAGCTCCCAGGATTCATCTGGTACGGAGGGTGGCGCAGGCTTGAGGTGAGAAGCATGTACCCAGGCTGCAATGCCATCAACTTTTACTGCGGTCGGGGTGGTCAGCAATACCAGATACGGGCCTTTCCACCGAGGCTCAAGGTTGCTGGGTCGATGGCGTCTGACCAGCACTTGGTCTCCGACCTGGAACGGATGAGGGATGGCCACGGCACCTGGCTCGTATACCTCCTTGATCTGGTCCCAGATCTGGGTTTTTACAACTTCTAAAGCCTTTAAGTGAGTAAATAAGACAGGAAGAAAGTTATCATCGGGACCCAGTGTTCCTCCCAACTCAAGTATGGGGGGGGGTCCCCCGTGGAGGATTTCATAAGGGGTCAGACCAAGCTGGCCAGGGGTATTCCTGGCTCTGAACAGCGCTAAGGGAAGGAGGGCCACCCAGTCTTTTCCACCGGTCTCTAAGGCCAATTTAGTTAAGGTCTCTTTGATGGTTCTATTCATTCTCTCTACTTGACCTGAGCTCTGGGGCCTATACGCACAATGTAATTTCCAATTTATTCCCAGTTGTGTGGCCAGTCCCTGGCTTACCTGAGCAACAAAGGCTGGGCCATTATCTGACCCGATCACCTTAGGGATCCCGAAACGGGGCAGGATTTCTTCTAGTATCTTTTTACATACAGTCAGGGCCGTTTCAGTTTTGGTAGGGAAAGCTTCTACCCATCCAGAGAAAGTATCTACAAATACTAGCAGATACCTGTTCCCATACCGGCCAGGCTTTACCTCTGTAAAGTCTACTTCCCAGTATACGCCGGGTCGATCTCCCCGTTGTCTTTTTCCGGTCTCTCGGTAGGTGGTAGTCGCATTAGTCATGGCACAAGCCGGACACCGATTGGCGACTTCTTGAACGGTGGACCGGAGATTCGGGATGGAGAGGCTGGTGCGGCTCGTTAGTTGAAGGAGCTTTTCTGGTCCTAAGTGTGTTAGCTGATGTAACCGCTAAATGAATTCTTTTCCCTGGTCAGGAGTGAGCTCTCTTGGCTTGGTCCTAGCTTGAGCAGGCTCGATTGGCTCTTGAAGCTTTATAGTTTCTGCTAGCACCCTGACCGACAGGGCGGCTTGTTTTGCAGCCTCGTCGGCCCTCCGGTTCCCGGCCGCCACAGGGTTATTTCCTCTCTGGTGGCCCGGGCAGTGGATAATGGCGACCTGCTGTCCGTGTAGATGTTGATGTTTTTTCCTTCGGCTAGGCGTAATGCCTGCGTCAAGGCGATTAGCTCGGCCTTCTGGGCTGATGTCCCTTCTGGCAGGCTGCTTGCCCATACCGTCCGTTTGCCATCTACGATGGCGGCCCCTGCTCTCCGCTTACCTTCCACAATGAAGCTGCTACCGTCTGTATACCAGGCAGGCACTCCGGGCAATGGCTGGTCCTTCAGGTCCCGTCGAGTCCCAGCTTCTTCAGCAAGGATTTCTGAGCATTGGTGTACTGGGGTGGATTCTGACTCGACTGGTAGTAGGGTAGCTGGGTTCAGGACAGCAGGGGGCGCGAAAGATATCCTTTCGTTTAGCAGCAAACTCTGGTAATGAGTCATTCTGGCATTGGTCATCCACCGATTGGGGGGCTGCCGCACAATACTTTCGAGGCTGTGGGAAGCAATCACAGTCACATTTTGCCCCAAGGTTAACTTATCAGCGTCTTTGAGGAGGAGTGCCACTGCAGCAACCGCTTTTAGGCAGGTTGGCCACCCACTGGCCACTGGATCCAGTTTTTTTGATAGATAAGCTACTGACCGTCGCCATGGTCCTAGGGTCTGAGTAAGCACTCCTCGGGCTACACCGGCTCTTTCATCTACGTATAGAGTAAATGGTTTGGTGAGGTCTGGGAGAGCCAAGGCGGGGGCAGACAGCAAGGCTTTTTTTATGTGGTCAAAAGCCTTTTGATGCTCCTCAGTCCAGGTAAAAGGAATGTTTTCCCTTGTCAGGGGGTACAAGGGTGCAGCCAGGGAAGCAAACCCAGGAATCCAGAGCCTGCAGAATCCGGCAGTACCCAGAAATTCGCGGACCTGCCTGGGGGTTGTGGGAGTAGGGATCTTCATAACTGTAGCTTTCCGGGCCGGGGTCAGCCATCTTTTTCCCTCCTTGAGCAGGTACCCCAAATAGGTGACCTCTTTCTGGCATAACTGGGCCTTTTTAGCTGATACCCGGTACCCCAACTTACTCAGTTCCTGCAAGAGCTTTTGTGTCCCTCTTTTGCAGCCTTCATGTGGGAGCTGCCACTAGGAGGTCGTCCACATATTGGAGTAATATGACCTGGGGGTTGAGAGCCCTAAAAGGAGTTAAATCCCGGTGGAGGGCCTCGTCGAAGAGAGTGGGTGAGTTCTTGAACCCCTGTGGCAGCCGTGTCCAGGTCAGCTGACCAGCGTTACCTTTTTCTGGGTCTCTCCACTCGAACGCGAACAGTGGCTGGCTGTTGGGGTGTAGTTTGAGGCAAAAAAAAGGCATCCTTGAGATCCAAGACTGAGTACCAAGTGTGACTAGGCGGAAGGGAACTCAGGAGGCTGTATGGGTTTGGGACTGAGGGATGAATGTCTTGCACCCTTTTGTTAATTTCTCTCAAGTCTTGGACTGGCCGATAGTCATTGGTCCCTGGCTTTTTTACTGGTAGCAGAGGGGTGTTCCAGGGCGACTGGCAGGGCACTAAGACCCCTAGGTCTAAGAACCTTTGGATGTGGGGTCTGATGCCTTCCCGGGCTTCTTTAGTCATTGGATACTGTCGGACGGCCACCGGTGAGGCACCCGATTTCAGCTCTACTACTACTGGTGGGACGTTATTGGCCAGTCCCATACCTGTCTTTTCTGCCCATACGGTGGGAAAAAGTTGGAGCCAGGATGGGTCGATGGAGGGAGAGGCCGGCTTTTCATACAGCCGGTATTCTTCTTCTAGGTTTAGGACCAAGCACATGGTAGAGTGATCTCCCCATGTTACTTGTGGGCCCTCTGTAGAAAACTGGATTTGGGCCTTTAGTTTGGTCAGAATGTCCCGGCCCAACAGAGGAGCAGGGCACTCAGGTATGACCAAAAAGGAATGGGTCACTTGTTTATGTCCAACCTTTAAAAGTCTTTGTGTGGTCCAGGGGTAGACTTTGCTGCCGGTTGCTCCTACTACGACTGTCCGCCTGGACCCTACCTTCCCCATGGGTTGGGTCAACACCGAATGTTCAGCCCCGGTATCGACCAGAAACTCGATGGGGGTCCCCTCCACTGTCAATGTTACCCTAGGTTCGGGGAGGGGGTCCGAACCTTGACTCCCCTAGTCGTCTAGGGATAGAACCTTGGCTTCTCTGATGTTCTTTTTCCGGGGACATTCTCTTGCCCAGTGACCCTTCTCTTTACAGTACGCGCATTGGTCTTTGTCTAGAGGGGGTCTTCCATCCCTAGGTGTTTTCTTTGCCCGGTTGCTCAGGTTCCCTGTCTGCCTATCTCTAGACCCTCTTTCACCTACCACTGCGGCCAAAATCCTAGTCAAGTTTTTTTCTTGGCGCCTATCGCGCCGTCTCTCTCTCTCTTCTGTCTCTCTTTTTTCTCTTTCTTGTTTTTCCTCTTCTGTCTCTCTCTTGTGGTACACCTTTTCTGCCTCTCTCACTAAATCTTGTAAGGAATAATCTTGGAGCCCCTCTAGCCTCTGCAACTTTTTCTTGATATCTGGGGCTGCCTGTCCGATGAAGGCCATTGCAACTGCCGCCTGCTGTCCCTCAGAAGAGGGGTCAAACGGAGTGTATCTCCTATATGCCTCCATCAGGCGTTCCAAGAAAACCGAGGGGGGTTCTACCGGTCCCTGCAAGACCTCTCTTACCTTAGCCAAATTGGTGGGGCGCCGGGCTGCCCCTTTGAGACCTGCCACTAGAGTCCGGCGGTAGACCAGAAGACGCTCCCTACCTTCGGCCGTGTTGTAATCCCATTGAGGTCGATTGAGGGGGAAGGCCTCATTAATGAGGTTCTCGAGTTGTGTAGGGGCCCCGTTGTCCCCGAGAACGTTCTTGCGGGCCTCCAGAAGAATCCTTTCTCGCTCTTCAGTGGTGAAGAGGATCTGGAGTAGCTGTTGGCAATCGTCCCAAGTGGGCTGGTGAGAGAACATAAGGGACTCAAGAAGTCCCGTGAGTCCTGCTGGTTTTTCAGAAAAAGACGGGTGGTTAGACTTCCAATTGTAAAGATCTGCTGAGGAAAAAGGCCAATACTGTAGAGGGACCAAGCCATTAGGCTCAGCTGGGGGCCCTATGGCTCGGAGGGGCAAAGCTACGGTGGAGTCAGGACCGGAGCCGTCTCTCGGACTGCGAGGTTGGCGGCTCCTAGTCCCCGCAGCCGGTCCCTCAGGGCTAGGATCACCGGGCGCTCGGCCTGGTGCCGATCTGTTTCCCTGAGGGGCCAGAGGGGGCAGCGGAGCCGCCGGGTAAGGTGGGGTTTCAGAGAGAGAAAATAGGTCATCTGGTGTCGGGAGGACGGGGGGTTGGGGAGGGGCGGAAGGCTTCCTTGTAGGTGGCCTTTGAGTATTTTCTGATCCCGAAACAACAGCGACTTTGCTGGAGGGTGGCACCCAGGGAGGGGGATTCTGGGCGAGGTCTTGCCATACCACGACACAGGCAACCTGGTCCGGGTGTCCTCCGGTCTCCTGAAAAACAATCTTTTTAACTGCAAAAATGACAGTAAGATCAAAGGTTCCCTCTGGCGGCCAACCTACGCCGAATGTGGGCCACTCAGACGAACAGAAAGTCTGCCATTTTCCTTTTTTGATCTCCATGGACAGATTGTGAGCCCTGGCTTTGACATCTTTCCAATGATCTAGAGTAAGGGAGAGGGGCGTAAGGGCACTTTGCCCCATCTCGAAAATTTCCAATAGGGGAACGACGACGCAAAGACCTATCACAACTAAGACAAAAAGAAACCAGAAACGGCGACGAGACCGAGTGCCGTAGAAATAGAAGAAAGAGTCCGATGGCAGAGCGCGCCTCCCGAGACGCGGTGAGACCAAAACACAATAATCCTCTGCCAAGGGGTCCACCAGGCGTCCCTGGTCCTCCCCTGATCCTGGGACGTCTCCCAGGATTGCCGGGTGGCGAGCCCCCGAACACGTCTGTTCGCTACCCGCACTTCGCTCCCAGAGCGACTAACCCGGAACAAACTGAAACCAAAATGCGCGCGCTCAGAAAAGACAGTCGAAATCACTGAGTCAGACACAGAGACGAGACACAGAAACGAGACACAGAACGACTGCTGGCCAGCTTACCTCCCGTTGGTGGGTCGGTGGTCCCTGGGTGGGGGTCTCCGATCCCGGACGAGCCCCCAAATGAAAGACTCCCGCAGTGGGTAGTCAGTCAGTTCAGGGAGACCCTCCCAAGGAACAGCGAGACCACGGCTTCGGATGCAAAAACAAGAGGTTTATTGAACACACAGGTACCCGGGCGACTCAGTCTTTCGAAAGACTGGCGCGCCGAGTAGAGCTCCTGGGTCCTTTTTATAGCAAAAAGCGCGGGTACAGAAGCGAGAAGCAAGGTAATTGGTTAGTTTAAATCAAGCCAGGGGTGAACTTCGGTCAAGTGGGAGTCCTTGAAACAGCTGAGGGGCACTCTTGAAACTTTAACTGACTTGTCTATTTCTGGGAACTATCCGCCCTTTGCCTCGGGCCGGGGCCCAGGTGCATAACCACAGATATCCTGTTTGACTCTGTTCCCCTTGTTTCTTAACTTGACTTTTTGGCTGTATTTTCCCTATACCCTTGTAAAAAGCACTTCCTTCATTAATAACTGAAATGAGAAAGGATGTCAAACTTAATCAAGGTAGGTATAGTAGATGTCAAGAAATTTGATGAATTTGAATGATAGTCATAAGAGAAAATTCTCCATACTTGGTAATGGAACTGAAGTGAAGATGACGGTGATCAGAATCAAGTATCATGTGATGATTTTCAGTTCTGAAACCAGAATATATACTGGTTCCAACTACTGAGTTGGTGACTATCGGACAGAGGGAATTTCCTACGAGACATACAATAGGAGTATTTGAGGAATTTCTAGTACTTCTAGTACTACGTAATTATGTGGTGCTCAGTTGAGAGATTTGAGCTGGTGATATATGTTGTAATAGCAATCTATGTCCTAGAACATGTCTTATTCTGTAGAAGTATTCACAAATGATTTAAACTCCAAGATTACAACAAAGTTTAAAGCTATCTACCACCAAATGCAGACCCCTTCTAAGAGAACAAGTAGCATTTACTTTAAATGCACAGAACTATCTGATGGGAAGATGAAGATAATAGGATAAAAACGCCTGTAACAATTTTACTTTTGTACTGAAATTCCATTTATTTTATCACAAAGTAACCATGAACAGACTACAGACCCCAACTGTAAAACACAAAAAAACTGAAATTCTGTGTGTTATATTCCAGAAAGGGATGAAACAAAACAAAAACAAAAACCAACGAAAAAGTTGTTTTTATGGAAATATTTTATTTTATAAGCCCTGTTGAAAGTGATCTGAAATGCATGTGTATATTGAAAGCACAATTATTTAATAGAGATACTTAAAACCATTTGACAAAAGATAGAAAAAAAAATAATAATAATATGCCCCTGTAGATGAATGCCTGTTTCAAACCACAGTTGAAGGTTTGGGCAGAGA
This sequence comes from Cynocephalus volans, assembly GCF_027409185.1. Classification (NCBI taxonomy): domain Eukaryota; kingdom Metazoa; phylum Chordata; class Mammalia; order Dermoptera; family Cynocephalidae; genus Cynocephalus; species Cynocephalus volans. Next base: position 148,462,483 of record NC_084467.1, read on the forward strand.
TTTTAAGTCTTTTTCTCTGACTTCTCAGATAGTGTCACACCTTCATTTGATTATTGTTATTTTAAGTCAAACTATGGATTCCATTCAGGGCATGCCAATGTATAAGATAAGGTTCATTAAAAATTTCGAGTTTGAAAAGAGCATGTGACTATAACTTGTTGAAAACCGCTACATTGCTGATTTAGGACACATAGCAATTAAGTACTAGACACTAGCTGGTGTGTGTGTTATGTATGAGTATGTGAGTGTGCATGAGGTCGCATGAGTGCACACACACCCCCTGATAATACTCTTGGCTTTAATTGTTATTTAATATTGAGAAATAGCAATGTGCTCATGTTTCCATTAGTGCTATAGTACCAGAATATCATGTTATATTATTTTGTTTCCTATTGTTTCTGGTTGTTTTACTTTTTAACATTCTTTTTCTTTGGTTTATTCTATAGTTTTATAGTTTCCGGTCTTATGTTTCAGTCCTTAATCCATTTTGAGTTGATTTTTGCATATTGTGTGAGATGAGAGTCCAATTTCATTTTTCTACTTGTAGATATCTGGTTTTCCCAGAACCATTTATTGAAGAGACTATCATTTTTCCATTGTGTGTTGTTGGCACTTTGTTGAAAATCAATTGACTGTAAATGTTTGGGTTTATTTCTGGGCTCTATCCTATTGCATTGGTCAATATGTCTGTTTTTACTGTTTTATGTCAGTACCATGCTCTTTTGATTACTATAGCTTTGTAATAGATTTTGAAGTCAGGCAGTGTCATGCTTCCAGCTTTGTTCTTTTTGCTGAATGTTTTGGCTATACAAGGTATCTTTCTGGTTCCTTAAAATTTTAGGATATTTTTTTCCTACTTCTGAGAAAAATGACATTTGGAATTTTGAAAGAGAATTCAGTGTTTTTTATTTACTAAGTTGACACAAGATATTATAAGAAGTTTTTTTAAATCTCATATTTTCAAAAACACAGATGAAAAAATAATCAAATTACCATTCTTACCCTGAAGTAACATTGTTTGTATAAATTCACTTTTTTAATTGTTTCTTTAAGGTTTTGTAGTGTAAGGTATAATAATACATGAATACCAGTTTGGAATCATCAGTGGCTATTCATAACTTTGATAATGAGTTATGTTTCATTTTTCTTCTCTATAATCTAGAGAAAACCTGAACACTGAAGTAAAAGAATGGAACTTAGTACCTGTTTATAATATGTACAGATCTGACTTCTTTTTCCTCTTCTTTGTAACAATAAATTATCATTAAAAGAGCTGCTGTAAGCATCGTACCATTTTTCAGAGAATCTTAGAACTGAAAAGAATTCATGCTCTGCTTCCTTTTGACATTATAAAGTGGACTATTTTCACCTCACATGAACTAAGCATAAGCTGTATTTCCCCTGAGGATGCTTCAATTTGTATACTAAAAACTGCATAAATATTATCAAATTAATATACCATTTACATAAATCAGCAATCATTAAGTCAAGAAAAGAAGAAACATTTCAATAAATTGAATGACAATTCCAGAAAGAAAAAAAGGGAAAGGAGAGTAATTATATGGTAAATGCAGTTTCTTTTTTTTTTGCTTAACCGAATATGAATGAAATCATGCTGTATTATATACTCATGTTTTCCTTTAATCAATATCCTGCAAGTAGAGAAATAAACATCCAGTTTACAATTGGTAGTATTTTTTTTCTTGCAGATATGTCCTTTTAGTTTTATTTTCAAAATCATCATGTGAGACACAGATATTTATCAAGAAGCATTTCTATCTTATTATGTTTAAAATTCATTTTGATGTTTTTATTATCTGCAATTAAGTTTTTATTTATTTTAATTGATGTTAAATTATAATCAGGCAATGGATTTATAACACTTCCTTGAAACGCTTATTGGATCTGCTTAATTAAAAGAAACTACAGTGAAGAAACAATTCAGAATCAATGGATTGGTAAAAATTAATAAAAATAATATTTTCTAATGTTCAATTAAATAATATATGTTGTATACCTGAATCTGTATAAGACTTCATTCTGAATAAGATATAATAAGCTGCCATTCAAAAAGGAGAGAGACTATCATGTTTTGACATGAAGTTTAAGAATTTAGTCATTCTTTTTTTTTGAGTCATTGTCAGTTTTAAAGATTCAGCTTTCTAATGCTGTATTCAGGATATTTAGGTTATACATAATTTTATGAATACAAATTCAGTAATTGGAATAGCTAAAACAAAACAGTGGCATGTAATGCCGTTTTGTAAAAATTACATAATCCTAAACTTATTTGTAATTCTTTACAAATTTCAGTTTCCCTTATATTAATTACAGGAAAAAAATTTAAGAAAAAATAGAACCATGAAACCTATTCTAATTTATTGTTTCATGTAAATATCTACAGTATCAATACTTGTAAAGATGGTTATAAGTTTTAAGGTAAGTTACTAATGGTGGTCCTAAAACACTACATATCCCCCCCCCCAAATTTTAAAATCTCTCAACATCATTCAGACTTTTCTTTTGAATTGACTGTATGTTAAACTTTGTATTTGCATTCAGCACAGAACAAGAGATTTTTGCAAAATCTATTAAAGGGTATTCTAAGTTTCATCTTCTCATAATGTTACTTCTAGAAACACATGATATGCTCACATGGGGTAACTAAGGAGATTTTAATAGGTGCCTATTTACAATGGAGTAGACAGGCTTAAGGAAATCAACCATTACTCATCTGTCTTCTGATTTCCTGTAGGTTTCTTTCATTTGCAGAACCTTCAAGAAACCTGAGGGCAAAAAAGTAGTTGCAATCTCAATTATTAAACGTTTTTATTTTCACTACTCATAGAGCATATTTCCTTAGTCTATGAAATACAACACTCTAATGAAGTTTTTTTCTCAATCATCAATAAGTTAAGGGCAGAGCCTACTATTACTAATAACATGGGTACTTCAGGGTTTAGAAAAACCAAGTTAAAGGCAGGAAAATGGTAGGAGGTGAAGGTAGTTTTAAATTCTCATTCAACTAAAATAGCTGCCTATGCTCGATTGCTTTCTCTTCACATCTGATAGATTTTGATAATTTTGTGGTGTTGGAGTGTTAAATATATTATAACAAAATGGCATTCTAATAATAATTATTCAAATCTTAAACTATTGGAACAGTCATAATACAGATGCTTAATTTCTCTTTTCTTGTTAGCAGCACAGTCTTAAAGTGTGGCTTTCCTTTATTTCATTGAAATAAAAGTTGTGCCAAATAACATTATAATCATAAATCTTAAATGAAATATAGTATGTGATTCAAATTGCTTGCAAAACTAATTCAATTATCCCATACCATATTCCCTCATTTATATTTTTCAGGAATTAATATTTTTTGTCTTTTATTATTTTATTTTATACACATTTATGGGATACAGAATTGCCTGTCAGTATTTGTGTACAGTATGTGATGATAAAATCAATATTATTAGCATGTTCATCATTACAAATCATAATTACTTTTTGTGTGCCTTACCCAATTAATCCGTATCCTCCCTCCCCACTTCCTTTCCCACCTCTAGTAACTATAGGTTCATTCTCTCCTTCTGAAAGTCCAACATTTTACTATGGTCTTTCTTTCTTTCTTTGCTCCTTAGCTCCCACTTATGAATAAGAACGTGCATGTTTTCTTTCTTTTTTTTTTTTTTCCTGTTTCTGGCTTATTTTACTCAACATAATTTTCTCCAAGCTCATTTATATTGCTGTAAATGGCAGAATTCCATTCTTTTTTTACGGCTGAGTATTATTCCATTGTGTATGTACACTACAGCTTTCTTATCCACTCATCTGTTGATGGACATATAGGTTGGTTCAATATCTTGGCTATTGTGAACAGAGCTGCGATGAACATGTGAGTGCAGGTATCCCTTCAACATGATGATTTCCATTCCTTTAGGTTTATACCCAGAAGGGGGATTGCTAAATCATATGTTAGTTCTATCTGTAATTGTTTGAGAAATCTCCATACTGTTTTCCATAATTAATGTACTAATTTACAGTTCCATCAACAGTGTAGAAGGATTCCCTTTTCTCCACATCCTTGCCAGCATTTGTTATTCTCCGTCTTTCTGATAGTAACTAGTCTAGCTGGGTGAAATGATATCTCAATTTGGTTTTGATTTGCATTTCCCTGATATTTAGAGATATTAAGCATTTTTTGATGTACCTGTTGGCTATTTGTATGTCTCCCTCAGAAAAATGTCCATTCAGCTCTTTTGCCCAATTTTTAATTGGATATGTGTGTGTATGTGTGTATTTTACTGTGAATTTGTTTGAATTCCTTGTATATTCTGGATATTAGATGAAGACCCTCAGCAAATTAGATATAGAAGGAAACTATCTCAACACAATGAAAGCTATATACAACAAACCCACTGCAAATATTATTCTGAATTAGGAAAAACTGAAAGCTTTTCTTTTGAGAACAGGAACAAGACAAGGATTCCCACTCTCATCAGTCCTATTCAACATAGTATTGGAAGTATTAGCCAGAACAATCAGGCAAGAGAAAGAAATAAAAGGCATCTAACTTGGAAAAGATGAAGTCAAATTGTCACTTTTCACAGATTATATGATCCTGTATATAAAAAAACCCATAATCTCTACTGAAAAAAACTCCTAGAGCTGATAAACAAATTCAGTAAAGTTGCAGGGTACAAAATCAGTACACAAAAATCAGTTCCGTGCTCATACAACAACCATAAACAAGTAGAGAAAGAAATCAAGAAAGCATGCCCATTTACAATAGCTACCAAAAGAATAAAATATATCTAGGAATAAATTTAAGCAAAGAAGGAAGGTCTACAATGAGAACTACAAAATTCTGTTGAAAGAAATAGATCAGGACACCAGGAGATGGAAAGATATTCCTTGTTCATGGATTGGAAGGATTATAGTGGTAAAAATATCCATGCTACCCAAAGCCATCTACAGATTCAGTACAATCCTCATCAAAATACCAATAAAATTCTTCACAGAAATAGAAAAAAAAAAAGGAAACAACCCTAAAATTCATATGGAACAGCAGAAGACCCTGAATTGACAAAGCAATTCTAATTAAAAAAAAAAGAAAAATCAAACCAGAGGCATTACACTACCTGACTTCAAATTATACTACAAAGCTATAGTAACCAAAACAGCATTGCACTGTCATGTAAACAAACATATGGACCAATGGAATAGAATAGAGATCCCACAAGTACACCCAGGTACTCATGGCCAACTGATCTTTGACAAAGGTGCCAAGAACATACCCTGGGGGAAGGACTGCCTCTTCACTAAATGATGCTGGGAAAACTGGATATCCATGTGTAGAAGAGTGAAACCTCTCACTATAAACCAAAATCAGCTCAAATAGATTAAAGACTTAAGTATAAGATTTTAAACTACTTTTTGGGGATTTATTCTGTCACATATTTAAAAATACTGAGTACTTTTTAAATGTCAATTGAAAATATTTCAAGAAGATTAAATGAATAAGTAGAATTAAGAAATAAAATCCTTAGCATATTTAAATAAATATCTGCAAAGTCTTAGTATTGAGAGAGTGGAAGAACAGTGGTGAAGGAATGGATAGGTATTTAGTGTTGATGTGAATATTTGATTTATAGATACATTAAGCAGGCTGCACAACAAATATAAATCTCTCTGTATATATACACACACACATATATGTATATGAAATATATATATACTATTTTATTATTCTCTCAATTGCACTCCTGAGCAATGTTGCTCGTGACTCTATTTTTTCTTTCTCTTTTATTTTTCTTTCCTTTTTTTGCATGGCTTTGCATGTATTACTTTAGGTCCCTCCTAAAGTAATTATAGCCAATGTGGTCCAGAACAATGACTTCTATGCTCTATAACTAAATATGTCCCTTGGAAGAATCTATGTTTCCTCAGCTAGCCCCATTCAAGGAAAGAAAACAAAGTTATGTTAGATACAATTAGTCCATAAGCTTTCCCCTCAACAAAACAAGTTAGAATTTGTAATATCTTTTTCAACTTAAAGATGCTGGTATTTGTTTTAAATTGTGCTGTAGTAGTCAGCAGTGTTATAGCTTTATAATGAAAACAGGGACCTGATCTTATTTATTTAGAATTTTAATATCTTAACGATGTTGCTGTGGATTGGTTGAATTGTGTCTCCCAAAGTCTGTATAGTAGCTTAATTCCAACTGCAACTCTTGAGAGTGGTAAATCATATTACGGTAACTGAAAGGTGGTGCCTTGAAGAGGTTATTAAGTTGATGATTTAATCATAGTTGTGAGCATGGTTCTAAGGGCTTTAAAAGGAGAGCACATGATGAGCTATCTGTTTCTCTCTCTGCCATGTGAGACCCCTGCATTGCTGTGAAGCCAGCACCAAAGACCATCACCAGATGTGTTCCCTGGACTTTGGACTTCCCAGCCTCCAAAACTGTAAGCAACAAATTTTATTTTCTTACAAATCACAGTTCCAGGTATATTCTTATAAGCAATAGAAATGGGCTAATACATATGTCCTTGACTATATGTATCTTTACAAAGGGTATTATCAACTTTCTACATTTTAATAGGAATTTTCAGCTTGCCATAAAGATGGAATAAAAGGACCAGATTTACCCTGCTACCTGAAACAACAAAAGACAATACAAATACATTGAAATAACTATTTTTCAAGACACTAGACATCAGCCAACAATGGATGATGATCCCTGAGGAACATAAAACAAATAAGATAAGCCCTAAGATTGCTTTGATTTACTTCCTTGAGAGAGTTTCCAGGTTCTAGAATTGGTAAAGTGAACCCAGGTATAAGCTAGGGACCTGCTGTATTGAGGAGACTGAGTTGAGAGAACAGGGAGAGAAAGGCTGTTAGAACATTCAGGACAGAGTATCAGAGATGAGGAAGCTGCATAGAGAGAGAACTCATGAGATCAGCTGAGGTTTCCCTTGAGTATTCAGCAGAGCACTTGTTTAGCTCAGAGATTCACCAGAGAATTGATTGATTTCAAGAACTACATAAGGCCAGATAAATAAACCATCTGAAATGATTCCAGATAACAGTATTCAGTACTTACACACAGTTGAGAATACTGTCCATTTCTACTAGCAAGACTGGAAAGCCTCATAAGTCATGGGCACTTGATAGAGTACTCAGAAAGGTCCTGCTTCAGTAGTAGGAAATAGTAAAACTTAGACTAAATGTGTCTCTGGAGAAGAACTGGGATAACAAAAAGCCATGCCACAGACTGGAGAAAATATTTTAAAATTAAAATCATATATTTGATAAAAGACTAGTGTCCACAATACGTAAACAACCCTCAAAAGTTAATAATGGAATGACAAACAATCCATCAAAAATGGGCAGAATATTTGAGCAAATACTTGACTAAAGATGATATATGTAAAGGCAATAAGTACATGAAAAGACACTCATTATTTTTCATTAGGGAAACACAAACTAAAACCACTAAGAAATACTATGGCAAACCTGTTAGAATGGCTAAAATTATAAGACTTACCATAATAAGACTTAGGGAGGATAATCTAGTTTAATGATCATTTTTGACTTCACAGGCTTTAAAGAAATTTTCATTCACTCATAAGTTTATTTGCTCCTGAATCCATTCTCAAAAATACTATTCTAATGGGCAGTTGACCTCGGAATCTCTATTTTTCTCTAAGTACAATATCATTAACACTCTTTATTTCTAGAGCCTGACCGATATGATTCACTATTAAATTTGTTCTGCAAGACTGTTGGAAATTTTAGTCTATTATATGAATTTGCTTATATTTTAATAGTAAATTGTGAGCAGACACAAAGATTTCATAGCCTAATAACAGGTTTACCTTGAAGACTATGCTCATATATACCTGTTTTTTAAGAAACTTGATGTTGCATTAGAAAATGACATATTGGCTTAAAATATTTATGCATGCAAATTTATGGTCAAACAAAATATTTACTTCATTAGTATTGTCGCATAATCATATAAAATAATATAAGCACATGTCATTATAAAATGCTTTTATACACTCATGCGTACATCCGTAATGAAACTATTAATATGGATTTTGCACATTTACTAAATACCAGAGAATGATATGCACAAAGATAATAACCAGAAAAATGTAAATGACTTATTAAAAATTAAGTTTTTGGCCTCAATTGAGTAGCTGTTTCAGACATTAATAGAATACACTCTTTGGGAATCTGCAATAAGATCTAGTAAAAGATTAGTAAAGTTGTAACCCTGGGGGTAAAAATTGGACTGCAAATTAGTTTTGTTTGACCAGTAGTGATTTTAAAATTGAATTTAAATTTTTTAAATAAATGGTGTCCTTTTTTTTTCTTTATCTGAATACCAATAGGAAACAAATTTAGCTAAATATTAAACTCATCTCTTGGTAAATTTATTCAATTAATTTATTTTTTATACTGGGTGTTATTTAACTTTGTATTTTGAGATAATTGTGAATTCACAAGCAGTCATAAGAAATAATACTGAAATTCTTTATACCCTTCACCCAATTGTCCCCACTGGTAACATTTGGCATAAGCATACGACAAATATCGTAACCAGAAAATTGATAATGATACCATTTATTCATCTTATTCAATTTCATTTGTTTTACATGGGCTCCTATGTGTGTGTGTTTAATTCTCCGCACGTTTTTCAAATGTGTAGATTGATGCGACTACCGACCACAGTCAAGATGCAGGACAGTTCCATCACAAGGATGTGTCATGCTGCCTTTTACAGGCTGCAGTGGCCTACCTGTCTACAGCCTGAGAAGGTACTAATCAATAGTTTCGTGATTGACACCTTCATCAAGAAGAGTTACTTTAGATTTGTCCTGAAGACCTATTCTTAGGTTTTCTTTGATTTGGGGGCGGGGTCCAGTCACATCCTTTAACATGGTAAACTCCAAAATCTAACTTATTTTACAGGCTTATAAAACCAACAAATATTTTTCATTTCCTTAATGTAGAAAAAACCTGTCTGTGGCAATGCTTTTTTTCTAATGGTTGTGTCTTTGCCTCAGCCACTGCTAGCAAAGTGCTCAATAGCTGTATCAATCCATTTTCTGAAGCTCTAACAGAATACTACAGAGTTGGTAATTTGTGAACAATGGAAGTTTATTTGGTTCATGCTTCTGGAAGCTGGGAAGTTCAAGAGCATGGTGCTGACATCTGTTGAGGGTAATCCCATGGTGAAAGGCATCACATAGCAAGACAGTAAGTGGAACCTGGACCAAACTTATCCTTCTTATCAGGAACCCACTCCCACGACAACTAACCCACTCCGGTGATAATGGCATTAATCTATTCAAGAGGGCAGATTCCTCACAACCTAAGCACCTCTTAAAGATTCCACCTCCCAATACTGTTATAATGGTAATTAAATTTCAACATGAGATTTGGATGTGGACATTTAAACCATAGCAATAACCCACCTACAAATGCTGAGCTTCTCATGCTCCCTAAGTCTGTGTTCTAAGTCCTGCCACTATATACTTCAAGGGCGCATTAAAAGAGGATGCATCTGGAACTTGCCTGCGCCTATAATAGCCTGCACTAAAGTAACTTTTGTTGAAGTACACACCCGTGCCAAGTTTCATTATTGTCACATGAAGGCCCCACTCTTTTGGAGATTCACATAGCCGATATTTGTTACTGAGCTTTTTGCCTCTATTATCTGCTAAAGCACCTCTTGGAACAGGTATTTAGGTACTCCCATTTTCTTTGCCCATCATCTTTTCTGCTTTAACTAAATCTCTCTCAGTTCTTGGACCTTTGCTTAGGGCTGTCCAGATATTACTTCCTTGCCAAGTCCCTTATGGTTCTGGTTAAATCTCTTCATGTGCAACTCTGCCCTCATAGAAACAATTGTTCACCTGCAGAATGCTGTGCTTCCTGATCAAGTGTAAAAAGCAGAAGAAGCCTAAATCTGAAAATATCTCCTCTAGGCTGAAATGGTTAAAAATACACCTGCAGAACCAAAAAGTCATATGGTCTAATATAAACCTCTAAAATTGCCAACTCCAAATTCTCTGCTCTTACACTAAAGACCAAGAATGAAGACATTTGATTTGGCAAAGCCAAAAGCCTTAACTGTAGTGAAAGTTGGTTTATCTATACAGACAAGTAGGATGGGTAATACTGAACCTTAAAATTAACCAAACTTGAGCACTAGTTACAGGTCTATGCTTTTCTGCTTTTGTGCTAGGTTGTACAAAAGAGAATATTTTTCTGTTTATCTCCCTCCTAAGAAAGGGGAAAAGAAAGGGCAGTTATGCATGCTAAGTAGCTTACTTCAAATTCACCAATCATATAAAAGTTGTGGACAGAGGCCAATATTACTCAAATAAATGGTACTGAGAACCATCCTTTTCACCAGTATAGATTCTCTCCAATTGGTTATTTTTTCACAAATGCTTTCTCTTGTTTCATGTTTCTGATATTGTTATTCATCTATCTGATGACAGTTTGTTTATTATTTTTTTTTCTGGTTCAATAATTCTAGTTTTTTCTGCTTTAGACACTGATTAAACATTCTTATGATCAGGGAGGCTGTGCCAGAATCTTCCACTTCCCTACTCAGGTAATTTATTATCTATTTTTCTCCTACAGTAACAGGATAGAATGGCTGAAAACAGAATTATATCCGGGTAAAGCAAAAACAAAAAACAAACAAACAAAAACCCCTTTATCTTTCCTCACATGATAGGGGATGTCAATAAAATATAAGAAAAAGTTGTGTAGAGCACCTCAAGGGGGCCTGATGCCTGATTCAACTGGAAGGCTCATTTTTGCCCTTTGATCTTTTTTCCTCCTGCCTAGAAAGTGGCTATGCCTGCTAGAACTTTAACAACAAGCTTTTAAGCTTAAGATGAACTTGAGTATTGACTGTGCATGATATCTATAATAGAATAGATAGATAGAAAGGTTATGGGTTTCTGATGGTTTTACAGAAAACATTGTGCCAGCCCTAGGCTGCCTTCTTAAGATGCGATATGAGATAAAAATATGGCCATATCCTGTTTGTTAGAGAACTCTGTTACGAAGAGCTGAATGCAATTTTTTTCTTATCTATTTCCTAATACTTAAAACAGGCAACAAAACAAAATTTCTCTACTGGCAATCCCAACTCATTAGCCTTCTGTTTTTCTCTCTTTATTATCAATCTCTATGCAAATAACAAAACATTATTGGCACTGTGCTGCTTCTGATGGCAATATCTTAACCCATAAGCCAGCACTTCCTTCTAATAATGGAAACATGAGTATAGATTTACACAAGGTACTTTGGAAAATTTGTGGAAAAATAAAATTGAAAGATAATACAAATCTTTTCATGAACTTTTTGAAGTGCCCTCATATACTATATGTGATATAAATATGAAGTATTTTAGAAGAGAAGAAAATAGAAAATTTTTATTCTTAATGAAAATATCAAGCAATGGTTAAAATGAGATGAAATATATAAATACCTTTCTGAATCTCCTCCCATCTGTAGATTCCATTCTAATGAGTTGTTTATTGTTAATATCATCATTGTCATCATTGTCACTGTATTTTCTCTTTAGCAGAAGACTTCTGTTCCCTTTTTGGTGGCATACACGACAGTTTTAGCATTAACTGAAATCGTAATAAGTACACGTTCCTGTTGCTGGTATAAGGTTTACTTGTTTGACGTGTTCATCGCACAATATACACTGAGCCTTTTAGAGGATTAGTCATGCCTAGCAATTGAAGCAACCGTCGTTCTCCTGCAGTGCCTACAAAACGAAGAATTTGCAATTGCAAAAAGGTCAGACTATATAAGAATGTCTGGAGAAGGAGGTGGTGTCAGATGTGCTCAGGGGCTGTTGACAGTGAATCTTTAGCTTTACTATTTGTTTAGTAATATCTTTCCTGATAAAAGTGTTTCTATATTTATTTAATATTTTCCGTATTTTGGAGGAAAAATTCTAAATCACTAGTAGAATGAAGCTAAATGTGTAGAACTGGAAGACTTTTGTTTGTTTGTTTCTTTATGAACAAATATCCAAGAACGAATGGGATCTTATTCTCTTTGTTGGGGACACTGGTACCTCCTAATCTTATCACTTCATATTACTTGTTACATTATATGTCTTATTTTAAAACTTAGTGTTTTTCAATATGGCTGCTTTACCATGTAAATTATTTTTGTGTCAGTATCTAACAAACTATGTTAGCTATGCAGGGAAACATTGTATAAGATATTTTATGAGAAAAGCATATTCTCCAACCATCAGCTGACATCTTAAAAAACTACTAATTTATGGCTTCTTTTCTTCTGTGATACTATGTGTATGTTAATCGATAATATATTTTTGCTATGAAAGTGTACACTTCATTTAATTATGTATTCTTTTCTAACAATTTTGTAAGTAAATGGTAAGACAATAATCCTTACAGTGTTATGTAATGTTTAATGCTTTATCTTAATAAAATTATATGAATGAGAAAGTTGTTATTTATTGATTGATATATTATTCCTATTAGAATTCTATGTTTTGTCTTTCATTAATATATCTGCCCAGAGTCTGAAAAAATTAAAAAGAAGACATTTTAAAGATATGTATTTTAGGTTAAAATTGATATTTTCCTTCTATATAACTGGAATTCCAAGTGAACGTATAGGATCCAGATCCAAGAGAGGTATATTTAACTTTAAAATGACACCTTATATTTTAGGGGAGATTTTTAAGCTTATAAATATGGTAACGTAATAAAAATTGAACATCGTTGTTTCTTTTAATCATCAAAATCATTTAAAAATATTTCTGCTAAGTGTCAATCTGGAAATTACTTTGGGAAAACGTAGGAAAGAGCTACCAATGATTTTGATAGTGCAAATAAAAACTGTAATTACATAAATGGTTACTCAAATGAATAATGTCAAAATACAATTTCTTTTTGCTATTGGATCCCTTGACTTCAAGTATGTTTTATAGGTTTGAGTACTGACGGGAAATAAAGGTGTAAGACTCAAGTACTCTGAATAGTCAAGAATAATCTTAATAATAAGACCTAGAGAACCAACAATGACATGCACAGTCCTCTACTGAGACTGAACAGATCAACATGTTGGAGTTAGTTCAGGAATCAGGAGCATCCTAAAAATATATTACATTTTTCCCTTTATCAATATCTTTCAGATGTTTAACATTTCTATAAAAGTGATAAAGCTTTTGAATTGAGTATTAAAGTTAAATTTAATATGTAAGTATATTAAATCCCTTTTTCTCACATAAGAATACTGCCTTTCACAAGAAAGGTCTTATCATGAAGTTTTGGAGAGGCAATATAAAATAACTAACATTTGTAGTAACTGGATAAACAGATAATCTACTAATGTTTCCTGAAGGCTAGTATTTAAGTGTATGTTGCCATGTCTGTTATGTTACTTTAGAAATAAGTTTATAACTAAAAGTAGTATTCTCACTTTCACTAGAAAAAATTAAATTTAAAACTTAACTTGGTTTATTTATTAACTGTAATTATAGTCAATTCTGCTGTGCAAATCAAAACTATTTTAAACTCTATGGTGATTTCTCCTAATTATATCTCTCGATTATTATGTAGAAATTCGTATAAAGGATCAGTCACAGATTTCTTCAATCTTGGAATATTACGCCTGGAATGGAATCTAGATATCATAAAGCCAAAATGTTTTGATGTATAAATGAGGAAAACCAAACCTAAAAGTGATAAAATAATTTATTCATGTATGCATAGATAAGTAATCATAGAATCAGTGACCTCCCGAATCCCTGTGCATTGGTTATTTTTTGTTACTACTGCTGTTGTTTTATTTTATTTGGTTTATCCACCAATAGCCTGTATTATTTCTCTTAAAAATGTGTGTGAATAATATGTTTTTATACTTAAACAATTCATTTTAGATTTCCCATACCATTAGACAATTGTATTTAAATGTTAAATGGCCCTTATGCATATTTCTCATTCTTTGTTAAAATGGTTCAGTTTAGGGAGAACATTTTAAATAATAATAATACTACAGGCTACTTTATATTTATCATGTTATTATTGTAGCAAACAAAACTCAACAGTGTGTCTCTTGGTATAGTCTATAATAATTCTACATAATTATAAATTGCACTGGGATAAAATATTTTGTTATTAATATTTTCTGATAATAAATGTGCAGCCAAAATATAATTTTTTAACAAGATCAAATAGTTTTCTTTGAAATAAAAATAAACATCACCATAAATTGAATCATTTTCTTGAATGTGGTACCTTGCTCTTAAGACAAAAATATTTTAAAAGACCAAATATATTGAATATTTCAAAAAAATCCTTACTGTATAAGAAATTATGACATTCATTTCATGCTGAAGCAGTTTATTTTTAGCTACAAAGGTTAAAAGAGATTATACTAGAAAATTTGGGACACAAAGAAACAAAAATGCTAATAAAATTCAGCCATAGTCCTATCATCTATGTGTATATGTATAAATATGATTTTTTTTACAAAAATAAGATTAAATAAGTTTTATAAATTGCTTTTAACTTAAATCATAAACATATGTATTCTTTTTAGAGGCTCCACAAGGCATCCTTATTGAGGAAATTTTATAATTTACAGACCTAATCAATCTGTTCATATTTGGTTGCTTTCAATAAATAACAGTTTAATAAACATTTTCACAAAAATAAATTTTCACAGAAAACAAGTCTTATCATATAGTCCTAGCACTTTAATTGCTGGGTAAACAGATATGGGTACTGCATTTTCAGATAAATTAACAAATGTTCCCACAAAATGTTCAATCAATTTATATTCATAGTACTAATCATTAAATGAATGTCTATTATGCTCTCTCTTCACCAATGCTGATATTTATAATATTTTATTTTGTTAGACAAAAATAAACTGCCTTTTTAAATTTGCATGTCATTAATTACTAGAAAGACTGATTTTCTTTTTTTTTTTTAGAGGCAGATCTTGCATAATTTTCCCTTGTGTGTGGTGGGTGCTCAGTTCCTTTAGTAAAAGTTCCACACAGATATGTAATGGCAATGGAAAATAGGTGTTAGTATTATGTACAAAATAATTCCTAAAATATTTAATATTAAATGATGGGGAAGTAAATGACACTTAATAAAAATATTGAGAGTTATTGTATTAGGTAAGTAAATGGATAATTTTTAAAAAGAGCATAGCTTTTTTGAGTTAAAATGTTTTTAAAATTTAAATGAAATTTCAGAATTATAGATATTAGATTATATGTTAAATACAATAATTACATGATTAAATTATGTAATAAATATAATGCTTTCTGGAAGTTTTGATATAGTAACCTTCAAAACCAGAATTTATAGGTTAGTATTTAAGTATGGCTCTATAAAATAGAAAAAAAAGAATATTATTTTAGAATTCTTTCTATACTGAGAAGCTAGATTCAAAATACGTCTTTATGCATTGGAATTCATTTTAATTTTAATTTAGACTTAATTTTAATTTTAATTCAGAAATTAAAAAGAATAAAATTATGCTAAACGAAAAAGGCCATAATGCAAAAATCATACATTGTATGATTACATTTTATGAACTATGTAAAAATACGAATTTATAGACACACCAAACAAATCAGTGCCCTAGACTGGGGTGGAAATGGAGATAGATTTCAAACAAGTACAGTGGAAAGTTTTGGGGTGATAGAAATGCTTTAAGTCTTGATTGTGTTAATGATGGCATAACTCTATACATTTCCTAAAATCACTGAATTGCATACTTAGAATGGATTTATTTCACCATATAAAGATTGTACTTTAATACTGCTCAAATATTATGATGTCAATTCTCAACTCAAAAATGATCACAGATAAACAACTCTGAAATCATGTACCATGACAATTGTAATAATTCATCTTTGAATTAGATATGATTAAGAATATGAAAATTAGAAAAAGAATAATCATGTAATTTAAAATTTTGGCAACCCAAACACCTTTAGTTCTCACTAAATAAAACTGAAAAATGCATTACATGAATGCTTTGTAAAACAGTTCAATATAGTTTGGAGTTTGAAAATTAAAACACAAACCAACATACAACTAAAAAAATGGTTACTAAAGATTGCTGTATTTTTCAAAGATGACGGATTTTTTTATTTGCCTGAACTATGTGTACTGAGTATAAAGTTGCTTCTACAAAATATATTATTCCTGAAAAATATTCCATTATGCACAAATAAATTACTGATATTACTAAACAAGCCATTAGAAAGTGAGTATAAGTTAATTGTAATTTTGCAGCATAGTGATTATAATCAAAGCTGTACTCAAGACTAAATAATTATTTCTGTATTAAAATGTCAAACTTTTAATATTTGATTAATATAATTTTAAATATTATAATTTGATTTGCAGTTTAGGTAAAAATTTATTTATGGCATGATATACCATAAAATGGACGTGAAGATTAATTTAATAGATTAGAGATTCCAGAAGTACACCCATTCATACAGAGGAAATTTAATTTAAGCAAAGATGCAAAGGTAGGTAAATAAGTAAGGGTAATCTTTGCAGTAAATTGTAAAGGAAGAGTTGAACAATCATATGCTGTGGGGAAGATAGGATAATTTGGTCAGGCTCCCTGGACATTTCCTGTAGACAAGTTGTATGTGGGTGGAGTTCGTGCACGTGTGGACCCATGTATCTTTCTAGTTACTTGCTACTGTGTGTTCTGCAGTTTGAAGCAGGCTGGCCAGCAGAGAGTTCCTGTCTAAAAATAGAGCATGTTTACTCTGCCGGCAGCTGCTCAGTTCAGTTTTTCTTTAGACTTTGCCAGAAAGCAGTTGAGTTTCTGAGTTTCTCCTGTGGATGCTTAGCTCATGGTGTTGTGTGTGCTGAATAAAGACTATTCCGGCCGAGCCGTGGCGCACTGCGGCGCTGGGAGCGCGGCGACGCTCCAAACGCGGGTTCGGATCCTATACGGGAATGGCCGGTGCACTCACTGGTTGAGTGCCGGTCACGAAAAAGACAAAAAAAAAAAAAAAGAAAAAAAAGACTTCCTTCTTCAACCAAGGCTCCAAGGACCTTTTTGCCAGTTACCTAGCTCATAGACCTGCGTGTGAAAGGATTGTGAATGGGTTCGAGGGGGTCTGTGAGCACCAGAGACCTGAGCTCTAGCTCTACATATGCAAATAAGTGAACCCCAAACTTTCCCTTACACAATACATAAAAATTACCTTGAAATTGATCAGAGATCTAATTATAAAACTAAAAATTTTTAATTTGTAAAATAAAATGGAGAAAACGTTTGAGAAGTGCGGTTTTTATACTCTCTTCCAGAGGACATAAAATGTGCTAATCAAAAAATAAAATGCAATGAACTGTACTTCATCAAAATTAAAAACTTCAGTGCTTCGAAAAGCATTGTTAAGGAAATGCAAAGATACACACCAGTCTGGCAGAGACTATTTACATGATAAATTCTGATAAAGGACCTATATATAAAATACATAAAGAAATTTTACAACACAATATTATAATGACATCTGAATTAAAAAACGGGCAAAAGATTTGAACAGGTATTTTACAAAAGAGATATGGATAGAATACTAATTACATCAAAAGATGATCAACATTACTAATGTAAATTGTAGAAATATAATTATAGAATAGAAATTTATAAATAGAAATTATGGAAATGTAATTTAAAGCAATTATGAAATACTACTACTCACCTATTAGAATTATTAGAATAAAATAGACTGATAGTAGCAAGTACTGCTGAGTATGCTGAACTGGAGGTTTTCTATATCCTGGTGGGCATGCAAAATGGTTTGGTATCTTTGGAAAGGAGCTTTTTGTGACATTTTACGTACAGTTACCATAAAATTCAGCAATTCTTCTCTTAGGTATTGCCACAAGAGAAATGAAAACATATGTCTAAACAATGTTTTTTATGAAAATGCTCATAATGGCTTTGTTCAAATTATTTAAAACCAAAAATTGCCCAAATGTCCATCAGTTAGAGAACAGAGTGGAACTGTCATAAAATTGAATTGCATTCAAAAAGCTAAAAGAAACAAAATATTGGTATTTGAAACCACACAAATAAATTTCTAAAGTATTATGCTGGGCTGTCTGGTTGCCCATTTTGTTAGAGCATGGTCTTATAACATCAAGATTAAGGGTTTAGATCCCTGTACCAGCCAGCCACCAAAAAGAAAAAAAAAAAAAAAAAGAAAGAAAGAAAAAAGAAAAAAAGCAAAACAAAACAACACAAAAAACAACCCCCCCCAATTATGTTAAGTGAAAAAAGCCAGACACAAAAGGCTATGTAATGATTGTTCCTGTTTACGTGACATTGTAAGAAACGTACAAGTAGAGGGAATCTGGGAGTGGGAGGAGAGGATTGATTACAAGGTCAGAAAAAGAACTTTAAGGGATAATAAAAATCTTCATATATTTTGAATTTTGCTGTGGTTACACCACTGTATAAATTTGTCAAATTCATCAAAGTGCATAATTGCATTTTTGTTTTAGTATTACTGTTTTAGCAATATTACAACATAAATATAAAGAGGCATACACTCAGAATTGTGCTTTTCAAAGAATCATTTTGTTTGATGCTATTGGCTTGATCTGTGATTTCTAAATACATGACTTTTGTCTTCATTTATAATAGGAAACCTCAGGTAATAAAATCAGTATTTAACACCAGAAGTGATCTCTTGAGCAGAAAATTATCAAGGAAATAATTATATAACAATTAATGGACTTTTATACCCTATTCTGAGTATATAAAAATGATCATATAGGTAAATTAAATGAAATTTATATATGCAAACTCACAAAGCTATGAGCCCACAATATTAATTAGAAATCTCTATTTAGGAATGGAAAAAATCCAAGTACTTTTTAATAAATGTTAGTTATGATTATAATTATTCTTATCGTAAGTACATTCTGCTTCTCTGCAGTTAGCCAATATGCTTGCTGGCATGGGCCAACAGGTAGAGACATCAGTTTACTAGACTTATGTGAGGTGCTGACAGCAGCCAGTCAGCCAGAAATCCACACTGCCTTGGAGTACATGCAACAGCTATATAGTGAACAGATCAAAGGAGAGGTGTAAATAATTTGCATGCTTATGTGTAGACACTCACCCAACTCAGAGTTAGAAGGAGATGGGCTGAGTAGATAAATTAATCTCTCTTGACACCAGAGTAGTTAACATTAGTGTTCTAACTCCATTTACATGCCAATTTGTTTACTAAGGGCTCCTGCTTCCTACTGTTTTCCATTTGTCTTAAAGGAGATGTGCCTTTCCTTGGGTAAGCTACCTCGGCCAAGGGCAGTTTCCCAGCGGATAGATCTATGTCCCATATTTACCTAACACCCTATCTCTTGTCAAGGCATGTGTAGATTGCTATAATAATTGTCCCTAATGATTCGTGCATCTGTGTATCTATGCCTACATATAGTTTTGTCTGCATAGATTCTGTCTCTCCAATATTAGCAAACAGAACACTAGAAAGGCTAGCAAAGTTCTTGTGCATTAGGATTTGCCTGCTCTTACTGCTGGGGAATTCCTTTGCTACTATGTACCAAGTGCCAAAGCCCATGCTAGCCTCTTAGAAATGGTCTATGTGAAAACTTTACAAGAATAAGTAAATCCTATTGTTCATATATCAATCTATAGATAGATATAAAGATATATAGATATATATGAACAATACACACATGCACACAAATCATATATATTTATATATACACATATAGATATATAAAAATAAAATTTTCTGCATATTATATTTTGACATTTTAAAAACCCTTCTGGGTGGGGAGAGACTGCCCCTCCAGACAGCAAAAGGATAAGCCTGGAGCATGCCTTTCATATGCAAACTAACCAATCCAAAGCCAGATCTCCTCAATTTGTTCATAACTACCATGGTCATGTTTCCTTGCCTACCTTCTTTATGAGCTCCTACAAAGGAGAAGGGCTTCGTAATCTGAATAGTGTTAACATGAAAATGGGTAGGGTCTTGCTGTTGCCTCAGAAAGGGTTGAATACGGGCCGAGCCTCCCAGCGGCCGCGGGTTCGGATCCTATATGGGAATGGCCGGTGCACTCACTGGCTGAGTGCCGGTCACGAAAAAGAAAAAAAAAAAAAGAAAAAAAGAAAAAGAAAGGGTTGAATACTACAGATCAAGACCATCTGGTCCTCCTTAATTCATTTCTAGTTCAGATGCTAAAGCACATCAAATGTGCCACAATTCAATTCTTATTTCCAGCTTTAATTTCATCTGTAATTGTGTAGTTAGCTTGAAGTTTGCTTCACAAATTAGTTCTTAATTTTTTACTAACAGCCTAATAATTTCTAATCTTTGTTCAGGTCTATGTACCCTTTCATAACTTCCTTCCTTGCAACTTTGTTCCTCCATAATTCTTATATCTAATTTTGTATCTCAGGCAAGGCAACAAAGTCAGATCCCTTGCCATTTTTCTGAATTTTACTCTTTTCCTTATGTTAAAGTAGTAGGTTCCACACTTAGCCATTATCTTTTAGTTTTATGGCTCAATTTTCTGGTCATCTCCTTCTTTTGTTTACAGCATAATTTTAAACCTGTAACTTCCTTCTAATGTTACATTCACTTACGATGCAGTCTGGAATCAACACAATCTGATCAAAACCACATAAGTGGAGTCATGATTTTCTAGTTAAATCTAAGCATCCTAAATCTTATAAAATTATTCATTGTCATGATTTAACTTCTAAAGCTAAGAAAAGCAGGTATCACAGAACAAGTTCTATGGAATTTAAAGTCTGAATCAAGAGAAACTTTGTTAAAAACTAGGTTTTCTCATTATGCAACAGGCTGTGGGAGCACGCTATTCCACACTGATTTGTATGAAATGTTGCCACACATAGTTATGTCAATAGCCCAAACTAAATTAATTTTTTATAAGAAGTTTACTAGTAGTATTAATTGTATCAGCAGATATTATTAAAATCATCTTATGTGTTAGCAGCTTGAGTGGTTTTCAAAAATGAGTATGTCATGGGTCACGTATTTGTGGGAAACACTTGATTTCACTTGTTGTCTTTGAGGGTCAGGAATTTGTTTTATTCCTGTTTGAGCTCAAACTTTCCTACACCCACCTCCATCATTTCCCAGCCATCCAGCGTATTAGTCACCTAAGTTTTGTATCTCTTTCTTGCCTCTATTTCTGTCTTTAACATGCTGAACCAGCCATTCCCACTAGAGCCATGTCTTTACAACTTCTGCTTTGGCAACTGCAAATAGTTCGATTTTTATACCATGAGCAGCCAGTGTTGCATTGCCACAGGATATCAGTCACTACCTTTCCCAGTGATAAAGGGCTCATTCTATCAGAATATTCTACATGAATCTTAAGAGAATATTTGTGTTGATTATTTATGTTTATGTATGTATATATTTAATATTATAAACTTGTAATTAGCCATATTGTATTTCTCACTATTATTTTGTCACCTTTTTGTGACACCAAATTTTTATATCATCTTCCTCTGAAGAAACTTCTAACAGTAGAAAAAAAAAATTCTCCTTCATCCCAACATTTTACTAACTCATCATGAATATTGCAAGTCTGGGGGAAAAAGTTAGAAATTAATTCTAAAGAGTTGCCTGTTCTGTGGGAGAACTGAAGAATTTGTATCAATTAAACAAACTTGTTTATATTAGATAATCTAAAAATTTAATTGAAAACACTAAAACAATACTTTTACTGGTTGTTTTTTTGAAATTTTATATTTGAATTATGTTCCAAGTTGTTTAGGAATAATAGAGTTTAATGATAACAAATTTTCTTAACTCAAATATTTGGATAAATATATTAAGTCTAAAACCAAAATACTTTTCCATCTACATTTCATGATTATATATTTATTTATAAATTGAGATTGTTTTTATCTTGCCAATATATAATGTATATAACATTAAAAATTTTAGAATTTATAGTTCTAGTAATGACAAACTAGCTTATTACAGACAAAGCATTCCATTAAAAACAAATAGAAAATCTAAGAAAAAAAGTGTTTGAAGGTATCAGATGCCTATCAAAACAAGCAATGGAGATTTGAAGGGCCAGCACCTCATAAATAAGACAGAAGAGTGAGTCTGACATTTGTTGTAACATTTCCATTAAAAGCATATGATGATTCTGAAGCAATAGATAATAGGCAAAGAAGCTGATAGAGCTTTCACAAGTCTTATGATTCTAGGCAGAGAAGAATTTTAATTCAGTTCCTTTCAAAATGAAAGGGATCCTTTACAACACCCTAGATTTTTAGTGGAGACTTTTTAAAAAAATAGCTATAGTAATTTTTTAGATACAGTGTATGTGGATATTACGATATAAAGGAATGAGGATAATAATATTATTCAGACACTCCAAGTCTATTATTTTTCATACGTGATGCCTGGCGTTGTATGAAAATATCTAGGTATTTAAAAAGCATAATTGGTAAAAATACAAAGCAGTGATATAAACTGATGTGTGGGAGAACTAGATATTAATGTTACTAGATAGGGGATTTAAATTAATTGTGTTAAATATATATAAGAAAATAGAAGATAAAGTGATGGATTTTAGGAGTTAAATATAAACACAACTGTAAAATACAACACATACATTTTAAAAAACAGTAGATGGTTTGTCTCAGGAAATTAGTTGCAAGTGAAGAGTAAATTAGTGTACTGGAAGATGTCACCAGAAAATAACCAGACTGAGAAACAAAAAAGTATAAAAAATACAGGAAAGAAGGAAAGAGGTATACAGGAAACATAAAAAATAACAAAGATGTATATAATTGGATTTTCAGATGAAGAGAGAAGGGGAGAATGGGACAATATCTGAAGGATAGTGATTTTGAAATATTTCAAACATTGTAAAGACAATGATTTATATATACAGGTACATATTATATATATATTATATATTATATAAATAGAAAAAACTCTTCAATTAAAAGAAAAATATTAGATTGGAATAAGAAGATGCTACCCATAAAAGAAATGTCTCAAATACAATAATTCTGAAGGTTGCACAATGTATGGATAAAAAAGTTTTATGGTGCACTGAAAGTTCAAAGTCAAAAAATGGATAAAGATAAAATGTGAATATATCATTAAGACAAATATAGTGGGCTACTCTAAAAGAAAAGAATTGATATAGAAAAAAGTGGAAAATTTTATACTAATAGGAAGATGTATAAAAAGCATGTACTTGTATGCACCTTACACTACATCATAGCTTCAGATATTTAAAAAAAAATTTGACTGAAGTATGAGGAAAACTAGACAAATATTCAGTATGAATAATAGAGCAAGAATACCAAAAAAGTCAGGAAATATATAATAATGGAATAACATGATTAACATCTTCATCGAATTGATGTGTGTGCGCTATCTCCAGTATTTCGCATAACTAACGTCACCCTAGAAATTGAATTATTGACAGGTTTCTCCATGGCATTAGGAAGAAGGTGGGAGTGCTTCATATTACCGTTTCTATTTAATATCACTTTGCAGGTTTTAACAAGTATAATTGTAAAAGACACGATGGAAAAGAAATTTATAAAACCAAAAGGCAAAAAAAAAAAAAAGCTTTATATATTCTCAAATGACATGTATGTTTTTGTATAATAAGACATTCATAACCTATTTGAATTAATATGCCATTTTTAGCTTTAGGTTTGATACCAATTGTATATTTATTACACTTGATATTTATATATTAACACAAAAAATGAATTTTATTTCTTTATACCTGAAAAAAAATAACATATTAGTGTTCTCCCTTTTCTCTTCTCTCCCATTCTAGATTTACAATTACACTCATTCTAGAGCAGTTGATATTAACCCATGGCTGTCTGCAGTAGTTTATTACTTGTTTCTTTATTTTTCAGTCTTATTTTCTGTCTTTGCTTCAGCCTGGATAACTTTAATTGACCTAGCCACAGGTCTGATTAAGCTCATCCGAAACCATTTTACCTCAAACATTATATTTTTTCAATTCCAGTATTTTTCTTAGTTTCATTTATATAATATTTATTTATAGTCTGTGTTTTGACAATCATTCATTTATTACGTCCATCTTTAACTTTAAAATTTCAAAGATATTTATAACAGCAGTTTTAAAATGCTTATCTGTTAATTCTCTTTCATAATTAATGAGTCTGTTTATATCAACTCTAATTGACTGGGTCTGCCTTCTTGCGTGTAATATTTTTATTGTACACATGTACAGGAGGTTAGGGATAATATATCGTTAGAAATCTGAATTTTGTTGCTTTCTTCAGTGTGTCTACAGTGACCTTTCTTCTAGGGCAGTGTTTTTCAGATTCACTATTAGATTTGGTTTGAAAGGTTCTTTGTTTTGGGGGCAGTCCTGTTAACTGTAAAATGTTTAGCGGCATTCTAGGCCTCTACCCATTAGATACCAATAGCACTCTCCTGTTGGGCTCATACACGATTCAGTAACGCCAAAAGGGCGATTTAGGCAAGGCCCTCTCCATGTGGCCACCTAAAGATGGCACCGAGAGGAAGCAAGGTGGGAGGGGACAGCTGGGCTCCGCATCTTGTTTTTGTTTAATTCCATTGGCAGCCCTGGTGTTCCACGCTCGTGATCAAGGCATGATTGCTGAGTATAGCTTACGGAACCCCCATGCATGACCCGTGATCTTTACCCTGATTGGCTGGGTGGATGGAACTCCCACGCTGGCAAAGCTTAAATACACTTGCTTAACAAACAATACACAGAACTGCTTGATGGAACCCCTGCCGTCAAGGACACTGAGTGTCCTTTCTATGGGGCTGGGTTGGCGGGCAGATCACTCACTCCCCCCAGGGAGATCCCCTGGCCGTCTCTAGGGCCAGGGGTGAAGCATTAGGGCAGCTCACTGTAGGGTGGGAGAGGTTAGGAAAGGGAGGGAAACCCTGCTGGGGGAACCCGGCAGCTGGTGCCCTGTGAGGAAGGCCACTCTACTCTCCTCCCCCTCTCCTCCCACTGAGGGGAGCCGGGCCAGCCGGGACGGTTGGCAACTGACGGCGAAGCTCAGCCTTTGTCTGGGAACCTCCGAGTGTGAGAGGGGTCAACGCCCTGTGGGATCAAGCACAAAAAGGAATCGGGTGAGTGACGTGGGCCATCAGCCCCCCACCTTTTGTTTTGTTCCATGTAAGTGTATGTTTGTCGGGTGTCCAAATCTGTCACAGGCCAATGTCTGCTGTGGCCAGTTTAGTTTCGCTTTTGAGTGTGTTTTGTCCTCGTGATCTAAGTATAAGGATGGGCGGTGTGTAGAGTAAAGGAGATGATCTGGCCCTTAAGGCCCTGTGGTATCTGCTTAAAAGTCGTGGGGTCAACCTTTCTGACACCGCAGCCCATAGAACATGGGAGACCATCTTAGGGGTGGCCCCCTGGGTCCCCTCAGCGAACCTCTTCTCGTTTGAAACCTGGGACCGTGTGCAAACTCTGGTCCGGCAGAGGGAGGTTCACCAGGGGGTCGAGCCACCCTTGGGGTTTTACCCCAACTTGTCAGCCCTTAAGCTCTGCTTCCCAGCCCCCTCTACGGGTGGGTCAAAGGGTGTGGAAGTGGAATGCCATTGGGCGCAATTCACCCAAGAGCAAGCCCAAATGGCGGACTCTGCCGAAAAGGTGGAAGATGCTAATTCACTTCTGCCTGATCCTCCTTGCGAAGGGGGAAGTCAACACAGTCTTTATCCTCCCCTCCCACCTCTGGAAGGCAAGTACCTAGCCCCTATGCAGGGGAGCCCCAGTGACCCTATGGCTCAAGGGGCGAACGGTGCCCCATGGCCTCCTGGGGGCCTCCCCTGCCCTTTGGGGAGGAGCCCCCAGCACCCATCACTGCACCACCTAAGCCGTTCGGGGACCCCTGGGAGTGTCAGCTGGTGGGAACTAATCAGCCCCAAGCCTACCCCATAAATGTCAACCCGGGGGCAATAGACCGGCCCTTTGGTACCCATGGGAGGTGGGAGACCTAAAAGAGCTAAAGAAGGCAGTAGCTGAGGATGGCCCTAACTCCCCATGGTTGAAACCATTCTCCAAGCGCTGGCCCACCAGCCCTGTACTACCCAGGATTGGAAAATGCTGTGCAGGGCAGTGCTGCCCAGCAACCTTTACATTCAGTTTTGCGCCTTCTACAAGGAGGAGCGTCATCAGCAAGCTGAAAGAAACCGAGCCGCCAACCCCCCAATCCCCATCACATTCAGGATGCTCTGGGGGATGGCAGACCAGTACAGTACAGGGATACAGCAAGAGGCGATTCCCCCTCCTTACCAGGATCAGGTCAGGGCAGCCGTGCTATCTGCGTGGAGGAAACTCACAGAGGGCCCTTCAGAACCCCCGATATCAGGTATTACCCAAAGGCCCACTGAGGACCTCCCGTCCTTTATTGCCCAGGTTGCGGAAAGTATCAAGAGGAAGTTCCTCCCTGGTCCCTTAAGGGATCAATTTACTAAAATGCTGGTGTGGGAAGGAATGACCACCGACCACAAACTGGCCTGCACTGGTCTTAAAGAAAGATCCCTAGAACGGTGGGTCATAGCTGCCAAGGATGTGGGGACACAGTCACCAGTCGCGATCCCTTTCTTCCGCCCTGAGGGCCCAAACAGAAGCCTTAACAGAGGCCATGACTCAAGCTAAGGCCTCTTTGGCCCTCCCCAGTAAAATCGGGCGCCAAGAAAGACAATGCTTTAGCTGGGGGAAATTGGGCACTTTACGAAACAGTGCCCCAAGGGACAGGATTCGCTCTTGGGGCACCCACCAGGAGGGGGTAAGTGGGGCCAGCCCTCTACCCCCTGCCCCCGGTGCCCGCAGGGATTCCAATGGAAGAGGGAGTGCTGATCCAAGTATGACAAGCACGGCAACCCTTTAAACTAGGTGGGGGGCACCTCCCAGCCCTGTTATCCCAAGGGAGTAGTTCAAGTCCGCCACAAGTGGAGCTATCGTGTCCAAACACAAGAAAGGGCCCTAGGGCCAACTGGACTGTCCCCATTGTTGGGGGGTTAGACCTAAGATGGACATCACTGTCGGGGGAAAGCGGTTCCACTGCCTTATAGATATAGGAGCAGACTGCACCGTCCTCCAAAGCGAGGAGACCCCCCCTCCAATTGGGAGCTTGTCCCCGGGCCTAAAATCCTTGGGGTAGGGGGCCAAACACCTTCATATGAAACCAAAACATATGTCCAGTGGAAGGACGCTGATGGCTCGGTGGGTCAGGTGAAGTCACTTATTGCGTCGGGGCTTAACGCCAATCTCCTAGGGCAGGGTATCCTAGGGCAGACTGATGCATATATTACCACCTACCACAAGGGGTTTTATGATGACCTTCTGGATGAGGAGGAATACCAGCAGCAGTTCCACGATCCTGCCCCACGATTCAGTAGCATTCCCAATTATCGAGGGGATCCTGAATTCTAGAGAGCAAGATCCCATCAACCCCGCTCCAGAATCATAGTGACCCCCAAATCCTAAGTGCCACTGCCCCGACCCCCCCATCAGGTGGAAGGAGGTCCCACTAGTATGGGTGGAGCAGTGGCCCTTCCCGTCCTCCAAGTTAATGGCTTTAAAAGATACCATTATCGAACAGCTGCAGTTGGGCCACATATGCCCGTCCTCTAGTCCCTGGAACACCCCTGTGCTTGTAATCTGCAAGGTGTCAGACAGATGGAGAATGCTCCAATACCTTCAGGAAGTTAACAAGCGCATGGTAATCCAGGGAACACGCCTTCGGGGAATTCCCTGGGTTCCTGCCTTTCCCAGCCACTTGTACTTGGCAGTGGTCAACCTCAAGGACTGCTTCTTTTCTATCCCTTTACACCCCTGGGATTGCAAGAAATTTGCCTTTTCTGTCCCATCTGTCAATTACCAGGGACCAGACCAGTGTTACGAGTGGGTGGTTTTGTCCCAGGGCATGGCCAACAGTCCCACTTTTTGTCAAAATTATGTGTACCAGCAGCTTCAACCTGTCTTGCAACTCCAGCATGTCACGCTATATGTTTACATGGATGACATTATTTTGGGCAGCCCCTCTTCGGAGGGGCTGTCATCGGCTTACCAAGTGTTGCTAAAATGCTTAACCCAAGGAAATCTGTGTATTTCTGCTGATAAAACCCAAATGGTGCCTCCTTTTAAAATATTGGGTTCACTGTTAACGCTGGAGGGTGTCAGCCCCTTAAAACAACAATTATCTGTTAAAAGTGAATACACCCTGGTAGAGCTACAGAAGGTATTGGGAGAAATTAATTGGCTTCGGCCCTGGCTACCCCTGTTTGAGTTGCCGCGAACTCACAGTGACACTCAAAAAATCGTGTTGCAAAAAAAACATCAGGACTGCTTCTGCACCATCCAAGACTGGCTAAATCAGGCTCAACTCAGCAGGTTCAGTATTACCAAACCATTGCAGTTGTGACTTATTGACGGCCAGCAATCTATGATGGCCGTGCTGGTCCAAGACGCCATGGCCATCCAATGAGTCCATGTATCCTTTGGGGGGGCCCCCCGGGTGTATATCTTAGTTGACCAAACCGCCGATTTGCTTCAAAAAGGAAAGACTACTGCTCTGCGCCGTTATGCTAAGGAGCCTGACAAAATTGTCCTCCCATATAAATTAATAGATTTTACCTGGTTAGCAAGAAATAACAACAGAATTGCCATAGCTTTAGAGGGGTTCATGGGAGTTATTGACTGTCACTATGGCCCTTGCAAGTGGCTAGCAGCAATCAGCCACCTGCCCTGGCTGGCCCCCCAGCTATTCTCCCCCGTCCCCTGTTAAACTGGTGCAATGTCTTCACAGATGGAGGGTGAGCCGGGGCGGCAATAGTAGTGTTTGCACCCACGGGCCAGTCCCCGGGGGCTCCCAAGCAAACCCTTTTCCGGCCAGCCGAGGGATCAGCACAATTTAAAGAGTTGCTGGCTGTTGCGCTGGCCCTACAGAATGTCCACAATCCCAGGAATTTGTTCTCAGACAGCCTGTACGTGGTTAACCTGTTGCCGGGACTGCCGTGCTCCCACATACGCTTAGGTAACAAACCCATCATTCCCCTTATGATACAAATCCAAATGTCGCTGCAGCAATGGGAGTCCCCCATTTTCCTCACACATCTCAGAGGGCACCAGAACTTACCTGGGCTGCTCTCATCGGGCAACAATATTGCTGACCGGCTAGCATCCAGCGGGCCCGAGGTCAACACCGCTCAACAGGCCGCCCAAGTGCATGAGCTAACGCATGTCAATTGGAGAGGCCTTCACACCTGTTATTCACAGGTCCCCATCTCCCAGCTCAAAAAAATTGTCCATACCTGTAAGTCATGCTCACCCTATTTGCAGGTCCCATCGCTGCAAGCCCCGGGCGTTAATCCCCGGGGATTGAAGCCCAACATATTATGGCAAACTGATGTAACTCATTTTCCTATCTTTGGAAAGTTAAAATACATATTTATGTCCATTGACACTTATTCCCACGCCTGTTGGGCAACAGCCCACTCGGGCGAAAAAAGTAAGCATGCACAAAGCCACTTATTACAGTGCTTTGCTGTTGTGGGCCTCCCCATCAGCTAAAAACTGACAATGTTTTAAACATTGTCCCTGCTTTATCAGCTCTACCTTTAAAACATTTTTAAACACGGGGGGCATCCAGCATATCACTGGCATCCCCCACAACCCACAAGGCCAAGCCATCATAAAAAGACAAAATCAGGTATTAAAAACCCAACTTTTAAAACAAAAAGGGGGGACCACTAGTCCCCATGTGCAACTAGGCACAGCCTTATTTACCTTAAACATTTAAAATTTTTCCCGACACAACCCCCTGTCAGCGTTTCAAAGGCACTGGGTAACTCAGCCAGCTCAGCTCAAGGCTCAAGTAAGATGGAAAGACCCCCTCACGGGCCAGTGGTGAGGCCCTGACCCATTATTAACCATGAGCTGAGGGTTTGGATGCGTCTTCCCCATCAATGCACCCAGCCCCATATGGGTGCCCACCGGAAACCTCAAGTTCTCTCCCCACGTCCACAAAGATAACGTCTCCAATAGTTTGGAGGAGTGCAGTCTCTCCCCCCTCTTCGCAGGACCACCATAACCATGCTCATCTGGGTCAGAGAAGAGATTGACCTAGACCTGGACAGGGTGCAAAAGGCAGTTGGGTACTTGCAAGTATCTCTAACGTCTTTGTCTGAGGTTGTTTTACAGAATCGCCGAGGACTGGACCTCCTGTTCCTCCAGCAAGGGGGCCTCTGTGTGGCCCTCAGTGAAGAGTGCTGATATTACGCTCACCATTCGGGGTGGTTACAGATTCCCTAGCTAAAATTAAAGAGGGGATTGAAACACACAAGTGGGAAAAAAGCGCCACCTCTAGTTGGTTTGAAAATTGGTTCACCGCCTCCCCTTGGTTTACCACCTTGCTTTCTGCTGTGGCAGGTCCTCTCGTTATCTTACTCCTTTTAGTTTCCTTTGGGCCTTGCATATTAGGAAAAATAGTGGCCTTAAGAAAAAGATATATCGGATCTATCACCATGCTCACTCAGGTGGTTGAGCAAGTCACACAAGACCACAACCCCCAAAACCCGTGGGTCAACATGGCTATGCAAAAGCTTCATGCCCAGGTATAAGGGTTCCACTGTTGCCACCCCAGCACTTGGTTGGATAGTCAATGATGGGTAAGATTCCCTGTCAGTGGGGACAACCTAAGACAGGCACAACCGCATGGGAGATGGTGAGGCCAAGCGGCTAGCTACCATCAGCTACCCTCATAAAAAACAAGAAGGGGGAAATGTTGGGCTCATATGCGATTCAGTAACGCCAAAATGGTGATTTAGGCAAGGCCCTCTCAATGTGGCCACCTAAAGATGGCGCCGAGAGGAAGCAAGGTGGGAGGGGACAGTTGGGCTCCGCATTTTGTTTTTGTTTAATTCCATTGGCAGCCCTCATTTTCTGCGCTCGTGATCAAGGCATGATTGCTTAGTATAGCTTAGGGAACCCCCATGCATGACCGCGTGATCTTTACCCTGATTGGCTGTGTGGAGGGAACTCCCACGCTGGCAAAGCTTAAATACACTTGCTTAACAAACAGTAAAGGGAACTGCTTGAAGGAACCCCTGCCACATCTGAGTGTCCTTTCTATGGGGCTGGGTTGGCGGGCAGATCACTCACTCCCCCCAGGGAGATCCCCTGGCCGTCTCTAGGGCCGAGGGGTGAAGCATTAGGGCAGCTTGCTCTTGGGTTCAGCGTGGGAGAGGTTAGGAAAGGGAGGAAAAACCTGCTGGTGGAACACAGCACTCCCCAACTAGTAACAACCCCAAAATGTCTCTAGATCTTTCCAACTGTTCTTGGGGGACATAATTGCCCTTATTTGAGAACCACTATGGAAAGGCTATTTGTAGGCTTTCTCCCAGGGAATGGTCTTAATGGGTTTGGGTCTTGATTAAATGCCTCGTGTTTTCCATGAGGTCCTTCCACTCTGGTTGATCAGAATTCACATTTCTCCCATCTGTGTCTCTTCTCAGTTTACAAGCTCCCAGGAACTGTTTTAAGTCAGGACTCACAAGCCTATGCATATGCTTAATATACAACCAAGGGAGATATTCATTCATATTTTTAAGTTATTTCTTTTTTGCAGATTTCTTTTCTACACTATCCTTTTCTAAAATTCCAGCCACCTTAACAGCCCTGAACTTCTATCTCTGTTTCCTCTACTTAGCAATACTGCTGCTTTCTCATTTGCCTGCATCCCCCATTACATGGTCTGGAAATTGCCCCTAGGACAGAAATTTCAAATGGAAATGGAGCTTGCCGCTTGTATTTCCTCTTTCTCAAGAATCATAGTTCTGTTCTGAAGGTCCTTAATTGTTTGAACATTGTTGCTGTATTCTCCAGTATTATAGCTGCTTATAGCAGAAGGGTAAAGCTAATACACATTTTTTTCATTATGGTCAAAGACAGAACTATACATAACTTTTAAATAATGCATTTATTTTTAATAGAAATCTGAAAAACATTATATTTTTATCTTGTAATTATTCTATCATCTACTTTCTCCAGACAAACTTCAGACCACCATAAACAAAATGGACCCAGTCAAAAATAAAATCTCATCTAAAAAAAAAAAAATTCAGATTATTTCTTATTCAGCCAACTAAACAATAAGTTCTATAAAAACAGCAAACCAATATTTGTAATTACACAAGAATTACTCTGTAGCTTAGAATGCTTTCACATATATTACTTTATTGAGATTTTAAAATAATGTCAGTTATAGATCAAGGCCACTACATATCTAACATAGGAATATAATCATAACTTTCATCATTTTTATCGTAATTCATATCAAAAAGGAAGAAATTAAGACTTAAAATGGGTGCATCAATTAGTGATATAGTCAAGGCTGTGCCCAGTTTTTTCTCCTTGAATGTATACTGCTCTTTTTCTACAATCTAAGGTGTTATAGTATGTCTCTCATATTTCACATCAGAGTAGAAGAGCTTAATAAATATTCTGATTAATTTAAGACATGCAAGGTTGTTTCAAGTTATTAAAGAAACTGAATATCCATTACGTATTCTACATCCTATTCAGATATGGCTACCTTCCTCTTACCCACAACATCATTTTAATTCCTAGAGTGGGTATAAATATAAAAGGGCACAAGCAAAATGAGAGAGAAAAAGAAATATTACGGAGATTTCTTGAGGCTTTTGTTTTTTTAATTCTTCAAAAGTTCTATGAAATGGGGCATATCCAGAATACATTAGAAAGGAGTTTCAATTCACTCTTAACAAGCCGTGTTGCCTATATATAGTGGGTAAAGGAAAGCGAAATGCTCATTTCTTGATTTCTTACTGTTTGCCAGCCTACTAATTGTCCTATGTGTATTAATTCACTTAGCCACAGGTCATAGAAGTCACTTTCGCAAGGAATGAACAAGCTTTTGGCTACTCTGTTTAATATATTACATCTTTGCATTTATTTAATCGAAATTATCATACTGTGTAAATAAATGAGGGTTATCATGGAAATTAAATGTTATGTTGTAACTAATTCATTTTGTAATAATTTAACAGTCATTGGGTCTTACACTAATTGCTTTATGAGATTAATGAATTTACATACTTGTTCGAGTTTCATTACTTGGCAGAGTATAGAAAAAAGAGACTAATAAACTAGTCCAAGAACTTCATTTGGCATAAAGCAAGTGGAAAATAAAATCCTGCTTTAAAATGGTGGCAGTTTTACTTTGTTTAGGAGAGCTGATTATAAAAGCAACTCCTCTTGTTTCAGTACTGGGAGGAAGATACAAATTGGACTAAATTAAAGTCATATATAGAAAGTATTTACTTATGTAAATGTAAATTGACAATATTAACTGAGGCAGAATATTCTGGATTAGGACAGCAAGTTCCATTCAGAGGAAAGAAGTACACAAAACATTAGGCAAAAAGGAACATTTGATATCTGAGAACAACAACAACAAAATAGAAGTCCAGTGTAATAGAAGCACAGTGAAAAGGGAGATTAAATCATATTTTATGATGTCCAGGAGGTGAGGAGTAGAAAAGTGGGAGGGGTCTTGTAGGCCACTCTAAACAATCTGGATATTATCTTTATTGAAATAGGCAGCTGGTGAGGGTTTTCAGCAGGAGGAGTGATATACTTCAACTTGTGGTTGTAAGAGTCACCTAGGTACTTTTTATGCAATGAGCTGAAGCGACGCTCGAGTGGGCATAAGGAAATTGCTTGGGTGGTCATAATACTCCAAGTTACAAATGTTGATGTCTTCTCCCTGGGTGACAGTGGCAGGAAAGGAGTAGTTGAACTTAAGATATAACTGGGAGGTGGCACCATTTTGCAGGTGGTTGAGTTATTTCAAGTGTATGAAAAAGAAAGGAATCAACTTTTACTGGGTCTACTGGATGAATGCTGTTATCATCAGTTGAGACTGGGAAATGCGAAGAGCACATTGGGAGGGTTGCGGGGTGGGATGTGCTGAAGGGAAATCAAAACTTTATCTTTTTGGCCTTGAAAAAACTGAGTTCCCAGTAGGGGATCGAAATGGAGATACTGTGTAGTGTAGGCAGTGAAGATCAAGATCAGGGCTACTGATGGAGTTATGAAATTAATCAATATAGGCAGGATAAAACAATAATAGCATGTATGTAAATGTGAAATGATCAAGGGAAAAGAAATTTTGAGAGTTAATTTTATCCAGTCTTACTTCTACTATTGTCTTTGTGTGTGTGTGTGTACATGTGTGCATGTACGTTTCTGAGAAAAAGATCTAAATCTATCATCTTAACAATAGGAATAATCTTTTGATGGCATACTTTATTAATAACATTGCCACAGAGGAATGTATATAATGAAGATTTTCTTTTTTTAAGTATACTTTTAAAGTATAATAAACCTCCAATTCTTTATTAAAACTGCATAATGATTTCTAAATGGAATAACTTGAAATTAGATCATTAATGATTGAGCATATTTTAATAATGGGATGTGATGTTATTCTTTTTGTTTTTATGGCGTGCTTATTTAAAATGTGAATCTAAATATTTGACATTTTACCTGAACCCTCAAAATAAAATGTGTAGATTGACTATCACTGAAATATCTGCTGCCATAGTTAGATTGTTAAATTTGAAAACATGAATAATAACATCTCTGTAATCATAAATTGCATATAGTAGATGCCATCTTTAACATTTAGTGTTCTCTGTATTTTATTGTATATTATGTAATTAACATGGATATTATATAATTTTAACATTATCTATCTTTATTTTAATAATTTAAACTCAATAATGGTAAGAAATAACTGCTTTATTATTTTTGCCTTCTGCAATTACTTGTTATCACTATTTTAAATTTTCATTAGCCTAAATCTCCTTGGTTTAGAATATCTCAGTAAATGGAAATAAATACTCTGTTATTAATAGTAGTTTGTTTTTCTATTGTTAACATGTTATTTTTGCTATTCTGGTACATTTATACTACAGTAAAGATAGTGAGAAGGAAATTAATTTGGCTATTTAAAAGACAACTAATGTTTTATTAACTCTTTCCTTTCACTGCCTTACTACATTTCCCTACCATATGATTGTTTTATATTGTTTGCTCAAATATTGCAGCACTTTTTTCTTGAAAATTAATTTATTATAATTAAGTTGATTTCATTTCATGAAGACTTTGTCGGCAAGTTTTACATCATTCATTTGGTAAAATTTAAGGTTCTCCCAAAGCAATATAATGTACTTAACACAATTATTTTATAAGCTGCATAGGTGAAATGTTGTCACCTTTCTGTTAAATTCAGAATCACTTCAACGGAATTAGCTGGGAATGTGCTTGTTTAATAAACTGATCCATATCTTCCAAATTTACACTAAAGATAGGTACAAAACCCAAACTGTGATGCATTCCTTTAATCTGGATAGCAGGGCATGAAAATTATTCTATTTCCCAAACTCCTTTATTATTCTTTTCTATTTCTAATCACTTTATTAAGAATAATTTTTCTTTCTAAGAAAATGAGAAGGTTCATAAAAAATAAAAATAAGTAAATGGGTTTTGTAGTTTCTTATATTAACTCTCACCTTCTATTTAGAGCATTTTGAAATCTAAAAATATTTTTTCTCAGACCCCCTTGCAGCTATAGTTTGGGATTCAAACTGGATACATGAGGGCAGGGGTGGCAAACTACAGTTGTGATTCAGATGTGCTCACCTCTTGCCCACTCATTTATATATTGTCTGTGACCAGTTTTCCACCATATCCTCAGACTTGAACAGCTTTGACAAGGACCACAAAACTCAAACTATTTACCATCTTTCATTTATTAAAAAAAAAAAATAAATAAAAAACTTGTTGACACTGTACTGGTGCAGATTTTGGGGAGCATAAATTAGGGAAAGTCTTCTTTCTGGTGTTATGATGGCTGGAAAGCATGTTCAGAAGGATACGAACGCCTGCGGTGGCTCCATGATCCAATATCTACTCACTAGTTTTCATGGCTGCTTAGCTGTCATAAAAGAAACAGAAATAGCATCCATAACTTTGGAGTGCAGATAAAATAGGATAAACTTGAAGTTAATAGTCCAGTGGTGCCTCTTTATTCTTATCCCTCTAATATTTTTAACCATTTTGTAAGCATCTATTTTCCTATTTAAAATCTATTTCTGATTGAAATACCTATAGTGGTTTTTGTTTTCTGCCCTAACACTTTCTGTTACAAGCACCATTTCTCTTCTTATTGTTAGATGGTCAAGACATAAGATGACACAAGTCTAGTTAATTTGAAGTCATACTTACGTATGGACAGAAAGAGGTCACACTGAAAATTTTATGTGTGGTTAAAAGTAGCACTTCACAGTTAATTGCTTGAAACTACAATGTCCAGTTTTTCCTCTTGTTTTATCATCTATCTTTAGAAATGTTTGATTGATAAGTTATTTAATGCTTCCAAAGTGAAATTTCTCAACATACTTAATGGCTACTTATAAAAATGTCTTCAGTCATTTATTTTACTTTCAAATTAACTCACAAATAAAGAGAGGATAAAATTCTATTCTTTCTCAGTACAATTTGGTGTTTCTATGCATATGGATGATAGTCAGCATAACAAATTACCACAAACTCAGTGATTTAAAAAAACAAGCAAACAAAAAAAACTATTATCATACAGTTCTGGGAGTCTGAGGTCTGAAATGGATTTCACTGTGCTAAATCAAGATG
Source organism: Cynocephalus volans (assembly GCF_027409185.1). Classification (NCBI taxonomy): domain Eukaryota; kingdom Metazoa; phylum Chordata; class Mammalia; order Dermoptera; family Cynocephalidae; genus Cynocephalus; species Cynocephalus volans. The sequence goes on from NC_084467.1 coordinate 148,499,314, forward strand.
TCAGTAGGGTTGCATTCCAACTGGGGCGCCTAGGGAAGAATCTGTTCCCTTGCCTTTTCCAGCTTCTAGAAGATACTTCCACTTGTTGGCTTGTGGCCTCATCCCCCATCTTCATTCCAACCGTGGAACATTGTCCAATGTCTCTCATTGTCTGACCTCTTCTTCTATCGGCACATCTCTTTCTCTGATTCTCCTGCCTCCCTCTTTTCCTTATAAGGACCTTTTTAATTTCATTGGGTCCACTTGGATAATCAGTAGACTCTTGCCATCTTTAAATCCTTAGTTTCGTCATATCTGCAAAATACCTTTTGATATCTAAGGTAACATATTTACAGGTTCTAGGAATTAAGATTTGAAAAGTAAAGTAACTCGTCCCCTAATTACAAACCAAATATATTTCAGAATAAGAATTCTGATATAGGTTTCTTTGACAGTGGAGTACACTATTTTTTGGGAGTGAGCGTTATTCTGCCTACTGCACTATATTTGAAAGCATAGGTGCATGCTTTTATAATAGGCAACATGTTTTAGATAAAAAATAGTGTACTCTGAAGTCAAAGAAACCTATATCATAAGCCTTATTCTGAAATATGTTTGCTTTGTAATTTGGGAATAAGATAATTTTTAAATCTCTCTATTTATCTATATCTATATATTTATGTCTGTGTGAGTATATATATATATATATATGTATATATATATGTTAGTATAATGATAAATTTAGTTCTAGCCATAGAGATTAGTAATGGCAATAATAATGATAGTGATAGTTGTTATAATAATTAGAAAATTATAATAATTTGCACCAGGTTATACAAAAACATATATATTCAATGTCTATAAAATACATGTACACAAACACACATATAGATTTAACAATTCACACTTCCTTTATTCATATATGTGATTTTAAAATAAAATCTAGCACAGCGTGCTTATTAAACATGATTATAAGTACCACTGTCGTCATTATTCCCTCTGCTTATATGTAATAGTTTATTAATATATGTACACGTTAGATTTTATACTTTAATTTAGACTTTATTTTAGTCTTTTACATGATTACTGTGTACGTAGTATGTATGTGGTGTGAACAAAGCCTGTTGATATTAAGAGAAAATACTTTTCTTACTAAAAAGCCATGCATACTGAAACTTCCTAGAGTGGCCACAAATCTCATGAAAGGAATCAACACATATTATGTGTGTTTGTGTGTGTGTGTGTGTGTGTGTGTGTGTGTGTGTTCATTCTGTTGAAGAAAATTAAAATACTATTATCTAATAACCCATAGAAATTCTCCACAAATGTAGAAAAGAGAGAAACCAATTTTGTTATTGAATAAGACCTAAACCAGGCTGTTAAGCACATCACAGGCAATCTGCTAATGTGATTGCAAAAACAGAATTAAATCTCACTTCTTTATATAGCCAGCAGAAACCATCCATTACAGGCATGTCCTCAGGATAAATGATACCTATCATGTGAGAGGACTTGACAGCACCATGTGTTTTCCATTGCTCATCTGAATTTTACCTGGTAGTTGGGATGGCCATCTGTGCTAGTTAATTGCCTTTTTCCAGAGGAAAATAAAACTTTTCCTATCTTTATGACCAGCGGATAGTTACAATGTAGGGGGGATATTTTTCTTGATGTTTGCATGTTATTTAGCTGAGTTTTTAAAAAATATCAAAGAAACAGAGAAAAGATATATGATTACAAGTTTTCTTAAGGAAATGCTACATGAAAATAAAGGGGGGAAAGGTCTCTTTCCCTTTGGGAACCAGGGAAAATTCATTAAAAAAAATTTACTCTTACAAATTCAATACTAATATAATTGAATTAATTCTCCTTAAAATACCTTGCTAGCCTAGCATGTATTAGAAGTTAGACTCTGCAATACACTTAGCCCATAGTAGACATAATCACTGTTCACACCAACGTTTACCAACATTTCTCCTCCAGACACATAAGAGGATGACATCTTTCCTCCCTCTTTAAATTAGGCACAGTCATATCACTTGCTTTAGCCAATAAACTATGAGCAGAAACTTAAACGGGCTCGTTCTAGATTTATAGAGTTCTTCCCCTGGTTTAGCAACAGCTGAAGTGCAGATGGGGGCTTCTCTGAGTTTCCATCCCCAGTTGAAGACTGCAAGAGTCATAGCCCCCAGCTGACTCAACATGGTCATGGAGTATGAGAAGAAAACGACCATTTGTTGTTTTCAGCCATTGAGATATTGAGGTAATTTGTTGGTGTAATCTACCTCATTCTAATTGTTACAGGATCACTCAAGTTTATTTGCATGTGAAATCACTTATCAGAACACTGAAGGGCCTTCTGCCAGTATCTTTGACTGCATATCAATTTCCATTATTCTAATTAGCAGTAGTACCATCACAGGTAGTAATGTGGCAAAATTAAGCTTTATATTTCACAGGCTACATCTGTTCACATGTGTGTGTAACTTTTACCTATATTCTTTCTTAAACTCACAGTGCTGAGATAGCTCCTTCAAGCTTTAAAGAAAAGAGTGTATATAAATATGTATTATATATATTATTCTGTGTATATTATATATTATATAGCATGTATACACACACATGTGTATAAAGGAGATATTTACAATATTGAGGAAAGAGACAAAAGACTGTTAGAATGGTTTTGCTCTTTAATAATAAGAAACCCACCAGCTGTCTCTGATCACCAGAAATCTACTCACCTCATTAACGCTTTTAAAATGTATGTGTAGTGCTCCACAGGAAGTTCACTATGGGCTGTCCTTTGTTGGGCATGTTTTGACATTAAGGATTCTGCTATGAGACTGGGCTTGGTGGCAATAGGATTCTGAAATAACAGGTGGACGTATGAGTGCACTTCAAAAGGTATATGGAAAGATTAGTGTTATCTTTTAATTCTATTTCTCTACAAAATGTTGGAAGTACCCTCATATTTGCATAATGAGCCACAAAGCCAGAATGGGAATTAGGTGTTGCTATAACCTATATATTGACCTATATTACCACAACAATCAAGAGTGGCTGACCAGACAATCAACAATCGCTTAGAAAATCACGATCCTTTGGCCAATTTTCATAACTAACCCTGTTCTCCAACCCAGATCTCATGCGTTGAAATGGTGGCCATGTCTTTATGATTAAAGACTCTGAAATGTTACCATATGCAGTAGATATCCTTTGACTCCATCTTCAGAAAGATATGTGAACATTTTCCTGAGAATTAGATAAAAGATTGTTTCAAAAGATGCAGTACAACAATCAAAGGGGACAATAATTATTTCTCCCCTCTCAGTTTGGAAATATGCTGTTATCCTGGCAGAAATTAATCTCATAAAACTATATAAAAGTGTGCATAAAAGTACATATGTAAGAATAGTCATCTCAATGTTGTTCCTGATAGACAGGAACTTGTGAGCAATCAAAAGTCCATCAATTGCACAATTTTTAAATAAATTATGATGTTTTATTCAATAAAACATTAGGTAGCTAATACAAATAACAGGAACCATATACATATATAACAAATATATTAATAACATTATTTTTGAGAAATAAAATAAAAACACATAAAGATGTATAAGCATAAGAAAACTGGCAAGAGATACTTTACACTTGTTTTATAACTCAAAGTACTGCCGGGATTCTTTGATTATTATTATTTCTTTTACAGCTTATCCATAGTGTCTTAATTAAAAAGAAAGATTAAAAATAAAGGGGTAAGTTTAGAAAGATCAAAGCTACAGAAATTAAATTTCAGGGTGCCAGCAATTTTTATCCTTCAAAGACATAGGCATGCACAACAATGCTAGTTATAGGGAAAATTTAAAAGAGATAATAAAGACCATAAAAATAGTCATTCCTATACCGACTTCTCAAAGATCATCAAATTATTCAAAATTTCTTTTAAAAAATCTCCCAATCTCTAAACAGTCCATAAAACATTAGAACTAAAAACAAATCTGCAAAATCATAATATACAAGTCAACATGTAAAAATAAGTTGTGTTTTTATCTACTAACATGAAAAATAAAAAAATCAAATGAAGCAAAAAATTCCATTAATAACATCAAAAAGAATACTTATATGAGGAGGCAAAAGTCTTGTACACTGAAAACTATAAAATGTTACTGTAAGAAATTTAAAGACAAATAAATGGGAAGATACCTTGTTCTCAAGGTTTAGAAAATTTAAGAATGTAAGATGTCAATGCTACCCATAGGCTGTCTACCGACTTGATGTAGTTGCTCTCAAAATCCTAATGGCACTTTTTGCAGAAGCAGAAAAATATATCCTAAAATTCATAAAATGTTTTAAGGGACTCCCAATGGCCAAAAACATCTTGAAAAAGAACAAAGTTGGAGTCTGCACACTTCCCAATTTCAAAACTTAATGCAAAGTTACAATAATCAAAACAGTGTAATACTGGCATTAAGACAGACATATAAACAAATAGAATAGAATAGAGAGATCAGAAATAAGCCTTCATATATATGATCAAACGATTTCTGACAAGGGCTCCAAGACCATTTAACAAGGAAAAGGCAGTTTTTCAACAAATAGTCTTGGGAAACTGGATATCCACATCTCAAAAATGAGCTGAAAACATGACCTTACAACATCTACAAAAATTAAAAGAAAATGGACCAAAGACCTAAATGTAAAGTCTAAAATCGTAAAACCCTTAGAAGTAAATATAAGGGGAAAACTTCTCTACAGTGGATTTGACAATGATTTCTTACACGATGACAACAAAAACAGGCAACAAAAGTAAATATAGGTAAATTGACTACATCAAAATTAAAAATTTCTGACCATCAAAGGAAGCAATAAAGTAAAAATGCAACCTATGGAATAGGAGAAATATTTGAAAATAATATATATGATAGGTTGTGTTGCTATAACAGAATACCTGAGACTGTGTAATTTATAAAGAAAAATGTTTTATTTGGCTCAGGATTCTGGAACAGCTGCATCTGGTGCAGTCCTCAGGCTGCTTCTACTCACGGTGGAAAGTGGCAGGGCAGCTACCAAGTGCAAGGAGATCACATGGTGAGAGGAAGCAAGAGAGAAAGAGAGGGGAGGTGCCTGGGTCCATTAAATGACCAGCTCTTGGGGAAAGTAATGGAGTGAGAACTCACTCACTACCCCACCAACACCCTCCTCCCAGAGAAGACATTAATCTACTCATGAGGATCTGCTCCCATTACTCAAATACCTCCCAACACTGCCACATTGAGGATCAGATTTCAACATGAGCTTTCAGGGGGACAACATATCCCAACTATATCAAGTGTTAATATCCACAATATATAAAGCACTGTGATATGGGTTGTGTCTCCCAAGTTTTATGTATTAGCAGCTTATTCTCCATTATGACTATTAAGAGAGTGGGAAATCCTATTATGGTAATTGCAAGGTGGGGCCTTGAAAAACTGATTAGATTTTAGGACCATACCTATTGAACAGATTAAAAATGATGGTCATGGGTGTGGTTCTTGAGGCTTTAGAAGAAGGGTGCATGAGGAACTATCACTCTCTCTGCTTTGCCATTTTTTTGCCATGTGAGACCCTTGGGTCACTGTTGCCACCACCAAGGCCCTCACCAAATGTGTTCCCTGGACTTTGGACTTCCCAGCCTCCAAAACTGAAAGCAATCAATTTCATTTTCTTACAAATCACCCAGTTCCATGTATTTTGTTATAAGCAATGAAAACAGACTAATACACATTTCTGTAACTCAATAATGGAAAAACTAATAGCCAAACTCAAAAATGGGTAATGAATTTGAATGAACATATTTCCAAAGGAGATATTCAAATGGCCAACAAGCACATGGAAAGATGCTCAATATCACTATTCATCAGGAAAATGGAAATTAAAACCATAATAAGATACTACCCCACATCCATTAAGATGGTGACTACCAAAAACCAGAGACTAACACTTGTTGATGAGGATGTGGAGAAATCGGGACCTTTGAGCACTGTAGGTAGGAATGTAAAATGGTGCAGCCCTCACGGAAAACAGTACGAAGTTTCCTCAAAAACTAAATATAGAATTTAAATATAGAATTACCATATTATCCAACAATTCCACTTCTGGGTATATATTCATATGAATCAAAAGCAGAGACTCAAAGAGGTATTTGCAACCCACATTCATAGGAATAGTATTCACAATAGCCAAAAAAATGGAAGTAATCAAGTGTCCATCCATAGATAAATGGATAAATAAAATGTAGTATATGAATACAAAGGAATATTCAGCCTTAAAAAGGAAGAAAGTTCTGAAGCATGCTGTAATATGGAAGACATTATGCTAAAGGAAATAATCCAGTCACAAAGGACTCATATTATATGATTCCATTACATGTGGTACCTCGAGTAGTCAAATTCATTAAGACAAAAGGTAGAAGAGTTGTTATCAGGGGCTGAAGTAGGAGGGGAATGGGTAGTTGTATAACGAATTCTGGAAACAGTTGCAAAACAATATGAATGTACTTAATACTACTGAACTTAAAACACTTAAAAATGGTTAAGATGGTAAATTTTATCCTATGTGTATTTTAACACAAGTAATAATAATTTAAAAATAATTTTAAAATTCTTCCTAATATTCTCATGAAAATTTCCTTCGAAACTTGTATGACCTGGATAAAGTTCCTCCTTTAAGTCTGATCTATTGTAGGACAGTAAGTTTGAAATTATTAAGGTGTGTAGCAATATTTTGACTAGAAGTATATTTTATATTATTTTATCATTTTTGGTCTATTTAATTAACATACTTTCTATAAATCTTCCCCCATGATTATTTTGTAATTTGCATTATAAGCAGAAAATTTTCTAGTTCATTATTTATGGTTTAAATAAAACATTATAAAACTGGATGAATACTACAAAAATTTGTTTTTCAGTTAAAGCATTGTTTTCTACAAAAGTATATTTCTTGTAAAAATGTATTGAATTCTTTTACTTCTCCCATAACTGCATATTCTAGTTCTTTCACCCAAGCAAGAAGTGCTGCTTTTGTTCAGTCTCAGGCTCCAAACTATCAGTTCATCCTCTAAGAATTTATAAAAGAGGATAATGTCAGTGCATGCTAGAAAATGCATCTAGCACTTAGATTGAAGTGATAAGTAATATACTGCAAGAATGAATCTTCAATACTGGTAGTACAGAAGATTCTGCAAAGCATAGCTAGATTCACCGATCCTGAAATATGTTTAGCTAAGATGTGTGTAGTGTAGCTGACGGTACCTTTATTAAGCGTGTCCACAGCAAAAAAAAAAAAAAAAAAATGTAATGACACTTGTGCTATCTTACTGTTTCATTTTTCTGGACATATTGCCTCATCTGTGTCAGTGTGCAAGTGAACAGTCTGTTAGATCACTTAATGAAACTACACCTCCTAGTCCAATAAAATTCCACATCGTTATCTTTTTCACTACGAAAATAAAATATTATTAAACGTGGCCCAGAAATGTTGCCTTCTATTCTTTCCTCGAAGACTCATGTTTTGTATAGGGGAAATAAAAGAGTCTGTAAAATGTCTTCCTCTTCCTCTAATTTCTTACGAATTAAGTATTTAAAGGATAAATTATAAATTGAGGTAATCTATTAAATCATTTCTTTAAGTGAAGAGGTATAAAGCCAGGTGGAAGTTTGTTCTGTGTTCTCTGTTCCTTCTTTTTCTTTTATTTTTTTGCATAGTTCCTTTTCCTTCATTGGCTAACTTTAGTTATGGTTAATTACCATCCAAAGACATGCTCATGTATCCTCCTTTCATTTTTAGGGTATAAGTACACCCTGGAATTCCTGTTTTCCCCATCTGAAATGTTCAGTGTACTAATATTTGAGTATTGTCTTTTTCTACTCATGCCTAGAAACAGAGCAGGCACATATGCTTTCTAAGCTTTATCTTATGGTGCCTTGATTTTCAGGTACACATCAATTAGCAAATTATCTAATGCTAATGGGCTGGAGATGTACACAATAACTCTAAGAGTCTATGTGGAGATTAAATATTTACTATAAATGTTTCTTAATAGAAAGAAAAAACCCTATTCCAGACCCTATCACCTCCTGAACAACCTCACCATGGCTTATTATGTTATGCAGGCTTTTGTGGTAATGGAAGAGCCATAAACTACTGTAAAAAAATAGGCAGAAAAAAGCCATCTTTAAATTTTGTCAAAATTTGCTCTAAACCTGGCTTGAAATTTTGCATTGCACGATATCAATAAATCTGTGGCTGCAAGATACAATTCTTTATTTGTTTGTCTTTTTGTTTAAGTTCCTACAGTGCAGACTGACTTTTGTTCTTATTTCAGTAACCTTAGATTCCATAGCAGTTACACCTATAATGGGAAAAAAGGGGAAAGATGAAGGGAAGAGATCCTGAAAATAGTAACTTTATTTACCTCTAAGATTAACTTGGTTGTTCTCTAACTCCAGACCCGGCTCTGTCACTATAGACAAAGAAAATTCTGTAATTTGATTTTCACAGAACATTGGAAAGAAAGACACGTATGCAAGTGATAGTATGTAATTCCTACTGTTACACAAATATCAGTTCCTCACATTTTCTTTCACCCCTCATGCAGGTATAATATTTAATTTTATCTGTATCAAAGGAGATATACTTTCTCAATCTTCCACAATAACTGCTAAGTCATTCCTTTTTTTTTTCTTTACATTTAATTACTGCCTCTTTGATTCAAAATTTGCCTCAAGTTACAGTGTACTGAGTCACTTTGAAATGACTCAAAGATCTTTCTGAAAAAGTACTGATGCTGCCAGACTGTCTGTGCTCAAGGTTACTGGATTTCCATTTGAAAGGCTCCAGTGGTCACTAAAAATTGCCTTATGACAGGAACCATATGTGTTGGCTGTCCAGAAGCAAAGATGGAAAGTGCCTGGCTGTTTCTGTAATCTTTTGACTCTTGATGATACTCTTAACCTCACATCCTTACAACCTTGGACTACAAGTCCATTGGGGACTGAGTGCCTGGCATTCTGACATGCTGAATTATACATTTCAGGTTACAAATTTCTCAATGAGTTACTTCAAGAAGTTACATTTAAAAAAAAAATGTTTGTATCCACATGAGACTAATGGGTTAACTTTGAAAGTTTTATAAAAATAAATGTTTTAATTAAGAAATTTAAAGAAATATGTTGTCAAGAAAACAAGCAAAAATAAACAAGTAAACAAAAACAACTTAAAAAATCCAAAGCTTATAAAGTACCATCAATTTAAGGTCACAATATTTTGGGGATTCATAAAGGATTTGGTTTGCCTTCCAGAGAAAAGATGATCTGCTGTTCCCCTATTTATTTAAACCTCCATGTTCCCTGTATGTGTGTACATACATGATGTGCCTGTTTATTTTAAATATAATATAAAATGAATAGTTTTTACTTTGTTTTTTTTTTTTTTTTTTACTTTGAAACATAAGCATAAAGATTAATCCCTATGGAAAGGATGGGTTAAACTAAACTGTGCAACTCTTTGTTTTAATTTCAAGAATTATATTAAAAATATTAATCTTGTCAAAGTATTTATTCCCTCAAACATTTACTTTTTCTCCTCTGAGTAACACCTATGTTAGATGCTTTCACATATATTTTTGCCTTTATACTCCTTAACATCCCTTGAAATATTAACCAACACAGTAGAAATGCAAAAACAGGGTTAGGAAACTGAAGTAACTTGCCCAGGGCTATATCAGTAATAAATGGCAGTGTTTTCTAATTCCAACCTTCATGATCATTCTAATTCACATTATTCCATGAATTTACTTGGCGTATGTTTTTTTAATCTATGGATATAATTAAAGGTTAAAATCTCTTGACTACTAAGCCAAGGACAAGAAAATGCTTATATAAAAATCAATGGGTAGGTCTGAGAGGGGGAATTAACTCAATATTTCTTTTTGTTAATTAAAGTAAAACAGAGGACAATAAAATTGAGCACTCAATGGTGCTAACTCTTTCTTACCTTTAATCTTTGGGAGCTGATGGGACACATGACTTTTTGGCTGAGGTAATTATAACTGATTGACATGCTTTATCCTTGACTGTTGAACAACGTACGGACAAAGTCAATCATTGATTAGCTGTCACCTCATCTCCTTGTCCTATGAAAGATGGAATCATGTTAGCATTACAAATGAGTTAATGCTAGCCAAAGTAATCACATAATAAAAGGGATTTTTAACAAATATACTAAATGAAAAAGCATTAATAATTAAGTAAATCAGTCCATTAATAACAAGGAGAAAAATTGTAATTAAATTATTACGTTTAAACAAGCAACCTCAAGAGGACAAATAATGAATATGGGCTCATAGAAATTCAAGGATGACTGAGTAAATTAAATCATATCCTTATTAAATCATAGAACAAATGTCTGTGAATGGAAAGTAAAGACTTTCCCATTGATTTAATATGCTATTAAAGGTTAATTGCATATTTGCAAATGGAAAATACATTTTACGTATTGTTAGAATAATTTGCTTCTTAGAAAAGAAATGTAAGCAATAATTATATAGTACATAAATGATCATGCATTTTGCATATGTCAGTGACTACAAATTTGTTCTTGATTCACAGCCATTGTCCTTGTCAATATACTATAGTGACGTTATTTCATTAATTAATATATAACAATGAAAAAAAATTACTTTAAAAAATGCCATTGACTATTTAAAATCTTTTCCTTTCTGGGTTATATTTCATTTGGTTTTGGACATTTTCAAAATATTTTCTAAAAAAAAAAAGATAAAAACATGGTGCTTGCCAGAATTCTTGTATGTGAAACTGATAGTATACCATTAATCATGGTTTAGGTCACATTTATTACAATAGCTTGTTTACAAGATTCTTCTCTCACTTCTTCATGAGGTCTTATTTAAGAATGAACACCCATTCCTGATTTGTCCATTCCATTATATTTTAACTAAATTTGCCAAAATATGAAGGGAATGAGAAATCACGTACAGATAATTTATTAGGGAAATATTCCATAAGGAGACTAGTAAAGAACAAGGATCCAGAGTCCCATATGATGTCCTGGAGTGATGAGGATGCAGCTCTGGAGCATGAACTACATCTCAAACTTAGGCCTGTTTTGAGACAAGACAGCTGGGCTTTCATAGCCGATCAGTAATTGGGTATGAGCTGATACAGTGAAATTTTAACTCCCAGGCAATTTCATTTCTCTGTGCATATAAGGCAGTCTTCAAGAGAATATTGTGGCTATGAGTTGGATGATAACCACAGCAAAAATGGATCCGCACACGGAAACTGTGGGAATGCTCTGAGGGGATCTGGGTGGAGTGTCAATACTATCCTCCAAATGTGATATCTCCCAAGTTTCAGAATAACGCATAATTTTTTGCCATATGTCCTAAAACCAAAGGCAGCTTTATCAATAATGATGAAAATATGATCAGCTTTCTGGAACTCAGTCTCTGATGTAATCGAATAGAAAGCACCTAGATAAACCTTGTAATTTTTATTCTGTTATGTTGAGACTATTATTTCAGGTTCAATTAAAGATGCTAAACAAAATAATTAGGCAATGATAGATAGATAAATAGATGGATGGTACATTTTTGTACATAGGTAAATGTGTATTTATTATAAGGATTGGATCTTACGCTATTGTGGGAGTTGTTAAACTGTTAAGCTGCTACTTTTGCATTTGGTGTTAGGCCTGAGTCAGCAGGGCAGATACTAGGGAACAAAAGATTGGGAGATGGGGAAGCAAAATTGGAACAAGGAGTGAGCTGGGACCCATCTGGCCACTCACTGCCTCCAAGACTCTGACTTCAATGATGTATGCTACCTACAGGAGAGCCTGGCACCATTTGTCATGAACCTAAACATGCATCTGTCCCAGGAATGGCAGAAGATAATGGAAAATTTCCAGGGGGAGCTAAAGGAGCTGTGAGTCCGGCTGCTGCCCACGACAGTAAGATAACCCAGAAAATAAGGAAGGACAAATGTGAACTGCACTGAACTTTTTGGTGTAAAAGAATATTTTTGATGTTTCAGTGTCACATTGGAAAGCTTACACAAATCATCTGGCCACTGCTCACACTGGTTTTGAATTCTAGGAAATGTAGTTCCAGCACAGGAAAATTATCACAATACAAATCCACAACTACCATTCTAAATTATACCAATCTGAGTTTTAGAAAGAGAATAATTTTCCAGTTAATATTTTATATTTTGAATGTAGTTTCTCAAATTCTACCATTAAAGAGAAAAACCTTAATACAACTTAAGGTTGAAATCATTAAAGAAAAATGAATGCACATTAACTAGCATAGGAAAAGAAGTAGGGGGAGCCGGATCCTGGGAGCGGCGGGTGAGGTGTCACATCTGAGAAACTATTGCCAGATTCAAGGTCACGAAAATTTACACATTGAACGGAATCATTCCCAAATGCCTGGAAGTTCTTCATTGGATTACTGTGTTTTAAACAGAGTTTTGTGACCAGCCTTTCATCTTCAGCCGGAAAGAAAGATGTGGAAAGCTTCGGCAGGCCACGCCGTGTCCATCACCCCGGATGATGGGGGAGCTGACGACTGGGAAACTGACCCCGATTTTGTGAATGATGTCAGTGAAAAAGAACAAAGATGGGGCGCCAAAACTGTGCAGGGGTCCGGGCACCAGGAGCACATCAACATACACAAGCTGAGAGAGAATGTTTTTCAAGAACACCAGACCCTTAAGGAGAAGGAGCTGGAAACAGGACCAAAAGCCTCCCACGGCTATGGAGGGAAATTTGGCGTGGAACAAGACAGAATGGATAAATCAGCTGTCGGCCATGAATATCAGTCAAAACTTTCCAAGCACTGCTCGCAGGTTGACTCAGTCCGGGGTTTTGGAGGCAAGTTTGGGGTCCAGATGGACAGAGTTGATCAGTCTGCTGTGGGCTTTGAGTACCAAGGCAAGACCGAGAAGCACGCCTCCCAGAAAGACTACTCGAGTGGTTTCGGCGGCAAGTACGGTGTGCAGGCTGACCGCGTGGACAAGAGCGCCGTGGGCTTCGACTACCAGGGCAAGACGGAGAAGCACGAGTCACAGAGAGATTACTCCAGAGGCTTTGGTGGCAAGTATGGCATTGACAAAGACAAGGTGGACAAGAGCGCTGTGGGCTTCGACTACCAGGGCAAGACGGAGAAGCACGAGTCACAGAGAGACTATGTGAAAGGGTTTGGAGGAAAATTTGGTGTGCAGACAGACAGACAAGACAAATGTGCCCTTGGCTGGGATCACCAGGAGAAATTGCAGCTGCATGAATCCCAAAAAGACTATTCCAAAGGATTTGGTGGGAAATATGGCGTGCAGAAGGATCGGATGGATAAGAACGCTTCAACCTTTGAAGACGTTGCAAAGGTGTCCTCTGCTTACCAGAAGACGATCCCTGTCGAAGCCGTCACCAGCAAAACCAGTAACATCAGAGCCAACTTTGAAAACCTTGCCAAGGAGAAGGAGCAGGAGGACAGGCGGAAGGCGGAGGCGGAGCGAGCACCGAGGATGGCCAAGGAGAGGCAGGAGCAGGAGGAGGCCCGGAGGGAGCTGCAGGAGCAAGCCAGAGCCAAAAAGCAGACGCCCCCTGCGTCCCCAGCTCCGCAGCCAGCTGAGGAGGGGCCGCCCACCAGCCCCGTCTATGAGGACGCGGCTTCATTCAAGGCAGAGCCAAGCTACAGTAGCCCCGAGGGCGGGAGTGAGCCGGAGCCTGTGTACAGCAAGGAGGGCGCCGACTACCAGCAGGCCAGCAGCCTGCAGGGCCCGGCCTACGCCCCGGAGGCTGTCTATGAAACCACAGAGGCCCCCGGCCACTACCAAGCAGAGGAAAACGCCTATGACGAATATGAAAATGACTTGGGGATTACGGCCATTGCCCTCTATGACTATCAGGCTGCGGGAGATGACGAAATCTCTTTTGACCCTGACGACATCATCACCAACATCGAGATGATCGATGACGGCTGGTGGCGTGGGGTGTGCAAGGGCCGCTACGGGCTCTTCCCTGCCAACTACGTGGAACTGCGGCAGTAGGTGCCCACCATGCTGCAGGTCATGCCTCCGCCTGTCCTCCTTTCATCTTTGAGGGTGGGGTGGGGAATATACATACTGCTTTTATATTTCATACTTTTGCTGATGCTTTCGACAATGTTTACGCCACAGAATTTGCTAATATATTGTATGATGTTCCTGGGAGGACTTTGGTAATTGTTTTTATGCATTTAAGGTGTTTTCCTTCTTTGCCAAATAGACTGTCAAGTGTAGCCACTTCAAGGACCTTTAGTTCTCTTGAGGTCAGTAGTGTGTGTTGTCCCTGTGCCCATCTCGAGCAGGCAGGGTCCTGAAGGACAAACCCAAGGTCTTTCATGCTGATATCTGGCTCGATGGCGGGTCCTGGGTGAGGGTGTCTCTGGGAGTCTCAGTGTTTGGAAGAAGAGGGAAAGTCCTGATGGAAAGTCACAATGGAGGCAAACGGCTAGAAAGCACAGCAGCTTCAGCATTGGGTGGAGAACCCCACACCTGTCATCTGTGACATCCCCAGGTGCTCAGAGACTTGAAGCAAAGAGCCGGTCTTTCTCCTGGGCCGCCTTCTTGGCTCGTCCTGTCTCTACACCTTCCCTGATGCCTTGTCTCAGGAGGGTGGCTGAGCCTCTACTCCTGCCCCCGCCATGGAGTCTCTGAGTCCTTCGAATGGTCCCTTCTCTCGCTTGCCTCCAGATCTGGACCCACAGTGCAAGGCTCTGGGGCTTACCGGGAAGGTGGCGGCTAGTGCTGGGCTCAGCCTATTGGCACTAGGCCTGCGTCTTGACCACCGCTCAGTCTCCTGGACGTGGTGTAGCTGGGGATGTGGTGTGTATGTCTGTTGTGACAAAATGGTCCCCCAGCCGTGGGAAGGCAGGGACTATTGTGAACTGCCAGAAACATTCTTCCCATCCAGGGAGTCGTGCTGTTTTTGCCAAAATATGATGTTCAATTACAGTAAAATTTGATCGCTTGACTTGGCTAAAAATGAGTGTTCCTGCCCCAGATGCCCTGGGGCAGCCCTTGGACACTGCTGGCCCCTCACTGCATGGAAAAACCCACCTCCCCCGAGAAACCAGGAGGCTGGACCAGTCTAATCACGCACACAGTCGGGTGGACAGTGTCTCTTTCCAAAAGCTCACGTGGACATGTCTCAGGTGTTTGGGGCATTGGATGATTGTAAGGCACGTGCTTTCTTTCCTGAAGTGCATTTCTGCATAATCCTTCTTTACCACAACTAGGTTGGGTTTTATATGCAACTTGCTGTATCTGAATTTCTGTAGCACACCTCATAGATATGGTTTTTCAAAATTAAATACTCAGAATAAACTTTTTTTGATCCAAAAAAAAAAAAAAAAAAAAAAAGGAAAAGAAGTAGGGACGTTGAAAGTGAAGATCAGGTATGCTCCAGAGGTATGACATATTATAATGCAATACTTGAAAGTCATATTTTCAAAGTCATTATCTTCCTTTACCTTTGAGCAATTAATTCACTTGCCATTTCTCTACTCTTACTTATATATTTTTTCCATTTTTCTTTTGTTGTTGTCTTGAGTGTATCTATGCTTGCAGAATTAATGAGAAAAAAGAAACTTTAAAAAGCAGAAACATTAGTGCTTTTGCCATCAGAAATAGGTTAATTCAAGTTTCCATTATCAATTAATAAAGCTTTCTTCAATGGTGTATAGTGCTGACATAAGGCAGTTTTTACCAGAAAACTGAAGTATTTCCCCTCCTTGGTAGAAAAAACAAACAAACAAACAAACAAACAAAAAACTCTTGGAAGTGCAAAGCTTCTGATGATTTGCCATCATTTATAATAGCTAATTTAGCAACATTTTCATAAGACTTGAACATTCATGTGTGTGTGTGCATTGAACATTTGTGCCTCATGAGAGTGCCTCTTGGCTGCTACAGTGTTTTCAGATGAAAAATGGGAGTGGGAACTATTTATATGATTTACTTTAGAAAATTAAAATTGAAATAACAGATTAAGGGAAATACTTGTAAGTTTAGATATTTCACATGATACATTATAATAACACGTACATTACTGTTGAACTTTCATGAAGTACATTTAAGACAGTGAACAAAATTAAAAATTAGATAAAAATACACTTAATTTCCTATTGCACTTATATAAATAAAGAACATTCAAATTAATTTTGATGAATATTGCATTTTTTTAAGGAAAATGAGAGCATTTTTAAAGAAAATCTTAGATTCCTGGCATCATATAGATAATTCACAACTTCTTTTTCATGGAATATATCAAAGCTATTGTTACTGATTTTTGATAGTTATGAAAGAAGATATCTCTAAGGCCTAAGGATTTCTTTCTAATTAGTACACTGGTTCCCATAAGAATGGTTTCATGCTTTTGCCAGTAATTAAGCAGACATAAATTTCAAGATGTATTGAAAGGAGCTCCTAGTGGATAATTAAGATTTATTTTTTTTGAATTCTGGAAACACACAAAGCTCAAGCTATACATCTATTTTATATAATTAATGCAAGAATAAAATGTTAAAAAATTCTGATACAATGTATAAAATGCTATCTAATTATCTATTAGACCTTGTGATTTTCTACATATAGCTATTTAACAGTAAACAAGTTGTATAACTCAGACATGTTAGATAGTTAAGTTGTACCCAGAAAACGGTAAAATTTATTCACCATTTTATATATATATATATATATATACACACACACACATATATATGGACATTATAGATATATATGAACATTTTCAAAGGCTTTCTCCCGCGTATTTAAAGAAGCAAGAGAGAACTGGCTTTTCATCGTGAGTTAATAGACATAGGGAAGTAATATTTTAATTTTTCTTTAGTTTATTTATTATTATTATTATCATTTTTTACATTCTAAGATGTTGCAGTGTAGTTGGGGGAGGGGGGAGGGAAGGGAAAAGGAGGATAGGGTGGGATGAAGAGGAAGGGAGGGGCATGGTCAAGGCCCATGGCACCACCCTCATTCTGACAGGGTACCCCAGGGGGCTCCCAGTGGTGGCTCGGTCTTGGTTTGGCTGGATGTGGACTTTGGTGGGGGCATGACTGAGGCCCTTGGCCCCCCACTACCCTGGCTCAGGAGACCGGGTAGCTTCCAGTGGTGGCCTGGTAGTTGTTGCTGGACTAGATCCAGTTCTTAGCGAGGTGGCTGAGGCCCTTGGCTCCCCACCACCCTGGCTCCCCACCACCCTGGCTCAGGGGCCTAGGGTGATTCCAGTCATGGCTCAGTCGTTGTTGCTGGGCTTGATGCAGACATCAGGGAGGTGTGGTTGAGGGCTTTGGAATCCCTCCTGCCCTAGCTAGGGAGCCTAGGACACTTCTAGCAGTGGCCTGGTGGTTGTCGCTGGGCTGGAATGTGAACATTGGGTGTGTGTGGCTGAGGCCCTCAGCCCCGCACCGCCAGAGCTTGGGGGCCTGAGGCGATTCTGGCGGTGGTTCAGTGGTTGTCTCTGGGCTCAGTGCAGACATGAGGGGGCATGGCTGAGGTCCTTGGCGCCCCATGGCCCCAGCTTGGGAGCCTGTGGGGCTTCTGTTCCTTCTAGGTTTTATAGGTGTTCATTGGTGGTGTTAGACCTTTATTGGTTAATATCAGAACTTTGTCTCTGATCTGTGGGGTTTTTTGTTTTTTTGTTCAGTTCTGTGTTGGATTAATTGCTATTCCCACCACTTAAACTCTGCACTGGAACTAATTCATGTTCCTTTGCTTACTTCTAAAACAGGGGAACCAGCACTTGAGCCCTGTGGTTGAGCTAAATTTCTGCTTTGCTCCTGATTCTCTGGGGGAAGGCTTTTCCTTCAGCCCCTGTTTTAACTGCTGACCTTGTAAGTGCTTCTGGGTCTTGCAAGGTCTGATACATCTGGGTTGTGCAGAAACTCGGGTCTGGGCCTGAGTCCTTTCAGCAAACTGTACCCCTGCAGTTCTACATTCATGACCAGTCTCTACTGAGTGGGCCTGTGCTGATTAGAGGGCAGATCAGCTGTCCTTGCTGTGCCCCAGTGTTCCCCCAGTGGGCCCATTTCTCCCACTGCTGGCACTCCAAACACTTCCGATGGGACAGGCCACGTGCTGATCCCTTGCAATGACTCACTGGCCTCTGAGTGGCTTCTTTTTTCTGTTGTCTGTGGCCCCTCATTCCTATGTGGGTCCGTGGGAACCCTGGTTGTGGTCTTGCTGATCTGGGGGCCACCAAGTCCCTCTTCTCCCCTGCAGGCTCCAAGCAACTTCATAAAAAGGGCACAGCAGCAGGTTTTGCCAGCTCCTGTTCCATGTGCTCACCAGGGCCAGCCTTGAAGTGGTCGATGCCCAAAATTGTTGGAGCGGTCCTTTCTTTTTCTCATCGTGACTTCTCCTGCCTTCATGAACTCTGTACATTTCTCTTCCTCTTCCCCTGATCTCTAGTGTCCCCAGCTTGGCAGTTTGTTGCTTTTTAATAGTTGTAAATTGATTGATTGTGGGAGAGGGTGACACTGGGTTCCATCTATTCCACCATCTTTATCGAGGGTCCTATATACACATATTTAAATAGGGAAAATATGAGACGCAATGTATCTCATAAATTAAAACAAAACAAAAAACAAAATCAATAACATTCCTCACTATTTCAATATGTAATATATTTTGCTAGAACCCTACACACTCAGATGTTATCAAATAATTCTTTTAGTTTTTGCAATATCAATACATCTCAAAATACAAAACTAGGTATTATCATGATTTCTGATCTGCTCAACACCTAATGGTCTGTCCATGGGCTGCTCCATTATACCTACTGTGGCTCAGACTTCTCTGATGTCAAATAAGCAGTCTGAAATAGATGGTACCTTCTGTCCATAATCTATGGCACATTATACAGAGCAATTTTTAGAATGAGGAACACGGGTTCTTGGTGATTCTGAAATAGGTTCAATATGGCAAATAATTTAAACTTCTATGAGACTTGATTCATAAAGCTTAAAATGGGAATAATAAAGGAGAGAACAAAATAAAACATGTTGAATTTATTTTTAATGAATTGCCTTATTTGATCCTCAAAGAAACCTTAAAATGGAAATATTGTTATCATAATTTTGAAACTGAGATTTTTTTTTTTTTTTTTTTTTTCTTTTTGTGACCAGTAAGGGGATCGCAACCCTTGGCTTGGTGTCGCTCGCACCACACTCAGCCAGTGAGCGCACCGGCCATCCCTATATAGGATCCAAACCCGCGGAGGGAGCACCGCTGCACTCCCAAGCGCCGCACTCTCCCGAGGCCACCGGCTGGCCCGAAACTGAGATTTAAAGATAGTATTTAGGGCCAAGCCCGTGGTGCACTCGGGAGAGTGCGGCGCTGGGAGCACGGCGACGCTCCCGCCGCGGGTTCGGATCCTATATAGGAATGACCGGTGCATTCACTGGCTGAGTGCCCGTCACTAAAACGACAAAAAAAATAAAATAAAATAAAATAAAAATAATAATAATAAAGATAGTATTTAATTTGTCAATTTGCTACAAGTCGTAATAATAAATTAACCTTCTCTCTGGCTCCAAACTAATTCTTTCACCAATACACTAGATCCCTTAATTATCTAACAGGATTAAATGAAGTAAAAGTACATTCAAATGGTAATCAACTATTCGCACACTAGAAAGATGATTTATGCATGCAAAGTTGAATTCCTGCTACTTAGTTTATATACACTGATGCAGTGTTTTCAACTTACAGCTTTCTGATAAAAATATGTCAAGTTTCCTAAATAATTTTTAAAAAGCATAATATATCAAGATTTGCATGCCATCAATACATTACACATGTTAAAGTAATACACTTAAAACAATAGACCACATGAGGGTTTCTAAACATCTTTCTACTTAAAAAGTTTGTATGAAATTGTACCTCACAAGTGAACTACAAGATGTGGTAATTTAAAAGTGAAAACATTGATCATAGAAGGGCCTGTGTAAGAAGTCCAAATGCTTCAATATGGAATTATTCTTCAGAAATTTGAAATTGTGTTCGCATGACATGCTTTGTAAATGTCATATACTGTTAGAGATGTGGCAGCGAGTAAAATGATCAAGTAATATAAATGAAAAATATCAGCCTCAAATCAGCAGTAGTAAGTAACCAGTCTGGAACGCCAGATGGAGAATTAACTGCAATTCAATTATCTATATTAAAATGACTCCTAGGTGCAATTGAAAAAGATACAACACAAAAAAGAGAGAAATTGACCATATGTAGCTGGTAAAAAAAGATTTGTCAATGCAAAATGAATTATTGTTATACATAAGGCGTTTGTTTTGTCAGGGGATATGTTTATGAGTATGATTCTAGTCACATTGTGTTGTACTGTGAAGAGCACATGTATTGTTTTGGTGAATTTGTGATTTGTTTTTTCCTAATTCAAACAGATTTCAAACAAGAAAAAGATACTTTTGGGCAAAACAAATTTTGTTTTCATACATATTGCACTTGAATTTTGTAGTGATTAATAGAGTTCACAGAAAAAGAAATGTAAAATATATAAATATGTCAAAGAACTTTTGGAATCACAGTAATCAGAAAATTCAGGTTGAAGCCGCAATGAGATGCTTTTATTGCCTGTCAGATAGAAAAAGAATTAATGAATTGATAATGTCCAATTGCAGTGTGGAGTGTAGGAAAACTGGTACTGGTACAATCATATAAAATCAATGGAAGTATGATTGTAACAGCATATCAGAGGGCCGGTTGGAAGTTTTGATCATCTTAATGTGTTAATTTTCTTTGTGTCAGCAATCCCAATTCTGGAAAGCTATCAAAAGTATGCTTAATTGCCTCTGGTGATATATGCTGCGAGGTGGTCATTGTGACATTACTTATAGAGGATAAAGAATAGAAAAATCTGGGTTATCTCCTGGCAGTGGTAAATGTTTTAACATGAAAACTAACAGAAAATAACATTTCAGGGGAGGATTATCTATCTATCATCTAGCTGTAGACACATACATATCAAAGACGTTATTATAGCCGCTATCACCTAAAATTTGCAATATTTCTGTTTTGTAATGTGTTGAGAATATTTAATAGTTTCGCTGTCAACTCTTAAATAATCTGTATAATTATGCATGTAGAAGACATAGGAATAAAAGAGAAAGTTACAATGTACACAAACAAATGTAACTGACATTTAATTCACTGTTATGATCATCAGGGCATTTATTTGTAAATTAAATTAAATTTTAGGTTATTTACATGCATTTTTTTTCTTTCTATTCCAGTTTTTAATTTTTTATTTTTAAATAAAAATATATATATTTAGGTTGTATATCATCATGTTTATATATATATATATACACACATACATACACACGCACACACACAGGGAAATGATTACTACAGTCAAGGTAATTAACAGATCCATCTCATCTTCTCACATGCTTCAGATGAGAGCACTTAAAATCTATTGTTTTTGCAAGTTTTGAGTATACAACATCACTAACTATAGTCACCGTGCTGTACATTAGATCTCTACACTTATTTATTATACATAACTACAACTCTGTACCCTTCGACTACCATCTCCTTCTTCCCCGACCTCCCCACCCCAGTAACCACTATTCTACTCTCTGCTTCTGTGTTTGACATTTTTAGATTCCACATAAAAGCGAGATCACGTGCATGTATACTCAAAAACATGAACATAACATGTATACATTAATAAATACCTAGGGAATTTTCTTCTAAAACATTTCATTGGCATTTTCCGTTTCATTGAACACTATACAAAATATTACTTTTAATAACAAATACTAATAATATCTGAATATGTACCTATTGTTGGATATTTTTCCTTTCTTGCTTAAAGATATAAAAGTTAACATAGGGATAATGGTGTACAAATATATATATGTGTGTGTGTGTGTGTGTGTATATATATATATATATATATATATATATATACACACACACTTATATATTGATAGAGTTTGGATGTTTTGTCCCTGCTCAAACTCATGTGGAAATTTGATACCCAATATGGCAGTGTTGGAATTTGATTGAGTCATGGGGGTGGATTCTTCATGAATGGATTAATGCTCTCCCTAGGTGCAGGGATTAAGGAGTGAGTCCTTGCTCTATTAGTTCCCACAAGATCTGGCTGTGTAAGAGACCCTGGCACTTCCCCCCTCTCTCTCTTGCTTCCTCTTGCCATGTGATCTGCCTGCACCTGCTGACTGCCCACTGCTTTCCACCATGAGTAGTAGCAGCAGCCTGAGGTCCTTGTCAGATGCAGCTGTCCAAGAATCATAAGCCAAATAAACCTCTTTTCTTTATAAATTACCCAGTCTCTGGTATTCTGCTATAGCAACACAAAACGGACTACTACATATATATATTGACAATATTTACAGGTGTACAATATATACACATGTATATTTATGTTTAAATCTATATATATTTACAATATTCACAAATGGTATATTGTGGCGGCTGTTCATATTGAGCTTTGTGCTTTTTCCTTTTTTGATTTTGATGGGTAGAGAATAGAATCTATTTAATTTATGACTACCAGTGACAATAAAGCAAACTGGATTTCTCAAGGCCATCTTTATGTGTTTATGTATGTAATCATTAATTCATTGATTTATTTTTTAATTGGCAATGAACCCTTGCCTTGTTGCCCAGTTTTCAGGAACTGGGTATTTGTAAGTAAATTTATATTATAGTTATAAAATGTTAAAAAAAAATTGCAGCCAGTGGGATGAAAATTTGAATTGTTTAAAATAATTTATATTTTGATTGACTCATTACTATAGAGATTTTGTTTACTTTAGGTAAATGAACATAATTACATATACTCTGGGTATGCATTTATTTATCCCCAAACTTAAATGACTAATATCATAAACTAAGCACTGTGCATGGCACAGAGAATTCAACAATGAACAAAATAAACAAATCTCCTTTCTCTCAGGGAGCTTACATTTTAGCAGGAGGAACATAAACAAACTGTTAAAATACATAAAATTTTAAGTGGCCAAATGGCTATGGAGAAAAATAAGGCAAGATATAGGGCATTTTATATTGTCAGAAAAGCTACTGCTTAAGTGAGATTTGAATAAAATCCTGAAGCAGAGAGATGAAGGAGAGAGTCACGTGGATGCCTGTGGGGAGAGCATTCCCAGCACAGGAAATCTCAAGCACAAATTCTAGGTGGGAGTACGTCTGGCATTTACCCTGGTCCACAGAGTGAGAGAAAGAGGATCTGTGTTCAGATAAAGTCAGACCATGTATGACCTTCCAGGCCATTAGAAATTTTCACATATACTCTGAATGGGGTATTCATTGGAGCCACTGGAGAGTTTCCAGTATAGAAGTGTCATAATCAACCTTATGGCTTTAAATGATTAATAGGATGCTTTGTGACAGAGAGATTAGTTAGCAGTAACTTACATGAGAAATGGTGATTGACATAGGGTTGCATTTATGGAGATAGTGAGAAATGTTTCAGAATTTATTTTGAAGGTGGAGCTAAAACATTTTCTGAAGTATTGAATGTGGGAATCCTGCAAGACTAAAAATTAAGTACTATAGATCACTGGAGAAAACTGGTGATTGTGCTGATTATCCATTTATTGCCTCCAGCTCTAAGTCCATCCTTTTTGAATGCTCTGTGAAAATGGATCTAAGTTCTTAAAATATTTTTTTTTCTTTGCCATCTGGCCCTAAAACTTTGACCTTAGAGGATGCTAGAGAGACTTTGTAGGAGGGAAAGATCTTGCTTTCTGGTTGTGGTTTTCAGCATGCATGGTTTTTCTCCAACACCAAGTCCTGCAGCACACACAGCTTCTCCAGTGCTGGCTCTTTTATTGCAAGGCAGACAACAGGACCAAGTGTTTAGCCACTTCCCCCTGCACCTGTTCTCATTCCATGGACTTCCCCGCTATGAGGTTTTATAGTAGAATGCCGCCAGAGAGACACTTTAGCATGAATGGATTTCCCCAGCACCCTAGACAGACTTCCAGCAAATGTCTGAAGTAGAATTCCAGCAAATTCGGCCAATGCAGCACCACAGGAATGTCATTGTCATCCAGTGAGCCAAGGCTGTGCCCTCCCGAACAAGATAAGGATCTCAGTCCGGGGTGTACAGTGAGGAAGGGTCTTTTGTGGCCCCCTATCTCAGCCCTAAGGGTATTGGCTGCTCCTTATAGCTATTATTCCTATATTCTGTAGAATTCTCTTTTACTTCTTAATAGTCAGTTCCTTCTTACTCCAATCCCCTGTTATAGTTAATATTTATCATGCTTAAATTTTTCACAGTTTAATTTATTGTGTGGTCTTTATCTCCTTGTTGAAGCCGAATTGATAAGCGAAGATTTTCTTGAATGGGACAAGTGAACTCTTAATTGAAATGCCTGGAAGAAAGATTGGGAGATGAGGAATTGGGGAACTGAATATAAGTAACTCTTCTGAGGAAAAGTGTTCTGCTGTAAAGGGGAGCAAAGAAATGGGGCATGAGACACAAGGGAATGATGGTTTAAATGACTGAATATTTTTTAAGATGGGAGCAGTGACAGCATTTAGCATAGTGCTCCAGGAAAGACTCTTAACCACTTCTTAAAGAATTCAAATATTTGCATTGGGATACTGATCTAGCAAGAAAAATAAAATTATATTTTTTAGAATTCAATGTGCATTCTCTACATGAATGTAATTAGAATATGCATCTATACATGTCAAAAAAAAAAAAAGGATAAAATATTTAGGCAATTCTCCTGATAACTCATGCCAAAAATTTCATGAATACATAGAGAATCTGTAAAAATAATTGAAGGGAGATGTAAGTTCCATAATCAGGGACATTCTGCCTTGGTAACTGCTATAGACCTAAGGCCTAAATGAGGAAATATTCAGTATATGCTCGATGGATAAATAAAAAGAGGTATTGATCCTCATGTATCTGCACTTTCCTCAGCTTTCCAATTTACTTTTCATGCTTTAACAAAACATCTGAATTGTTTTAAACTTCAGTAAATAAAATAAATTAATATTTAGGTGTGTTTAAGCATTACTGTGAAACTTATTTTACTTTAAGTTTTACTGTTCAGTTTGTGAGGATCAAGATGTAAAATTGTAATTGAATATATATATTAACATATATGTGATTTAACTGCATCATATTCTGGCATGGAAAGATGGAAGAGAGAAGAATGTCTTTCATTAGTATAAATGATATATAAAAATAAAATGGCATAACAAATAGAAATAATATATATACCAGTTATATTTGATGTATAAACATTTATTCATATACATATCCATGTATAGATATAACAAATAGAGCATTTAAATTAAAATATGTAGAGAAATACTTTTATCATAATGAAACTAGGACTTTTCTCTACTTTGGATACATAAGAAAGTTTTACAGTGATCACTAGGAGTTTAATAAATAGAACTTTGAGTTTTGTTCAGAGTGACCCTGTCAATGAAAAAAGGAAACACACCAAATGCTTTCCCTATGTCAGAATAACTGTAAGAGAGAAGTAAGCAATTCAATTTGGTTTTCTGCAACATGGAACCATTCTTGTGAAAGCCCCTAACAAACCTGTAGCTAATGTTAGGAAGCAGTATATTTTTGACCTTATTGAAACAACTCAGCTAATTTTAGAAAAGAGTTACTAGAAATTACATCACATATATCATAATCTTCTTTATTAAAAACTGAGGGAATTACCTGCTCATTTGTAGCCATTTCATCAGGAGAATAGGTATTTCTGAAAGTACATCTATTACAACAACATAATTTTGGAGATTTAGGACTAGGAATTCTGTTGTTCTCTTTTGTTGTCATTTTAAGTGTGAATATGCGCCTTGGGGAGACTCCTAACGACGCAAATAGTGCCAAAGTCAGAATTTAACAAAGTTAATAATCATATATTAAAACTCAAAAACTGGCCAAAATAGAAGTGTTTTTAATATAAATGTAAACAAATTAATAAGGATGTGATTTTGGGTTAATACAGTTATGTTTTACTATTAAAGCTCTCTCTGACAATTTAGTAGCAAATCATACATTCTTGTCAGGCTGCACTAATATCTGTTTTCTGAAATTTTACTCACTGTAATTTAGGTTTAACAACTCATATTACAGTATAACATATCTCTTTGGAAGTCTTGAATGTCTCCAAATATCATATTCCATGAAGGAAAATTGCAGATCCTCATTTGCTAAACCCTATTATATATAAATATATAATCTGTAAAAGGGTGTGTATAAATTATGAGTACAGAAATACCTTTTTACATTTTACTACTTGTTTTTACAGATTTTCTTTAAAAGATCATATATTTATCTTGATGTTTAAGAGAAATATTCTAAATACAAATTTATCTTGCACATGCTATCCTTGTTTCTTATTTCATATCCACTAGCTTTTTTACTTCGGTCAAAACCTTTGCAATCATGATGGAAAGAACATTTACTTGGCACTGCTGATCCTTATACTATACTATAATATAATATTTTATCTTTTCCTTTTCTAACCAAGAGTCGTGAACAGGAGAAAAAACAAGCGAATGTGTGCCTTGGAAGCCCAGTGAAGAAAGGAGACTATTAAAGAATGTAGTATGATTATATATGAATATATATTTATAGGAGCCGACATGATTTATAGTGGTAGCATTCATCCTTTTTTTTTTCTTTTTTTACTAACTTTATTCAATTGCAGGGGTACAGCAGTGAAAGAAGAGTAAAATTGGATTTAAGCAGGGTTGTTGTTTAACGTAGTAAGTATAACAATGAGAGAAAAACAGGAAGTTGAGAATGTAGGGAATGTAGGGAAAAGTGTGTTTATAATGATTAACCAAAAACTTTAAGTTGGTTGTGAGAGATAAACGACTAACAAAGGGATGAGAGACGGGAAAATGTTGTAGCATCATTAAAGTCGAGTTGGAGAAGTTGAATGAATAAGTTGGAAACTTGAGAGTGTTGGTCAAGGAGCAGAATGAATGAAGGTGAAACTTTGAAGAATTTATAGCTTGGGTAACAACATATTGGGTAAAACCAGGGAATAAGGGACTGAAATAGGGTAAATAGATTGCTGGTAGTGAGTTGTTAAAGGAAACGAGAAACAGAATGTTGAAAAGATCATATTTGGGGAAGCCTATTGAAATAATAAAGGATTATGACATAGGAAGGCCTAAAGGAAATGAGACAACCAAATACTATAATTGTTCAGAAATGAGGTTGTTGAGAAATGATTGAGCTGTCAGCAGACGACAGCAACAGTGAGGAGTGGGTAAAGTAAGCTGAGATTTAAATGTGGCCCAGAAAGGATAACGAGGAACAAATACTACATCAACCATACCTCTAGAGCCAGTGATTCGTGTTGTGAGTTTTCCTCCATGCCTTGAGCAGGCTACGGGGGTGGCAAGCAACGTCTTTGGGGATGTGATGAATATCTCTTCATACAAAATAATGTGCAGAATGTTCAGAAAAGAGGTTGAGCTTAGAGGGGATTCAGTTGATGATGAAGCATGAATTTGCAGGTGTCACATTGGAAGGGCTAATAAGTTGGGAAGGAACGGGAAGAAAATCAAAGAGCCCTACATACATCAGACACTGAGGGGTGATTTAGAATTCTGGGGTGTATCATAGTAAAGAATAAAAACAAGGAAAAGGGGGTACATTGAAACAGTCTTAGTTCACTTCAGAGATGGAGCAGTGATGAGGCTATGATCAGTGGCTCATTCTAGGAAGAGGCTGTTTGGTTTTTCTGTGGAAGCCGCTTAATGCAGGTAACATGGGAGAATTTCCTGCACCTGGACCACCTCCTTAAGCCAGTCATTTGAGACAAGGACAGTCACTGGGAGTCTCCTTTTGTTTTGATCTCAACAAATGTCCTCGCTTTCTTTTCTTTCTAACAACGATTCTACTTTATTGTAAAACTCTCTTTCCCCTTCACTGTGGATATTTATGAATGCTCACATTTTAACATTTTATTTTGTTCCCTTCTAATTTCTCTTTTGAAAAAGTTTGCTATGCTTGCTTTTCCATTAAATAGTATTTTATTGATCTAATATGTTCCAAGCATTGAGCAAGTCATTAAGAAAGCAAAGGTCAATAAGACTCAGTGCCTGCCTGCAAGGACATTACTGTCTTAAGAAGTCCTCTTATTTCTACTTTGCTGAGAGTTTTTAAATCATAAAAAAATCAGTGAAATCTTTGTTTTTTGGTTTAAAATTTATTTCATTTTAATTGACATGTAATTGTACATCTTTACAGGGTTTTGTTACATATATATGTTTAGATACATATATATCTGGTATAATGATGGGGTCAGGGTAGTTAATGTATCTATCACCTCATGCACTTTTCTTCTTTTTGGTGAAAACATTCAAAAGCCTCTCCTCTCTTCATTGTGTAATATACGAAACTGTTAACCATAGGTAACTCCACTGTGCAACAGAACACCAGAAATTATTCCTCCTATCTCATTGTAATTTAGTACCTGTTGGCCAAACCCTCCCTGTTTTCCCTTCCTCCCTCCCCTCCCCAGTCTCTACTCTGTCTCTATCATACCAACTTTTCCTTCTTTAGTTTCCACGTATGAGTGAGATCACGTGATATTTGTTTTTCTGTGCCTGGCTTACTTCATAATGACCTCCAAATCCATCCATGTTGCCACAAATGACAGTATTTCATGTTTTTGTTTTGTTTTGTTTTGCTTTTAATGGCTGAATAGTATTTCATTGTGTATATATACCACATTTTTTTTTTTTTATCCATTCATTCGTTGTTGGACACTTAGGTGGAGTCTGTATCTTGGCTATTGTAAACTGTGCTGCAATAAACATGGAAGTGCAGATCTCTGACATATTTCATTTCCTGTGGGTATATACCCAATTCTAGGATTACTAGACTCTATGGTAGTTCTATTTTTAATTTTTGAGGAACCTCCATGTCTCGAGCCATCCTGCTATAGGGAACGGCATGGGAGCCTGACAAGGGACACCCCTTGTTCAGCTAGACTGCGGGGGGATCCTGCGTGTGTGGCACGGCTCTGTGGAATTTCCTGTCTGTTCGCCTTTTGTTACTTGACAAAGATTTCCAAAATTAAAAGGCCCAACTTTTTGGCTTGGCATGGCTTTGGGTAGTTCCAAGGGCCATGGAGTTTCTCAAAGGACATGTTAAATATGCATCAGAATTAATTGGTTTGTTTAAAGGGCATTGTCAGTACTAAAGGTGTTTTTGATGCATGTTCCTGGTATGGGTTGGCTTGATTTAATTTTATTGTTGATTTTTCTTGTTAGTGGTGTGTGCATTGACCCATTGTGGCTGTGGTCATGCTCTTGTACATGTGGAATGAAGTTGTTATGTTGGAAATTTATCCACATCCCCCAGGGAGCCAGTGGGTCTGAGTGCAGTGGTGTTTACAACTAATTGATCACAACCAGTTCCAGATTTCTTTGTTTTTTCCGCATTCCCACAGTTTCACTTGATTTACCAAGAACATGTTGTTTCCTTAGTAATAATAAGAATGATATAATGTGTTTTTGTTAGTTTGAGTAGGATCATTTAACTTTTCACTTTGTCCCCTGTGCTGTTCCCAGAGTCTATTAGCAGGGAAATAAAAGGTTTCATTATAAAATAAATAAGTTAAATAGTAGAGAAACACAAATTTTGATATTAATAGGTTTTGTTTAAATCAGTTAGTAACACAAAATTTGTAACAATAACATAGAAATTTAATAAAGATTTATAGTTAAATTTTATAATATTAATGTTATAAACATTGTGATTTTGATTATAAATTAAAATGATCAATATAGAGTATAAGCAATATTAAATTGTTAACCATAACTAATCACTGTTATTAAAATTAAGGGTAGTAAGTATAAGTAAGATTAAAAAGGGGTTAAATTATAAGCTAAGAAGGTTAAGGTTTATGATTCAGACAGAAAGCCTGATGTTTTAAAGCCAATCATGCGCTATTGTATAGTTTCTGGTCACAAGCCACAAGCTTTGAGGTGAACTACTGATGCATGAGTAGATGTTTTTGTCAGAGCAAGAGTGCTTTGGAACATTTTGACCTTTCCTTTTCAATAGAAATGAAATAAAAAAATGTTTTGATTAAAGATAA
The DNA here is from genome assembly GCF_027409185.1 of Cynocephalus volans. NCBI lineage: Eukaryota > Metazoa > Chordata > Mammalia > Dermoptera > Cynocephalidae > Cynocephalus > Cynocephalus volans. Next base: position 148,529,528 of record NC_084467.1, read on the forward strand.
ATCATTATGTAGAGGATTAAGTAAAAATAAATAAATAAAACAAGATTCACGTGGTCATTGTCCACACTTGCACTAGACATCTGCGGTCCGTGTCTTTCTTTTTTCACTGAATCCACACCACCTGTTCAGCTACGATGAATCCTGCGGAGCTGGTCTCTGGCACCTCCATACTGTTTTTCATAATGGCTGTACTAGTTTACATTCCCATCAGCAGTATGGAAGGGTTCACTTTTTCCACATCCTCTCCAACACTTGTTTTCTCTTGTCTTTTTGATAATAGCCATTCTAACTGGAGTGAGGTAGTATCTCATTGTTTTGATTTGCATTTCCCTGGTGATTCGTGGTGTTGAGCATTTTTTCATATGCCTGGTGCACATCAAAGGAAACGGAAGAGTGAAGAGTCAACCGATGACAGAATGGGAGAAAATATTTGCAAGCTGCATATTTGACAAAGGGTTGATGTCAAGATTATATGAGAAACATAAACGGCTCAACAACAACAACAAAAAAACCCCAAAAGCAATTGAGAAATGGGCAATGCGTCTCAAAAGGCATTTCTCAAAAAAAGATAGTTGAAGTTTTTATCACATGATTTTTTCTGCATCTATTGAAATGTCAGTTTTATTTTAATCTGGATTCTGGGATTAATTGAAAACATAAGTAAAAATGAAATCAATGGACATTTATTTTTTGAGGGCCCACACATAAGCAATCATCGTTTCTTCTTTCTTTTACAAAACCAAATATCATGAATTAAAGAAGAAAATGATGAAGTGGTATTTAAATATTTCATTTTTATAAAAAATATTTTTTTTTCTGTGAAAACGTTCCTTTCCTTCCTGACAAACGTTGAGCCCAGATCAGTGGTGCACATAGGTGGAGTGACAGCCTAGAACACAGGAAAGCCTAACATTTGCATACGGCAGTTTGACTCTCTGACTCTTTTATTTAAGCAGCTGATCAGTATGGGATCGGAACCCTTGACTTTGGTGTCATAATACTGTGCTCTAACAACTGAGCTACCCAGCCAGCCCCTAGCAGCTTGACTCTTCCAGGACTTCTGCAAGAAGTTTTGCACTTCTCAAAATAGGAATGAATTAATCTAATTAATATCCCTGCTCGCTTAACATTTCTAATATTTCAGTGAGAAGATACTCTCCCGATGACACTGATGGAAAAACAGACATGGAGAAGTGATCATTCACATGACACAATGACAGTCAATAAGGACGTCAGCCTAACAATGAGACAAACAACCTAATGACCCCTCAGCGTTTCCTAACTTAAAAGAACACCCAGATAGAAACACAAAATTATAGACAGAAACCAATGACACTAACACACCATTTACTCCTTCACTGCTCATAATTATTCATTTTAAAATGATGAAACTCATTATTTATTGCAAAAAGGTAAATCTTACAAATGAACATAAACTAAAAAAGCAAAATATCTACGCCTCCTTCATTCTAATCCATCCTGTGACCTTTTTTCAACAGTTTGGAGTATGTTCTTCTAGACCTTTCTGTGGATGTGTGTACATATTTAAACACACCTGCCATGTACATAAGAGTCAGCATGGGTTTGTCACTGAACGGTGTGTTACAGACACCTCTCTGTGCACAAAACAGGAAAGGAGGCTTGCAGGAGGAAAACCTGACTTCTCACCCTAGCTGTGCCACCTGTGAACTAAGGGAACCGGGACAGGTCCACTAACGCCACTGACCCCTATCTGGAGAAGAGACATAAAAACACCTGCTTTCATCCACCTGACTGATTAGTTGTGATTTCAAATGACACAATGACAATAAGGACATTTTGAGGCACCTGGAGAGAGAGACAATCGTTAAGTCTGCAACTACCTGCCAAAAGTCACAAAAAGAAGAGACTGAAAGAGGTAAAATGGTTTGGTGAAAATCAATCAGCACTCATGGAAATCAACTCAAAGAATTTGCTACCTATCATAGGAAAAATGACATAGAATACAAAGTGTGCTGCAACGCATACGGCTCCAGGCCCGCTGGAAGATGATAATCGCCGTGAACAAATGCTGAGTGCACATGTATGGCACCCACGCACGCACATATGCACACGTGTGGGCACACACATGCATACGCATGCACAGATCATGCACACATGTGGGCACATATGCACACACACCCTGAGGCATCCTCCCTGGGACATATCAATGCAAAGACATCAAATTATACTATTAACTCCAAGAGGCTCTTCCAGTGTCCAGCGACAGGCCAGCCTTAGTGACTGGAGCCGATGGGACGTGCTCTCGGGGCCATGCGCCGCCATTCCCCCGGCCCCACGAGCCGGGACCCAGCGTGGGTTCTAGAACCCCAGCTGGTGCAGGCTCCTTGGAAACGGTTGTCAGTGCTTTGTCAGTGCCGTGGTGGCCGCGGCTTCTGCAGCACCTGATTCGGGCGCAGAGAGCGGGACGCGGCTGGGCCGGGGGTCAGCCTCACCGTGCGGGGCGCCGGGGGTCCGCCGTGCCCGGACTGCGGCCCGGGGGTCAGCCTCACCGTGAGGGGCGCCGGGGGTCCGCCGTGCCCGGACTGCGGCCCGGACCCTCGGGAGCGGCCCCCTTGTCCTCACCCCGTCTGTGTGTTGGCAACACTTCATCGCCTCTCATCGACTCACCTATCACTTTTCCTTCCCTCGTAGCCGTCCCCGGCTGTCCGGACCTGCTGGCTCTATTTCCATCGTGGAATTTGACTTTGGGCTGGAAACTGAGGTAAGTTAGGTTGACTGACCAACCACTGGAGAAACCTCTCCCAACCCTTCACGAGTCCCGTTCCTTTCGTGCTCACCAAATCCAGCCCAAGAATTCAGGGAGCCGTCAGTCCTTCCCAGGAGCTGACTGCACACATTCCTATAAGACGCCTGATGGGTTCTGTACCTGTCAGTGCTGCTGGCTCTGTGCTCCTTCTATGCTTTTCCTGAAAAGTGACTGTGTGGCGTGTGTGTTTGACTTGCTCTCCCCCCACTGGGAAATTGGAAAAATAGGTACCTGAAGCACACTTGTTCTCAACAACTAAAAAGTACAGCTTTGCGAACAAAATACTTCTGGGTTTGCTCTTTATGTGAGGGGCAGTCCTCTGGCCTTGACCCCTTCACGGGGTTATTGTCCCTGTGAGTATCTTCATGGTGTGTGTTCCTGCACTTAGTATTTGCCGGTGGATGCTTTCCCAACTTATTTGCATACAAAGTGTAACAGATCTGAGAATAAAGAGGCTGTGAACCTTTCATTTATTAGCTGCAGATGCTTATGAAATTGCAGATTTACGGGAACCTGTATTCTGCTCTTAATGATTCTAGTCTGGGTCCTCCATTTGCAGATGATGCGTGAGGTGATGCCAACCATCAGTGAAGCCGAAGGCTCCCCAGGAGGAAGTGGGAGCCATGCGTCCGGCTCCCCTTCACAGGCAGACGCAGATTCACATATAGAACAGTTGATGGTCTCCACGCTAGAAGAAAGGGACCGACTTCTTGACACTCTTAGAGAGACTCAAGAAACGCTGGCATTAACCCAGGGGAAATTACACGATGTTGTTCATGAAAGAGATTCCTTGCAGAGCCAGCTCAAAACTGCACTTCCACAGGAGTTTGCTGCACTTATGAAGGAACTGAATGTATGCAGGGAGGAGCTCCTTGAAAGGGAAGAAGAAATTGCTGAACTGAAAGCAGAAAGGAATAACACCAGGCTGCTTTTAGAACATCTGGAATGCCTTGTCTCTAGGCACGAGAGGTCTCTCAGGATGACCGTGGTGAAGAGACAGGCACAGTCCCCAGCAGGTGTGTCCAGCGAAGTCAAAGTGCTCAAAGCACTGAAGTCCTTGTTTGAGCACCACAAAGCTCTGGATGAAAAGGTGAGAGAGAGATTACGAGTAGCACTTGAGAGGTGTGGTTTGTTAGAAGAAGAATTAGGTGCCACACACAAAGAGCTAATGATTCTTAAAGAACGGAATAAGCAGAAAAAAACACTAACAGATGGAGCACTTGACATGAACCGTGAACAAGAAAATACCCCGAGCACGAATGGAAAGAGATCTTCTGATGGTTTGTTAAGCCACGAGGAGGACCTTGCTAAAGTAATAGAGCTCCAGTTAGTCATAGACAAGCAATTGAGGGAGCAGAGCCAAATGAAAGAGCACCTGGCTGCCCTCTCCAGTCACGTGGCAGAGCTGGAGGAAGATCTCTACATGGCCAGGGAAGACTTGATCAAATCTGAGGAGATGAACTTGAAATTGCAACAGGACATCCGTGAAGCCATGGCCCAAAACAAAGACATGGAAGAGAGAATCAGTCACATGACAGAGCTGGAGGAAGATCTCTTCACAGCCAGGGAAGACTTGATCAAATCTGAGGAGATGAACACGAAATTGCAACGGGACATGCGTGAAGCCATGGCCCTCATGGAAGACATGGCAGAGAGAATCAGTCACGTGGCAGAGCTGGAGGAAGATCTCTACACGACCAGGGAAGACTTGATCAAATCTGAGGAGATGAACACGAAATTGCAACGGGACATTCGAGAAGCCATGGTCCAAAATGAAGACATGGCAGAGAGAATCAGTCACCTGGCAGAGCTGGAGGAAGATCTCTACACAGCCAGGGAAGACTTGATCAAATCTGAGGAGATGAACACGAAATTGCAACGGGACATTCGAGAAGCCATGGTCCAAAAGGAAGACATGGAAGAGAGAATCACTACTCTTGAAAAATGCTCCCTCGCTGCACAGCGTGAAGCCATGTCTGTGCATGACCTCAATGATAAACTTGAAAATGAAATTGCAAACAAAGATTCTATGCATCGCCAGACCGAGGATAAAAACCGCCAGTTACAGGAACAGCTGGAATTAGTGGAGCAAAAGCTGCAGCAGACCATGAGGAAAGCCGAGACACTCCCGGAGGTGGAGGCGGAGCTGGCGCAGAGGGTGGCAGCGCTCTCGAAGGCTGAAGAGAGACAGGGCAACACTGAAGAAAGGTTAAGACAGATGGAGACGCAGCTGGAGGAAAAGAACCAAGAACTGCAGCGGGCAAGGCAGAGAGAAAAAATGAATGAAGAGCATAATAAAAGTTTATCAGACACTGTTGACAAGCTTCTTTCAGAATCTAATGAGAGGCTCCAGCTTCATCGGAAAGAGAGAATGGCTGCTCTAGAAGAAAAGAATTCTCTGTTAGGAGAAGTTGAAAATGCAAAAAAGCAATTAGAAGATACACAACATGATAAGGATCAGCTCGTCTTAATCATTGAAGCATTGAGGGCTGAACTAGACCAAATGAGACTAAGAGGTGCTTCACTTCATCATGGCCGACCCCACTTGGGCAGTGTCCCAGATTTCAGGTGCCCTGTGGCAGACAGTCACACAGATTCCTACAGCACCAGTGCAGTGTTGCGGCGCCCCCAGAAAGGCCGCCTAGCTGCTCTACGGGATGAGCCTTCCAAGGTACAAACTCTTAATGAAGAGGATTGGGAACGTGCCCAACAGGCTAGTGTCTTAGCAAATGCAGCACAAGCTTTTGAGAGCGATGTCGATGTGTCTGATGGTGAAGATGAGGACGCCATGGACGTGAGAAACTCGTCAGGCTCCCAGGACGGTCCCGTGAGCAATCCCAGCAGTAGTAACAGCAGCCAGGACTCGTGCCACAAAGCCCCAAAGAAGAAGGGTATCAAGTCCTCTATCAGCCGCTTGTTTGGCAAGAAAGAAAAGGGCCGACCTGGACAAGCTGGCAAAGAATCATTACGACACCCTGCTGTTTCAAAGACAGATAATGCATCTCAAGATACCTTGTCACTGAGCAAATTGGGAGGACAGGCTGAAAAAAATCGTAAACTTCCAAAAAAGCATGAATTGCTCGATGAAGCCCGAAGACAAGGTTTGCCTTTTGCCCAGTGGGATGGGCCAACCATAGTTGTGTGGTTGGAGCTCTGGGTGGGGATGCCCGCCTGGTATGTGGCTGCCTGCCGAGCCAACGTGAAGAGCGGGGCCATCATGTCAACCCTGTCGGACACCGAGATGAAGCGTGAGATCGGCATCAGCAACCCCCTGCATAGGCTGAAGCTGAGGCTGGCCATCCAAGAGATCATGGCTCTTACTAGCCCGTCCAGCCCTCCCACGTCACGAACAACACTCGCATATGGGGACATGAACCACGAGTGGATTGGGAACGAGTGGCTGCCCAGCCTGGGCCTCCCTCAGTACTGCAGCTACTTCATGCAGTGCCTGGTGGACGCCAGGATGCTGGAGCACCTGACCAAGAAGGACCTCCGCGGGCAGCTGAAAATGGTCGACGGTTTCCACAGAAACAGTTTCCAGTGTGGAATGATGTGCCTGAGAAGATTAAACTATGACCGAAAAGAACTGGAAAGAAAAAGAGAAGAAAGTCAGCATGAAGTAAAAGATGTGCTTGTTTGGAGCAATGATCGAGTGATTCGCTGGATCCTGTCAATTGGCCTTAAAGCATATGCAAAGAATCTTTTAGGGAGTGGCGTTCACGGTGCCCTTCTGGCCTTAGATGAAACCTTTGACTTCAACGCACTGGCGCTATTGTTACGGATCCCAACGCGGAATACACAGGCTCGTGCTGTCTTACAAAGAGAATTTAACAACCTTTTGGTCATGGGGACTGACAGAAGGTTTGATGAAGATGATGATAAAAGCATTTAGGAGAGCACCTTCATGGGGAAAAAAATTTAGAGCAAAGGACATTCGTGGCTTAGCTGCTGCATCCATGTCCATCCATGCTATAAATATCCTTTCATATCAATTCATGTTCTTATACCTAATTTTAGTTTTTCAAATGAATGTACTGTAATGCTTATATGTATAAATCCAATGGACAAATATAGGGCTTTTGTAAATTATACATTTATTGTAATTATTATTGTTTAATTTTTTAATGATAAACCATTACAGAAAAGAATAAATAAATAAAATAAAATAAAAATTTTTAAAAAGTATTAACTCCAAGAGATGATTCTTGAATGTGAAGACTAAAAAAGCAATTTCAGAAACCAAATGGAAAGATTAAGATTGTGACATAATCTAAACTCAGGAAGGAGATAAGCCAGGACATGACCTCCTCTTACAGTCATCTTTGGTGGGTTACAAAGCAAAACTTCTGTCTCAAGGGGAGGTGTAAATCTTGTAAGCACAGGGAGTAGGTGGCCAGGGGCAGGAGTCCAAACCAGACAGCCGAGGGGACAACTAGAACTGTGTTGTCCACCTAGGCACCATTGGCAATATGCAGAACCACAGTGCATGAGCCTTTTCCAACCCACTGCAGTGGCCCATAGAGGAGGGAAGACATGCTCAGATGGCAACGTGTGCAACCTACTAACGCAGCTTCTAAGGTTTTCCTTCTAAGAACACAGACTCCTGGGCAGAATTAATTCACTAATTAAACTGATATTTATTGAGTACTCTTTATTTATATTTACAAAAACTAATTATTTCTGTGATGACTGTCAGAATAGGGAAGTTGAGCCCCACGGAAGCATTTAACTTCAGAGGGAGCTAACCTGGCCAAGGCTTCAGGGAGAGCGTCCCAGAGGAAATAGAGCTAAAGTTGGGATCATAAGGGTTAGGAGGAGTCAGCAGGGGGAAGACTCTGGGGCGACAGCAGAGGCAAAGGTCGTGAGGTGGCAGAGAGCCAAACACGAATTTTAAAGAGACTTGAAGAACTGTGTAACTGAAGAATAGAAAGAGAGGGTAGGAACGGAGCACAATGGGATCTGCTGTACTCGTTGATTTCCCAGCCAACGAGAATCCCACTTCATAACACTGGTAGAAGATATCAGACAGATGCCTTGGCTGAGAGTATAAGGAAATCACGCAAAACTTCCAGCCACCTTCGGGGACCTTCAGGCACGTAGTGTAGAGCAAGAGTGTTTAGGCAGTAGTTATGCTCAAACCACAGATTTTTAATGAGTGCGGAGATTTTAGCTCAATGTATTAAATCATATTAAAATTCCACAGATGTTAAATACTCTAGTATTGGTAAAATGTTTAATAAAAAATTTTCTAGGTATGAAGTCATCTCTACCAGGATGTGTAACCTCCAAGCCAAGAAATAAAATGACCACGACAAAAGAAAACAAAACAAAATCTAATGTACTGGGTCCCTCAGGGAATGAAGGCTAAGTCAACCTTGACACTGACTCTGAGCCAGACCCTCCACCTTGTTCTCTCAGTCACAGAACAGTTTCCGTCTGTTTCAGGGAGGGTTGTCAGATCGAAGCTGCCTCTGAGACCGCCGGCTAGATAGTATGGAAACATTATTATCTGGACTTGTCAAGGTCATCTTGCATGGCTTTCTTGCATCGTCATACTTTGATACTAGTGCTAAGTAGGGATGATTGCACTGGGAAGGGAAGTGAAGGAGGGAATGAGAGAGAGAACCAAAGAAATAAATGCAAACGAAGCTAGAGTCAGGTCTAAGCAACAGAGGGCAAGAGTGGGGCAGGGGTCACAGGGCACGTACAGAAGAGAAAAAGCTCCAAGGCAAGGAGGAGGAAGCATAATAATGTATAGGAAGACACACCGAAATACAGAGTAAATATGGGGAGAGGGCCAAGAGTAGGATGAGAGGAGCCTGAAACCAATTACCCATAGTCAAGGTTATTTACACACCTGACTTTCATTCCCAAACCAAGTACTTAAGGGAAGTATTTTCATTTTCATCAGTGAGAAGGAAGTAGAAGCCACATAGCATAGAGGTTAAGGCCTGGGTTAAATCCAAGCTCTTTCACTTATTCATTGGATGACCTCGGACACATTCCTTCATTTCTCTATGTCCCCGTCCTCTGCTTTAAAATGGGGATAATAATACATAGAGTCATTATGAGAATTTTAAAAGTTTACACAGACCTTAACACAGGGACTATTCCTACTAAGCAGTCAATAAATTCTAGCTATTATTTAAAAAGGTCACCACTAGTCACCAAAATTATCCTTCAAGGACTTCCATACCTCATTCTCTAATTCCCCACAGTCCAAGAAAGCAGTTTTCATATGGAAACAGGCCGCTACTGAGTAAATTGCTGCAGCCTTCTACAGTTTTCACCATTAGAATGTAGTTTGTGTTAGTGAGACAAATGCTACTGAGAACAGGGAGCAGGTTTACCCTGACGGTCCTGACCAATCTGGTCGTCTTCTCCTTGCCTCACATCCTTCAACCCACCTCCTTCCCCAGGAAAGACGTGTAACTTCCACATTTCTAACAGCTGTTTGGGGACCTTGCTCAGGGTGTTTATTCAATAATAAAGCAATAGCCAGGCAAGACAGCACAGTTTAAAGGAAATAATGCCAAATTACAAGATCTCAGAGTAAAAACACTCTACAACATGAGTCACAGCAGTGACACCATGATCTAGTTCTTCGTGTACTTCTGTCGTCTTATTACTGTGACACAGACAAATGTGGGGGGAAATCAAGAGCCTCTGAGATCCTAATGCTCTGTTTTTAAATGGCAGCCTGAGAGCAAAAGTACCTGGGTGGGAAGCCCAGTCCTTGGAGTCGGCTGGACCTGAGTTCAAAGACCAGACCTGTCGCTTAACCAGCTGCTTGATTTTAATTCACGGACATAACTTCTGTGAAGCTGCATTGTCTACGTCTATAACATGAGGACAGTACCCTGGCATATTTGTGATGGTAAAAGAAGATACAAATATAAAGGGCCTAGCAGAATGCCTTGCTCGGAGTCAGCACACCACAATTTGTAGCCAACGGCGGTGGCGAGGGTGGCATGGTCATTTTCATCATCTGCAAGGCTGCAGGATGAGTGTGCTGTTTACCTTTCTCCAACATGTAGAAAACCTAGGAGACAGTCATGCCACCAATTCATCAATGCTGTTTGACTCTTCCTCAATTATTAGAACATGAATTTCTGCTCAGGAGCATTCTACCCGTGTCCCTTAAGTGCACTGTTTTATTTTTTGTTTTGTTTTGTTTTTTGCAGGGATATTTAAAAGGCCATCTCAGGCTCTTTTATGTGGCATATTACTTCTTTCCTATTTTTTTACTTAAAAAAAAATCCCTGCAGAACTCCAAGCAGTGGGCACTGTCAATACCTCCGTATTAAAGACATGGAAACAAGTAGGCTAAGTTCCTCACCAGAGGCAAAGGCAACGTGTGCAGCGAGACAACTCACAACCAGTCCATCACATGGTCACGCAAATGTTTGTCCCACCTCTCCTGTCAAGTGAGCACTTGTCACAATGGCCCAGGAACCACCTAAAAGAAAATGCAGCTAACACATTCTGAGCACCTTCTCTGAGTCAGACGCTGGGCTAAGCCCTTTAATTCGGAAGTGTGCGGTTAAAACTCTCAGCCACAGTGGACTGACTTGTATGATTTCATGAGCTCCATGTGCACTTTTAGCCATGAAGACCTTTCTGAAGTTCAGTTCAAGACATGGAGGCTTCAAAGCCTAAACCCATGTTCCTTGCTCATCTTGACAACTTTATTGAGCTTCTGTGACTACGGTCTGTCCCTGTCACAAACCATCAGACACTTCTCCTGTCCCTGGGTTCATACCATCCCTTATGACTCACTGAAAATAAAAAAGGGGAGAAGAGAGTTCCTCTCTGACCTTGGGTAAATAACAACTTCAGACGCCAACGCAAACTTTCCTATGTCAGCAAAGGGGTTAGATGAGAGGCAGCAAAAGACTGCCACTGTCTAGCATCGACAGAGGAGCCAGTTGGAGAGCCATGTTCCTCCTCAGTGGCCACGGTGCTTCCCAATCTCGGCCTCTCTGGTTGACCTCCATGGACCCTTCTTCCCCCAAGAACAACACTGGTGGTTACTTAATGCACCCCCATCCGTGGAGAATCAAAGCAGAAAAGGAGGGCTGCGGCCTCCGCCTAACTTCTTTTCTTTTAGACCCTATAATTAGTATATTCCAAAACTTTCAGTGACTTAAACCAGCACTGTGCAACAGAAATATAATGTGAGCTAGGTATGAATTTTTAATATTTCTAGTAGCCACATTAAATAAAAGAAAGCAAGTAAAATTAACTTTAATAATATATTTTATTTAACCTGATATACTCAAAATATTATCATTTTAACACGTAATCAATAACAAAATGATTAGTTAGCTATTTTACATTCCTTTTTTCATATTAAATCTTCATTCAATATAAAATTTAAAAGTGCATTTTATATTTACAGCACATCTCAATTGGGACTAGCCAAATTTCATAGACTCAACAGCCAGTGTGGCTAATGGTTACAATATTGGATAATACAAACATTCTTTCTGTTACTGTCTCATAAGCAAAGGTATGTTTAATCAATCTTCACTTCATGCAGTCAGAAGGTAGCAGAGGAATAAGCAATGAATTATTACTTTGCCTCCAACTGCTTTCAATTTCTGAATAAATCTGATGTATTTTCTCATTTTACCTTTACCATAACCCTATGAAATACACCCCTACAGCATTTTAGATGGGTAACAGGTTGGTATAACACACACACACAGACACACACCCCTGTTATATGCTCTCAATATATAGCCAATGACCAGAACTTAGCTGAAGCCACGTAGCAATACAGACCCAGGTGAAAGAAAACAACAAACCTTGCTTGCTTGACTGCTGCTCAGTCTTCCACCACCATTCCAGAAGAATTTTCTGTAATCATCTAAGCACCTTCATCTAAACGATGTTTACAAACATCAGATGCTCTTGGTCCTTTAACCAAACTTGGCAGTACTCAAGGCCATGGGGAGCTGGTGCAGTCAGTGCCTAACCTGATCACAGAACAACTTCTGCCTCCAGCTCTCTGCCGTTCTGGGAACTGTGTCCTCTCAAGACCATGCAGTCCCTGCCTTCAGGGAGCTAACCAGCTCATAAAAGAGATTAGATATATGAAGAAATAAATCAAGTAAACAAGGAAAAAAGAAGCAACCCAATTAAAAAATGGGCAAAAGAGCTAAGTAGGCATTTCTCTAAGGAAGATATACAAATGGCCAACAGACATATGAAAAAATGCTCAACATCACTCAGCATCTGGAAAATGCAAATCAAAACCACACTGAGATACCTTCTAACCCCAGTTAGGATGGCTAAAATCCAAAAGACTCTAAACGATAAATGCTGGCAAGGTTGCAGGGAAAAAGGAACTCTCATACATTGTTGGTGGGACTGCAAAATGGTGCAGCCTCTATGGAAAATGGTATGGAGGTTCCTCAAACAATTGCAGGTAGATCTACCATATGACCCAGCTATCCCACTGCTGGGAATATACCCAGAGGAATGGAAATCATCAAGTCGAAGGTATACCTGTTCCCCAATGTTCATCGCAGCACTCTTTACAATAGCCAAGAGTTGGAACCAGCCCAAATGCCCATCATCAGATGAGTGGATACAGAAAATGTGGTACATCTACACAATGGAATACTACTCTGCTGTAAAAAAGAATGAAATTCTGCCATTTGCAGCAACATGGATGGACCTTGAGAGAATTATATTAAGTGAAACGAGTCAGCTACAGAAAGTGAAATATCACATGTTCTCACTTATTTATGGGAGTTAAAAATAAATAAATAAATACACAAACAACCGGTGGGGGAGAAGGGAGAAGACACAACAATTATAATTCCTTGATGTTGGTACAACAAGCGAACAGAAAGGACTTTGTTGGGAGAAAGGGGGAGTGGGATGGCGAGGGAGGTTTCGGTAATGGGCCACAATAATCAACCATATTGTACATTGACAAAATAAAATAAAATTTAAAAAAAGAAAAGAAAAATGTCTGTAAAATGTTTGTCTTATATATAAAATAATTTAAGCGGTCCTAAAAGACTATCATTTCAGCTTGCTTAATTCTTGACATATTTTTGACTATTTTATTCCATATTTTTTCATATTCTTTGAGTAAATATTTGAGCATAAAATGACCCAACATGCTTTGGTTTTGCCCCAGTGTTCCTTTAAAATTCCACTTTGCTGATTAATGAATACCCTGACCTTCATTTAAGAATCCTAGCCATACACTGTATTGTCTGTTCAAATCGGTAATTGCAGATTGCAGTAGGAACTTGGTGGTTTGTAATTGTGTTAATTTGTAATTGTGTTAAACTACTGATAAGAAAAATATTGGATGTAGTCTCAGTAATCAAGCTATCCTCAGTCACCGTTATTTCTGTATAATTACAAAAGTTGAATAAGATACCCTTCCATTTTTATGGATATACATTACTTTTTGTTGTTGTTGTTAAGAATATTCATGAGATCCAAAGTTAATTGTCACCCCTCCTACTCATGATGTGAGGGCCAGATTCACACTTGGGGCATACCTCTTACAAAAATTCACTTTTGTACTCCCCATCCTCTCACAATTATCCCCCAACCTCCCTCCCTGTCCCCCTGTCCCCCCCACTCCACAATGTAGCCGTAAGAATGTTCCCTCCCTCTCTAAGTCCATGGCACTACTGTGGTCTTTCTTTCCTTCCTTCCTTTCTCTCTTAGCTCTCACATATGAGTGAGCACATGCAGTATTTATCCTTCTGTGCTTTGCTTATTTCACTCAGCATAAGTTTCTCCAGTTTCATCCATGTTGTTGCAAATGGGAGTATTTCATTCTATTTCATGGCAGAGTAGTATTCCATAGTGTATATATACCACAGTTTCTTTATACAATCATCCATTGATGGACATTTAGTTTGGTTCCATATCTTGGCTATTGTAAACAGAGCTGTGATGAACATGAGAGTTCAGGTATTTCTTCAACATGATGATTTCCATTCCTCTGGATATATACCCAAAAGAGGGATTGCTGGATCATATGGAAGTTCTATCTGTAATTGTTTGAGAAACCTCCATATTGTTTTCTATAGTGGTTGTACTAATTTACAGTCCCACCAACAGTGCAGTAGTGTTCCCTTCTCTCCACAGCTTCACCAGCATTTGTTATTTACCATCTTTTTGACTATAGCCAGTCTAACTGGAATGAGGTGATATCTCAATGTGGTTTTAATTTGTATTTCCCTGATTACTAGTGATGTTGAACATTTTTTCATGTATCTATTGGCCTGACTTCACATTATACTACAAAGCTGTTGTAACTAAAACAGCATGGTCCTGGTAGAAAAATAGACATTCTGACCAGTGGAGTAGAATAGAGAACCCAGCAATCACTCCTCAGGTTTATAGCCATCTGATATTAGACAAAGGCAGCAAAAATCTACATTGGGGAAAAGATTGCCTTTTCAACATGTGGTGCTGGGAAAACTGGATATCCATATGCAGAAGAATGAAACTAGGTATGCACCTCTCACCATACACTGCAATAAACTCAAAATGGATTAAAGACCTAGTTATAAGACCTGAAACTGTAAAATTACTAAGGGAAAATATAGGTGAAACACTTCAGCAGTTAGGTCAGGGCACAGGCTTTATGAACATGAGTCCAAAAGCACAAGCAGCAAAAGAAAAAATAAACAAATGGGACTATATCAAACTAAAAAGCTTTTGTAAAGCAAAGGAAACAATCAACAGAGTGAAAAGACAGCCTACATAGTGGGAGAAAATTTTTGCCAACTATGCATCCGACAAGGGATTAATATCCAGAATATACATAGAACTCAAGCAATTATACATTAAAAAAAACAAATGACCCAATTAAAAAATGGGCCAAGGATCCTCATAGACATTTTTTAAAGGCAGAGATACATTACTTTGTACAGTTTACGCTATCACTCATTGGAGGAAAGAAACTTGGCTCAAATTTTTGACATTGTGAAAATAGGACACGTAACGTGAATTTAAGTGTAGTTTACCCATGTTTATTGTTTCTGTCACTTTACTTCTACTCCACTATTGGTATGTAGCTTGCACCTAATCCAGTCACACACACACACACACACACACACACACACACATACATATATATACATATATACACATACATACACAGTCATGGACCAAGTAAGGACGTTTCAGTCAATGGCAGATCATACATATGATGGTGGTCTCATAAGATTATAATGGCTATATCATATAAGATTGGTGTGTAGTAGGCTATACCACCTAGGTTTAATGTAAGTACACTGTAGTGTGTTTGCACAGTAATGAAATTACCTAATGACACAGTTCTCAGAACTATCCCTGTTGTTAAAAGACGCATAACTGTATGTATGTGTACATGCAAAGGGTATTCAAAACATTCATGAAAAGATTCATATTATTTTTTAATTCAATTTTTCCATGAACTTTTCTAACTGCAAAATTTACAGTAACCACTGTGATATTTTACCTTATTTCTTTAACCCATCCACTTGGGATATTATAATTATTATTTATTTCAAATAATGTATCAGCCCAATTGTTCAGTACTATTTATCTCCATGTTTAATTTCTCCATATACATTTCTATTAAAATCAGTGATGAAAAATGTTGATTGTGTCTGCTAAATAACTGTTTGGTTCTGCTACATACATGAGAGCTTTTTCTCCAGGATGGCATTAAAACAATAATCAACAGTCTTTGCATAAATTATATATTTAGGTCTGTAGGTACCAAATTTAAGAATACTTCAGTCTATATTGTTCCACTTTGTTAAAGATAATATTCTGAAAATGTTAGATAAATTATTATGACATTTCCCTAAAGTGGTAGTCTGAGAGTAAATTTATATAGAAAGAAAATCTTACATTGCAAGTGTTATTCTTAGCAAAGCTGTCCTATCCTGTAGGCATAAATTTTCTTTTTTAAGTGCCTCTTTGTCATTTGTCATGAGTAATTGCACAATTATTTTCTGTTGAATTGTACTAAGCTTTGTATTATAATTTGCAAAGAAGTCTAACTATTAAATATTCTGAATAATTCTATTTCAATTTTGCAAATGGGTAAGTGACTATCTCAAATTTTGTCATGTTGTTGAAACTATAAGGTTAAAATTGATAAACACTTCCAAGTCATTTATTTTAATTGTTCTGATCTGACAGCAGGCATGGTTAGAGAAGTGCCAATGTCAACACCTTTCACTTATTTTCAGAACAATCAACATGGTTTTGAAAAAAAGTCATAAATATGGGATACTGTGAAGATATCCAATAAAACAACCTGATTATTATTATTATTATTATTATTATTATTATTATTATTATTATTATTATTATTATTATTATATTGGAGTGGTGATTAGTTTCAAACATAAATTAACTTTCCTGTTAGCTTTTTCCCCCCTCCAGAAATTTGAAGATTAGGAGCAGCCTCAGTGGCCTTTACAAATTTATAGTCTTCTATGGATATTTGTAGTGGCAGGTTTAACAGTAATTAACACTAACTGTAAAATTTCACAATGAAAGAGAACTTTATTTTACTAGTTAAGTTTTATTTTATTTTTAATTGACATTTAATAATTGTATATATTTATGGGGTACAATGTGATGCCTTTTGATACATGTTTCTCTTTTTATTGATTGTGAATATTCATGTGATACAAAGCTGATTGTCACCCCTCATGTCCATTATTTGAGGGCCAGATTCATACTGGCAGCATGCCCACTGCCACAAATTGCATTTGTACCCCACACCCCCCACCCAATTATCCCAAACCTCCTTCTCATTCCCTCTTTCCTCTCCTCTCCATTTTGTAGCCCAGGGAGTGTTCTCTCGCTCTGCAAGTCCGACGCACCACTGTGGTCTTTCCTTTCTTCTTTCTCCCTTAGCTCCCACATATGAGTGAGCACATGCAGTATTTATCCCTCTGTGCTTTGCTTATTTCATTCAAAATGAGTTTCTCCAGGCTCATCCATGTTGTTGCAAATGGGAGGATTTCATTCTTTTTCAAAGGAATACAGTAATGGCACATGTTTCTGTTGGGTAATGATCAACTCAGGATAATTAGCACATCCATCACCTCAAACGTTTATCATTTATTTGCAGTGAGGACAGAATTACTTTAGAATAGAGAAGACAGCAGTCTAATTTTCAAAAAATATTAACTTTAAGTAATTTATTTCAGTGGATTAAATCCTCTCTAGGATTTTTATAATCATGGTATAACCTATAAACAACAGCTACTTCTATTTTCTTTCCTCTATTTTTTTTTTCTCATCTCTTTCAGTTTTCAGGTTGAGAGTGCTATTCTTTCTGGTAGGCTAAGTGGTCTGCTTGGATGTGAAGGTTTAAGGCGTTTTTATTTCTCCAGCAAGAAGTTACAAAAGTTATGGAAACTTCAACTAGGCATTTAGTAACTAATTTTATCTCTTAATCCTGGCAAACAACAATCCAAAATTGTGCTTATTGTAATGTAACATTTAAATCCTCTTGAATAAAACAATTCAGATGACAGTACCAGAAGTCCTTATGAACAGTCCTTCACTGTCATCCTTAAACACACCCATGACATGTCTACGATATGTTTACACTCATATGTACATGTATTTATAATCCTGCTCTTACACACATTGTTGTATTTTGAATCTAGAAATATGGTTAGTGAAAACATAAACGAATATTTCAAAAAGAAACTACAGAAACTAAAGCTGTCCAGGAAAAATTATGTTAAATGAAATAAGCCAGGTACAGAGAGAAAAATATCACATGTCCTAACTCATAAGCGAGAGCTAAGAAAGAAGGAAGGAAGAAAGAAAGAAAGAACTCAATAAAACTCTGAAGTTGAACTTTCAGAAGGAGAGAACAAACCTATAGTTACTAGAGGTGGGAAAGGGGGCGTGGGATGGGGGACTAGGGAGTAATTGGGTAAAGAACACAAAGAATAGTTACTATGTGCAATGATGAATATACTAATAATATTGATTTGATCACCACATACTGTACACAAATACTGATAGTCAACTCTGTACCCCACAAATATGTATAATCAAAAATAAACAAACTGTTTTTTTAGGGAAAAAAAGGATAGTAGGTACAATGAAAATATAAGTATTATATTAGCTGGAAGAAATGAAGGTATTGGAGAAGCAATTTAGGATGATGGTGAGTACAAGTAAATTTCATGATTGTAGAATGCTAAAGCAGAGTGGAAGTAAAGGCCATAGCAGTTGAGAAAAAGTGCATCTGATGATTGCTTTATGCAATGCTTAAAATCTCTTTTGGGGTGGATTTGCATCGTGTCAGTTTAGAAGACTACATTTCATAAAATCCCTTCTTTGCATAGTCTCAGGTGTTAGTAGGGGAGACAAGTCACAAGACACATTTTCTGTTAGAATTGCAAGTAACAAGTAAAGCAGTAGCTGGCTTCTGTTTGTACTGAGAGATAACATGTGGCATATGAGGAGCTGTCACAACTTGCACATTGTCATCATTTATGTGCTGGCTCACTTGGTTGCCGTGGGCAGCAACATGGCTCACAGCTCCACCACCTCCTCCGAAATCTCCTTGTTTTATTTCTTGAATCCTGGTCCAGCTTCATGATGAAGGGCTCTATGTTTTGCTGGAGGACATCTCATTACAAGTTGGAGGCTTGGAAGAAATGAGAGATTGACTCAAGTTGGTCCCTTCTCACGGGTTGAACACTTACAGCTTGACATTTTTCCTTGCTTTCTGCACTTATTAATGTTTTCCCTTATGAATTGCATGTCCTGCTCAGAAATAATGGCCTTACAAAAACTGTTGGGAAAACTGTGTGACCGGGAAAATCCATGTAACAAATTCTATGTAGATTTCATTTGTGTACGTAAATACACACATACCTGCACACAGGTGTACGATTTTGCTTATCTGATTAAAACTTTCTTGATATGCCTTATTATCAAAAGATTTTATGATTTCAATATATTTGCATGTCTTAAATAAATTTGTGAACACTTTGTGACCTAGTCTCCATTCTTTTGTTTTTTTTTTCTTTTTTCCCTCTTCTAGCCATAATGTACTTTTGAAGGCAGAAATTTAGAATGATATAAATGGTCATAAATCGTGGCATAACTGAAAGAATAATCCAGGTTTGAGAAATTTGCTGGCTGACCCATTATAATACCTTTTGTATATGAATATGATAGCCACCATTCATAGCTAAATATTGTTTTCAGTGTCTTATGTTCATGAAATAGAGCAAAGAGTAGTTCAAAGAGAATAGGACATAGAATTCAAATAACCTGGTTCTAAATTGAAAAGCCAGCATATTTCACTGCATGATCATTAACCATGCACACTCTTCATGGGCCACAATTTCCTGCAAGTAGGAAAAAACAAAACAAAACAAAACAAACCCAAACTTAACTCCTTAAAATGCGTGTGTATGCGTGTATTATTAGTAATATCTGGAAAGTGTCTGTCACGGTTAGGCTTTTAATTAATGTGAGGTATTATTTTGCCACCTCAAAATTCAATGTTAGGGGTTCTAGCTCTACATCTCTACTTTCCCTTTCACTATCTAATTTCTTAGCATTTGATAATTTAATTTGTAGTGTGCTGTTTAGTTTGTCCTGTTACTCCTGGTCACATAGTTTTCCCGATCCTACCAGCATTGCTGCACTGATGATTTCATTACTTCATTTGACCGTCTTACTGGGTTTTCAAAGTTAACAGCATCTAGACTATCAAATGTCCATTTACATTGCCCACATAAAAAGGCTATATATGATCCATGCTATTTTAACATAATCCTTTTTTTTCGGTAATTAAAAAACAATTTTTTTTCACTCTATGCTGACACATAATTCCAAAGTTGTCACCCTTGTTGGTTTAGGTGTCTCCTTTAAAATGTTTTTATTTTTTTAAATTTTTTTTTAATATTCTTGCTCATGTTATATTTCTGAAATTTTATCTCGATTTTTTCATCTTTTTTTCATGACCTCTTG
Source organism: Cynocephalus volans (assembly GCF_027409185.1). NCBI lineage: Eukaryota > Metazoa > Chordata > Mammalia > Dermoptera > Cynocephalidae > Cynocephalus > Cynocephalus volans. The sequence goes on from NC_084467.1 coordinate 148,549,317, forward strand.
TTTAGTAATCTATTTTCGTATGTGTTGAAAACTCAGACAATAGTAAAACAGAACATTTAAAAATCACCAGAACAATTTACCACTTGATATTATTTTTCAAGCTAATAAAATTGGTGCATAACGTATCTGACTGTAGGTAATGCAGGATGGCACAACACTTTATTTGGAGCCAAACAAACAAACAAACAAACAAAACACTTATGGGTTGTTCTATTTGATTCAAATGACTAAAAGTTAAGTGTTACTATGGCAGTCTATGCATGTTTCCTTTTGCAGACAGCAAGTACTTAACATTACTTTAGATCAATTTGCTTCAGACATCACGGAAATGATATATGCATTCAACTCTAAGATATCAGACAGAACCTTAAAAAAAAATTTGTATAATCCAGGGGATACTATTTATCATGATGTTTTAATTTCTCCATCACACTTGAAGAACCCCTTAAATATAATTAAAGGCAAGTTGTTTCTTAGAAACAAATAGAATGATTAGAAGAGGTGTCTTGATATAACTATTTTATAAAGGAGTCATTACAAAGGTTGTATCCACGCCTCTGAATGAAGGAAATTACAGTGTGAGAATTTAGTAATAGAACCATGACTAGTACAATAACAGTTAATTACCAGCAAGTATTGAGTTATTAACACGTGTTAGGCCGAGTGCTATATAATTTACATGTGTTATCTCTTTTATTGTAGGTAAAACAATTTAACTCTGAGAGTACTTATGAATTAAATGGAATAAAATTCTATTTGAATAATCAATAAAGTGGTTTCTCGGGACAGAGTAATAAAGGACTCCAAGTTTTCTGAGTATTCTCACCAAATTTTATAATTCACTTTCAGCTTTCTTTTGGATGTTGCTCATTGTTGGTGATTTTTATATGAATATTGTTTTCTTCTAGAAAATAAATACAAATCCACCCATACTGATACAGACTTCTGGCTTTTACAGGAAAAGTAATAATAATTTTAATTAAATTCTGTGCCTTCACTTTTTACCTTGTATTTTTATTTTTTATTTTTATTTTATATATTTTATTTTTTTGCCAAGGTTTTAGTGTTTAATAATTAATAGCACAACTGACCAAGGTCCAAGATGTTCAAGAAACTGGGGGAAACTCACTCTATAAGTATACAGTCGGTGATAAGAACGCACACTTCATAATACAAAACCTGTCTACACATAACAGTTAGCTGAGAAAGCCATTTGGTCTTCTCTTGGCTTGGAAAAACGGCGTTCCAGATTTCAGTGTAAATTATTAGCAACCTTCAACTCTTTGGTGTGGCGGGTATCTTTTCACCTTCCAGTTCTTCCACCCCAGGCTGTGTCATGAGGTCTGAGATGTTTTTCTCCAGATCATCAATGCGACTACTCATATCATCAATTCTTCCAATGATCTGGTCAGACACGGTCTGAAATTTATCTTGCATCTGTTGCAGAAGTGTCTGCACCACCGAGGTGAGATCCTGCACGGTCTTGGGGTCAGTCTCGGCCATCTCCCCAGTTCCCAGCTTGGCGGTGATGTCTCAGACCGTCACCCACACTTCCGTTTGTCGGCGCAGACGCCCCCAGACCTTACCTTGTATTTTTAAAAGCACCTTAGCTGCATATTCTTATAGCATTCCCACGGCAATAGAATTAAGCGTGGGCTAAGTGTGGGAGGTATTATTATCCCTGTTTTATTTAAGGGATAGATAAGAGATAAAACTTTTAATTAGTTCAAAGTCATGTAGTGATATAAATATGCATTGTGATATATACACTAGTCACCTTTTGGGACTTTGACATTTAAAAAATTTATTTAAAGAATGTTACCTTTTATTTTGCTTACATCCCAAGGAAATCTTAAATTAAAGGGGAATGATTTTTTAAGTGTGTGAATGCTAAACGGTTTATCAACTCCATAAACAACTATCAAATATCATCTGCAGGGTGTGGAAATTTCATCAGATTAAAGAATACTACAAAGACATCTTTTATACATTTTGTGTATAAACCAGTGTTCTGAAAACCATTATTTTTAGAAACAGTGTTTAAAATTTTTTTACATTAGTTTCTCATGTGAAATTGTGACAACCAGTACAGGATAATTACGTTCATATAGGCATGGTGGGTTTGATTCAGAAATATGTTCTTTAAAAAAACTTTTTAATAATGCATTTGTTTACTATTTATATTTGAATAATAGTTCATAATTTACAGTTTTCATTTTTTCCTTCGTCTTGTAAGAAGATTCTTAAGTAATACAATTAAAATCAATGAATCCTAACTTTTTGTTGTTTTAGGAAATGTATGGGCACAAGGGTGATAATTAATGTCCATATCTGGGAAGAAAATTTAGAAAATAAATATGTTACTCTATAAAAATAATAGTAATTATAGTCCATAGTAAATGTATTGATCAGCAACGTTATGTTTTGGATTTTTTTTTCTGCTTTATGTATGTTAATCACATTTTATTGGTGATAAAAATCTTAGCTTTTAGAACTTCAATCAGAACTTTTAAGAACACTTTAGCAATTAAAGTCTTAACCAAATTGATTAGACTCAAGCTTCTATTTTGATGGTTAGGAATAATGTCTTAAAAATATTCTTATTATATCTATTCATTCACTTAATCTTAATTTAACTTTTCCTATATTTAGATTTATCAGATGTCCTTTAGTGCCTGTCAACAGTATTTACCTGCAACCTGTTGACAATAAATACAGTCAGGGTATTAATTTGCTAATAAATAACTGATTTTCCTGGGGGGCAGTAGTATTTAAATCTATGTGCCTTAATTTACACCAACACATTTTATATACCTGGGTTTTGTTGTTCTAATTAATTACATAATTTAATACATCAATTATCTTTGGAGTTTTCTCATATGGTATTCTCTGGTATAGTTAATATCAGACCTTTTGCTTTGAAATTCATTTTTCATGATAACAAGTTTTTTTTGATCCATTGTTTATTTGATGATAGCAGGATTGAAAATAAGATAAATCTATCTAAAAATTGATATTTGCTTTAAATTAAGAGTGCACTTAAATTTAATTTCTCCTAATACCAAACCCTTGTTTAATACAAAATTTAAAGAATCAAATAGATCCTTGTGCTGGCATTGTTTGCATTTTTCTCCTCTTAATTTTTTGAAAAATATTACTCTTATTTAATATTATCTCCCAACTCAAAATCAGATAAATAGCACATTAAGTAATACATTAGGAAAAAGAATCAACCAACCAACCAACCAAACAAACAAACACACACAAAAAATCTTTCCTTATTACCATAGATATGTTTATAAGGAAGATCAGTCATGTAAAATGGAAATTAATTATTTAGGTAAGTATTTGGTGGTTTATGTACCTACATATGTGATAACATTTATTAGGCCATTAACCTTAAGAATCTCATCTAAGAAGGGGAGAGCATCTTGAGCTCTAAGATTCAATTCACTTATTAGTATATAAAAGATAAGTTTTTCAATGAGCAAACTTTGCCTAATGACCTGAAACTCAAAAACATATTGATATTGTCTATCAACATTTTAATACTCAGTATTTGTCATTCACTAAAATATAAATATTTTGGCAAAAAAGCTATTAAATTTTATTTATAGGAAATTATTATCTGAATTTCATATTTTCACAATCTACGAGCAAATACTGTCAATATTTTTTCACTGACAAAAGATGTATTATGATGTGTAAATTAAAAACAAAATAAAGATTTATGTAGTTTTTAGCTCAATGAACTCAAACAGGCAAAATGAATGGAAAGTAATTAAATGTATCCCATTCATATAAGTATTCTTTTAAAAAATCAATATTTTTTGACAAATGATCATATTACACAGTAAGTTTATTTTTAAATTTTGGTAACTGCACTTTTAAGAGAATAATTGAGAAACTGCAGTGTAATAAGCATACAGTAAAACACTAGGAATCTCAGACCATACTACAACTTTACCTGTAATTATTGAAAGCGGAAAAGAGATAGTGGGATGGCACAATTCACTTCATGTATTTGGACATTCATCAGGCTGAAATTTTTCATTTTCTATTTGTATATATTTTTTAAACTGACAGATAAAATTATGTTTTTATTGTGTACAACATGATGTTTTGAAGTATGTATACAAGGGGTCTTCAAAATAGTCATGTAAAGATCCATATTATCTTTTAAATCTATTTTTCCACAAACTTTCAGAAGTACCTTCATACATCGTGGAGTGACAAAATCTAGCTAATGAACATATATGTTACCAACCTGATACCTCAAGTTATCAAATTTGTGGTGATTAATACCCTAAATATATAAGAAACGCAAACAACTCAATAGTGAGAAGACAAATAACCCAATTCATAAGGGGTTAAAGGAACTGAATAGGCATTTCTCAAAAGAAGACGTAAAAGTTGCCAACAGGCATATGAAAAAATGCTCAGCACCACTAATAATTAGAGAAATGCAAATTAAAACCACAATGAGCAATTACCTCAAGCCTGTTGGAATGATTATTATCAAAAAGATAAAAGATAAGTATTGGTAAGGATGTGGAGAAAAGGGAACCCTTGTGAACTGTTAGAGGGAATGTGAATTAGTACAGCCATTATAAAAAACAGTACAGAGGTTCCTCAGAAAATTCAGAATTGAACTACCATACAATCCAGCATTCTTACTACTGGGTATACACTCAGAGGAAATAAAATCTGTATGTTAAAGAGATACCTGCACTCCCATGTTCCCTGCAGCGTTATTCACAATAGGCAACATATGGAATCAACCTAAAGTGTCCATCAGTGGATGAATGGATAAAAAGGACATGGTATACATACACAATGGAATACTATTCTGCCACAAAAATGAATAAAATCCTGTTATTTGTGACAATGTGGATGAACCTGGAGTACATTATGTTAAACAAAATAAGACAGGCACAAAAAGACAGATACCATATGATCTTACTCATATGATCTTATACATGGAATCTAAAAATGTTTATCTCATAGAAGTGGAGAATAGAATGATGACTGCAAGGGGCTGGGGCCTTGGGGAATGGGGCTTGGGGAGATGTTGGTCAAAGGATACAACATTTCAGTTAAATAGGAATAAGTTCAATATATCCATACAACATAGTAACTATTGTTCACAATATATTGTATTCTTGAAAAATGCTAAAATAGTAGACATATAAGATTCTCACCACCAAATTGATAACTATGTGAGGTCATGTTACAAACTGATTAAAATATTTCTTTTGGTTTTAAGTTAGGTCTGTGATAAGTATGATGGTAACTTTGGTGGCTGAAATACAGATGAAAGCTACTGTCTTCACCTAATGTTCTTCAAGACCTTGTGAATGTAAAGAACCAACACAGCATAGGGGAAAGGGTGTTAAATTTAGGGTCGTCAAACTCAGATTATAAACATAATAAATATATGACTTTGCAAAGGTTATTCTTTGAGGATCAGTTACTTCATTGCAACAATACGTGGTTTATACATAGGTTATTAGAAATTTCTAATTAAATAATTTAAGTGTCTGAAACATACCAGCTTTCTTAGTAATATTATTATGTTTACTTAATTCGACCTTTTAATGGGCATATACTATGAATAAAATATTAAGCTATGCTTTAATATCTTATGAAAATAATTTTACTACATTTAAAATACTAATAAAAGTTATCTAAACTACATTTTTACATTCTCAAATTATCACTGCAGTATGAATACTTATAGTTTACATGTAATGAATTTCAAGCCTCATCAGTTGAATAAATTTCCTATAAATGTCCATTTCCTTTAATTGATGCTCATTCATGCAAGAAAATATATCACACCGATCAAATCGCAGACGTAGTAATGTAAAAGCAAAACTGTGCCGTGAGTTTTGAACACCCCTTTAACTTGACAGCAGTTACCTGACTAGAAAGGAAATGAACAGAATTATTTGCAAGTGCAGAAATTGCTGCTGGGTTAGAATTGACATTGAAGAAGCCTACTCTTTGGCAACCCCCATTGGCAACAGTGCCACCATGTCACTGTAAATAACCCTACTGAGATCAATTGTCATGCCCCAAGGAAACTGCTGTCTATAATATCACAGAAAAGTAATGGGAGGAAAAGGTTTCCTGCTAGAAATTGAGGCTTTTCTAAGCATTAAACTAACAAAGTTTGAACTAAGTCGGCCTAGAAGTACACTGTGGGAAATTGCACAGAAACTGCACATCAGCAAAACGTCTTGGCAGGAAATGGCTGGACATGTAGAAGTGGAATCTCTGTCTTATTTATTTGCCACTCTTGGGAACACTAATATGAAAGTGACTAATATGGCATAATAGTTCCCAGAACCAATTAATTAATCATAGCATGCCATTAATAGATACATTCCTTGCGGAGAATATTTCATGTTCGGAGAAATTAAACCACTTTATTATGATAAAGTTTCCCTAGTCAAAAGTGCTTTAAATTTACATTCTCACACTGTTAACCAGGTGGGTATTTCCTAAATGATGAATATATTTTCCTATGGTCTACAGGTGATTTCTGGAGGAAAACACCTTAAGTGCTCAAGTGGAGTGGAATTAAAGAATCATACTTTTTGTTTTTATTCTTGTACTTTGCATTAACTGAAAATATTTAGTACATCGATTCTGTTTCCTATGCGAATGAATTGGAATTCAGAAAGGTGAAGCAATTTGCAAATTGTGGCAGCGCTGCTAGGAAGCAGTCTTGTTTTGGCAGTGCAAGTTTCCAACTTGAAATTCCTTTAGACTACACTGTTTTCTCTGTGGACCATAATTATGACCAGATCTAAGAAATCAAATTATAAAATAATATAGGCTTTATTTAACCATATGATTAAGAACAACTAATAAGAATAGATTTAAATTACTCAGTATGTTTTATCAGCTTAATTGCTTATGGGTATATTGTGAAGTACAGGCCTTTCATTTTTTTTTAAATTGTATTTTTTTTTTTTTACAGTGCAGTAACTAATTATTTATTATCTTGAGTCATGGAACAAGTAGAAACGGTGCTAAATACAATAATTGAGACTTTTTTGGAGGGTATCAGGCACATTTAAACTATAAATTAATATTAACAGAAGGCACTTGAAAAGATTTTTGATGGGCTTCGCAACCAATGTTTTCTATGACAATGGCAAACTTTGTAAACAACTGCACAAAGATGGCTCGAATACCATGAAGCTTCCTATTTTATTCAAAAAGTGATATTTAGCATATAAAAACAGGGTAAATTAAGATGTTAATATATTAAACAATTAGTTTACAAAGATTTAAAATTATAGATATATTACAAAACAGCTCCATTATAAAAATTATTTCTGCAAACAAGAAATAAAAACAAATTAAACATAGTACAAAAAGTCTCTCTGTTAATCAGCATATATTAGCTGGGAGAAAGGGAGAAAAGTCTTAGACCTGAAATCTAATAGCTTCATAACATAAAGTATTCCTAATTAAACTTCACATACGTATTTAACACTGAAATATTTTTAAAAATTGAAATTTCCAATAATTCCTCATTTCAAGGCCACTGAAACAAATTTCACATTGTTAAATTTCTGTGGTGTGTCACTTAAGATTCCAAGGATATCTGGGTTAATTCAACACATCCATATTCTGCTTACGGTGCTTCCATTGAACAATACATTCTGTTGTGCTTTCTCCTTGACTTTGCTAATAGAGAAATCAGCACTCAATGCCATGTCACAATGTCTAGGATTCATTCGTGAAATGAGAGGATGTTGATTTGCTGCAGATGTGGTCTGAGTCTCCAAGGATAAATAGCTCTTGGGATATGATTGCTATGACAATGTTGTTGCTAGGATAATTCCAAGGATCACAAGCAAAATAAGTACACAAATAATAATGATCATCATTTTTGCCATCCTGGCAGAGAGGCATGCACACTGACGTTATCCACACCATCATTTGCCAACTGATAAACCAATAATTAGAGCAATTCCGGCAGCAAGAACCACTGACACAGCAACAATTACCCACTTTTTCCTTCTTGCTTTGCTCTGATATTTAATAGCTTTTTTAGTTTCTTCTTGAGCCTGTTCTACATAGTCTGCGGCATTCATAACATTTTTTTCTATGTCGTTGATCATTTCCCCCTGAGTCTCAACAAACATAGCCATATCCATGCACATTTCATGCAACTCTCGGATACTGGTCTCCAGCTTCATAGTGTCTTTGTGACGAGACTCAGTTTCATTGAGAGCTTGTCTAGTAATCTGTGAATCTGATATAATGTCGGACGTGAAGATGGAGGGCTTCCCGCTCTCCAGCATCTCTTCCAGCTCCTCGTCAGTGGCGGTCCTTGCAGTTATTTCTAGCTGACGCTGTATACGTCCTTTGCTTCGCTCCCGAAATAGTGTCTGTGCTTCGTTCTCTCCTGTCGTGACTTCCACAAACTTGCGAGATAGTACTGAATGCTGGGTTCGTCGTATCCGAAGATCCACTGAAGTCCGGTTCCCACTCTCATCCTTATCAAAACTTTGTTCAATAGACTTTAACGTGGCTCCAACTTTATTAGCAGTTTTCTTGATTTCTTTGTTCAAATCTTCAAGCTCTTCTTTTATTTTTCCTTCTGCATTTGGTGCAGAAAGAATGATGTTGTGGTTTTTCTTGACATCTTCAACATATTGAGCTCTTTTAGCTATACTGTTTCTAATCTCCTCAACCTGATGGAAGAAATCATCCATAAAATGGTCCTTTTCCACAACAATAGTTATGTCTCCATCATCATTTTTCCTGCACGCCGTCAGGTCCTGCAAACGGTCCCGCATCCCCGCCGGCCCGGCGGCCTCGGGCCTGCCGGGCGCCGCCTCAGCCGCCGCAGTCTTAAATTGTATTTTGCAAATGTGAATTTGACAGACATATTTAAAATAGTAAAGTGCTCTCGCCACAAAATGCTAACTATAAGAGATAATGCATATGTAAATTATCTAGATTTAATCATTCCTCTCTATACTTTAAAACATCATGTTGTACACAATAAATGTCTACAACTTTATCCTTTTAAATATAAATAACTAAAAATTATTTCTTAGATGAATACTTACTGATGTGTGAAAATAATTACAAAGTACTTGGCAAAAAGCAAAACATTTACTACACAGCATAGGTTGTACAATCCCAGTTCTGCTTAAGTATATATGAATACACGTATTTATATTTTAATATAAAAATACTGAGATATGTGTCATAATTTTAACAATGTTTGTCTCTGGGTAGTGGCATAATAAATAATTTTTAATTTTCTTCTTTAGAATATTTAAAAAATACTGGACATTTCTTTGTCTTTTAGTAAATTCTTCCATTTTCAGAAAAGTAAATTGTAAGCAATTCAACTTTCTTTTTAAACCTCTTCCAGCACCTGCTTTCCATGTCAAATAAATGGGACTGAGGGCCCATCTCTTAGTTGAAAAGTTTGTAGTTTTGTCAATTAGTTTATTACTTTTTCTTTATTACAAAATATTAGCCATTTTTTTCTTTAATAATTTTATAAATTAACTTATTTTGGTTACTTGAAATCATGCAGACACAGTTAAAGTTTTTTTAAGTGTTTACCTTTATCCATATATTGCAAAGTTCAATTGTTTTATTGATAGTAATATTAAATGTCTATACAAGTGGGCAAAGCACACCAAGTGTATTTTCTATGTTTTTTTCTCCAAGGGACATGCGTCACTATGATACACCCAGCTTTTCACTATGTCCACTGAGATATGCCACCACCCTAAATAGTGTCCAATATTCCCAACCACATCCATGAGATAAAATGTTAAAGCTAAATATTACTTATTTTGTAGGGAATGTGTCTATGCTTTCTCTCCAAAATGAGAATTTTTCTTTTAATACTTAACTTTCTGTAAGAATCACCCTGCAGACTGTCAACAGTACTTGTCATTTGTTTCCACTCTAGTCCTCAATAATGCCACATTGTTTGTTATTATTTTCTTCTCTGGCCCTTTTTTTTTTTTACTATCTATTTACCTTGGATATCAGACTATAATGTGATTATCCGAGTTCAATGAGCATTCCTCATACACTATTTGTAGCTTCAATGTACTGAATGGTTGTTTCTTATAACCTTTAAATACATAAGAGGATACACAGCCCGCCCTGTTTATCTGCGGGTTCCGCATTCTCAGATTCAACCAAACAGGGATGTAAAACATTTTAAGAAACAAAAAACAAACCTAAAACAATAAAAGTAAAAATTCAACAATAAAAATATAAAACGATATAACTATCTACATAATATTTATATATTGTATTAGGTATTGTGAGTAATCTAGAGATGATTTAAAGTTCAGACAGTACCCAATTTAAGACGGTTGGCCTTAAGATTTTTCACTTTATGATGGTGCAAGAGTGATACACATTCAGTAAAAACTGTACCTTTGAGTACTCGTACAACTGTTCCGTTTTTCACTTTTAGAACAGTATTCAATAAAATACATGAAATATTCAACACTTTATTATAAAGTATGCTTTGTGTTAGATGATTTTGCCCAACTGGAGGCTTGAGTAAGTTCTGAGCATGTTTCAGGTAGCGTGGGCTAAGTTATGATGTTTGGTAGGTGAGGTATATTAAATGCATTTTCTACTTAATGATGTCAAATTATGATGGGTTTACCAGGTCATAACTCTGCTGTTAGTAAAAAAAAAATCTGCGTATGGGAGAATGTGGGTAGGTTATATGCAAATACTATGCCATTTTACATAGGGGACTTGAACATCCATGTGGATTTTGGCACCCGCGAGGGTCCTGAAACCAATTTCCTGCAGACATTGAGGGACAACAGTACTGCTCCTCCTGGATAGTCTCTCATGACCATTTGAAAATACCTCACTGTACCTCACTTGTAGATAGTTGTTAAACTCTAAATTAATGACCCTATGTTCTTCTTCTTACCATTTAGGTAGCCGTGTGTGTGTGTGTGATTGTATGTGTGTGTGATTTTTCTTGCTTGAGAGGTTAGTCTCTCTCTGTTCCACCATTTTCTGCTGTGTGAGACCCCTGTGTCACTGCTGCCACCAAGATTTTCACCAGATTTGTCCCCCAACTTTGGACTTCCAGCCTCAGAAACTGTAAATGATGAATTTTGTTTTCTTTACAAATCACCTGGTTCCATGTATTGTTTTATAAGCAGCAGAAATGGACTAATACACTGAGTGAAGTGTGAAGCAGTGAGCAAGACTGAAGTCTTAATGCATGAAAACTGATTTCTGTTCAACCTTCGTAATGAGACCTAAGCATATAGTTTCTTCAAACTAGCTGAATACATTTAGGCAACAGAAATCAACTTGTCAGATCTCTACCATAACCATCAGCATGAGTTGCTTGGATTTAACACTCTTAAAATTAGGGAAATTTTAAATAAGGAAACAGGCCTATTTAATATATATTAGGGAATTGTGACAAAAAGTAGAAAGAAACAAATTTGTATTAGAAGTTGAATACAACTCTGTGATTATAATATCAATAAAATAGTCATGTTTATAATAGAGCTAATATGACATGGAGAAGAATGTCTACGGTTCTGTACTAAAGTGATGACTAATAAGTTCAAAGGCCAGTATTTTATCAGAAAAGATACTCCAAATCAGCCTCACTTTTCTTCATTTTCTAATTTATTGGATCGGCTGTGGTGATACTTACATCTCATAAATGTTTCTGTATCTGTTTTCTTCATTTTTTTCAAGTTTTGTCACATAGTGTAGACTTAAGTGTAATGCTACTTGATGAGAAGGTACACCTCATTAAAAGGATATCTTCAAAGCTAATGATTTAAATACTTGTATTATTCCCTATTTCCCTAGACTGAGTTAGAAGCCCTGCTTTTTTCCTCTATTACCTTGCATTCCCTGCACATTTCACATTGTGTTATTTGTAATTGATGAGTATGTGTATTTCTTCCCTAGAATACTCTGTCTTTAAGGAATAAGGTGTGCGTGTATATATACGAGGGTACTTTAGAAAGTTCATGGAAAGCCTCATATTATCTTCAAGTTGTGTTTAACATGAGCTTTTTGATGCACGTATGTGTGTACATACAGCATAGCTACTATCCCACCTCATGCTCGTGTTCTGTGACACTCTCCTGACAAACTCTTCGTTGGCCTCTTTCCCCCACTTTCTCACTCCACCAATAGAAACACATTTGAGATTCAATCATCTAATTGAAAGCACTCATTAACAGTTTCAAAGTATTTATGGGTATTATGCACTGCAATGCCTTACCATCTTGGTGACAAGATTGCATGGCATTACTACTCTTTTCACACATAACTTAGGCCTGGTGATATTAACACCAGTGAAGTAGATAGGGTTCTTAAAAGGCTCGTGTGTATTAAGAAATCAGGAAGCCAAGGGCAGAGATATGATCCATAATAGCATTCAAGAAACAAATATAAGAGAGCAAAGGTAAATAATATGTAAGAGGAGAAAATCAGTAGTGTTGACTAACAGAGAAGAAGGAGGGATCACATTTTAAGTAGAAGAGCATTGTGTGACATATGACAGGTTGATGAGAATCAAGCAAGATGATGTTTTGAATGTTCCTATGTGATTTAATGCCACGGAGGTCATTTTTTTCCCCAAATTTTATTTTATTTTGTCAATATACAACGTGGTTGATTATTGTGACCCATTACCAAAACCTCCCTCTGTCCTTCCTCTCCCCTCTCCCTCCCAACAATCTCCGTTCTGTTCGCTTGTCATAGCAACTTCAAGGAATAGTAATTGTTGTGTCTTCTTCCCTACCCTCCCGTTTTTTTATGTATTTATTTATTTATTTTTAGCTCCCGGAGATAAGTGAGCACATATGGTATTTCTCATTCTGCGCCTGACTCATTGCACTTAATATAATTCTCTCTAGGTCCAACCATGTCATTGCAAATGGCAGTATTTCATTCTTTTTTATAGCAGAGTAGCATTCCATTGTGTAGATAGACCACATTTTCCATATACACTCATCTGATGATGGATTTTTGGGCTTGTTCCAACTCTTGGCTATTGTAAAGAGTGCTGCAATGAACATTGGGGAACAGGTATACCTTCGATCTGATGATTTCCATTCCTCTGGGTATATTCCCAGCAGTGGGATAACTGGGTCATGTGATAAATTGTTTGAGGAACCTCCATACCATTTTCCATAGAGGCTGCACCATTTTGCAGTCCCACCAACAGTGTGTGAGAGTTCCTTTTTCTCTGCAACCTCGCCAGCATTTATCATCTGCAGTCTTTTGGATATTAGCCATCCTAACTGGAGTGACAAGGAATCTCAGTGTGGTTATGATTTGCATTTCCTGAATGCTGAGTGATGTTGAACATTTTTTCATGTGTCTGTTGGCCATTTGTATATCTTTCTTTGAGAAATGCCTATTTAGCTCTTTTGCCTATTTTTTAATTGGGTTGCTTGCTTTTTTCTTTTAAAGTTGTTTCAGTTACTTGTATATTCTGGATATTAATCCTTTGTCAGATGTATATTTTGCAAATGTTTTCTCCCACTGTGTTGGTTGTCTTTTATCTCCGTTAATTGTTTCTTTTGCTGTGCAGAAGCTTTTTAGTTTGATATAATCCCATTTGTTTATTTTTCCTTTGGTTGCCCATGCTTTTGGGGTGAAATTCCTGAAGTCTGTGTCCAGTCCTTCTTCCTGAAGTGTTTCTCATATGTTTTCTTTAAGAAGTTTTATTGTTTCATGGTGTATATTTAATTCTTTAATCCATTTTGAGTTGATTTTAGTATATGGTGAGAGGTATGGATCTACTTTCATTCTCCTGCTTATTGATATCCAGTTATCCCAGCAGCATTTGCTGAATAGTCAATCTCTTCCCCAGTGTATAGGCTTGGTGCCTTTGTCAGAGATCAGATGGCTGTAGGTGTGTGGGTTGATTTCTGGATTCTCTATTCTATTCCATTGATCAGTGGGTCTGTTTTTATGCCAGTACCATGCTGTTTTAGTTATTATAGCTTTGTAGTATAGTTTAAAGTCACATAGTGTTATGCCTCCAGCTTTATTTTTTTGCTCAGTATTGCATTGGCTAAGAGTGGTCTTTTGTTATTCCATACAAATGTCTGGACAGTTTTTTTTCCATTTCTGAGAAAAATGTCATTGGAATTTTGATGGGGATCACATTGAATTTGGGTAGTATGGACATTTTCACAATGTTGATTCTTCCAATCCAAGAGCATGGGATATCTTTCTATTTTCTTGTATACTCCCTAATTTCTCTCAGCAGTGGTTTGTAGTTCTCATTATAGAGATTTTTCACATCCTTGGTTAACTCTATTCCTAAGTATTTTATTTTTTTGGCGGCTATTGTAAATGGGCAAGATTTCTTGATTTCTCTTTCTGCATGTTCACTTTTGGAAAATAGAATTGTTACTGATTTTTGTGTGTTGATTTTGTATCCTGCAACTTTGCTGAAATCACTTATCAACTCAAAGAGTTCTTTTGTAGAATCTTTAGGCTGTTCGATATACACGATCATGTCATCTGCAAAGAGGGACAGTTTTATTTCATATTTTCCAAATCTGGATGCGCTTTATTTCCTTCTCTTCTCTGATTGCTCTTGCTAGTACTTCCAATACTATGTTGAGTAGGAGTGGTGAGAGTGGGCATCCTTGTCTAGCTCCTGTTCTTAAAGGAAAAGCTTTCAGCTTTTCCCCATTCAGGATGATATTGGCAATGGGTTTATCATATATGGCTTTAATTATGTTGAAATACTTTCCATCTATACCTAACTTATAGAGGATCTTTGTCATGAATGAATGTTGAATTTTATCAAATGTTTTTTCAGCATCTATAGAGATGATCATATGGTCCTTGTGTTTGATTTTATTGATTTGGTGTATCACATTTATTGATTTGTGTATGTTGAACCAACCTAGCATCCCTGGGATGAATCCCAATTGATCGTGGTGTATAATTTTACATATGTGTTGCTGTATTCTGTTAGCTATTATTTTATTGAAGAGTTTTGCATCTCTATTCATCAAGGATATCGGCCTGTAGTTTTCTTTTTCAGTTGTATCTTTACCTGGTTTTGTTATCAGGATGATATTTGCTTCATAGAATGAGTTTGGGAGATTTGCCTCTGTTTCAATCTTTTGGAATAGTTTGTAAAGAATTGGTGTCAATTCCTCTTTGAATGTTTGGTAAAATCTGCTGTGAATCCATCTGGTCCTGGGCTCTTCTTTGTTGGGAGCCTTCTGATAACAGCTTCAATCTCCTTTATTGTTATAGGTTTGTTCAGGTTTTCTACATCTTCTTGGCTTAGTTTTGGTAGGTTACGTATGTCCAGAAATTTATCCATTTCCTCCAGATTTTCAAATTTGTTGGCTTATAGTTGTTTATAGTAGTCTCAAACGATTCCTTGTATTTCAAATGTATCAGTTGTAATATGACCTTTTAGAATTTTTGTTATTTGGATCTTCTCTCTTCTTTTTTTTGTTAGCCATGCTAATTGTTTGTCAATTTTATTTATCTTATAAAAAAGCCTACTTTTTAATTCATTGATCTTTTGTTTCATTTTCTTTGTTTGTTTCAATTTCATTAAGTTCTGCTCAGATCTTAATGATTTCTTTCTGTCTGTTAACTTTGGGTTTAGATTGTACTTATTTTTCTACTTCTTTAAGGTGAAGTGTTAGGTAGTTCACTTGCCATCTTTCCATTCTTCTGAAGTAAGCATTTAATGCTATAAATTTCCCCCTTAGTACCACTTTTGCAGTATCCCACAGATTTTGGTATGGTGTATCATTATTTTCATTAGTTTCAAGAAATTTTTTGATTTCCTCTTTGATTTCTTCTTGGACCCATATGCCATTATGTAGAATGCTGTTTAATTCCCATGTGTTTGTATTGTTTTCATAATTTCATTTGTTATTGATTTCTAATTTTAATCCATTGCCCATCTTCAAAGTCAGAAGTTCTCTCTTCTGCTTCTGCAAGCCTGCTGGTTAAACTTTCTGTTGTGTTTTTTACTTCATTGAATGATTCTTCTGCTTGGCAAGCTCTGCTCCATTCTTTTTCACAGCATTGATTTCCTTGTACATTTCTTCTTTCAGATCCTGTATACTTTTCCTCATTTCATCATGTTGTCTAACTGAGTTTTCTTATATCTCATTCAGTTTCCTTAGAATTGTTGCTCACAATTCCTTGTTAGTCATTTCAAGGACTTCTTGTTCTATAGGATCTAGAGCTTTGAGAGTTATTACCCTTTGGTTGTGTACTTTCTTGATTTTTCATATTTCTTGTATCTTTCCTTTGATGTTTAGTCATTGTGGCATGGTATTTTATACTCCATTGGTTTGACACTATTGTCTGGCTTGGATGTTGCTGGGGTTGCCAATTTGGTATGGCTACCTCAGTGTCTGCTCTGTTGGCCACTCTTGCCTTGTGTGTGCGTGGTTGCCTCGGGTCTTGGGCCTCACCAGGGTGCCACCTCTCTGGTCAGCATGCACTCAGCCAGGCAGGGGATGGAGTTGGGTGGCAGCAGTGAGGCCTATCTGCTGGGTCGTGCACTGGCAATGCAGGGCATGTGGTCTCTGTGGACCTTCCACCTCCCCAATGTTACCCCAGCACTTGAATTCCAGAGCAATATTAGAACTTGGATCTCCAGTGTTGGTTATAATTTTTCCACATTTGTTAAATGTTTATTTTCTTTTTACTGTTAAGTTTCTAAAGCAGAGAAATCCAAAGTCCGTCTGATGATGGTGAAAGTGACACAGGGGTTTCGTATTGCAAGATTGTGGAAGCAGAAAAAGCAGAGAGCATGGAGGTCATTTTGGACATTAAAGAAGATCCTCCAGTGGATCGTTGGAGCTGAATTTCTGTCTGCAATGTATTTTGTCACAAGTGGGATATAGGTAAAAGAGAGGATATGTTTAAACACAAAATCTTATAAGAAACTGTTCTATGAAGAAGAGTAAGAATGGGTAGTATCTGAAGATGGAAAAAAAAATTAAGAGAGAAATTTTGTTGTTTTGTCTAGATGCAAAAAAAGTCAATACCTAAGTTGGAATAGATAGATTTATAGATTTAGGTATTAAAGGTGTTGCTTTCTTATAGATTTTAATTTTCTATATGAAGTAGATTAAGTCATATACTAAGAGTGATTCAGAGCTAGAGACTTATAAAGTAGAAGTGAATCAACTTATAGCATATGCATGTATGGAACAACACACTGTACCCCACAGATATGTACACATAAACGTTCACAAAGAAATGAGATATGCAGGTGTTTTGAAATAGTAATTTTGGAAATTTGAAGAATATGGTGACTAGATGAAAAGAACTGTGGACCAGTATTGAGAGCCTTGTGTGAGTCTGACCAGTTATGTGATACTTTCTGGAAATGCTGAGCATCTTGGAACAATTTGGAAAGGACTATATATTATTGCTGAGAACACAGGGACTATAAGGGTCATTTTTATTGCTTATAACATAAGGCATAAAGATAGCACTTATGGTCTTTTAATCCCTTATCATTGTTCCAATGCGATTTTGCACTTGAATGATCTTGAGAGAATAGCTGTTCTTTCCACTAGAGTATGGTGCTTTTCCAAATGAACACCTGTGCATGATATAATAAATGATTCATTGAATTGCTCACACCAGAAATCAAATTCTGATCTATGGGAACTATTTCACAATCAACCAACCACTACTAAAATATGCATTGTTGCCTGTCTTGTGGAACTAAAAGAAAACAGAAATGGAAAGGTTCTTTATTATTATTATTATTATTTAGTGAATTAATAAGAACTAGACATAAATATACAATGTAATGAATATATTTGCCATCTTTTTGCTTATCACTTCTCTGATTATCATGGTGATCAAAGGTAAAAATTGTTACATAATTAAGCACAGATATTTGTATATTCATGTTTACTTTATATATGGAAGTAATAAAAGGAAGTGAGGATGCCAAAATGCCATCAACGTGGCATTAGACAATATTTTAAGCCTTTTTGCACTTAAGGAGATAAATACTAATTTTTGACATATGTAGGAATCCCCTACACAGTATCTTAACATGTGGAGAGTTTGACACAGTTCCTTGGGAGATGCAGAACAAGAATCTGCATTTTAAACGAAATTTAAAAATTTTATTTTTTCTGAAAATAAAATTTTCACACTATTTTATTTTGATGTAAGTGATGTAGAAATTATATTTTAATAAACAGAGCACCAGAGGTTATTTAAAATATATTATGATCTGGGCCGAGCCCATGGCGCACTCGGGAGAGTGCGGCGCTGGGAGCACGGCGATGCTCCTGCCGCGGGTTCGGATCCTATATAGGACTGGCAGGTGCACTCACTGGCTGAGTGCCGGTCATGAAAAAGACAAAAAAAAAAAAAAAAAAATATATATATATATATTATGATCTGCAATACTTTATGATTTTATTCTACTTTTTGATATTGCAAAATATATAAACCATTTTGGGTTATATAATAAGTTAGAAAATCCAGGAACAGTTCATAATGCCACCTTATCCCACTCCAAACGTCTTCCAGTAAAGGGACATGAAAATCAACTACAGTGTATATTGATTCCAGTGTTAATAATGTGATATGTATCTTTTCATGCTTCTATCTATGCACCCACACCCACACACACCAATTATATTTCATGAAAAATGAGTATACTTACACATGTATAAATTCTGTCATGGGAAAACCAAATCCCATGGCAATTTATGCAGATAAGAAAAAACCACAAGCAGCTAAATGGCTCTCATATAATAGGAAAATGTGGAAACAGGTAGAAAGAAGACAGAATATTCCAAATGATCAAGATAGGTGTGAAAGGGCAAATAATAAGGAGACTGCTCAAGTAAAATGGGAGGGGGTAAACAGAAGAAGACCATCTCGGTGAGTATAAGACCATGGTTTGAACATGAAATGAAAACAGCAAAAGACATATCTGGAGTTATGAAACTAGAAAAGCTATTTTAGAAAAGGTTAACCACCTGACTCTGAAAGTGTAGATACGGCTCATTGTATTTTAAATGATTAGTAGAAAAAGAAGTCATAGTTGAATCTCATATTAGTTATTTTAGAGAGAAAGAGAATAAGATCAGAAAACCATACTAAGAAGCTCTGAAGCAAACCAGAAATCATACTCCCCCCAAATAAAAATATCAGAACTCAATATAAAATAAAAGCTATGAAAAACAATGTCAGAATTAGAAAAGACCAGAAATGACATTATTACAGAACAGAAAATTTTGAAAAGTGATGTAAAAACACTAAGAAAAGAAAAAGGAAAATAACCATTTAAGGAAACAACTGCAAAGAGAACAATAGTAAATAACCACAGCCTAGCCTTATAAGAACTAAAAGATGAATAAAGAGAGAAAAATAAATATAACAAGCAAAATTTATCAAAGATTAGCAAGTATTAAAAGAAAATTATGTATAGAAAATATAGATAAATAAACATATATGTATATATGGCTGTGTGTGTGTGTGTGTTTGTATAAAATTCCCCAAAGAAGGGAAGCAATTACCATGAACAGAAATATAGTTTCACTAATATAAGAAACATTACCTGAAATTTTAAAGAGTTGTTGAAACAATATAACCTTTGAAAGATAGACCTAGTATCTGGGAAAATTGAACTCTATAGCCAAACCCAAAATATATCCCAGTAAAAGTAATGATCTTTAAACAAATAAATGAATGGTATAAACATCTAAGCAAAAGGCAAAGTCCCTTGTAAAAGGAAGAAGCCAGATCCAGAACTTTACTGGGGTTTTTTTTTGTTGTTGTTGTTTTCAATACCAACAGTTCAATGCCAGAAAGCAACAAAGTAGTATATCTAAGACACTCAAGGGGAAAATATATAAACTTTTGTTTTATTTATTTATTTGTTTATAAATGAATTTATATTTTTATTTTAATCTAGAAAACTGAAGTATTACTCAAGTATTATTGATCAAGTATTAAAGTCAAAGAATAATTGGTAAACATGCAGTAATGTAAAGAAAATTATTCCCATTTATCTTTTGCTAGTGTCTACTAAAAAACTAACTCAATCCTCTTAGATGACTGGGGGGACATCAACGTATAGTCTGGTGGCTTCCCAGAAGCCCACTAAATATGTGAGGAGGAAGAAAGTATGTGCCAAAAATCTCAGATGATTTAAGAACACTTTATGTTTTCATTGCTAATGTGGACCACATATCTTTCATAAACTTCTTTCTAAGCTCTACATTGGATCTGGGAAAAAGGAAGGTTAAAGGACTGTCCTCCTTCTGTTCTCAGCATCATCTCAGTGCATTTGTATTCATTGACTTTTAAAAATAAACTTAAAAAATTCAGAATATTTACAGAATACTTGAAACAATACTACAGAGAATTCCCATATACCTCATATTCAGTTTCTCCTGTTATTAACATCTTACATTAGTATGGTATATTTGTGACAATTAAAAAAATTGGATATAAAGAAGAGAGAAAAAGTAGTGTCAAAGATGACTCATATTTCTAGATAGTACAATTATATCAAAAGCCGAAAACTGGAAGTCACCCTGTCTTTTTCTTTGTTTGATTGTTTGCTGTTATTGTTACTTTTTGTTTACCTGTTTTTATATGGGTGTGGATGTGAATAATAACTTTAATTTTATATTTTATTTAGATGAGTCATTAAAATATTTATATATAATTTATATTAATGTAAATGTAAATATATATTATTTTTTATTACTTAAACATAAATAAAACCTCAGAAATATTTAGCATCTGTAAGGGGTTTGGTCTATTAGAACATGAAGGGTTTTTGGAGATATTTTTACCGAATACAGAATTTTTTATTGTACTGATCAGAATTTTTTTGTTGTTTTATGAAAAATATACAAAACTTTAAAAATATATTTACTAATTTGTTCTTTATAATCAGAGAAGTGTACACAGAAAGCCTAATGTACTATCTTTCAAGTGAAGGTATTGAAACCCAATCATTTATAGATGAGAAAAGAGGGCCTCAGGAAATCAAAGCACCTTCACAAAGGCCTCCAAAATTTAGTTGGCAGTCATGAAATCTACATGGCAGGAGAAAAGCCTGTATTCTGACTCTATGTCTAGGTCCTGGTCTCTCTATTGCTTCCTGCTTAGTAGAATATCGCAGCACTGAGCTAACGCTTGTCATTTCAGGAGAATTCAGCACCTGCCTAGTCTGTTTGTGATCATGTGAAAGGCAAAAGACAGGATTAAAAGTGAAGTTTGGATTTGTCATAATTCTATTCTCACTTAAGTAAATATCTCTTTTTCAGTGTCATGTAACCTCCAGATATTTGCATGTGGTCTAGATACAGTTTAATCTTCCAAGTATATTTGTGTTCCAATAACTTTTAATATTTTCAAAAATTCCTAAATGCCACAAGATTTCTCAAATATCAAAAATGATGTCATTTAAGAGTCCATTTGGATTTTTTCATATTGCAATAAGTGTGATCTAATTCTATATCTTCATTAAAAATCACTGAAGCATTCATTCATCATCTCAAACATCTTTGTTTTAATACACAAATGTCATATTTAAAATCTAATAGTGATTTATTTCAACAACATATATGTGACATATAGACATAAATGAGAGAAATTTTTTCTCTCTGCTTCATATTTCCACTTTGTGTTTTGAATTAATCACATTATTGTAAAATATCTCATGATGTGTTTTGACATTGTGAATACACATTTCCAAATATGTTATCAAAAATTTTAAAATAACATCAATAACTTTGTAAATGTAATTCTGATAAGGCTTTCTCACACATCCTTCCTAAGAAACACCTGGTAGAATGTAATTTATTCCTACAGTGTCTCACAAATAGTTTTTTTTTTCTTTTTTCAATAGTAGTAAAGTTTAGTACAGATATCAACAAAAACTTTTTGTGAATGTTATAATAATTAAAGTGATTAGCACTATCTTACATTTCTTAAATTTCATATAGACAAGAAGAAAATTTAACTCTCTTCATTAAGGTACAAATATAGAACAATTGTGGCAATTGCCAATTTCTAGAAAATTTAAAATTTATATTGATAGGGTTATCAATGAAAGGTATGGCCTGTTGGTCTTAATTCCATGGAGATATTAAATGCAAATAATTTAATATTTTTAAGGATTATTTATATTAGTGAGGATATTGCTTGCTGATGTGCTGTAGACAACAGACGTTTTTGGCCTCTGTTCATTACATTATGTGATTGATAGGTCATAAAATTTTCCATGGGAATGTAAATTAAAAAATTAAAACATTCAAAAAATATTCAAAATGAAAACAAGTTTAAAAGGGTAAAATGTCTGAGAAAAGACAAAATGAGCAGTACAATATTACTTTCAGGTGCTTTACTGCTTTCCAGTAGGGGTCTGATTTTATAAAATTTACATGTTTAGACTGGAGGGTACAAGCGCAGTTTCCATGACCTTCTCCAGTTGCCATGATCTTCTCTAGTTGCCATAGACAGTTACCTTTTCTGAATTACAGTATTTCTTCATTTCCATTCATCTCACTGTGTAAAATGCAAAAATTAAAATGATAGCCATTTCCAAATCTCTGTGTACTTATAATGCCGTTCTTAAACGCCTCACTCAGTAGGCTAAAATGTTTCTCTTAGGTTATAATGTTTCCAATAAACTTGCAGTACATTTCCTGTCTGTGCATTTCTTTACTCTGTATTCCTAATTGGCTTTTCTGGTAAAAAAAAAAAAAAAAAAAAAGAAAGAAAGAAAGAAAAAAGAAAAAATAAGCCTCGTGCTATTTTTATCTCTTTTTCTATAAGTTACATTACAGAAGATTTTCATAACCCTTTAAATTTAGTTGTGAAGGCTTAATATCAGCTATTTAGGTGAATGGGGGGGCATGAAAAAGGAAGACAGTCCATGTGGAGGTGAAAGCCTCGGTGCAGGCGCTGTATTCTAAGCATCCTTTATATTGAATTAGCACCTGCTAGAATGACTGGCATATGAAGATGCTCATGATTATGTGTTTAATAAACAAATAATCAGGGAAATAGAGATTAAATTTCCAGTATGGCAGCTTCCAAAGTCGTATCTCGAAAGATAAGCAAGAAATCAGTCTTTGAAAATGAGGGACTGTTAAAGAAGAACAGGATAAAGATAAAAAACACACATCCTGGTAGAACACCAAAATGTAACGATAGAGAAAGAGAAAGAAAGAAAAACAAAGAAAGAAAGATCCTATAAGAAGAAGCTAAAATCGAACAACTTACAAAGCTTATGAAACTTAAGGAAAGTCGAGAGAACATAAGTCAGAACAGAACCCGAGTGGGTGGGGGTGGGGAGGGAGAGAGACGGGGAACTTTAAGGTGCTAGCAGTTGTTGGATTATTATCTTATTGAGGCAGGTCCCATGTACTTGTAAGCCTGGCCCTCTTCTAGCTTCTACACGTATCTATTTACACATTGTGAGGGAACAAAAGGGGTGTTTTTTGCAATGGGACTAAGCTCTGTCTTCTGAGACTTCCTTCCTTTTCTTATCAGTGGTTAAGGAACCCCAGACATTCACTGCTCTCCAAATGCTAATGGGCAGAACCACACACTACCATCTGCCTTGGATTCTCTAGGACTAATACCATGGTGCCCCTCTCCCCGGTTTGTGTTTCTGCAAGAGACCACCCATTTCCGTTGACTTGTCAATTTCCACACCGATTTGCACGAGGTGAGGCTCTGCAGCAAGTCCTGACAGTTTCTTTCTCCCAACCTTGACAAGTTCTGAAACCTTTCCACTCTGTAACTCGTGGTCCACTTTCAGCAAAATTTTCAATAACTTCCGATTCCCTCTGAATGTGTATTTCATCTGCTGTCTCTAAAGGAAACCTGACTGTCCCTGGAGGTTGCCGATCTCCCCAGTGAATGCTGTTTTCCCACCATCCATTGTTCACCTTTGCCACTCATTCTTTCTTTTCCTCTATTTTCCTTAGCTTTTCCTAAAATATTTCAACATTTAACCTCATGCCATCCTATTTTATCACCCACTGTACCATATCACTGCTGTCATTTACCAACTTGTGGTCGGTCTCTCACCCTTTTTAAAATAAGCATACTTATTTTAGTATTTTAAAAAATACTTTGGCTTTTGTTTTACTTTCACTGTCTCTATGTAGTGATCATTTTAACATACTAGTTCTTTGAATTTCTCTCCTCTAATTACCACGCATGACACCATGTCTCAGCCACTGACTCTCTTGCTCATTCTTAGGAATTGTCATTACCTACATAAATTTCTTGCACTCAACTCTCGGAAGAATATCTAAAATTGCAGGAAGTCTCTTTCTCATATAACTCTCATCCAAATTGACACCCTTGGACTTCCAGTTCGACGATATCACCATCTATTCACTGTCACTTGATAACTTCTCTCCTCTTCTTATCCAGATTAAACACTCAATTATCATAATAATTCTCTTATTTATACTCTTATGTCCCTCGAAATTCTCTCAATCCCTTTTACTCCCACAGAACAAGCACAGCACTCGATGAGTCTAACTGTGAATACTACGTATGAGGGTACTTCAAAAAGTTCATGAAAAAATTCGTATTATCTTTTAGCTCTATTTTTCCATGAACTTTTTGAAGAAACCTTTTATCTCCACCCAAGCAGATGCACATGGCTGGAAACCGGCCAGTCTCCACACATGTGGAATGGTCTCACACTAACTTTAGAAATATATATTTTGAGTGGGCTTATCCTGCCTGGCTATCATACTCTATTTCCTTATCCATTCAACTTTTCCCTTTCTTAGATAACTATTTAATCATGGTTTCTGTTCTAAGATATTTCAGACCACTGTTCATTCTCAGTTGACAGCCTTGGATTCAAAGTAACTGTCATTCATTGATGGAGAGAATATAAAATGGCACAGCCATTTTGAAAGACAGTTTGGCAGTTTCTTACAAAGTTAAAAAAATATACCATGTAATCCAGCAGTCAAAGCAGTTGAAAACTTATATCCACACAAAGACCTACACGTGAATGTCTATAACAGCTTCATTCATAATTGCTTATTACTGGAAGCAACCAAGATGTCCCTCAAGTGGTAGATGGATAAACAAACTGTGATATATATATATATATATATAGAGAGAGAGAGAGAGAGAGAGAGAGATACATATATATATATAACTGAGATATATACACACACATAAATAATATAATAATGCATATATATGTATAATATAAAATACATAATGCATTATTATTAAGTGATTAAAAGAAGATCAATCAAGCCATGAAAAGACATCGAGGAACATTAAATACACATTTGTAGTATAAAGAAGACATTCTCAAAAGGACGCATATTGTATAATTTTAACTACATGACATTCTATAAAAGACAAAACTATAAGGCAGCAAAAAAATCAGTGGCTCCCAGGGATTTGGGGGAAGGGAGTAAGGGGTGAATAGGTGAAGAGCAGGGGCTTTCAAAGCTGTGAAATTATTCTGCATGCTATCGTAATAGTGTATGCATTTTGCACTTGTCAAAACACATATCATTTTACAAAGAGTAAATATTAATGTATGCATGTAAAAACAAGTTAGGCATTGAGACTTCCAAGAAAGAATAACTATTATGACAAGATAATCTTATTATGTTACAAAAGAAGAAAACCATCTCACTTAAGGAGGTTAGGAGAAAGATGTAAATCACAGTAACTATAAAGAAATGGTGTCTGTAAGACTAAACTAAAAACAAATGGCATTTCAGTGCTATACTCCAGTTATTATAGTTGTTTTCCTTATAAGTACTGGTTAATAATTTTGATACTACTGTGCATGTACACTGGAATTAAACAATTATGTAAATTGATGGTGTATAGTGAGAGTCAGGTTTCTCACTGACTGAGTGGAAGTTTATAGATCAGGGAACATAAAACTAGACTGAATCACGTGATAATAAAATGGATTTAGACTTTATTAAGAATTAATGATTAGTTTATTATAGATAAATGAATACATATAGAAATATTTATTATATAACATGTAGAAGTGCATATGTAAATATATATACATATACTTGTATTTCTTTCCTGTCAGTTGAGAAGGCCAGAAAACCAAATAGCACTTCAGTTGCAAGAAGCACACCGAGCACCCAGGTCTTTGTTTGTAATAAAATTCTGAAAATATAAATAAATAAAAGGAACCAGGGATTCTTGAAGAAAGGTTGACTGTAAGAATACAACAGAAAATATACAAGAGGATGCTCCAGTATTGAGTGTGTACACATTTTCGATTGTTATATCATGGAATATTACTCTGCCATAAAAAAGAATGATATTCTCCCATTGGTAACAACATGGATGAGCTTGGAGTAACTTATGTTGAGTGAAATACACAAAGCACAGAGGGATAAATACCGCATGTGCTCACTCATAAGTGGGAGCTAAGAGAAAAAGAAGGAAGGAAAGAAAGACCACAGTGGTGTGTTGGACTTGCAGAAGGAGAGAGCACACCTAAGAATACAGAGTGGACTGGGGGAAAGTGGGATGGGGAGGGAGGTCAGGGATAATCGGGTGGGGGATATGGGGTTTAATCACAATTTGTGGTAATGGGAACACTGCCTGTATGGATCTAGCCATCACATCTTAAGCATGAGTGGTGAAGATCACCTTTTATCTCATGAATATTCATAACTAATAATAAATAAATAAATAAATAAATAAAACTAGTAAAAAAAGTATACACGAGGAACCTGGAACCTCTTGTGCAGAAAGTAAGGAAGTGACCCTCCAAATAAAGAACACGTTGATGAGGGTATGTCAAAAAGACACAGGAGTCACATGAAAGAAATTTTAATAAGCAAAGCTAGAACAATTTGAACAAGAAAATAAAATAGTATTAGATTATAACACAAAGTATAAAATAAATATCCAGGAATTCATACTTATATATAAATGACTGAAAAATTAATTTAGAAGAAGAGACAAATCTGCCATGCAGAAGATTCTAAAATAAATTATTTAGATATTTGCCCTAAAACAAGAGAGAATAAACGTACACTTCTTATGTGTGGTCTGCATGTAGTGACTTCCTTACAAAGATTACAGTACAGAAAGAAGGAAAAAAGAGTAACTTCATAATGAAGAAACCTTATGAACACTAGGTCAATATCAAGTCATAAATCATGTTGATGATATGGACTCATGACATGAAAATGACAATTTAACACTATGATCTTCCTCTTCAAAAACCATAATTCGTGTCTAATATGATGGTAAATTTTATGTGTCAGCTCAACTGAGCCATGGGTGCCCAAATATTTATTTAAATATTATTCTGGGTGTGTCTATGAGGGTGTTTCTGGAGGAATTTAACATTTAAATCCCTAGGGGTACAATGTGATGTTATGATGCACGTATACATTGTGAAGTGGTTAATTCCAGCAAACTGTTTTAATAAGCTCACCACTAAACTCCACAGTGATACATCTGATAGACAATACTCAGTTTTCACCTTAATTGTCCTAATACTTTTTGACTCATTTTCTCACTCCCACTACTTTCATACAATTTCACTTAAACCCTACGACATTACATTAATCTTACTTATCTTTCTATCTTGATTCCTTTTCAGTTCCTACTACTGTTTCTTCTCCTTTTTCCCCTAATCCTGTAAAGCCCAAGATAGTATCCCTAGTTGTTTTTTTGTTCTCTGTACCTTCTCTCCACTGGTGATATATAACCCCTTGTTGCTTGAAATATCATCTATATTTTCTCACTTATAACTTCTTAATTTCAGTCCAGACCTGTCATCTGAAAACCAGGCACCTACTCAGATTTTCACGTGGATGTCTAATACTTTGTTATTCAGAATTTGGTGCAAGCATGAGCAGTGTCAACATTGCTTGAGTGTAAACTAGCAATGCATTTCCTCAAGCCCCACTCCAGAACTATGAAATTAACATCAACATTTTAAGAATATTCTGGATGACTGCATGAATATAAAATTTGAGAAGTATTTCTTTAATAGATAGCTCAAATATAATAAATCAAAACTTAAGTGCTGATATTTTACCCATGATGGCTGAAACCTTCCCATTTAAGATGAAGAATATTCATTGATTACAATTGCTGAGGACAAATAAGTTAAAATAATTCAACCCTTCTTTTATTCATTGTTGTTTTTTAAATTTTAATTTATGAATATACAATGTAGTTGATTTTTGTATCCCTTTGTGGATTTCTCTTTCCTCCCTTCCTCTCTCCCCTTGCCGCCCATCAACATCATATCTGTTCACTTGTCTTAAGAAGTTCAAGGAATTGCTGTGATTATTGTGTCTTCTCCCTCCCCTCCTCTCCATTTGTTTGCTTGTTTATTTATTTATTTTTAGCTCTCACGAATAAGTGAGAACATGTGGTATTTCTCTTTCTGTGCTTGACTTATTTCACTTAACATAATTTTCTCTATGTCTATCCATGTTGCTGTGAATGGTAGTATTTCATTCTTTTTTATAGCAGAGTAGTATTCCATTGTGTAGATATACCACAGTTTCCATATACACTCATCTGATGATGGACATTTGGGCTGGTTCCAGCTCTTGGCTACTGTAAATAGTGCTTCAATAAACATGGGAGTACACGTTTCCCTTCAACATGATGATTTCTGTTCTTCCGGGTATATACCCAGCAGTGGAGTAGTTGGGACATATGGTAGATCTGCCTGTAATTGTTTGAGGAACCTCCATACCATTTTCCGTGAAGACTGCACCAACAGTCTATGAGAGTTGTTATATCTCACACACTGTTGATTGGGCTTGGTAGTCTAACCAATAGTATATGAGGGTTCCTTTTTCCCTGCAACCTCGTCAGCATTTATCATTCTCAGTCATTTGGATATTGGCCATCCTAACTGGAGTGAGATGGTATCTCAAAGTAGTTTAGACTTACCTTTCCCGAATGCTAAGTTGCACATTTTTTCGTGTGCTCGTTGGCCATTTGTACATCGTCCTTTGAGAAATACCTATTCAGCTCCTTTCCTATTTTTTAATTGGGTTACTTGTTTTATTTGCTGCAAAGTTGTTTGAGTTCCTTGTATATTCCAGATATTAATCCATTTCAGATGTGTATTTTGCAAATTTTTTTCCCACTCTGTTGGTTGTCTTTTCACTCTGTTAATTGTTTCTTTTGCTGTGCAGAAGCTTTTTAGTTTGATATAATCTCATTTGTTTATTTTTTCTTTGGTTGCCTATGCTTTTGGGGTCATATTCATGAAGGCTGTAACCAATCCTACTTCCTGGAGCATTTCCCCTATGTTTTCTTTAAGTAGTTTTGTTGTTTCAGGGTGTATATTTAATTCTTTAATCCATTTTGAGTAGATTTTGATATATGGTGTGATGCACAGGTCTAATTTCATTCTCCTGCATATAAATATTCAGTTTTCCCAGCACCATTTGCTGAAGAGCCAGTCTTTTCCCCAGTGTTAGACTTAGTGCTTTTGTCAAAGACCAGATGGCTGTCTGTGTATGGGATGATATCTGGATTATCTATTCTATTCCATTGTTCTGTGTGTATGTTTTTAATGCCAGTATTATGCAGTTTTGGTTATAATAGCTTTGTAGTATAGTTTGAAGTCAGGTAGTGTTATGCCTCCTGCTTTATTTATTTATTTATTTATTGCTCAGGATTGCTTTGGCTATTCATGGTCTTTTTTTATTCCATACAAATGTTAGGATAGTTTTTTTTTCCATCTGTGAGAAAAACATCACTGGAATTATGATGGGATTGCATTGAATTTGTCTATCACTTTGGGTAGTATGGACATTTTCACAATGTTGATTCTTCCAACCCAAGAGCATAGGATATCTTTCCATTTTCTTATGTCCTCTTTAATTTCTCTCACCAGTGCTTTGTAGTTCTCATCATAGAGATTTTTTACATCCTTGGTTAATTTTATTCCTAAGTATTTTATTTTTTTGGTGGCTATTGTAAATGGGCTAGCTTTCTTGATTTCTTTTTCAGCATGTTCACTGTTGGAGTATAGAAATGCTACTCATCTTTGTGTGTTGATTTTGTATCCTGCAACTTTACTGAAATCATTTATCAACTTTAAGAGTTTTTTTGTAGAGGCTTTAGGCTGTTTGATATATAGGATCATATCATCAGCTAACAGGGACAGTTTGACTTCATCTTTTCCAGTGTGCATGCCCTTTATTTCCTTCTCTTCTCTGATTGCTTTGGCTAGTACTTCCAACACTATGTTGAATAGGACTGCTGAGAATGGGTATCCTTGTCTGGTTCCTGTTCCTGAAAGCTTTTCCTTTTTCAGGATGATATTGGCACTGGGCTGGTCATATATGGCTTTAATTGTGTTGAGATATTTTCCATCTGTACCTAACTTGTAGAGAGTCTTTATCATGAACGAATGTTAAATTTTGTCAAATGCTCTTTAAGCATCTATAGAGATGATCATATGGTTTTTGTCTTTGATTTTATTGGTGGGGTGTATCACATTTACTGATTTGCATATGTTGAACCATCCTTGCATCCCTGGGATGAATCCCACTTGATTATGGTGTATAATTTTGCATATGTGTTGCTGTATTCTGTTAGCTAGTATTTTATTGAGGATTTTTGCATCTATATTCATGAAGGATATTGGCCTGCAGTTTTCTTTTTTTGTTCCATTTTTGTCTGATTTTGGTATCAGGGTGATGTTTGCCCCATAGAATGAGTTTGGGAGAATGACCTCTGTTTCAATATTTTAGAATAGTTTGTAAAGAATTGTTATCAATTCCTCTTTGAAGGATTGGTAGAATTCTGCAGTGAACCCATCCAGTCCTGGGCTTTTCTTTGTTGGGAGAGTTCTGATTAACAGCTTCATCTCTTTTATTGTTATTGGTCTGTTCATATTTTCTATCTTTTTCTTGGCTTAGTTTTGGTTGTTTGTGTTTTTCCAGAAATTTATCCATTTCCTCCAGATTTTCAAATTTGTTGGCATATAGTTGTTTATAGTAGTCTCTAATGATTCCTTATATTTCTGAGGTATCAGTTGGAATATCACCTTTTCATTTCTGATTTTTGTTATTCAGGCCTTCTCTCTTTTTAGTTAGCCCTGCTAATGATTTGTCAATTTTATTTACCTTTTCAAAAAAGCAACTTTTTGTTTCATTGATCTTTTGTTTCATTTTTCTGGTTTCTATTCATTTAGTTCTGCTCTGATCTTCATTATTTCTTTCCATCTGCTAACTTTGGGTTTGTATTATTGTTTTTCTAGTTCTTTAAGGTGAACTGTTAGGTTGTTTAATTGCCATCTTTCCATTCTTGTGAAGTCAGCATTGAATGCAATACATTTCCCCCTTAGTACTGCTTTTGCAGTATCCCACAGCTTTTGCTATGATGTGTCATTATTTTGATTTATTTCAATAAGTTTTTTGATTTTCTGTTTAATTTCTTCTTGGACCCATACACCATTAAGTAGAATGTTGTTTAATTTCCATGTGTTTGTATACTTTCCAGAGTTTCATTTGTTATTGATTTCTAATTTTAATCCATTGTATTCTGAAAAAATACATGGAATAATTCCATTTTTTTTGAATTTTTTGTTACTTGATTTGTGACCTAACATGTAGTCTATCCTGGAGTATGTTCCATGTGCTGAAGAGAAGAATGAATATCCCGAGGTTGTTGAATGGAATGTTCTTTGATATCTGCCAAGTCCAATTGGTTTGAAATGTTGTTTAGATCTTGTGTTTCTCTGTTGATTTTTTGCCTAGATGATCTGTCCAATGTTGAGAGTGGGATGTTCTGGTCCCTGCTATTATAGTATTAGTGTCTATTTCATTCTTTAGTTCTAATAGTGTTCGCTCTATAAATCTGGCTGCTCTGATATTGGGTGCATATATATTTATGACTGTTATGTCTTCTAGGTGGATAGATCTTTTTATCATTATATAGTGGGCTTCTTTATCTCTTTTTATGGTTTTTGGTTTAAAGTCTATTTCATCTGATATAAGAATAGCTACTCCAGCTCATTTTTCATTTCTATTTTCATGGCATATCTTTTTCCATCCTTTCACTCTTAGTCTATGTGAGTCTTTACAGGTGAGATGAGTCTCTCAAAGGCAGCATATTGTTGGATCCATCTTTTTAATCCAGTCAGTCAGCCTGTGTCTTTTGAGTGGAGAATTTAATCCTTTTACATTCAGACTTATTATTGATAGGTGTTGATTTACTCCTAGTATTTTATTGATTTTTGTCTGGATATCTTAATTGCCATTTGTTCCTTTCTTTCTGATTTACTGTTTGTCTTCTGTGTTTGTTGGTTTCTTGGGGTGGTAAATAATTGTTTGTTTCTCTTTATTGTTAGCATTTTTATTTTACTGGTGTGTTTTTTTCTTTCTTGAGTATTCATGGCAGTGGTGGTTGTTTTTCAGATACCAAACCCAATACTCCCTTGAGAATTTCTTGTAAGCCTGGCCATATGGTAGTGGACTCCTGCAGTTTCTGTTTGTCTGAGAAATATACTATTTGTCATTCATTTCAGAATGATAGCCTTGCTGGCTAAAGTATTCTTGGCTGGCAATTTTTGTCTTTTAGTATTTTGAATATATCATCCCATTCTTTCCTGGCTTTTAGGGTTTCCAATGAGAAGTCTGATGTTAATATGATTGGGGCTCCATGATAGGTGACTTGATGCTTCTCTCTTGCAGCTTTTAAGATTCTCTCTTTGTCTTTGAGTTTTGCCAATTTGACTATAACATGTTTCGGAGAGGACCTTTTTGGGATGAATATGTTTGGGGATCTTTGAGCCTCCTGAATCCAAAAATCTGTGTCTTTCCTTATACCTTGGAAGTTTTCTGCCATTATTTCATTGTGTATGTTTTCAATGCCATTTCCTTTTTCCTATCTTTCTGGAATGCTCATGAATTGGATATTTGAGCACTTAAGGTTATCTGTTATCTCTCTTAGATTTTGTTCATTTTTAAAAATTCTTTCTTCTTTTCTTCTTTTTTGTCTGTCTGTGATATTTCAAACAGCCCATGTTCAAGGTCAGAAATTCTCTCTTCTGCTTGTTCTAGCCTGCTGGTTAAACTCTCTGTTTTGTTTTTTATTTCATTGATTGAATCCTTTAGCTCCACAAGCTCTGCTACATTCTTTTTCAGGGCATTGATTTCTTTGTACATTTCTTCTTTCAGGTCCTGTATACTTTTTCTCATTTCATTGTGTTGTCTAACTGAGTTTTCTTGTAACTCGTTTAGTGTACTTAGAAATGTTGCTCGCAATTCCTAGAGAGTTATTATTTTCCTTTGTTGGTGTCATACTTTCTTGATTTTTCATGTTTCTGGTATCTTTCCTTTGGTGTTTAGCCATTGTGGCAGGGTGGTTAACGGTTTGCTTGTTCCACCCTGGTGTCTGGCCTGGATTCTGCAGGGACTGCCAATTCAGCACAGCTGACTCAGAGCCTGTCAGTCCGGCAGCTCTTGGGACTCTCTGGGCAGTGCAGACTGGCCTGGGCTGGGGGTCCCATGGTGTGTGGCCTGCCTGTTCTGGCATAGCTGGCTCAGGGCCTGTGGGCTGGCAGCTTTTGGGCCTCTCTCAGTGGCACGGACTGGCCTGGGCTGGGGGTCCTGCAGTACAGCATCTGCCTGTTCCAGTGTGGGTGGCTCAGGAGCTGTGGGCCTGGCAGCTTCAGGCCTCTCTGGGCAGAGCAGACTGGCCTGGGCTAGGGTCCCACAGCACAGTGCCTCTGTTTCTTTGTTTTTGTTCTATGACACACTTTATTCAAGCCATCAGAAAATCCTCTTGGCTCATTCATTGAAATATATCCAAGATCTGTCCTCTCCCATCAGCTTCACAGCCTCCGCTCTGTTCAGAGCCTTTCTAATCTCTCTCCGGGATCATCAACCTCTTCATTGATCTCCTGCATTACTCCTCTTGCAGTACTCTCAACATATGAATGCAATTCCTCTTTAAAGATAAACTTCTACTTCTCTGTCCACAATCCTCAAATGCCTTTCCATTTCACTCAGAGTAAAATCCACACTCCTTATTATGGCCTGTCCTTCTGATTATTCCTGGATATGAACCTAAAATTGTTTTAGTACAATTACTGAAGCCACTTCACATTCCTAACACCAACCTCCATTCTGTTTATCTTCTCCGGACATTTTATTCTCTTTAGCGTCTTAGTAGTCACTCTTTCCGCTGTCTGGTATCCTGTATCTCCTTATAGCCACTTGGCAAACTCCCGCACCTCTTTCAATCCCTTGTTCAAATGTCTTTTTCTCCATGGAGTCTACCTTGACGATCTTACATACTTTATACTTTTCTTCATTTAGAATGTCTAATACTTATTGTTATCTCCTCTTCCCAAATGTGAGCTCCATTAAGACAAAGACCCTTCTATACTGTGTTTGTGAATCTAACAGTGGCAGGGACATTGGTGCTCCTAACATTTGTTGAGTAAATGAATAGTGCAAAAATAAGTGGACATTAGTCAAATGAGAATTTGGATAGAGAAATTTCAATGAATCAATGAAGTTCAAAACTAGAGTGCAGTTTTGTTTTTTTTTTGAGGTGTATATGAAAAGAAAAGTGTGCAATTTTGCCAACTTAATCAAGATGCTTAATCAGCAGAGTAGGTATTTGTTCTTTGCCTCTACCATCTATAATCTACTGTCTAATCAATAGCTAATGCTTTTTCCTAGAGGAATTTATCTCTCTTACATTCTCACCAATGTTTATCCCAATCCAGCTCCAGAAGTTGTCCCTAGCCAGTAAGCCAGTAAGCATTTCTCTCATCCAGAGCTGGAAGGGTGATTCAGGAGTGGACGAGTAATGAATCAGAGCCAATGCATATGAACTACCTGTGGTAGAATTCTAAAGATAGATGTGCGTATCATGTTCCCCAACTATGGTGGTTAAGGACATGGGAACTATAGCTCTTACAGCCATTTTATTATTAGATAGGAGGTCAGCTTGTGGAGAAGACTGAAACATGGGCATAGGCAGCCCAGAGTGACAGAGAAAATGCAGCTTATCACTGCTGTTGAGATTTCCTATCAAAACAAGCCCGAAAGGGGACTTACATTTGGTTTTAAGGTGCATGAATTAGATATTTCATTTTTTGTTTAGTTCAATTTGATATAAAATTTTTGTCATTTGCAACATAAAGATTCTTATTATTCATATAGTATAATAGGTAGGAAATCTATTCTGGGAAGCTAAAAGGGGCATGTATGCTAAAGTATTTTTGTTTCTGTAGTTAGTTTAGTTTGCTTCCTTAAGGTAGTATACATTTGGGACTTTCTAGACATAACGAAAAATGAGAGAATAGAAAGGAAAAGTTAAATATATGGAAAATTTATGGAATTCTTTATGTAGTTGAGTAATCAAGGGAGTAAGAGGAAATGATGGTAACATCAGGTTTAGCTTTAGGTGAGAATAGCAATAATATTTCCAAAAGTACTAGAAAAAAGCATGAATAGATTAAAAATGAGTGGGCATTTATTTGGACTGAAAGTGACATAGAAGTTTAAAGAATATCTACCAATGATCTTATGTAATAGCTATTAAAAATTATTCAGTGCTTTTAATTAGGAGACAAATCTGCATGAGAATAATATTTTATGTACAGTACATGAGTCTTCAGAAAGATACACATAGACGGACTGCAAAATGGTGCAGCCTCTATGGAAAATGGTATGGAGGTTCCTCAAACAATTGCAGATAGATCTACCATACGACCCAGCTATCCCACTGTTGGGAATATACCCAGAGGAATGGAAATAATCAAGTCGAAGGTATACCTGTTCTCCAATGTTCATCGCAGCACTCTTTACAATAGCTAAGAGTTGGAACCAGCCCAAATGTCCATCATCAGATGAGTGGATATGGAAAATGTGGTACATCTACACAATGGAATACTACTCAGCTATAAAACCGAATGAAATACTGCCATTTGCAACAACATGGATGGACCTTGAGAGAATTATATGAAGTGAAACAAGTCAGGCACAGAAAGAGAAAAACCACATGTTCTCACTTATTGGTGGGAGCTAAAAATTAATATATAAATTCACACACACACACACACACACACACACACACAAAAAAAAAAAAAAAAAACTGGGGGGGGAAGAAGATCTAACAACCAAACAGAAAGGACATTGTTGGGGGGGAGGGGGGGAAGGAGAAGGGAGGGAGGTTTTGGTGATGGGGAGCAATAATCAGCCACAATGTATACCGACAAAATAAAATTTAAAAAAAAAAGAAAAAGAAAGAAATACACATAGAGAAAAAAGTTATTGATAGGAAATCTATTTCAGAAGCTGTGGTAACTGTCCAGTAATAAGAAAGATCAAAACTAGAAAAAAAAATTATAGAAGAAATGGAAATGAAGGGGCTGTCAAGAAGGATATTGCTTTGATCTGAGTGATTCATATTCTCTTGGGGTTTATTTATATTGTGAATATTTCAAATTCATGGAACAGAAACCACCTACTGAGTTGTGGGCACTTCCAGACATAATTTCTATGCTCAATAGCTGTTGAATGATAATATCACTGAAGAAAGACATGAAATAAGAAAGAAGACTCCATCCAGAAGGAAATCTAAGCATTTGTACTATTATTAATTAAATCCCTCTTTTGAATAATTGTCCTATTATTTCCTACTTTTCTTGTTAAGGAAATGACATCTTCATTCATCAAATATGTCAATGTCAAAAAGGCACCCGTCTAAGATCCGGGGTGACAACATAGGTCTCTAAAGTCAATAGAAATTAAACATGTGCAGCGCTTTTCACAGTTCTATGGACTAGTGAATAATACATTTATATGCATAAACAGATGTTAAAAGGCATTTACAGTAGAAACAATAACACTTCTGTCTAAAGTACTTAAAAATGGGTTTTTGAAATAAGCAAGATTGAATCTAGCTAGAGCTTGAAGAGTAGAATTTCGAGGGGGAAACAAAGCAGTTTCACATTAAAGGGTAATGGTGTGATAAAAGAACAGTAGAGAAAAATGCAGTGAAAATTTTATATATAAAGTTGCATAGTTTCACTGAAGCACATTTTCTACGTAGAAAAATAATGGAAGGTAAGCCTGGGGAGATGCTATTTTTTAATGCCTCAAATTCAAGGTTGAAGTATTTAACATCTTCCTTGGCATTAAAGATCCATTTAAGATTTGAATGGAAAAGACTATAAACAAAGTGTGACTTTAGGGGAAAAAAAAAAAGATGGATTAAGTTCAAGATGGATGTTAGAAGGGTACATTAGATACAGTGAAACTTCAGCTATTCTAATAGTCTAGACATGAAGAGATTGGATGAATATAAATGGAAGACTTGGTGAGAATTGAGGCAAACAAACCAGGAAGAGGATACAGATAATGAACTGTAGGCAATTGTTTAGATAAGGAGTGGGGGGTTGAGAGGAAAATGGAAAGGACCCTCATAAAATAGTGGTGCTCTTAAGATATTGTTTTAGCACAGGCAATCAACAATTAGCTTTTTCATTTCTGCATTTTCAACAGATTTAAAATAAATAATTGCTAACAATTACACACCTTATTAAAAGTATCCTGTAAAAAATATTTGAGCTAAGGCTTAAGAAAATAAAATAAAAAGGGCAACAACTATCAATATCCTGCACACATCTGCAATTTTGAAACTCAGGAGATCAGTGTTACATTTAGGTAAATTTATTTACATAAAATTATAAAACAAATTCCCCAGGGAAATACAGTCATGGAAATACAGTAAATCATGTCTGCAACTTATATAACACAATAGTGAAACACACTGAAACTTTTAAAAGTCATTTTATATATTAAAAAATAACTTGTTAGATGATATCTCTGTACATTTCAAATACGATAAAAGAAATTTATATCAGATAATTTCAGAAAAGATTAACCAGTTTTGAAGAGGAGCCTCTGAGGGGGTTGGGTCTAGATGGTAGGTATAATATAAAACATGTGGTTTTAATCAAAGTCATTGTGAAAATAAATGTAACATTTGGTTTATTTTCATAGGAAAAATAAGGTTTTCTCATTTAACTGAGACTGAATGGTATTAAAGATTTATATGCAAGCATTGCAGACAGGGCCTGGAGCTAAATTTTGTTGCTGTTATAATCAAATATACCGGAGGCAATAGAATGTATAACAAATTGAGCAAAATTATACAATGTTATTTGATCTCAGTGGTCATCACCTGTCACCTACTAAGCATTAGACATTTCAAGGAACCATTTGTCTCATAAGCATTTTCTTTTCAATTTTACTTAAAAACCTATATTCTGAAATGAAATTTGGTGTAAGGTCTATGGGAGAATGAGAAAATTTCATCGTTGATACAAATTTGTTAAGCAAAGAATGATAATATGTGTAATATAAATATTTCTACCCTCAAGAAGCTCACCATCTAAGCAAACAAGATGTACATTTTATACTTATACTTGCATTTATTTTTATATTTATTGCTAATATGATCATGATTCAAGTGAATACCATGAAGGCCTTGTGAAATGCCAACAAACATTTCCTTTTCTTGTTGGTATTTACTATAAAAATATGAGGAGAAAATCTTGTTGGTCATAAGTCTCTGAGGCACAGGGTCAGACTTTAACATGTTTTCAGCTGTGCGACCTTGGAAAAGCTACTTGAAATATCCCAAATTCTGTTTTTTCATTAATTAAAAAAGAGAGCAATTCTAATATTTCTCATAAGATTAAAATTACTTTTAAGAAAAGTCTATAGGAAGTGATTAGGACAATATTTTTGCATATAAAACGACTCCATAAATCTTATTACCTCCTATTGAAATCAGCAAATTTAAGAAGTAAAAAAGAATATTTCATAATTATAACTGCAAAAACTCTCAAAGAATAATTTTCATGAGGACTACATTTTAAATTGGTAATACTCTCTTAACTTTCTTATTAAATTATATAAATGGTACATATTTATATGTACATATAATATAGCATATTATGTATAACATAAAATATGGATTTATTTATTTTGATAACTAATTCAAAAAGGAATGGATGATTCAATTCAACTTATCTTTTAAAAATCTTAGTTTATACACATTACCTCCATTATATTTTAAATTAAATTATCATATTTAGTATAACTGTTTATTTTAATCCACGTATGCACTTTGAAACACGTACCAGCTATAACAGAAACACCCTTCGCTTTTTTAAAATGAGCATTAAAAAACCAGACGAATTATTTAACTAAGAAGTTTTATTCAACTTTCCAAAGTAACATTTCTGGTTCAAAATCCTTCACTGGAATTAGAACATAGCTTTATTGCCCCATTTCTCTTGAAGTAATCCTTTTTTTTTTTTTTTTAGTCTGTGAGGTTTATTTTATAATTTATTCATCCCCCTCATTTGGTAAATATTTATTGCTCACCCACGAGCATGACACACTAACGTTCTAGAAAAAAAAACTTGTGATAACTGAATAAGAAAAGTTCGATGCTCTTCTTTGCGCTTGCATCTGCCGCTCTCCTGGGTGCCCTGTGGACCCGCATCCTGCTCTGTACTTTGTGTCGCTGACGCTCTTAGACTGAAACCTTTGAACCTCTTTGTTCAAGTTAGTTCGGCCAACAGGAGGCAGCAGTGAGGGCTTGGGAGAAGGAGGAAAAGGTATTTGACATAGTAAGTGAGTATTAAAATGAATTCTAGTGCTGATGTTCAGTTTTCTTGTTGTTTTATTTTGTTTTTAACTTCTTCTTAATTAAGGCTTACTGTAGCTTGTGCTGCTTTCTAAGTTCTCAGTTCCACGTCAGTCTCGTTGGAGCACGTTCCCTTCCGCAGCAGATGATGCTGGCCGTGATCTGTGCTACCCCTTCCCGTTGTTAGCAATGGGAAAATTAGCACAGACAAGGGAGATATTTTCTCAGCATAAGATACCTGTTTTCTATACATTTCTGTTTCATCTTTATACAGGAAGGCTTTGTATAGTTGTTTTAATTTTTTATAAACAGAACAACAGCTGAGAAACCGTATTACAATTCAGCTTTCAAACTGTTACATGTTATTTTAAAACCAGTCATCGTCACAATTTCATCTCACTTTTAGCACCCTTGACTGTAAACTGTGACATAGACATAGGGACCATATCCTCATACTGTAATAGTTAAGATCATTAAACGATTTAATATATGTAAGCCTTTTGGATCAGTGACAGACATTTAAGTGTGATAAAAATGGTTGCTATAATATATACACTGTAAAATATATAAGTAATGTCTATTATACAAATAAATTTTTAAAACTTAATTCAATTAAGTGTAAAAACAATATTTAAAAAAGTTAACCCCTATATTTGGAGATTAAAAACCCATATAATTGATGAGTGAAAAAAGAAATCATAATAGGAATAAAAAGCCTACTTAAAATTAGTGGATAATGGAGACACTGAGCATAAAAAAGTTTGCTGATGTAGCAACTGTGTTAAATAAAGCGAAATTTGTTGCAGTAAATACTTGCATTAGAAAAATAAGATGAAAAAATTAAAAGCATTGAATATCAAACTCAAATACTTAGAAAATAAACCAGGTAATAAACCCACTGAAGAGTAGGGGAAAGAGATTAAAATTTCAAAGAGTAGAACTCAATGAAATATAAAACAAAGATAGGATCATCAAAGACAAAAATTTAAAAAACGATGAAGTAGACAGAACTGTGATGAGATAAATGAAAAAAAATAATTTATTTTATCATATGCATTATTGTTAGTGAGGCAACTGAGACTTAGAAAGGTTAACTCACTCCCCAAACTCAAATAAGTAGTGGCTAAAATGCATCCCACTACAGTTTTAATATCTATTTGTGTAACATATAACAAAAGGTCACTACATATAGCCAATTATTCACAATGGCTTCATTCAAAATATCATATTTAACAGGGTATTATTCTAAAAGTAAATCATTTTTATACTAATATATAATGCACTTCAACACAGGCAGAATTTAATCTAAATAGTAGAAGTACATGATTTGATTTTTTTGTTTGTTTTACACTCATTTTGTTGTTTCTGCTGTCTTGACCAAACTCCTCTTTTATTAGTCACATATTAACCTCCTCCATTTTTTTTCTTTTTTTTTTTATATTGCCAGTAAAAGCCTCCCCTTTCTGCCTTAGGTCCTTATGTAGCTACAATTTATGCTCTGTTTAAAAGATGACGTAGCTGATAAAAATCAGCCATTTATTGACAAAACAAGTACTGCATACACTGTAAGCAGAGTTAGTAAAATGTTTTATTCACATAATTTATTATAACATCTGAATAAGGGTATAAAGGTAAAAGTATTTTCTTGAGCCTGCCTGTCAATAGTGCAAAATTTACATCACTTGGGAAAATTCAGGCGTGTTCATATCACCTTTCAAATTGTTATCATGACTTTTATATACTGAGATTTATTGGAATACAATTATCACCAGAAAAACATGATAAGTTATGTGGGAAAGTACATATAACTAGGAGCTTTTAAACAAAGCCGTGCTTTGATTCTATACATTATGTGAAATTTGTTCATTCATTCTCCGATTATTTATTGTGCCTTGATAAATGGTCTTGACCTGTCAACATGAAGCTTGTGGAGAAGTCCTGGGAGAGAGACACAGGGAACACACAAGAATGGATTGTAAAAAAGAACATAAGATGCATGTGCACACGCACACACACGTGTGCATATGACAAAGTGAAGGCAGTAGGTGAAAACATTTTAGCTTTGCTCTGAAAGCCAGAGATGGCATTTAATAGGCTTATTCATGTTGAGAAGGTGTGTAACAAATATGCCAGTAGAGGATTCTAATTTTATAAGAGGTATACTTCTGGATTTTATTTTACTAGTAATTTCAAACATTATTTAACTAAACATTTACATTTATATTCTATAAAGAGAGGGTGAGTTTCATACAAGGCCATGAAGAAATATTTCTAAAACATTTCTGTTGGACTATTCAAAATGGCAAAGAAGAATAACTATATTTGTCCTCCCTCTCTCCAATGGGTCTGGGATCACATTTTTATGAGGTTTTTAAAAAGTTGAATGTGCTTAGTCTTAAACAATTGCAGATAGATCTACCATATGGCCCAGCTATCCCACTGCTGGGAATATACCCAGAGGAATGGAAATCATGAAGTCGAAGGTATACCTGTTCTCCAATGTTCATTGCAGCGCTCTTTACAATAGCCAAGGGTTGGAACCAACTCAAATGTCCACCATCAGATGAGCAAATATGGAAAATGTGGTACATCTACACAATGGAATACTACTCTGCTGTAAAAAAGAATGAAATTCTGCCATTTGCAGCAACATGGATGTAACTAGCATTCACTATGTCAGAATAACTGTAAGAGTGAAGTAAGCAATTCAATTTGGTTTTCTCCAACATGGAACCATTCTTGTGAAAGCCCCCAACAAACCTGTAGCTAATGTTAGGAAGCAGTATATTTTTGACCTTAGTGAAACAACTCAGCTAATTTTAGAAAAGAGTTACTAGAAATTACATCACATATATTATAATCTTCTTTACTAAAAACTGAGGGAATTACCTGCTCATTTGTAGCCATTTCATCAGGAGAATAGGTATTTCTGAAAGTACATCTATTAGAACAACATAATTTAGGAGCTTTAGGACTAGGAATTCTGTTGTTCTCTTTTGTTGTCATTTTAAGTGTGAATATGCGGCTTTGGGGAGACGCCTAACAACGAAAATAGTGCCAAAGTCAGAATTTAACAAAGTTAATAATCATATATTAAAACTCAAAAACTGGCCAAAATAGAAGTGTTTTTAATATAAATGTAAACAAATTAATAAGGATGTGATTTTGGTTTAATACAGTTATGTTTTACTATTAAAGCTCTCTCTGACGATTTAGTAGCAAATCATACATTCTTGTCAGGCTGCACTAATATCTGTTTTCTGAAATTTTACTCACTGTAATTTAGGTTTAACAACTCATATTACAGTATAACATATCTCTTTGGAAGTCTTGAATGTCTCCAAATATCATATTCCATGAAGGAAAATTGCAGATCCTCATTTGCTAAACCCTATTATATATAAATATATAATCTGTAAAAGGGTGTGTATAAATTATGAGTACAGAAATTCCTTTTTACATTTTACTACTTGTTTTTACAGATTTTCTTTAAAAGATCATATATTTATCTTGATGTTTAAGAGAAATATTCTAAATACAAATTTATCTTGCACATGCTATCCTTGTTTCTTATTTCATATCCACTAGCTTTTTTACTTCGGTCAAAACCTTTGCAATCATGATGGAGAGAACATTTACTTGGCACTGCTGATCCTTATACTACACTACAATATAATATTTTATCTTTACCTT
This sequence comes from Cynocephalus volans, assembly GCF_027409185.1. Taxonomy (NCBI): domain Eukaryota; kingdom Metazoa; phylum Chordata; class Mammalia; order Dermoptera; family Cynocephalidae; genus Cynocephalus; species Cynocephalus volans. The sequence continues at coordinate 148,592,727 of NC_084467.1, forward strand.
TTCTAACGAAGAGTCGTGAACAGGAGAAAAAACAAGCGAATGTGTGCCTTGGAAGCCCAGTGAAGAAAGGAGACTATTAAAGAATGTAGTATGATTATATATGAATATATACGTATAGGAGCCGACATGATTTATAGTGATAGCATTCATCCTTGTTTTTTTCTTTTTTTACTAACTTTATTCAATTGCAGGGGTACAGCAGTGAAAGAAGAGTAAAATTGGATTTAAGCAGGGTTGTTGTTTAACGTAGTAAGTATAACAATGAGAGAAAAACAGGAAGTTGAGAATGTAGGGAATGTAGGGAAAAGTGTGTTTATAATGATTAACCAAAAACTTTAAGTTGGTTGTGAGAGATAAACGACTAACAAAGGGATGAGAGATGGGAAAATGTTGTAGCATCATTAAAGTCGAGTTGGGGAAGTTGAATGAATAAGTTGGAAACTTGAGAGTGGTGGTCAGGGTGCAGAATGAACGAAGGTGAAACTTTGAAGAATTTATAGCTTGGGTAACAACATATTGGGTAAAACGATGGAATAAGGGACTGAAGTAGGGTAAATAGATTGCTGGTAGTGAGTTGTTAAAGGAAACGAGAAACAGAATGTTGAAAAGAGCATATTTGGGGAAGCCTATTGAAAGAATAAAGGATTATGACATAGGAAGGCCTAAAGGAAATGAGACAACCAAATACTATAATTGTTCAGAAATGAGGTTGTTGAGAAATGATTGAGCTGTCAACAGACGACAGCAACAGTGAGGAGTGGGTAAAGTAACCTGAGATTTAAATGTTGCCCAGAAAGGATAACGAGGAACAAATACTACATCAACCATACCTCTAGAGCCAGTGATTCGTGTTGTGAGTTTTCCTCCATGCCTTGAGCAGGCTACGGGGGTGGCAAGCAACGTCTTTGGGGATGTGATGAATATCTCTTCATACAAAATAATGTGCAGAATATTCAGAAAAAGGTTGAGCTTAGAGGGGATTCAGTTGATGATGAAGCATGAATTTGCAGGTGTCACATTGGAAGGGCTAATAAGTTGGGAAGGAACGGGAAGAAAATCAAAGAGCCCTACATACATCAGACACTGAAGGGTGATTTAGAATTCTGGGGTGTATCATAGTAAATAATAAAAACAAGGAAAAGGGGGTACATTGAAACAGTCTTAGTACACTTCAGAGATGGAGCAGTGATGAGGCTATGATCAGTGGCTCATTCTAGGAAGAGGCTGTTTGGTTTTTCTGTGGAAACTGCTTAATGCAGGTAACATGGGAGAAATTAATCTGGATTCTGGGATTAATTGAAAACATAAGTAAAAATGAAATCAATGGACATTTATATTTTGAGGGCCCACACATAAGCAATCATCGTTTCTTCTTTCTTTTACAAAACCAAATATCATGAATTAAATAAGAAAATGATGAAGTGGTATTTAAATATTTCATTTTTATAAAAATTATTTTTTTTTCTGTGAAAACGTTCCCTTCCTTCCTGACAAACGTTGAGCCCAGATCAGTGGTGCACACAGGTGGAGTGACAGCCTAGAACACAGGAAAGCCTGACATTTGCATAAGGCAGGTTGACTCTCTGACTCTTTTATTTAAGCAGCTGATCAGTACGGGATCGGAACCCTTGACTTTGGTGTCATAATACTGTGCTCTAACAACTGAGCTACCCAGCCAGCCCCTAGCAGCTTGACTCTTCCAGGACTTCTGGAAGAAGTTTTGCACTTCTCAAAATAGGAATGAATTAATCTAATTAATATCCCTGCTCGCTTAACATTTCTTAATATTTCAGTGAGAAGATACTCTCCCGATGACCCTGATGGAAAAACAGACATGGAGAAGTGATCATTCTCATGACACAATGACAGTCAATACGGACGACAGCCTAACAATGAGACAAACAACCTAATGACCCCTCAGCGTTTCCTAACTGAAAAGAACACCCAGATAGAAACACAAAATTATAGACAGAAACCAATGACACTAATAGACCATTTACTCCTTCACTGCTCATAATTATTCATTTTAAAATGATAAAACTCATTATTTATTGCAAAAAACGTAAATCTTACAAATGAACATAAACTAAAAAAGCAAAATATCTACTCCTCCTCCATTCTAATCCCATCCCGTGACCTTTTTCAACAGTTTGGAGTATGTTCTTCTAGACCTTTCTGTGGATGTGTGTACATATTTAAACACACCTGCCATGTACATACGAGTCAGCATGGGTTTGTCACTGAACGGTGTGTTACAGACACCTCTCTGTGCACAAAACAGGAAAGGAGGCTTGCAGGAGGAAAACCTGACTTCTCATCCTAGCTGTGCCACCTGTGAACTGCGGGAACCGGGACAGGTCTGCTAACTCCACTGACCCCTATCTGGAGAAGAGACATAAAAACACCTGCCTTCATCCACCTGACTGATTAGTTGTGATTGCAAATGACACAATGACAATAAGGACATTTTGAGGCACCTGGAGAGAGAGACAATTGTTAAGTCTGCAACTACCTGCCAAAAGTCACAAAAGGAAGAGACTGAAAGAGGTAAAATGGTTTGGTGAAAATCAATCAGCACTCATGGAAATCAACTCAAAGAATTTGCTACCTATCATAGGAAAAATGACAGAGAATACAAAGTGTGTTGCAACGCATAGGGCTCCAGGCCCGCTGGAAGATGATAATCGCCATAAACAAATGCTGAGTGCACATGTATGGCATCCACGCACGCACATATGCACACGTGTGGGCACACACATGCATACGCATGCACAGATCATGCACACATGTGGGCACATATGCACACACACCCTGAGGCATCCTCCCTGGGACAGATCAATGTAAAGACATCAAATTATACTATTAACTCCAAGAGGCTCTTCCAGTGTCCGCCGACAGGCCGGCCTTAGTGAGTGTAGCCGAAGGGACGTGCTCTCGGGGCCATGCGCCGCCCTTCCCCCGACCCCACGAGCCGGGACCCACCGTGGGTTCTAGAACCCCAGCTGGTGCAGGCTGCTTGGAAACAATTGTCAGTGCTTTGTCAGTGCCGTGGTGGCTGCGGCTTCTGCAGCACCTGTTTTGGGCGCAGAGAGCGGGACGCGGCTGGGCCGGGGTCAGCCTCACCGTGAGCGGCGCCGGGGGTCCGCCGTGCCCGGACTGCGGCCCGGACCCTCGGGAGCAGCCCCCTTGCCCTCGCTCCGTCTGTGTGTTGGCGACACTTCATCACCTCTCATTGACTCACCTATCACTTTTCCTTCCCTCGTAGCCGTCCCCGGCTGTCCGGACCTGCTGGCTCTATTTCCATCGTGGAATTTGACTTTGGGCTGGAAACTGAGGTAAGTTAGGTTGACTGACCAACCACTGGAGAAACCTCTCCCAACCCTTCACGAGTCCCGTTCCTTTCGTGCTCACCAAATCCAGCCCAAGAATTCAGGGAGCCGTCAGTCCTTCTCAGGAGCTGACTGCACACATTCCTATAAGACGCCTGATGGGTTCTGTACCTGTCAGTGCTGCTGGCTCTGTGCTCCTTCTATGCTTTTCCTGAAAAGTGACTGGGTGGCGTGTGTGTTTGACTTGCTCTCCCCCCACTGGGAAATTGGAAAAATAGGTACCTGAAGCACACTTGTTCTCAACAACTGAAAAGTACAGCTTTGCGAACAAAATACTGCTGGGTTTGCTCTTTATGTGAGGGGCAGTCCTCTGGCCTTGACCCCTTCATGGGGTTATTGTCCCTGTGAGTATCTTCATGGTGTGTGTTCCTGCAATTAATATTTGCTGGTGTATGCTTTCCCAACTTATTTGCATACAAAGTGTAACAGATCTGAGAATAAAGAGGCTGTGAACCTTTCATTTATTAACTGCAGATGCTTATGAAATTGCAGATTTACGGGAACCTGTATTCTGCTCTTAATGATTCTAGTCTGGGTCCTCCATTTGCAGATGATGCGTGAGGTGATGCCAACCATCAGTGAAGCCGAAGGCTCCCCAGGAGGAAGTGGGAGCCATGCGTCCGGCTCCCCTTCACAGGCAGACACAGATTCATATTTTGAACAGTTGATGGTCTCCACGCTAGAACAAAGGGACCGACTTCTTGACACTCTTAGAGAGACTCAAGAAACGCTGGCATTAACCCAGGGGAAATTACACGATGTTATTCATGAAAGAGATTCCTTGCAGAGCCAGCTCAAAACTGCACTTCCACAGGAGTTTGCTGCACTTATGAAGGAACTGAATGTATGCAGGGAGGAGCTCCTTGAAAGGGAAGAAGAAATTGCTGAACTGAAAGCAGAAAGGAACAACACCAGGCTGCTTTTAGAACATCTGGAATGCCTTGTCTCTAGGCACGAGAGGTCTCTCAGGATGACCGTGGTGAAGAGACAGGCACAGTCCCCAGCAGGTGTGTCCAGCGAAGTCGTAGTGCTCAAAGCACTGAAGTCCTTGTTTGAGCACCACAAAGCTCTGGATGAAAAGGTGAGAGAGAGATTACGAGTAGCACTTGAAAGGTGTGGTTTGTTAGAAGAAGAATTAGGTGCCACACACAAAGAGCTAATGATTCTTAAAGAACGGAATAAGCAGAAAAAAACACTAACAGAAGGAGCACTTGACATGAACCGTGAACAAGAAAATACCCCGAGCACGAATGGAAAGAGATCTTCTGTTGGTTCGTTAAGCCACGAGGAGGACCTTGCTAAAGTAATAGAGCTCCAGGAAGTCATAGACAAGCAATTGAGGGAGCAGAGCCAAATGAAAGAGCACCTGGCCGCCCTCTCCAGTCACGTGGCAGAGCTGGAGGAAGATCTCTACACGGCCAGGGAAGACTTGATCAAATCTGAGGAGATGAACTTGAAATTGCAAAGGGACATTCGTGAAGCCATGGCCCAAGACGAAGACATGGAAGAGAGAATCAGTCACGTGGCAGAGCTGGAGGAAGATCTCTTCACAGCCAGGGAAGACTTGATCAAATCTGAGGAGATGAACACGAAATTGCAACGGGACATGCGTGAAGCCATGGCCCTAATGGAAGACATGGCAGAGAGAATCAGTCACCTGGCAGAGCTGGAGGAACATCTCTACACGGCCAGGGAAGACTTGATCAAATCTGAGGAGATGAACACGAAATTGCAATGGGACATTCGAGAAGCCATGGCCCAAAAGGAAGACATGGAAGAGAGAATCACTACTCTTGAAAAATGCTCCCTCGCTGCACAGCGTGAAGCCATGTCTGTGCATGACCTCAATGATAAACTTGAAAATGAAATTGCAAACAAAGATTCTATGCATCGCCAGACCGAGGATAAAAACCGCCAGTTACAGGAACAGCTGGAATTAGTGGAGCAAAAGCTGCAGCAGACCATGAGGAAAGCCGAGACACTCCCGGAGGTGGAGGCGGAGCTGGCGCAGAGGGTGGCAGCGCTCTCGAAGGCTGAAGAGAGACAGGGCAACACTGAAGAAAGGTTAAGACAGATGGAGGCGCAGCTGGAGGAAAAGAACCAAGAACTGCAGCGGGCAAGGCAGAGAGAAAAAATGAATGAAGAGCATAATAAAAGTTTATCAGACACTGTTGACAAGCTTCTTTCAGAATCTAATGAGAGGCTCCAGCTTCATCTGAAAGAGAGAATGGCTGCTCTAGAAGAAAAGAATTCTCTGTTAGGAGAAGTTGAAAATGCAAAAAAGCAATTGGAAGATACACAACATGATAAGGATCAGCTCGTCTTAATCATTAAAGCATTGAGGGCTGAACTAGACCAAATGAGACTAAGAGGTGCTTCACTTCATCATGGCCGACCCCACTTGGGCAGTGTCCCAGATTTCAGGTGCCCTGTGGCAGACAGTCACACACATTCCTACAGCACCAGTGCAGTGTTGCGGCGCCCCCAGAAAGGCCGCCTAGCTGCTCTATGGGATGAGCCTTCCAAGGTACAAATTCTTAATGAAGAGGATTGGGAACGTGCCCAACAGGCTAGTGTCTTAGCAAATGCAGCACAAGCTTTTGAGAGCGATGTCGAAGTGTCTGATGGTGAAGATGAGGACGCCATGGACGTGAGAAACTCGACAGGCTCCCAGGACGGTCCCGTGAGCAATCCCAGCAGTAGTAACAGCATCCAGGACTCGCGCCACAAAGCCCCAAAGAAGAAGGGTATCAAGTCCTCTATCAGCCGCTTGTTTGGCAAGAAAGAAAAGGGCCGACCTGGACAAGCTGGCAAAGAATCATTACGACACCCTGCTGTTTCAAAGACAGATAATGCATCTCAAGATACCTTGTCACTGAGCAAATTGGGAGGACAGGATGAAAAAAATCGTAAACTTCCAAAAAAGCATGAATTGCTCGATGAAGCCCAAAGACAAGGTTTGCCTTTTGCCCAGTGGGATGGGCCGACCGTAGTTGTGTGGTTGGAGCTCTGGGTGGGGATGCCCCCCTGGTATGTGGCTGCCTGCCGAGCCAATGTGAAGAGCGGGGCCATCATGTCAACCCTGTCGGACACCGAGATGAAGCGTGAGATCGGCATCAGCAACCCCCTGCATAGGCTGAAGCTGAGGCTGGCCATCCAAGAGATCATGTCTCTTACCAGCCCGTCCAGCCCTCCCACGTCACGAACAACACTCACATATGGGGACATGAACCACGAGTGGATTGGGAATGAGTGGCTGCCCAGCCTGGGCCTCCCTCAGTACTGCAGCTACTTCATGCAGTGCCTGGTGGACGCCAGGATGCTGGACCACCTGACCAAGAAGGACCTCCGCGGGCAGCTGAAAATGGTCGACGGTTTCCACAGAAACAGTTTCCAGTGTGGAATGATGTGCCTGAGAAGATTAAACTATGACCGAAAAGAACTGGAAAGAAAAAGAGAAGAAAGTCAGCATGAAGTAAAAGATGTGCTTGTTTGGAGCAATGATCGAGTGATTCGCTGGATCCTGTCAATTGGCCTTAAAGAATATGCAAAGAATCTTTTAGGGAGTGGTGTTCACGGTGCCCTTCTGGCCTTAGATGAAACCTTTGACTTCAACGCACTGGCGCTATTGTTACGGATCCCAACGCGGAATACACAGGCTCGTGCTGTCTTACAAAGAGAATTTAACAACCTTTTGGTCATGGGGACTGACAGAAGGTTTGATGAAGATGATGATAAAAGCATTTAGGAGAGCACCTTCATGGGGAAAAAAATTTAGAGGAAAGGACATTCGTGGCTTAGCTGCTGCATCCATGTCCATCCATGCTATAAATATCCTTTCATATCAATTCATGTTCTTATACCTAATTTTAGTTTTTCAAATGAATGTACTGTAATGCTTATATGTATAAATCCAATGGACAAATATAGGGCTTTTGTAAATTATACATTTATTGTAATTATTATTGTTTAATTTTTTAATGATAAACCATTACAGAAAAGAATAAATAAATAAAATAAAATAAAAATTTTTAAAAAGTATTAACTCCAAGAGATGATTCTTGAATGTGAAGACTAAAAAAGCAATTTCAGAAACCAAATGGAAAGATTAAGATTGTGACATAATCTAAACTCAGGAAGGAGATAAGCCAGGACATGACCTCCTCTTACAGTCATCTTTGGTGGGTTACAAAGCAAAACTTCTGTCTCAAGGGGAGGTGTAAATCTTGTAAGCACAGGGAGTAGGTGGCCAGGGGCAGGAGTCCAAACCAGACAGCCGAGGGGACAACTAGAACTGTGTTGTCCACCTAGGCACCATTGGCAATATGCAGAACCACAGTGCATGAGCCTTTTCCAACCCACTGCAGTGGCCCATAGAGGAGGGAAGACATGCTCAGATGGCAACGTGTGCAACCTACTAACGCAGCTTCTAAGGTTTTCCTTCTAAGAACACAGACTCCTGGGCAGAATTAATTCACTAATTAAACTGATATTTATTGAGTACTCTTTATTTATATTTACAAAAACTAATTATTTATGTGATGACTGTCAGAATAGGGAAGTTGAGCCCCACGGAAGCATTTAACTTCAGAGGGAGCTAACCTGGCCAAGGCTTCAGGGAGAGCGTCCCAGAGGAAATAGAGCTAAAGTTGGGATCATAAGGGTTAGGAGGAGTCAGCAGGGGGAAGACTCTGGGGCGACAGCGGAGGCAAAGGTCGTGAGGTGGCAGAGAGCCAAACACGAATTTTAAAGAGACTTGAAGAACTGTGTAACTGAAGAATAGAAAGAGAGGGTAGGAACGGAGCACAATGGGATCTGCTGTACTCGTTGATTTCCCAGCCAACGAGAATCCCACTTCATAACACTGGTAGAAGATATCAGACAGATGCCTTGGCTGAGAGTATAAGGAAATCACACAAAACTTCCAGCCACCTTCGGGGACCTTCAGGCACGTAGTGTAGAGCAAGAGTGTTTAGGCAGTAGTTATGCTCAAACCACAGATTTTTAATGAGTGCGGAGATTTTAGCTCAATGTATTAAATCATATTAAAATTCCAGAGATGTTAAATACTCTAGTATTGGTAAAATGTTTAATAAAAAATTTTCTAGGTATGAAGTCATCTCTACCAGGATGTGTAACCTCCAAGCCAAGAAATAAAATTACCACGACAAAAGAAAACAAAACAAAATCTAATGTACTAGGTCCCTCAGGGAATGAAGGCTAAGTCAACCTTGACACTGACTCTGAGCCAGACCCTCCACCTTGTTCTCTCAGACACAGAACAGTTTCCGTCTGTTTCAGGGAGGGTTGTCAGATCGAAGCTGCCTCTGAGACCGCCGGCTAGATAGTATGGAAACATTATTATCTGGACTTGTCAAGGTCATCTTGCATGGCTTTCTTGCATCGTCATACTTTGATACTAGTGCTAAGTAGGGATGATAGCACTGGGAAGGGAAGTGAAGGAGGGAATGAGAGAGAGAGCCAAAGAAATAAATGCAAACGAAGCTAGAGTCAGGTCTAAGCAACAGAGGGCAAGAGTGGGGCAGGGGTCACAGGGCACGTACAGAAGAGAAAAAGCTCCAAGGCAAGGAGGAGGAAGCATAAGAATGTATAGGAAGACACACCGAAATACAGAGTAAATATGGGGAGAGGGCCAAGAGTAGGATGAGAGGAGCCTGAAACCAATTACCCATAGTCAAGGTTATTTACACACCTGACTTTCATTCCCAAACCAAGTACTTAAGGGAAGTATTTTCATTTTCATCAGTGAGAAGGAAGTAGAAGCCACATAGTGTAGAGGTTAAGGCCTGGGTTAAATCCAAGCTCTTTCACTTATTCATTGGATGACCTCGGACACATTCCTTCATTTCTCTATGTCCCCGTCCTCTGCTTTAAAATGGGGATAATAATACATAGAGTCATTATGAGAATTTTAAAAGTTTACACAGACCTTAACACAGGGACTATTCCTACTAAGCAGTCAATAAATTCTAGCTATTATTTAAAAAGGTCACCACTAGTCACCAAAATTATCCTTCAAGGACTTCCATACCTCATTCTCTAATTCCCCACAGTCCAAGAAAGCAGTTTTCATATGGAAACAGGCCGCTACTGAGTAAATTGCTACAGCCTTCTACAGTTTTCACCATTAGAATGTAGTTTGTGTTAGTGAGACAAATGCTACTGAGAACAGGGAGCAGGTTCACCCTGACGGTCCTGACCAATCTGGTTGTCTTCTCCTTGCCTCACATCCTTCAACCCACCTCCTTCCCCAGGAAACACGTGTAACTTCCACATTTCTAACAGCTGTTTGGGGACCTTGCTCAGGGTGTTTATTCAATAATAAAGCAATAGCCAGGCAAGACAGCACAGTCTAAAGGAAATAATGCCAAATTACAAGATCTCAGAGTAAAAACACTCTACATCATGAGTCACAGCAGTGACACCATGATCTAGTTCTTCGTGTACTTCTGTCGTCTTATTACTATAACACAGACAAATGTGGTCATTTTCATCATCTGCAAGGCTGCAGGATGAGTGTGCTGTTTACCTTTCTCCAACATGTAGAAAACCTAGGAGACAGTCATGCCACCAATTCATCAATGCTGTTTGACTCTTCCTCAATTATTAGAACATGAATTTCTGCTCAGGAGCATTCTACCCGTGTCCCTTAAGTGCACTGTTTTATTTTTTGTTTTGTTTTGTTTTTTGCAGGGATATTTCAGGCTCTTTTATGTGGCATATTACTTCTTTCCTATTTTTTTACTTAAAAAAAAATCCCTGCAGAACTCCAAGCAGTGGGCACTGTCAATACCTCCGTATTACAGACATGGAAACAAGTAGGGCTAAGTTCCTCGCCAGAGGCAAAGGCAACGTTCGCAGAGAGACAACTCACAACCAGTCCATCACATGCTCACGCAAATGTTTCTCCCACCTCTCCTGTCCATTGAGCACTTGTCACAATGGCCCAGGAACCACCTAAAAGAAGGAAATGCAGCTAACACATTCTGAGCACCTTCTCTGAGTCAGACGCTGGGCTGAACCCTTTTACTTTGGAAGTGTGCGCTTAAAACTCTCAGCCACGGTGGACTGACTTGTATGATTTCATGGGCTCCATGTGCACTTTTAGCCACGAAGACCTTTCTGAAGTTCAGTTCAAGACATGGAGGCTTCAAAGCCTAAACCCATGTTCCTTGCTCATCTTGACAACTTTATTGAGCTTCTGTGACTACGGTCTGGCCCTGTCACAAACCATCAGACACTTCTCCTGTCCATGGGTTCATACCATCCCTTATGACTCACTGAAAATAAAAAAGGGGAGAAGAGAGTTCCTCTCTGACCTTGGGTAAATAACAACTTCAGACGCCAACGCAAACTTTCCTATGTCAGCAAAGGGGTTAGATGAGAGGCAGCAAAAGACTGCCACTGTCTAGCATCGACAGAGGAGCCAGTTGGAGAGCCATGTTCCTCCTCAGTGGCCACGGTGCTTCCCAATCTCGGCCTCTCTGGTTGAACCCCATGGATCCTTCTTCCCTCAAGAACAACACTGGTGCTTACTTAATGCACCCCCATCCGTGGAGAATCAAAGCTGAAAAGGAGGGCTGCGGCCTCCGCCTAACTTCTTTTCTTTTAGACCCTATAATTAGTATATTCCAAAACTTTCAGTGACTTAAACCAGCACTGTGCAACAGAAAGGTAATGTGAGCTAGGTATGCATTTTTAATATTTCTAGTAGCCACATTAAATAAAAGAAAGCAAGTAAAATTAATTTTAATAATATATTTTATTTAACCTGATATATTCAAAATATTATCATTTTAACACATAATCAATAACAAAATGATTAGTTAGCTATTTTACGTTCCTTTTTTATATTAAATCTTCATTTAATATAAAATTTAAAAGTGCATTTAATATTTACAGCACATCTCAATTGGGACTAGCCAAATGTCATAGACTCAACAGCCAGTGTGGCTAATGGTTACAATATTGGATAATACAAACATTCTTTCTGTTACTGTCTCATAAGCACAGGTATGTTTAATCAATCTTCACTTCATGCAGTCAGAAGGTAGCAGAGGAATAGGCAATGAATTATTACTTTGCCTCCAACTGCTTTCAATTTCTGAATAAATCTGATGTATTTTCTCATTTTACCTTTACCATAACCCTATGAAATACACCCCTACAGCATTTTAGATGGGTAACAGGTTGGTGTAACACACACACACAGACACACACACCTGTTATATGCTCTCAATATACAGCCAATGATCAGAACTTAGCTGAAGCCACGTAGCAATACAGAGCCCAGGTGAAAGAAAACAACAAACCTTGCTTGCTTGACTGCTGCTCAGTCTTCCACCACCATTCCAGAATTATCTTCTGTAATCATCTAAGCACCTTCATCTAAACGATGTTTACAAACATCAGATGCTCTTGGTCCTTTAACCATACTTGGCAAGGCCATGGGGAGCTGGTGCAGTCAGTGCCTAACCTGATCACAGAACAACTTCTGCCTCCAGCTCTCTGCCTTTCTGGGAACTGTGTCCTCTCAAGACCATGCAGTCCCTGCCTTCAGGGAGCTAACCAGCTCATAAAAGAGATTAGATATATGAAGAAATAAATCAAAGAAACAAGAAAAAAACAAGCAACCCAATTAAATATGGGCAAAAGAGCTAAGTAGGCATTTCTCTAAGGAAGATATACAAATGGCCGGCAGACATATGAAAAAATGCTCAACATCACTCAGCATCCGGGAAATGCAAATCAAAACCACACTGAGATACCATCTAACCCCAGTTAGGATGGCTGAAATCCAAAAGACTCTGAACGATAAATGCTGGCGTGGTTGCGGGGAAAAAGGAAATCTCATACATTGATGGTGGGACTGCAAAATGGTGCAGCCTCTATGGAAAATGGTATGGAGGTTCCTCAAACAATTAGATCTACCATATGACCCAGCTATCCCACTGCTGGGAATATACCCAGAGGAATGGAAATCATCAAGTCGAAGGTACACCTGTTCCCCAATCTTCATCGCATCCCTCTTTACAATAGCCAAGAGTTGGAACCAACCCAAATGTCCACCATCAGATGAGCGAATATGGAAAATGTGGTACATCTACACAATGGAATACTACTCTGCTGTAAAAAAGAATGAAATTCTGCCATTTGCAGCAACATGGATGGACCTAGAGAGAATTATATTAAGTGAAACGAGTCAGCTACTGAAAGTGAAATATCACATGTTCTCACTTATTTGTGGGAGCTAAAAATAAATAAATAAATACACAAACTACCGGTGGGGGAGAAGGGAGAAGACACAACAATTACAATTCCTTGAAGTTGGTATAACAAGTGAACAGAAAGGACATTGTTGAGAGAGAGGGGGAGTGGGATGGGGAGGGAGTTTTCGGTAACGGGACACAATAATCAACCATATTGTACATTGACAAAATAAAATAAAATTTAAAAGAGGAAAAGAAAAATGTCTGTATAATGTTTGTCTTATATACAAAATAATTACTGTGAGAAGTAAAGGAATTTCAAAAAGATTTACATGAAAATTATATAGAAAATGAAAGATACGATTGATTTTGAATTTGGAAAAATTATCCATATTTTAATTGAAGAAGAATCAATCAATTCAAGGAGACCAATTAGAAACCATGACAATCTAACTGAGAGATGACATCATCTTGAATTACAGGAATTAAGAGATTGGGATATACTGAATTAGTAGATTAATAACATGATGAGATTGACAATGAAGGGGAAAGACGGAGAAGACTCCAGATTTCTGGCTCTAAGTAATCTAAAATCTTCCTATTGCATGATGGCATAATATCACATTTTATGACTTAACTATTATTTAAAAAACTATTGGTGAATTTTCTTGGTATTTTTTGTTTTTTAATAGTATAACAAACATACTAATTTTTAATATCTGCTATAATTTGCATGCATAATTTATTTTCTACAAGTTTTTCTATCTGCTTTCATTGATTTATAAAGTACTTGAGATGTAAAACTAAAATGGAATACTTCAGCAATTTTTCAGCTTTTAAAATTAATAAAAATCATGTAAATTACTGTTCTCTGTACAGTTTTGCATTTATGCTATGATTCCATTACACTCCTACTTGTGGAAAAGTTGACTTAACCATTCAGTTTACAATTATTTTTTAAAATCCTGCATAAATGATAGCTACATTCAAATAAAGTCATGAGAGAATTAGAAAAAAGAAAATAGGTATAATTTTCTATAGTCATTATAATTAGATATTCACAATTGACCTCATGAAATAATCATTTCAAAAATTTTCTAGGTGCAAGCGTTTTGAATTATTCAGATTTTTACTGTAATGTATCAGATATGATGTGGTCAACAGTAAAAGTATTTGTAGGAAGCAGAAAACACTCTATTCAAACATCAGTGCTGAATAGCAAACCGTTATGCATTACTTGTAAAATAAAGGGGTTATAAACTCACATGAATATAAATATTTAAAATAAATCATTTTAATACAGAGAGAGTAGAATTCTCTTTTTACATTTTCTCATCTATATTATATGTTATTACACAATGACAAATATTGATGTCATTCAAGCCCTTTCACTAATGATTTTACATCAAAGAGAAAGTATAATCTATCTGAAATGCTTCCGAAGGAAAATATTTTGGTCTGGAAATGGATGGGAGTGGAATTGTGAATAACATAAATTTTCTTTTCTTCTAAGTATTAGTTGTTCATTGTAGTAAGGAAGTAAAATGGACAAATAAGGCCGTGTTATTTCAAAGGAATTCTTAACATAATATAATAACTCATTAGGCACCCTTTTTATAAAAATCAAGTCTTTTTAATGCAATTAATAGTTGATTATTATATTAACGGAAAATACAATTAGTATACTCAGTAAAGTAAAACAAATTAATAGACATTTTTGGAGCTTGTTGTATTTTATGTAAAGCTCTGTAAAGAATGTAAATTGGCTTTAAAAGCATGGCTCTTGACTTCCAAGTGCTTCAAATTAAATGTGGTCATTTTCAGAAAGGATTACAGAAAGTGATGGTTTCAACAGAGAGATGAGTGTTATTCATGACTCATTCTAAAAATTTTCTCTCAATTTATAATTCGAAATTATCCAAATAAAAATATCGTTTTCTTCTATTACTCCCTTAATTAAATCAGACCCATCACAGTGAATGGGAATACAATTTACCTAGTCGGTTAGCCCAAAATTCTTGATTAATTCTTGATTAATTTATGTGAAACACTTCCCATATATGCTAAATCTGTAATTCCTGTTGATATGTGTTTTGCAGTATATCCCATAGTCAACCACTCTAGTCATATCTGCCCTGGAATAGTACAGTAGTTCCATGAACCCAATTCTACCCTGGGTTTGAATCTCTCTTTTTAAAATGTACAGCATAAATATATACATTTTTAGTCAATTATAGCTTAATAAATCTGAAAAAATAAAATAAATAAAAATATAATGTAAATCTTATTATATTCAAAATGCGTAAGAAAATCTCTCCATTGATTTTTTACAGCCTTCGAGTAAAATCCAATATCTTTAATACTCATATAGCATGAAGGAAATGTTTGGCTTCCTGTTCCTATCACTGCTGTTATCTTCCTACATTCTCTTCCTTTCTTATTCGACCTCCAAAATCACAATATTTCTTTCAGTTCCTTGAACAGAACAAGCTCAGTGCTAATTCAAACTCTCTGTATTTGTTGTTTCTTGTTTCTGACATGCTCTCCCAGACTTCAGTATATTTAGATGTGCATTCTGCGTGGCTACCTCCATTTCAGAGACTTTCTTGTCCACCCTATCAAGAGTTGTGTTTCTGTCTTTAATCTCTAACCCTAAACCATGCAGTATTTTTCTGTACAGCAATCATCACTACCTGAATTTATATTATAGAATATTTTCACCTGTTAAGTTACCTACTAGAAAGTAAGCTCTGTGAAGGCAGGAGTTATTTCTTGCTCATGAGGAAAAGTTTAGAAAGTGTTTGATAAATGCCTATTGGATGAACTGATAAATGAACAAAGACTGCTGCCAATGTATTTATTCAGGATTAGGGGAAAGGGTGATGGGGACAGGGGGGTTAGGGGGAAATTAGCTAATGAGCAAAATGAATAAATTTTACAATGATGAACATAATAATTATTCTGATTCGATCATCACATATTGTACAAAAACATCAGTAGTCAACTCTGTACTCCACATATATGTATAATAAGTAATGCTTCAATAAAAATAATTATATTGAAGAAATAAATAATTCATCTCATTTTTACCTAAATTTAGATCAACTAGTTCACTGAAAGAAATTAAAAATAGTTACATTGATATATTGCTTAAAAGCTAATAAAAAAAGAGAATTTAAATTGTTTTAAAATTATAATTTTAATTATATTTCACAATGAAAGATATTTAAAACTTTATTTTCTGGCTTTTTGTTTGTTCGTTTGTTTGTTACTGTTGTTTTTGTTGCTTGGGTAAAATACATGTTGGGGAATTCTGTGAAATAGTCCACAGTGGTGGTATATGTGTTTAGAACCCCTTTGTCCCATGCAATTTTTATGGACATGAACATGAAAAATTGAGGGAATAATTAAATATTTTGGAAGTACATCTATCTTTAACAGAAAATACTACTACAGTAGGAAGAAATTTAAAATGTATTTCTTTGAAAAACAATGCAGAATATTTTAATGTCATTTTCATTTATAAAGAATTTAAAATAATCAAAAATCTTTTTGCTTAAATTCAAATCACTTAGAAATAGTTGATAGCTATGCATTGAATTCTTTCTGATAAAATTATCATTATTAAAAAACAAACAAATAACTTAGGTGCAAAAATTCAGTAATGATTCCAGTGAACACAGAGTTCTCCTAGACCATATATCTTCATTCAGGTGGGCAGGAAAGAAATATGTTTTGTAAATCTTATTTTATATTTGCTCTCTGTAAAATATTTTAATGCATTGCTGTCTTTCCTTACGAAGAGAGTTTTGGGCAGGTAGGATACAATGAAAGTTGTAGGGGCCACGATTAATGTCATCTGCAGAGGTTTTGGAATTTTTGCCAGCAGGATAAGGCAATAGATTAACTATCTCTGAATAAAACTGCACTATGCTTTGAGAATTGACTAGTATCACCACTGTACTGCTGTATTTTTGCGACCCTGACTTTTGCAGCCATTTAAATGTACTCACTTGGCCCTAATTCACTGTGCTGTTCTTTGAGATTCAAGTCAACACAGAGCAACCTGCTGAAGTTTTCAGGGTTAGGATGACAGTAAAGGCCACAATAATAGCAACACAGTTACCATCATTATCATTGTAAATATAGTAGAGAATATACTCTACCTCGGAAGGTTTCTTCAGCATGCCAGGAGCTTGTAAAGGTGCTTACTTGTTTGTAGTAAAACTTTGAAAGTAGCTTAGTTTTATCTCTGCAGTAAAATCTTGGTATAATGATCATCTGCTAGTTTGTATATAATTTAAAACATTTCATAACACATAAGGACTTTGAAGATCACAGCAGTAAATTTACAAGGTTTTACCCTGATAATGTGCATTTTTATATATTTTGATATGTTTTTCAAATTATAATATTATAACACTTTTGTAGTTTGCAGATGGCTATGCTAAATTCCTTGCTTATATTAAATGCAATAAGTTGATAACATGCTCTCTAAACATGTTTTTCACTACTGTGATGTCTTCATAGCTCATGAAAATTTCTCATTTCCTAATGTGCATTTTCATAAAGTGATTGTATTAGAATTTTCGTAGTCAGAGTATTTTAAGCCTATATTGAAATACTATAATCAACTTTATTAATATCCGTTTATTCTAAACTTTGAGTTCCAATTATATCTAGATAAATTGGGAAAGGGATAACTACAAATATGAATATTTTTCTTTGAGAAACACTGAAAAAATATATTTTTATGTTGTTTTGAAAGACATTTACAAATACATTCAATCTTCAACATAAACCAGAATATAAGCTTTTTAGTTGTATGACTAAAAGGACATTCTCTGAAGCAAATTGCCTAGGTTCAAATCCTGAGTGTTCTACTTGCTATCTGTAAGGGTTTCTTAACTTCTCTATACTTCATTTTATCAATCAATCAATCAATCAATAGATTAGGAAAATAATAGTACTTACCTAACAGGAACACTGTGAGAACAAAATGAATTGTGCTTTGTGTTTGAAACTGTGACTGGTACAAAGTGTGCACTATATAAATATATGTTAGTATTATCATTATTATTATTACTATTACTGCTATTATAAAACAGATTACCATTTCATTGTACAAATAAGCAATTTTATGATCATAGAAGTGATGACTTACTCAAAATCTATTGTGAAGAAAATATTAAAACCACATTCCGTTTTACTTATATAAAATCAGTTTTTATAGAAGAAAATATTTTTGTATTTAATGAGATACTTACACTGGCAATTTATTTCTGTGGTTTACTATATTAGTGATTTCTCTCTGTTGTTAACCTCTTACAAAGATTTACTTTAAAATAATATAGGAAAATGTGGTAACTATCATCACATACAATCACTATTGGAGCACAGTGGAGAGGACTGAGAAGACTTCAGTAGAAAAGCATCAGATGTATGTGGAACTGAAACTGATTAAAATCAAAATTTTAAATCAAATGTGTGTCTTTTCATGCCATCTATCTGCCACTTTCTAATACATGGTCAAGATATTTAACTTCCTCAAAGTGTAGTTCTCTCCTCTGAAAAATAAGGACAACAAAACCATTCTTCGTGGCTTGCTAATTAATGCAGTTGTCTTTCCCAAAAATACATTTATAACTGGATATCCAAACATGCATGGGGATATTTATTGTAGCATTTTTATAATAGTAAAAGGTGTTACTGGAAATATGAATATATCTCTTTCAATAGGAAGATAACTGTAATTTATGAGACTGACGCGCTACCTACTGCGCTAACGAGGCACCTAACTGTAATTTATTTCATTATAAAAGCAGGGGGAAAAAACCTCCTAGAAACCAGGAAGAATGTTATTTACAAAATTGAAAAAATATATATTTTAAAAATATACTCAATTATTTATTTTAAAATAAGAAAGAAGAAATAATGTCTACTCTAATCATCTTTATATGGCCTTACTTTGAAGAACCCTGCAGTTCTTAGCAAATGATGTAAGATATAAGCAGATAGACTATACACATGATAGATAAATAGATACATACATACATAAAAGGGTCTTTAAAAAATAAATATTATCTAATACTGAAAAATACAAATAATTCCCTTCAAGTTTTGACTTCTTTTTTATTTTATTTTACTTTATTTTGTCAATATACATGTGGTTGATTATTGAGGCCCATT
This sequence comes from Cynocephalus volans, assembly GCF_027409185.1. NCBI lineage: Eukaryota > Metazoa > Chordata > Mammalia > Dermoptera > Cynocephalidae > Cynocephalus > Cynocephalus volans. The sequence goes on from NC_084467.1 coordinate 148,611,535, forward strand.
ACAGAAACCTCCCTCCCTCTGCCCTCTCCTCCCTCCCTCCCAACAATGTCCTTTCTGTTCACTTGTTGTATCAACTTCAGGGAATTGTAATTGTTGTGTTTTCTTCCCTCCCCCACTCCCAGTTGTTTTTGTGTATTTATTTATTTATTTTTAGCTCCTACAAATAAGTGAGAACATGTGATATTTCACTTTCTGTAGCTGACTCGTTTCACTTAATATAATTCTCTCTAGGTCCATCCATGTTGTTGCAAATGGCAGTATTTCATTCTTTTTTATAGCTGAGTAGTATTCCACTGTGTAGATATACCACAGTTTCCGTATCCACTCATCTGATGATGGACATTTGGGCTGGTTCTAACTCTTAGCTATTGTAAAGAGTGCTGTGATGAACATTGGGGAACAGGTATACCTTTGACTTGATAATTTCCATTCCTCTGGGTATATTCCCAGCAGTGGGATAGCTGGGTCATATGGTAGATCTATCTGCAATTGTTGGAGGAAACTCCATACCATTTTCCATAGAGGCTGCACCATTTTGCAGTCCCACCAACAGTGTATGAAAGTTCCTTTTTCTCCACAACCTCGCCAACATTTATCATTCACAGTCTTTTGGATTTTAGCCATCCTAACTGGGGTGAGATGGTATCTCAGTGTGGTTTTGATTTGCATTTCCCAAATGCTGAGTTATGTTGAGCATTTTTTCATGTGTCTCTTGGCCATTTGTATATCTTCCTTTGAGAAATGGCTATTTAGCTCTTTTGCCCATTTTTTAATTGGGTTGCTTGTTTTTTTGCTGTAAAGTTGTTTCAGTTCCTTGTATATTCTGGATATTAATCTTTTGTCAGATGTATATTTTGCAAATCTTTTCTCCCACTCTGTTGGTGGTCTTTTAACTCTGTTAATTGTTTCTTTTGCTGTGCAGATGCTTTTTAGTTTGATATAATCCCATTTGTTTATTTTTCCTTTGGTTGTCCGTGCTTTGGGGATTGTATTCATGAAGTCTGTGTCCAGTCTTACTTCCTGAAGTGTTTATCCTATGTTTTCTTTAAGACATTTTATTGTTTCAGGGTGTATATTTAATTCTTTAATTCATTTTGAGTTGATTTTAATATATGGTGAGAAGTATGGATCTAGTTTTATCATCCTGCATATTGATATTCAGTTATCCCAGCACTATTTGCTGAAGAGGCAGTCTCTTCCTCAGTGTATAGGCTTGGTGCTTTGCCAAAGATCAGATGGCTGTAGGTGTGTGGGTTGATTTCTGGATTCTCTATTCTATTCCATTGATCATTGTGTCTGTTTTTATGCCAGTACCATGCTCTTTTGGTTATTATAGCTTTGTAGTATAGTTTAATGTCAGGTGGTGTTATGCCTCCAGCTTTATTATTTTTTTCTCAGTATTGCTTTGGCTATGTGTGGTCTTTTGATATTCCATATAAATACCTGGATAGTTTTCTTTTCCATTTCTGAAAAAAATGTCATTGGAATTTTGGTGATTTCATTGAATTTGTGTATCACTTTGGGTAGTATGGACATTTTCACAATGTTGATTCTTCCAATCCAAGAGCATGGGATATCTTTCAATCTTCTGTCCTCTTTAATTTCTCTCATCAGTGGTTTGTAGTTCTCATTATAGGGATTTGTCACATCCTTTGTTAACTCAATTCCTAAGTATTTTATTTTCACATGGAAATTAAGCAGCATTCTACTTAATGACATATTGGTCCAAGGAGAAATCAAAGAGGAAATCGAAAAATTTATTGAAACTAATGAAAACAATGATACATTATACCAAAACCTGTGGGATACTGCAAAAGCAGTACTAAGGGGGAAATTAATCACATTAAATGTTTACTGCAGAAGAATGTAAAGATGGCAAGTGAACTACCTAATAATTCACCTTAAAGAACTAGAAGAACAAGAACAATCCAAACCCAAAGTTAGCAGATGGAAAGAAATCATTAAGATCAGAGCAGAACTTAATGAAATTGAAACCCCAAAAATAATACAAAAGATCAATGAATCAAAAAGTTGTTTTTTTGAAAGGATAAATAAAATTGACAAACCTTTAGCATGGCTAACTAAAAAAAGAAGAGAGCAGATCCAAATAACAAAAATTAGAAATTACAAAGGTGATATTACAACTGATACATCTGAAATACAAGGAATCATTCTAGACTACTATAAACAACTATATACCAACAAATTTGAAAATCTGGAAGAAATGGATAAATTTCTGGACATGCACAAGCTACCAAAACTGAGCCAAGAAGATGTAGAAAACCTGAATGACCTATAACAATAAAAGAGATTGAAGCTGTTATCAGAAGGCTCCCAACAAAGAAAAGCCCAGGACCAGATGGATTCACAGCAGAATTTTACCAAACATTCAAAGAGGAATTGGTACCAATTCTCTACAAACTATTCCAAAAGATTGAAACAGAGGCAATTATCCCATACTCAGTCTCTAAAGCAAATATCACCCTGATAGCAAAACCAGGTAAAGACACAACTAAAAAAGAAAACTGCAGGCCAATATCATTGATGCACATAGATGCAAAAATCCTCAATAAAATAATAGCTAGTAGAATACAGCAACACATACACAAAATTACACACCATGATCACGTGGGATTATTCCCAGGAAAGCAAGGTTGGTTCAACATACACAAATCGATAAATGTGATATACCATATCAAGAAAATCAAGCACAAGGACCATATGATCATCTCTACAGATGCTGAAAAAGCATTTGATAAAATTCAACACTCATTCATGATAAAGACTCTCTATAAGTTAGGCATAGATGGAAAGTATCTCAACATAATTAAAGCCATATATGACAAACCCACTGCCTATATCATCTAGAATGGAGAAAAGCTGAAAGCTTTTCCTTTAAGAACAGGAACTAGACAAGGATGCCCACTCTCACCACTCCTATTCAACATAGTGTTGGAAGTAGTAGCCAGAGTAATCAGAGAAGAGAAGGAAATAAAGGGCATCCAGATTGGAAAAGATGAAATTAAACTGTCCCACTTTGCAGATGACATGATCCTATATATCGAACAGCCTGAAGCCTCTACAAAAAAAACCTCTTGGAGTTGCTAAAGGATTTCAGCAAAGTAGCAGGATACATAATCAACACACAAAAATCAGTAGCATTTCTATTCTCCAATAGTGAACATGTTAGAAAGAGAAATCAAGAAAGCTTGCCCATTTACAATAGCCACCAAAAAAACAAGTTTTTACTTCTGGGCCATTTAAAATAGACAGCAAAGAATGACCAAAAAGTCCAAAATATCATCCTCTTTACTTATACTAATATTGGAAAAGCAATGCAAGTAAATAGATTTCCCATTTTTAACTCTATAACTAAACAAATTTAACCATGGATTACCAGCCCCACTTTACTACCTCATTCTTCCACACATGGAGTGGGGTTTGGCATATCCATTTAAATTAGTCTGTCTCTGTTGCTTATAGCAGAAATACCTGAAATTGGGTAGTTCGTAAAGAAACAATATTCATTGCTTACAGCTTCAGAGACTTGGAAGTCCAAAGTCCAGGGGATGCATCTGGTGAGGGCCTTGTTCATGATGACTCTATGCAGTGACACAGGATGTCACATGGTGGATGGCTAAGCAGAGACAGCAAGAGAGAGAGAGAGAGAGACAGAGCGCACACACGTGGAATTCTGATGTGCTCTCTTTTAAAGCCATCAGAATCACAGCCATGATCACCATTAAACCATCAATAGATTAACCCACCCATCAGGATACAGTCCTCACAATCTAATCACCTCTTTAAAGCCCCACTTTTAATTACTATGATAGGATTATCTACCCAGTAAACATTGTCACAGTGGGAATCAAGTCTCAATGAGCTTTGCGGGGACATCTAATCCTTAGCATTCTCCCCCTAACTCTCCAAAACTAATGTCCTTTTCACATACAAAGAAATTCATTTCATCTCCGAAGTCTTAACATGTTTCAACTCAAAATTTCAAAGTCTGAACTCCCATCTATGAAATCAAATCAAGTTATCTACTCCCAAGACAAAATGGTACGACAAACATAGGGTACACATTTCCAATCAAAAAGGGAGAAATAAGCCAAAAGAAAGAAGTAATAGGTTGCAAACAATTTCAAAAACCAGCAGGATAGGTGTTAAATATTAAAGCTGGAGAATCATGTACCTTGACCCCATGTTTGTCATCCTCCACAGACTAATGTGGGGATTGGGTCCTCAAGACCTCAGGCAGCCCTGCTGTAATGGCTTTCCTGATTTCCAGCCATTCTTTACCTTTCCCAGGTTGGCATTGCATGCTGGTAGCACTACAGTTATGTGATCTCCATGGTGGTTCCATTGTCGTGGCTCCACTAGATATAGTACTGTTGGGAATTCTCTCCTTCAACTTCGACCCTATGTTTCCACTTGGCATTGCTTTAGTGAAGGCTTTATTTGGTGACTCCAACCCTGTGACAGATCTCTTCCTGGGTCCCCAGGTTTTTTCATACATCCTTTGAAATTGAGGTGGAGGCTTCTAAGCCTCCACAGCTCCGAGATTCTGTGAGCCTATAGACTTAACGCCATGTGGATACTGCCAAGACATCGGGTTTGTATATTCTGAAGGTGCAAGTTCTGCCACACCAAGGGTCATTTTAGCTACTGCCGGGCAACAGAAGCAGCTGGAAAAACTATAGCAAGACAGGGTGTTGATGCAGGGAGTAGGTTCCTGAAGTTTCCCTGTGCAGCAAGCCTATGGAAGGTGTCTTGGGTTGTTCCCAAAAGTCATTCTTTTTTGCCAGGCCTCCGGACTTGTGATGGGAAGGGTGACTTTGAAGATCGCTGAAATGCCTACAAAGTCTTTCTTTCATTCTCTTGTATTCCGTATATTCTTTACTAATCTCCTTAGCAAACGTTTGCTGGACTACACCCCTGCTTTATTCTCCCAACGACAATTTTTCACTCTTTATGTGGTCAGGCTAAGAATTTTTTTTTTTTTAATTTTTTCCCTGTTTTCTTTTGAATTATAAATTCTGGTGTTATGTCTTTTTTTTTTTTTTTTTTACCATAACTCAGCATAGGCTGTTGTAAGTAGGCATGCCACTTCATGAATGGTTTGTTGCTTAGAACTTCTTTCCACCAAATACCCTTTCAACACCTTATACTGTCAGAAAGGATTAAAAAGTTATACCCAACTACTTGCTGTCTTCAAGAGACTCACCTCACCTGTAAAGATCCACACAGACTAAAAGTGAAGTGATGGAAAAAGATATACCAGACAAATAGAAACCAAAACCAAAACTAAAACCAAACAAGAGTAGCTATTCTTATATTAGATAAAATAGACTTTAAAACAAAAACCATAAAAAAGATAAAGAAGGCCACTATATAATGATAAAGGGATCTATCCAGCAAGAAGACATAACTATCATAAATATATATGCACCCAACACTGGAGTACCAAGATATATAAAATGAACACTATTAGGCTTAAAGAAAGAGGTAGACCTTGATACAATAATAGTGGGGGACCTGAACACCCCTCTCTCAGCACTGGAGAGATCATCTAGGCAACAAATCAACAGAGGAACACAGGATTTAAACTACACTTTACACAAATTGGACCTGGCTGATATCTACAGAACATGTCATCCAGCAACTACAGAATATACATTGTTCTCATCAGTACATAGAATATTCCTCAGGATAGACCACTTGTTAGGTCATAAATCAAGACTTACCAAAGTGAAAAAAAAAATCAATGTCATCTCAAGCATCTTTTCAGACCACAATGGATTGATACTAGAAATTAAGAAGCAAAACTCAGGACACTATACAAATGTATGGAAGTTAAACAAAAGTCTCTCGAATGACCTATGGGTCCAAGAAAAAATTAAACAGGAAATCAAAAAATTTCTCAAAACTAACAAAAATCAAGACACATCATATCAAGACCTGTGGGATATTGCAAAAGCAGTACTAACAGGGAAGTTTATTGCAATTAATGTTTACATCAAAAAAGTAGAAGGATTTCAAATAAACAACCAAATGCTACACACCTCAAAGAACTAGAAGAACAAGAACAATCCAATTCTAAAGTTAGTAGATGGAAATAAACAATTAAGATCAAAGGAAAACTAAATGAAATAGAGACAGAAAAAATGACACAAAGGATTAATGAGACAAAAAGTTGATTTTTTGAGTAGACAGACAAAATAGACAAACTATTAGCTAGGTTGAGAAGAAGAAGAGGGAGAGAGAGAGAGAGAGAGAGAGAGAGAGAGAGACCGAAATAACAAAAATCAGAAATGAGAAAGGAGACATTACAAACAATACCACAGAAATACAAAGAATCATTAGAGACTATTAAAAACAAATATAAGCCAAGAAATTTGAAAATCTGGAGGAAATGGATAAATTTCTGGACACTTACTAACTACCAAGACCGAACCAAGGAAAAATAGAAAACCTGAACAGACCAATAACAAGCAATAAGATTGAAGCATCGATCAGAAGTCTTCTAACAACAACCAAAAAAGCCAAGGACTTGATGCATTTACTAATGAATTATACCAAACTTTGAAGAGGAATTAATACCAGTTCTCTTAAAACTATTCCACAAAATTGAAGCAGAGGCCACTCTCCCAAAGGGGCCAGAATCACCTAGCTCCAGACAAAGATACAACACAAAAAAGGAAAAGTACAGGCCAATATCTCTGGTGAGCATAGATTCAAAAATCCTATACAAAATATTAACAGTCAGAATGCCACAACGCATCAAAAATATTATACACCATGATCAAGTGTCCATCCCAGAGATGCAAGGATGGTTCAGCATACACAAGCCAATAAATGTGATGCACCACTTCAACAAAAGCAGAAACAAAAACCATATGATCATCTCAATAGATGTAGAAAAAGCATTTGATAAAATTCAACATCCCTTCATGATAAAGGATCTCAGCAAATTAGGTACATAAAGAAATTATCTTAGCACAGGAAGAGCTATATACAACAAATCCACTGCCAATACCATCCTTTCAGCTTGTTTCTTAAGATCAGGAACAAGACAAGTATGCCCACTGTCACCAAACCTATTAAACATAGTGTTAGAAGTGCTGCAAGAGTAATCAGGCAATAGAGAGAAATAAAAGGCATACAGATTGGATATGAAAAAGTCAAACTGTCCTGGTTTGCAGATGACATGATCCTATATATAGATCTAAAGACTCTACCAAAAAACTTGTAGAGCTCATTACAATTTCAATAATGTTGAAAGATACAATATCAAACACTCAAAAATCAGTAGAATTTTTATTCTCCAATAAAAAAACTAGCAGTAACAGAAATCAAGAAAATAAGCCCATTTACATTAGTTACAAACAAAATAAAAACAAACACCAGGAAGCAATTTAAGCAAGGAGATGAAACATCTCTACAGAGAGAACTAGAAATTAGTACTGAAAAGAATTAAAGAAGACACAAAAAGATGGAAAGATATTCCATGCTCTTTGACTGAGTCAACATTGTCAAAATGTCCATACTACCCAAAGCAATCTACAGACTCAATGCAATCCCCATAAAAATATTGATGACATCTTTCACAAAAACAGAAAAAACTATCCTAACTTTCACATGAAACAACAAAAGACCCTGAATGGTCAACGCAATCCTGAGCACGAAAAAAAAAAAAAAAAAAATTAATAAAATAAAATAAAATAAAACAAAATAAAGCCAGAGGCATAACAGTATCTGACTTCAAATTTTACCACAAAGCTATAGCAACCAGATCAGCAGGATACCGGCATAAACATAGACATTCAGACCAATGGAACAGAATAGAGAAATTAGAAATCAACCCACAGACTAGCCAGCTGATCTTTGACAAAGGCAACAAGAACATGCATTGGGGAAAAGACTGCCTCTTCAATAAATGTTGCTGGGAAAACTGGACATTCATAAGTAAAAGAATGAAGCTAGACCCATACCTCTCACTGTATACCAAAGTCAACTCAAAATGGATTAAAGACTTAAGTATAAGACCTAAAACTATAAAACTACTAAAGGAAAACATGGGGAAATACTTCTGGAAGTAGTACTGGGCAAAGCCTTTACAAATAAGAGCCCCAAAGCACAAGCAACAACAACAAAAATAAGCAAATAGAATTATATCAAACTAAAAAGCTTCTGCACAGCAAAAGAAACAATTAACAGAGTGAAAAGACAACCTAGAAAATGGGAAGAAATATTTTCAAACTATACTACTGACAAAGGATTAATATCCAGAATATACAAAGAACTCAAACAATTTAACAGTAAGAAAATGAGTAACCAGAATAAAAAATGGGCAAAGGATCTGAATAGACATTTCTCAAAGTAAGCTATACAAATAGCCAACAGGTACATGAAAAAATGCTCAACATCACTAATCATCAGGGAAATGCAAATCAAAACTTCACTGAAATATCATCTTACCTCAGTTAGACTAGCTATTATCAAAAAGGCAGAGAGTAACAAATGCTGGTGAGGATGTGGAGAAGGGGAAACCTTCCTACACTGTTGGTGGGACTGTAAATTAGTACAGTCACTATGGAAAACAGTATGGAGGCTCTGCAAATAACTACAGATAGAACTGCCATACAATGCAGCAATCCACTGCTGGGTTTATACCCAAAGGAATAGAAATTGTCATGTTGAAGGAATATGTGCACTCCCATGTGTATCACAGCTCTCTTTATAATAGCTAAGTTAGAACCAACCTAAATGTCCATTGACAGATGATTGGATAAGGAAAAGGTGCTATGTATCCTCAAGGAAATAGTACTTGGCCATAAAAATGAATGAAATTTTTCCTTTTGTAGCAACATGGATGCACTTAGAGAATTTTATGTTAAATAAGCCAATATAGAAAGAGAAACACCACGTCTTCATTCCTAAGTAGGAGCAAATAAACAACCAACAATTACAATATTACATTGAACTTTCAAAAACAAAGAGAAGGTTTTCCGTAAGACGGCGGACCGGCGGCGGCAGCGCGCTTCGCAGGACACCGAGGACGAAGAATCTGGCGCTTCGGGCTCAGACAGCTGTGGCTCCCCGGCGCGGGGTGGCGGCAGCTGCAGCGGTAGCGCTGGAGGCGGCGGGAGCGGTGGTTCTCTGCCTTCACGGCGCGGAGGCCGAGCCGGGGCCCTTCCTCTGCGGCGGCTGGACAGCGGGGGAGCTAAGAGCGCTGAGGAGTCGGAGTGTGAGAGTGAAGATGGCATTGAGGGCGATGCCGTTTTGTCGGATTATGAAAGTGCAGAAGACTCAGAAGGTGAAGAAGGGGAATACAGTGAAGAGGAACACTCCAAAGTGGAGCTGAAATCGGAAGCTAATGATGCTGCGAATTCTTCAGCAAAGGAAGAGAAGGGAGAAGAAAAGCCTGACACCAAAGGCACTGTGACTGGAGAGAGGCGAAGTGGGGATGGACAGGAGCGCACAGAGCCTGTGGAGAACAAAGTGGGTGAAAAGGGCCCTAAGCATTTGGATGATGATGAAGATCGGAAGAATCCAGCATACATACCCCGGAAAGGGCTCTTCTTTGAGCATGATCTTCGAGGGCAAACCCAGGAGGAAGAAGTCAGACCCAAGGGGCGTCAGCGAAAGCTATGGAAGGATGAGGGTCGCTGGGAGCATGACAAGTTCCGGGAAGATGAGCAGGCCCCAAAGTCCCGACAAGAGCTCATTGCTTTTTATGGCTATGACATCCGCTCAGCTCACAATCCTGATGACATCAAACCTCGAAGAATCCGGAAACCCCGGTTTGGGAGTCCTCCACAAAGAGATCCTAATTGGATTGGTGAATGGCCAAACAAGTCCCATCGCTACCAGGGTCTTGGGGGTACCCTGCCACCAAGGACATTTATTAACAGGAATGCTGCAGGTACTGGCCGCACGTCTGCACCCAGGAATTACTCTCGATCTGGGTGCTTCAAGGAAGGTCGTGCTGGTTTTAGGCCTGTGGAGGCTGGTGGGCAGCATGGCGGTCGGGCCGGTGAGACTGCTAAGCATGAGACTAGTTATCGGTCAGGGCACCTGGAGTATACCCCTGTGAGGGATCCATCTCCAGAAGCAGATGCACCAGTGCTTGGCAGTCCTGAGAAGGAAGAGGCAGCCTCAGAGACACCAGCTGTGGCTCCTGACACTGCACCACCAGCCCCTGACAGGCCAATTGAGAAGAAATCCTATTCCCGGGCAAGAAGAACCCGAACCAAAGTTGGAGATGCAGTCAAGGTTGCAGAGGAGGTACCCCCGCCACCCGAAGGGCTGACCTCAACACCTCCAGTCGCAGAAACTGCCCCTCCTCCACCGACTAGGACTGGGAACTGGGAGACTACAGTGGATTCTACTGCAGGTGGACTTGAGCAAGACGTATCACAACTAAATATAGCAGAACAGAATTGGAGTCCGGGGCAGCCTTCATTCCTGCAACCACGGGAGCTTCGGGGTATGCCTAACCACATACACATGGGAGCAGGACCTCCACCTCAGTTTAACCGGATGGAGGAAATGGGTGTCCAGGGTGGTCGAGCCAAACGCTATTCATCTCAGCGGCAGAGACCTGTGCCAGAGCCCCCCACCCCACCTGTGCATATCAGTATCATGGAGGGACATTACTATGATCCACTGCAGTTCCAGGGACCAATCTATACCCATGGTGACAGCCCTGCCCCACTGCCTCCACAGGGCATGATTGTGCAGCCAGAAATGCACCTTCCCCACCCAGGTTTACATCCCCATCAGACACCAGCGCCTCTGCCCAATCCAGGCCTCTATCCCCCACCAGTGTCCATGTCTCCAGGACAGCCACCACCTCAGCAGTTGCTTGCTCCTGCATACTTTTCTGCTCCAGGCGTCATGAACTTTGGTAATCCCAGTTACCCTTATGCCCCAGGGGCACTGCCTCCCCCACCACCTCCTCATCTGTATCCTAATACGCAGGCCCCATCGCAGGTATATGGAGGAGTGACCTACTATAACCCTGCCCAGCAGCAAGTGCAGCCAAAGCCCTCCCCACCCCGGAGGACTCCTCAGCCAGTCACTATCAAGCCCCTTCCACCTGAGGTTGTAAGCAGGGGTTCCAGTTAATATGAGTTTCTGAATATTTTAAATGTAACATCATATAAAAAAACAGCAGAGGTGAGAACTCAGGAGAGAAGAGAAATACAACTGGCTATCTACTACCAGGAAGGCTTTAAAGATACAGGGTGGCTTCTACTAGCAAGCAGCTGAAGGAGGAGGACCCCTACCTTCCTCTGAGGACAGGCTCTGTTGGAGAGGGAGAAACAGGTGGACTTCCTCCCACCTCTACTCTTTGCTTGAGTTTTCTGTGCTCAGGGGAGCAGAGATCCAGACAGCCCAGGCTTCTGCATCCAGATCCAGAAGTCCGTGGTTTTTTTTCCACTTTCTCTTGGGAAATTCAAGTGTCTTCTGCTCCAGGGAAGCTCCTTCCTGTTTGTTTTGTTTCCTAAGATGTTCATTTTTAGAGCCTGGTTCGCTATTCTTAAATTAATATTTTATTAGTTTTCTCTCTTTCTCTCTGTTTCTTGCTCTCTCTGCCTTTCTTCTGGTTTGCTGGCCTCTCTGGCTTCCCTTTTGACTCTTCCCTGCATCCCAGGTAATTGAGAATGTATCAGCCACCCTTCCCCAACCAAGTCGAAAAAGACCTAGTCTCTCAGTTTTTGTTGGTTTTTGTTATTCTCTTGTACACTTGGATTCTCTTAACTCCTCTACCCCCGTGGAAGCATAGCTGTCTGTACAGTGTCCCATTGTGGAGAAAAGCTCAGAGTGGGTGGATAGGAGCCCTTCTTTTTGACTAAGGTTTTTAGGAGTCTGAGCTTCCATCAGTACCTGTACTACAGTGGGTTTCAGTCCTCTACTGAGGGCAAAGTCTCTGCTGTGGAGAGAGATAGCAAACCAGATGCTTTTGTGAAAGAGGGAGGGTGAAGTGAGAGCCTTTTTGCACCTTAGGGGTATGTATTTTTCACAGTCCTCAGGGCTCAGTCTTTGAAATAAGTGGAATTAGAGGGCCCTGCTTCTCTTCTTTCCATCCCTCCTACCACACTCCCTTTCTAGTTGCTGTGGACCATTGTATCTCTCTAGAGGCAAGTATCCAGCCGGCAGTCTACCCTGTCCTTTGTAATTGCTTTTCTCCATGTCTTTCCTGCTACAGTGTTTTGGATGTTACTACTTTCTTTTCCCCAAATTCTACTCCTGTCCTTGCAAACAGAAGATACCACACTTGGGCTTAAGACCTAAGGAAGCCACTCACCTTCTGGACAAGGGCTCTTCCCTCCTTTCCTCCTTATCCATGGCACTAAGCCACTCCCCTGCTCCCTCTGCGGAAGAGATTCCTGTTACTGCAGCACTTGTGTCTGCCGGGCATAACTTGGCCACTGTCCCTGTCCTATAGAACCTGAGGGAGAAGGTGGTGGCTGTGTCTTTCCCCCGGTAATTTCACTGTTTTTATTCCTTCCCTCTGGCAGCTGCCCTAACCACTCTGAGTCACAGGTGTGTGGAGTGGGTGGGGAGGGGAGAGTGGCACTTAAGCTGTAACCCCCAAGGAGGAAATAATAACCTAGAGATTCTTCCAGGGGTAGCTGGTGGTTGTGCCTTTTGTAGGCTGTTCCCTTTGCCTTAAACCTGAAGATGTCTCCTCAAGCCTGTGGGCAGCATGCCCAGATTCCCAGACCTTAAGACACTGTGACAGTTGTCTCTCTTGGTCCACTGTGTTTAGTTGCAAGGATTTCTCCATGTGTGTTTTGTTTTTTTGTTACTGTTTTAAAGGTGCACATTTGTGATCAGCATTGTGACTTGGCGGTAATAAAATTTAGACTATGAAAAAAAAAAAAACAAAGAGAAGAAAATTGTAGCTTTTAGGGGTGGGAAAGAGGGAGAAGGGGGGTTAGAAAGAAATTTGTTGAGTATCACAAAGACATTACGTTTTGCATACTTGATTATACTAATTATCCTGATTTGATCACCAGATATTACATTCAATACACCAGGTATTGATATTCAAATCTGTTCTCCACAATATGTATAATCAATTATGTTTCAATAAAAAACGATCAAAAAAAAAAAAAAGAATTAGCTATCATCACTGAGGTTGAAAAATTTACCAACTTGGAAAAACACATTTAGTGAAACAAAACATATGAACAGATACATATCAATGCAGTATAGTAATTGAAAAGGCAGAGATTTCTACAAGGTAGTGGGCAGCAAGGGTTAAACCCATCTCTGGGATGCAGTAGATAATATGTTTGGGAATATTCATGGATTTCTTTATAGAAGAAAAAATATGACTTTGTTTTTGTAATCTCAGTAGGAATTCACAAAGCAGAAAACTGGAGACAATGCAATTGTGGCAGAGAGAAATAACAATTTTATTCAGGGACATTCAATCTGTTTTATGTTGTTGGATAGTAAAGCTGTTTAATTTTTTTTATTTCTAATATTCTTTAAATATTATCTTCAGTTAATCTCTGCAAATTAGATGCCGTTATGATACTATTAAAAGTATGAATCATGGATATGACTATAAAATCTGCAGGTGTAGGAGAATCTGCTGTAATAGTTTTAATAAAAATAGCCTGCATTTCACTGATATGTGCAAAATTTACTTCTCCCTTCCCCCCTTTTCTTAAATATTAATATTATCTAAATGTTTTTAAAACACTTTTATCTGTAAAAGTTCTAATAATGCAACTAATTAGTAACATATATTTTTATTTCCTACTTCATTTCACAAATGATTTACAGAGACTCCTCAGTCTCATAATCATGAACAGTTTAATCCTAGTTTAATTGAAATATCTAATCTTTTTATCCTTTTTACCCCCTTATTATCACGGCACTTGTGCTTTAATCTCATTTAAAAAAAATTTTGGACTCTACATTCTCTCAAGTTATCAATCAATTTTCACTTCAAGCCTACCCAACAGGGTCCTAATGATTCATAATTATAAATTACTGTCATCCTGTCAGTACCCTCACATTACTTGCCCCCTTACTCTTCTGCAGAACTGACCTATCGCACACCAACCATGCAGTATTTCTTTGTTCTCTCCTTTCTATTCCAGGAAAAATGCTGACCACTTTTAAGTATTTACCTGAAGTGCACAAATCAGTCCACCACAAATTTATGCTCTTTAATTCAAAGTAAACTATCTTGGCTTTTCTATGCTTTGCTAATAGCATAGAACAGAACCATTCGATATCTCAATACAGGTTTTTAAGTAAGTGCATAAGCTTTGGAATCAGAAGTGCATGAGACAGAAACGCATCTCCTTTACTTAGTGATGTTATTTGCGGACCTTCTCCTAGGAATGAAAAAATAATATTGGAATGTGATTTTGGAGGTTGTTTATAACATACGGTCTGTATTAGATAACATGGCTCATTAATATTTCCCACAGTAGCTATTCCAGAATTCTTTAACGCTTCAAATGTGCTTTACATCATTAATTACATATTTACTCTTCTCACATGAACATACCAAAGACTTCAATAAGAAAACAGAAGGCACCACAAGGGAACTCCGTCTTTCTCCCCTTTGTGTATCTTTTTCTATTCAAGTGAGTAAACACACATGATTTTCTCTGGCTAACTTATTCATCTGGGTGCTACATCCCGTTGCCTAATTCATCTTTAGGAAACTGCTCCATTACATCCCACTACATTTTGGCGGTGGGGGAGGGGGATCGTATTTCTCTCTGTTTTAAGCTTGGTCAAGTTTATAAAATAGTTTTCATTTTTTAAAAAAATTAAAAACACCAAAAACCTCTCCCAAGAATGGATCTTATTAGCTGTCACCTGTTTCTAGTCTGTATCTGCACACTTTATTTTTCTTCATTTTCATGCATTCCTGCTCCACTGTATTCAGATTCTGCTCTCCATACACCATTAAAACTGTTTAAGCTGACAATTCAGTTGATTCTTTTTCTGCTAAATTTAATGGAGTTTTAAATACCCACCTTTATGAAAGGGCCCTCTTTATTTCCTGTATACTGAGTTTCTGGTGCTTCAGAGAAACCATGGATTCCCACTAATAGTAGATTGATTCTCCTTTATTGACACATCGTTAATTTTGACTACTCCATTATTTAGCTCACTGTCTAGCAATAAGAAGCAATTACATAGGCAAATATGTTTAAAAGAATTATTTTCAAGTACTATAATACCAGTGTCAGACAACTGCAACTAAGAAAACAGACATAGGAAATGGATCATGCAATTAATATTTCTAATGATTAATCCTAAGCAGTATAAAAAGCTTAAGTTACTTTCTAGCCGTACCAAAAAATTATAAATGTGTGATGCATATGAGGGGAAATTTTTTTTTTTTACTAGGTCGGTGACTGAAGATGTAATCACCAATTATCTCTCTCCATCCTTGACACCACTGCATTTTCTTCATTTTCTAGAAAATAACTTCATTTAATTTCCTCTTTCATCCCTGACCCTTCTCTGAAAGTCTTTCTTTTAGAAACTATTTTTTTTTTCTCTACCCTTAAATGTTATTTTTAAGATTCTGGAAATTGTATATAATTGTCTAGTGCAAATCAACCAAGGAAACCCAGGATTCTGTCTCAAACACAGTATGTATCAACTAAACGCATCATTTTCCTTACACCAGGCCCCTCATTTCTGAAAACTTTTCACTTCACCCCTCCTGTTCCTGCTGGTGAAATTCTCTTACTTCTGTATAGTATATTGTGCTTTTGTCCAAAACATACTCTTCTCTCTCTTTTTTTTTTTTTCCTGGACTATCCTTTTAAGACTACCCTGGTGATATTCTCTGTAGAGAATAATCCTTCCCTCCTTATTCATATTAGTCTAGACCATGTTACTTTCTTGGGCAAACGAAATGACCTGCCCAATCTGAGCGGATTCTGTAAGCAGCATTGTGTAGCTCTGCTACTTTTTTCCCCCCACCAACATGAGAATGGTCTGTCCAAGTAGGGAACTACTTTTTTATCCTGAGTCCTAGAGTGAACAAACATGAAACTGAGTCCCTAACATAATGCCTGGCCTGAAGTAAGTGTCCTGTAATTATTTGTTTACTTATTTACAAACAATCTGTACATAAATCTAACTGCCTAATGCAATTCAACAAAGGAACGTATAGTTCTTATTTCAGTGAATACTACAACCATAAACTCAGTTACCTAAACCTTACTTTCCTTACTGGGTGCAGTTAATATTATTAATAAGGAATAGCCAAGTACTGGACTCTGGAGGTAGACCAGCCCAGTTTTCCATTAGCTGTAAGACCTTAGGAAAATGACTTTAAACTTCCTGTGTGTAAATTTCCACTTCTGTAACATAATATGCAAATGTTTGTTCTGTCCATGTTACTCTGTCTATCTAATGTTATTCTTATCCATCCATTTCTCTGTCATCCCCACTCTGCATGAGCTGAGATTTCTTAAATTTCTATTTAAATATTGAGTTTTTTCTTAACAGACACACCAGCTCCTTTACGGGTCTTTTTTCAATTCATTACTTTGTTGTAACTAGAATAATACTTCTAAAACACAATATTGATTATGTCACACCTTCCCTTAAAATATCTGATGAAAGAGTTTGAATTATTGTAATTCAAAATCCTGCATGAAATTCTGCCTTCTTATATGTAGAAGATTTTTTCTCATCACACAGTTTGTAATTTTAGTCAAATTTAGGATAACATCAGAATGCAAACCCACGACTTCTGAATGCAGAGCCAGTATGTGTCACCAATTTGCTGAAATTTGTTATTAAGTGCAATATTCATTTAGTACATAGTACATCATTTACAGGTTCTTTTTCTGAGAAATGTAAAACAGACATATGGTTTAATAGTATATTTAGCATGTGTTGACAGCCATGTATTTTTATTTTTCCCCTGCAGTAAGTTAACTAAATAATTACTTTAAGTAAAATTTTCATGATACACTTTTAAAATTAAATAATTATTTTAATGCAGATTTTGATGATACACAATTTTATGATTTAACTACAGTGATCTATGCCAATCCATTGAATCAAATATGCCATAACATCAAACTGCAGTTACCCTAGGACACACATTGTGTCTTCATATAGTTATGTTTTATGTTTGAGTTTAGAAATTGACTTTTTATATTTATTATTACCTTGAGAGTTAGCCTATTGGCCTTATGAAAATAATTCTATCTCTACCTTTTGAAAAACTGTTTTAATCACATTGGTTTGAATTAGATGGAATGAAGTAGATTAGTTAATTGATTATTTAAAACTAAATTGATCTGATTAAGTTGGATCTCTTATCCTAATACTAAGTTTTGAATAAACAAATAGAAGAAATGATTTTTCTTTATGAATTTGAGAATATTACCTAAAAACATTTTCATTGAGTTTCTATTAGATCACACCATAAAACTAAAAAAGAGAAAAAGAAATGAACCAAAACATTTAGAGCAACCCAATTTTATAATTTTTTTCTGTTATAATTGTTGCAGCTTCCTAGTTTTCAAACAATAGATTGAAAAGAGTGCTTGCATGTTACTTATAATTGAAATTGAGAAGGGTTTACCACCTACTGTTCATTGTCAGTATCTTATCCAAAAACAGTGGGAAGAAATCTGTCTTCTACTAATATTCAATTTGTGAACATTCATAGTTTTATTTCAGCAGAAAAACCCATTCTATGAACTACAAAAAACAGATGCATATCACCAGGCTAAAATAGGTTTACTCACTTTATGAAGCTGTGAGAAGCTGGTGTTTTATCAGTTAAGCACATCATCTTTACCCCAACATAAAAATGAATATCATTACACAAAATCCTTCTAGAAATTTTAGTAAATAAATCATATCAGATTTAAAAATCTGTCGTCACCAAGTGATCTTGAAATTAGAAAAATAAAGAAAAAATCCTCACAACTGAAAAAAAAATGTGATCTTAGAAGGATATTCAAAAATAAGATGATATTATGGTATCCAGCTTTCTTATTCATGGGAGCATTCCATACTAGAATTGAATGAGCTCATTGAAGCCATGTTATCAAATTCCAATATTGTGCTTCTTTCAACAGCATTTGTAACACATGGTGATCT
This sequence comes from Cynocephalus volans, assembly GCF_027409185.1. Lineage (NCBI taxonomy): Eukaryota > Metazoa > Chordata > Mammalia > Dermoptera > Cynocephalidae > Cynocephalus > Cynocephalus volans. Next base: position 148,629,664 of record NC_084467.1, read on the forward strand.
GAGTCATTAAATGCTGTCAGCTCATTTATATTGATTTTTAGTTTAATTATTAAAATGAAATTTCTCTTCAGAAATACCCTATTATTATATTTTGATCTAATGGATTGTCTAAACATTAAGTGGGAACAGAAAACTTATCCTTTTAGAATATTGTTGTCTTCTACTTTTGAAGTTACCTATATGAAAAGAGAATTTTGCCAGAAAATAAGGAAGTTCTGCATTCTAGTCCTGTGTATGTCTCTGACTGACCCGTATGAATCTTATTTTTCTCATATTTGGATAATTTTTTCAGGCTTTGATATCTATGCTACTTTCCCACACTCACTAAGCATAGTCACTAATAAATGCTCTGAGTTGGTATTGAATTTCTATTTTTTAATAAAATAGTTACTGAATTTTCAAGAATCAGTCAAGCATAAAATATCCTGTCAACTTAAAAACTTTCCCCCAAACTTTTCTACATCATGCAAAAAATTATAGAAACCATTTATCTTCTAGTATCAAGAAATTTTGTTCAAAGAATTATAGTATTTCAGCCACAGGTTGTAATTTAAATTTAAATTTAAGTTCTAGAAAATATCTGACTTATTTCAGTCCCAGAATTTATAAGCCTACGCTAATTTGTGTGACTAAATTAAGTATATTACAAATTCTCTTGCTTTTTTACTGTGAAGTGTAACTGATGAAGTGTTTTAGCTGCCACATTTCTCAGTTTTCTTCACGCCGTGTACCTGCTAATGTATTCATTTACAACTTTTCCACTTTAATATATCTGTAAGCAAATTCTGAAGAAATATTCTTAACCAGAGTAGTTGGACATAAAATGAAATTTTAATTAATACTTTAGTGAAACTTATTTACAGGATGCTGAGTAATGAAAACTTATATTTATTACAGAAATTAGAATATTTTGTGCCAGAAGTGATATAGAGTAAGCCATGATTCTTTGTATAAAGTTACAGACTATGAGAAAGGACAGTCATCTTGATTCATTGTGATCTCACTCCTGCCAGAAATGCTTTACAATTTCTGCCAGTTTTCTGCGATATGTGCTAACTTTTTGTGATGAGATATAAAACAGAAGAGGAACATAATAAATCAGAATCAGAAACAATACATGTTCTCCTAACAATACAGCTATTGGTCACATTAATGTCATGACTTTTATGAGTTCAGAAGTTGCTGGTGGGATTTTTTTTTACATATTTAAACTCATATGAATCCTTCTCACGTTTTTTCAGAAATGTCTTTTATTTAAAATGCATAATGTGATTTTATTGTCATATGTATTGGTTTTCTTATGTTTGCTTCAGGCATTACAAATTAATCAAAATTATTTTTAACATTAATCTAGACATTTTTCAAAACACTTTATATAATTTTCATTGTGCCCTCGGTGCAGTCATATACGCGAGCTAAAGACACAGTGAGGAACACAAGAACCTTCATTGCATCCTCATTCTTTGAAATATTGCCAGTGTACTATATTCTGATGCCTTGTGACAGATGAACAGTTAAAACCAGTTCTTTATAAATGAAATGTTTACTAGGAGGAGATAATTCCAATTTTATATAAACTGCTTCAGTCAATGGAAGGTGAAGAATGGCCAAATGACTTCCAGAACTCAGAATTGCCATGATGACAAAGCAAAGAAATTTTTAAAAAGCCAAGCACATGGTAATCCGCCACACAAAAATAAATTTAAAAATTCTAAATAAAATAATATCCAACCAAATCCAATAATACATTGAATTTATACATTTCCCTAAGATAGTTTGTCGTAAATATGAAAGAATGGTTAATGTTTCAGAATTTTTGCACACAATATATTAACTAAATATGTTACTGTCAATGACATAAACATCATTAAACTACAGTCAATTTAAACAGTTATCTCTCTGTGCTAAAATAGACTACCATGTTGCAGAAACTGAAAAGTGAGTTAAGAGACATTCTTATGTATATATCTAAATTTGATATGTACTAGTGGTGCTATACAAATCAGTAGGGAAAAGAACAAATATTAAAAAAATAGATAGACCCCTTTTTTTCCTTCACATGCAAAATAAAATCAGGTGAACTATAGGCCATAAAATAAAATAAACACATAAAAATCCCAGAAAACACAAATCTGTGAGTACTATAAGGAAATATAGATAAAATTGTTTAAACTCTTAGAGTACAGAAAGCCCTTTCCATAATGTTCAAAAAATAAAAACCATAAAGGATGTATTAAAATATTTTTCATCACTTTTTAAAACTTCTTATGACAAATAAACTCCATAATATTGTGCAGGCAAAAGTCTGGGAAGCAGCATTTCAAAGATACAAAAGCTGCAAATAGCATCCAGTATATATAATAACTTTGACAAATCCATAAAGAAATAGAAACAATATATGGGAAAATGATACAAACTGTTCTAGAAAAGAAGATACACAGACAATATAAGTATAAGCAGATTCTTAATGACTACTAATCAGGGAAATGCAAAATAAAACAATTAAATTTCATTTCTTACCTGGTAGACTGAAATGAATACAATAATTTTGTAATAGAGTGTTCACTAGTAAGCATTGGAATCATTATGTATTCTCTATCATTTACTTGATGATGTAAATAAAACAAAAATAACACCAACAAAAACAGGTGATTGTTGCTTTGGAGTTAAATCCTACCCGTAAAATTTAACCTTGAAAAGTCACGAAACATTGCAAATAGAAACATGTAAAGGATTATTATTATTAGGTTGTTTGCAGTATTAGATAATTAGAAATGTGATATGTGCCCAACGATAGAGTAACAGATTAGTAAAAGTAACATATTACACGTCCACATATTATACAGCTATTACTACTGTATCATTGCTTGTAATGATTTAGATCCAAGCATAACAGCATGGATAGATCTTTGGTGATCTCTATCCCATCAACATTTAGAGGTCATTGAGAAGAGCAAGAATAAGCAAAGCAGAAGTGACCAGAAAGGAGATCAGAAAAACATCAGTATGAGATATTCTAAAAATTATGAGAAAAAAATATTTCGAGAACAGCAGTATGATTAAGTAACATAAGAACCGAGAACTTATTCTTTCCTTGGTTTGATCATTCCACATTGCACACACATATCAAAACATCACATTGTACCACATAAATGTATACAATTATGATTTGTCAATCAAAAATAATATTATTAATAATAAAAAATTTAGCAACATGGCACTCATTGCTAACCATGACACATTGATTTCCTTTGGGAAATTGGGTATAAAAGATTGCTTAAAGTAGAGTCATGAAAGGAAGCAGAGAATTAAAATCATATTGAATATTTAATGCCTAATGGGAATTTTGTTCTAAAGTAAAGCAGACAATAGAGTGATATTTTGAGGGCAAGGAATCATTGTTAGTTTGTTTTTTCCTAATGTTAGAAACATTAGACCTTATTAATGTGGGATATATTGAATAGAGAAAGAATTTATGGATGCAGGAGAGAGGGTGTTGAATTGCTTTTTGTGTTTAATTGAGTAGGACGATGAAAATGGCATCTAGTGTAAAGGGTAGTAATGGCTTTAGGTAAGAGCAAGTAGCAGAAGAGAAGTGGGAGCATATAAATACAGGCTCAAGGGGGTGGAATTTACTTCTCAAAATAAATAAGAGTATTTAAGTATTTTAACAACAGTTAAGATATTAATGCATAGACTGCTGGATTTGCAATGTCAAAGGAGACCAGCTGGTGAAAGAAGATGGTGGTGAGAAACTGCTGTATCTGATACTAGGATGGGTTTATAGTCATTAACAATGACAAAGCCTAGGTGTGAACTTGGAGGCATATGGGATTGATGAGTGATAGAGAAAGATAAAGAATTATTTAATGAATTCTAAAATCACCAAGAATTATGGTAAGAACAGAGTTGGAGGAAGTGAAATTGCCCCGGTGACTAAAATTCCTGAGAAATGAGAGAGTATGATCCAGGGGATTGTGGATGATGAACACAACGTAGACTGACTACTATCATCCAGTTATTCAAGAATTAAACTAGGTAGTGCTGAGGATAAAGAAGGGAAAATGTGTCTCAACACAAGTTTTCAGTAACGCAGGAGAGTGTGGAACTAGCACTTGGGGGGATCACAGCAGAAGCCGTGTCTGCTGTGGAGCGCCAGGTTTAAACTGCAGCAGAACATTGCTTTAAGGTACGTGAGGCACTTATGTAATGGAATATCTTTCCTATGCCTGTAAGAGTAGTCTATACCTGTCTCCAAAAAATAAAAATCATTCAATTTGTAAAATTGGATTTAAGGAGATTTTCTATAGATATCGGAGAAATACGCGTTTGAACACATACTGCTACGGTCTGAATGTTTGTCCTTCCAAAGCTCATGTGGGAGCTGCATTCCCAGTGTGGCAATGTCCAAAGGTGGGAGCTTGAAGGGGTGATTAGATCATGAGGACTGTCCTCATGAATGGATTAATCTGTTCGTGGAGTAATGAGTTAATGGTTTGATGGGTTGTCCTGGGTGTGTACTGGTGGCTTTATAAGGAGAGCAACTGAGCGTGTTAAGAAGCGCTCACGGCCACCCCACGTGGTGTAATTGTCTGTGTTGCCATGAAACTCTGTAGAAAGTTTCCACCAAGAAGTCCCTCACCCAATGTGCCCCCTGAACCTTGGACTTCCCAGCTTTCAAAACTGTAAGAAATAGATTTTGTTATCTCATAAATTTCCCAGTTTTAGATATTTTGTTATAAGCAACAATACGATAACTAATACACATATACATATTGAATACGTACACTCACACACATATGACACACATACATATATTTGAACAAGTAAAAATTAGCATCTGTTATTCCTTACATTAATTCATGAATTGGTACCTTCTATGTTTCAAGTGTTAGGCCAATAACTGTGGAAAGAGGGATAAAAATTTATTGAAAATAATTTTCACTCTAAAGATTGTAAGTCACTGAGGAAAACTGTTATCTTAAAATTTATGAATGATAATATTTGATAAATACAATTTTCCTGACACTGAATAACGAACAGGCTAGTTAGAGGGACACGTATGTAAATAAATATGTGCTAACCATGGAGTTATCTGAAACACTGTAGAGCTGAGGGAAACTGTTAGGTGATTCAGTCTAAATGAAAGGAGATAGGTGAGCAGTAAAAATTCCACTAATATAGAGAAGGGCATTTAAAAGGAATACAGTAAAGCAGAAAATTATGAAATTATAAACATGGGGCAGAGGTACTAGCCATTTTGGTATTCATAGGGAAGGACATAATGGCGAGTCGAGATATAACTTTAGGGACATCAAGAAAAGTGAGATTGAGATAGTTAATTTTCAATAACTTCCATGTGCTCCTTAAATAATAAGCTTTGTAAACTCTAGAATTTTGCAAAGTCAGTTAATAATATTTTGAAGTTTCTGGTGATTATAAATTATACTTAACAAGTGTCTGGTTATTAGTCAGTGGTGACACTGGATATTGTTATGCAAGACTGTTGAATGTGTAAAAGGTACTTCCTCCTACAGGATAACTTACTATCTTAAATATAGTCATGAATCAGAAAAACAATCTGGATTCTAAATACTGGTTTAAACTCAGGAATCAAAGCAGGGCATGTTAGAAAATATGACTAAACAAATGCATGAAGATCAGATTTTAAGGTCAAATGCGATGCAGAAACAGAGCCAATAAGAGCTAGATACTGAGAGATATATGAATTTTAATATTTATCCATATGAATATGCATATTTATATGTATCAAGTATAAATATACATGTATATTTAATGCCGACATTATTTTAATAAAAATCATGCAAAATAATAGTAGCGAAATGAAGTTTTACATGAACATTGTGTTTTAATATTGGATATATTTATAAAGCCATTATATGCAAAGTATACATTCCTAGTAACCCTAAGTTTTTCTTGGTTGTTATTGTTTCATTTGTTTGTTTGTTTATGTTGGGTTTAGTCACATTTAACTAAAAATGGTATGCCAATCAAAGTGAAATTACAGCACATGGAAGCATAAAACATAATTTCTTTGAGAGAAGTAAAAATACAAGGTTTGGCAAAATTGTAAAGCTTATGTAAAGCTTACGTCCAATCTCCTGTAGTCCCATAGAATCAGTAGACGTTAAGAATTTAATTTTCATTGCTCCCTTTGGTGTTTCTTTGCAGATGTGAACGGTATGAATCTAGTAAAAGTGGTGTGAGCAGCAGGAGTTTCATCAATACACTGTATGCATTTTTCTGACTGTGCTCATTTCTTGGCCTACTCCAGCTTTAAACACAGACAAATTTCACACATCCTATTTTGTTGTCAAGCTCATTAATCTAAAAGTCTCACCATTTTTTAAAAAATTACGTGTTTAAAGTACATTGACTCTTTAAAGAGATCAGACTAGTTTTCTTTCCACACTTGGGTTTATCTGATTGTTTCTAAAAACCTGATTATATTCAAGTTAAACATCCTTGGTGAGACCCTCATAGGTAAGATACTGTGTTGTCCATATTACATCATATTAGGACACACATAATATGAGAGTCCCATTATTATTGATGCTAGAATTGATCACTTGGTTAAGGTAATGACCACTAATTCATGTCTTTGTGAATATAGTTCTCCCGCAACCCCCCCCCCCCAAAAAAAATTGCTAGGAATCTGTATAGTGATATTTTAGCACTTTACAGACTTAATGTTTTTCAATTATCCTTTATTTAATTGGTTTAGCATTCATAATGATTTATGGTTCTGTAATTGCATAAAAACTACACAATGGTGATTTTCTAATTTCATCATTCCTTTTTTAACTACTGGCTGGCATTTTATTATGAAGAATCTTTCCTTACAAACTGGAGGTGAGCGATGGTTTCAACTAAAAACAAAAGATAAATGCTAAATTACTGTACTTTAAATTAAATTTAGTCAAATTTATTAATAATATTGTTTTGTAACAGAGATAGTACTTATACTTGAAGTAAGTAATTAGTTAAAGTTTTTAAATTTCAAATTTTTAAAGTTTTTAAAATTTTCTTTCCAAGGCATGTTTTGCTTTCTGTGGTCTGCAAACTCATGGAAAGTTTTATGGTAATCTCTCTTATGGTGACCTTATGAGAAATCACAGTCTTATTCTCAATTAAACCCTGTTAACACCTGAAAAATCCTTCTCAGCCCAGGACTCGAAGAAGACCTGTTCATCAACCCGAATTGGAACTTGATACTAAAATAATTATTTGTTACTCCTATAGTATAAAATGTATAGCCTTAATATCAGAAAGTTGTAGTTGTGATTACCAATGTGTTTCTAGTTATGTGATGTGAATGAGTCACTTAAAAATGCTCTAGAGCAAATTTTATATTTGTATATAGTAACGATAAAATTATTTACCTCATAGTGCCGCTGGTCAAATATATACATACACACACAAATATGTAGTATTTTGAAATATATATTATATACAATATACTACTTCACACTCACACACATATGAGAGCAATCGATCTCATACTCTCCTGGGAATGTAATGAAAAGCTGGTTTGAGTGATTTGGTAGTATATAATAAAGGCTAATGTATGCATACCTTAAAACTCTACAATTAAAATCCTAGGTAGTGATCAGAAGTACATGTATATTTACAATAACATATGTATAAAGGATATTGATATCAGCACTATTCATGATAGCTAGAAATTAGAAATTTAAAATATGCCAGTGAGCACCATAATGAATAAATAAATCATGATATATTCACTAATGAAATATTCCATTTTACAAAATGAGCTGGATACAATTCTACATAATTATAAGAATAAAGCTCACAAATATATTAGAAAGGCACCAAACACAAAACAGCACATATGGTCAGTACATTTATATAAATTTAAAAAACAGCAAAGATTTATCTAGGTGTTAGTTTACCCTTTTGGGATGCCATGACTGAAAGGTAACTCTAGGGACTTTTCTGAATTAGAGTTGGGCTTACAGTTATGTTTAGAGACATTCCCTGCTTCCTGACTGAGGGCTTTTTTAAAAAACTAATCACAGCCCTGTTCACCTTTTAAAAATTAATTGAACTCTACAAACATTGTACTTTTTTGTAGGTATGTTTCACTTTGAAAAAGTGTTAAAAACTGTATAAAATGTCTAATAATGTTTGACACACAGAAGAAACTTGGGAAATGTTTATTTCTTTCTCACTTTCTTGTAAATAACAAAGCTGTGGCAATCAAAAACAGACGATCTCTTTGGACATAGCTTCATCACTTTTGAGGAGCACAATTGGTTTCATTTTCCTGTTTTGTGTGTGTGTGTGTGTGTGTTTAAAAAACAAAATGTAATTTATCAATATACTCTATCAGTTAGATTTTCTATGAATAAATCTTGTGAATAATGTTAAAGTATAGAATACTCATTTTGCAGGTTAGAAATGACATTTCAAAGTCCCAGTGGAATTTCATAGAGACCATTCTTTTTATTACCTACTAAAAATGAGATATCTGGCATGAAACAAATTGGTTTTAAGTTTTTTTGTGATGCTGTGCTGTCAAATTTTAAAAGATATGTTGTGATTTTGGCTTTTAAAGTTTTTAAAGTGCAATTGCCCACCTCCACAGGGTGTGGTTAAAATTCATGACTGATATAAAAAAATAAATTGTGATAATTTAATATAAGGTCAGTAAATTTTATTTGTAAATGTGATAAATATATAAGGATTTGCATAAAAATTAATTCAATGAAAAATGTATGTCTGTATGTGAAATAGCTGATTTCTCCCATCTAAATACACAGATATGATAAAATAAAATTGGAATTAAAATTTGGATGTTGGTAAACTTTTATAAAATTTTAATATTTTATATATATGAGGAAACTTCAAAAAGTTCATGGAAAAATGGAATTAAAGATAACAATAAGATATATAAACTTTACTTTTCAGCATAAGCTCCATCAAGTTCACGGTACTTTTGTAAGTTATGATATCAGCCATTTAACCCATTCCTAAAGAACTGAGGATCCTGGGAATTTAACCACATCCATGCAGGCTTTTTATATTATTAACTGAAGAAAAATAGGTGCCCTTAAAATATTTTTTTAAGATTAGAAAACAGAAAGAAGTCAGAAGAAACCCAATCAGGATTATAAGGTGAATGCCTAATGATTTCTCATCAAACTCTCTCAAAATTGCCCTTGTTTGATGAAAGGATTGTGCAGGAGCACTGTGGTGGAGGACTCTCTGGCAAAGTTTCCCCAGGCATTTTTCTGCTAAAGCTTTGGCTAACTTTCTCGAAACACTCTCATAATAAGCAGATGTTACTGTTCTTTGGCTCTCCAGGTCAACAAGCAAAATGCCTTGAGCATCCCAAAAAACTTTGCTGTTGACTGCTTTTGCTTTGACTGAGCCACTTCCACCTCTTGGTAGCCATTGCATTGACTGTGATTTTTTGTTCGGGATTATACTGGTAAAGCCATGTTTTATCTCCTTTAACATTTCTCAGGAGAAATGCTTCAGGATCTTGATCCCACTTGTATAAAATTTCCATGGAAAGCTCTGCTCTTGCCTGAAGATGATCTGGGCACAACGGTTTTGGCATACATTAAGCAGAAAGTTTGCTCAACTGTAATTTTCAGTCGGAATTTTGTAAGTTGAACCAATTGAGATGTCCATGGTGTTTGATGTTGGTTCTTCTTTTAACCTTCAGTTTGCTTCAATTAGTGCAATAACAAGACTAATTCTTTCTTTGAAAATTAATGTGGACGGTCTGCTGCTGTGGCCTTCATCTTCAACAACGCCTCATCTCTTCTTAAAATTAGTTATCCATTTATAAATTGCTGATTTCTTTGTGGTGTTGTCCCCATAAACTTTTTGTAAAGAATCAATGATGTCACCATTCTTCTACCCAAGCATCACCGTAAATTTAATATTTGTTCCTGCTTCAATTTTATCAGAATTCATGTTGCTGTGATAGGGGCTCTTTTTAAATTGATGTCTTATCCTTCTTAGTGTCTCAAGCTAGAGTCTGTTCAGACATGTTATAAGTTTGTACAAGTTTATTTTGGTGCAAAAGAATTTTGCAATTCTTGTGTAGTTTTTTTATAATATGCACTTTTTTAATGAATCTTTTGAAGACCCTTGTATTATATATAATTTACATATATGCTTCATCATTATTCATAGAAATCAAAATATTTTAATATTTCAATTACAATTGAAATACATCTACATAATATTCATATAAGTTGGTTTAAAAATGGTGTTTTTCTCAATTTTGTGGATACAAATAAATACCATTTCCCACACTGAGCTTGAAAGACTCCCGCAGTGGGTAGTCAGTCAGTTCAGGGAGACCCTCCCAAGGAACAGCGAGACCACGGCTTCGGATGCAAAAACAAGAGGTTTATTGAACACACAGGTACCCGGGCGACTCAGTCTTTCGAAAGACTGGCGCGCCGAGTAGAGCTCCTGGGTCCTTTTTATAGCAAAAAGCGCGGGTACAGAAGCGAGAAGCAAGGTAATTGGTTAGTTTAAATCAAGCCAGGGGTGAACTTCGGTCAAGTGGGAGTCCTTGAAACAGCTGAGGGGCACTCTTGAAACTTTAACTGACTTGTCTATTTCTGGGAACTATCCGCCCTTTGCCTCGGGCCGGGGCCCAGGTGCATAACCACAGATATCCTGTTTGACTCTGTTCCCCTTGTTTCTTAACTTGACTTTTTGGCTGTATTTTCCCTATACCCTTGTAAAAAGCACTTCCTTCATTCCCCCATTTCTCTTGTGGATCGCTCTAATCTTAGAGCGGAATTAAAAGTTATCTTCGCCATTTAAGGTTTGGTATTTTTGCCTAAGGACCAGAATCTTAACTGCACTTACCCTATCATTGATGAATTGGACTAGTCTATTGATGACGTAGGGCCCAAGGGTGAACAACAGAAGGAGGAGTAATAGGGGCCCGGCGATGGTTGACAGTAGGGTGGTCAACCAAGGGGAGTTATTTGATCTGGTTATAAGCATTTTCATAGTTTGAGTCAGGAGGCCTGACTCTTTTAGAGGCCGGTGCATCAATTTCTGGAATATCCCAAGCCTCGAGACCCGCCGCCAGGGCACATATATCAGGGGTAAGGGAGGGCCACCAAGTCCAAAGGGGGTGGACTTCTGTCTTGAACCAGACAACCTTTCCAGTTTGGGACAGTACCTGCCAGGTGAGGGTGTTGGGCTGGTTAGGGTTATTACTTGGTAGGCTTGCTCCGCCGCCGCCGAATGCGCAACTTAAGAGGATTATCAGTCCTCTCCAGCTCCCAGGATTCATCTGGTACGGAGGGTGGCGCAGGCTTGAGGTGAGAAGCATGTACCCAGGCTGCAATGCCATCAACTTTTACTGCGGTCGGGGTGGTCAGCAATACCAGATACGGGCCTTTCCACCGAGGCTCAAGGTTGCTGGGTCGATGGCGTCTGACCAGCACTTGGTCTCCGACCTGGAACGGATGAGGGATGGCCACGGCACCTGGCTCGTATACCTCCTTGATCTGGTCCCAGATCTGGGTTTTTACAACTTCTAAAGCCTTTAAGTGAGTAAATAAGACAGGAAGAAAGTTATCATCGGGACCCAGTGTTCCTCCCAACTCAAGTATGGGGGGGGGTCCCCCGTGGAGGATTTCATAAGGGGTCAGACCAAGCTGGCCAGGGGTATTCCTGGCTCTGAACAGCGCTAAGGGAAGGAGGGCCACCCAGTCTTTTCCACCGGTCTCTAAGGCCAATTTAGTTAAGGTCTCTTTGATGGTTCTATTCATTCTCTCTACTTGACCTGAGCTCTGGGGCCTATACGCACAATGTAATTTCCAATTTATTCCCAGTTGTGTGGCCAGTCCCTGGCTTACCTGAGCAACAAAGGCTGGGCCATTATCTGACCCGATCACCTTAGGGATCCCGAAACGGGGCAGGATTTCTTCTAGTATCTTTTTACATACAGTCAGGGCCGTTTCAGTTTTGGTAGGGAAAGCTTCTACCCATCCAGAGAAAGTATCTACAAATACTAGCAGATACCTGTTCCCATACCGGCCAGGCTTTACCTCTGTAAAGTCTACTTCCCAGTATACGCCGGGTCGATCTCCCCGTTGTCTTTTTCCGGTCTCTCGGTAGGTGGTAGTCGCATTAGTCATGGCACAAGCCGGACACCGATTGGCGACTTCTTGAACGGTGGACCGGAGATTCGGGATGGAGAGGCTGGTGCGGCTCGTTAGTTGAAGGAGCTTTTCTGGTCCTAAGTGTGTTAGCTGATGTAACCGCTAAATGAATTCTTTTCCCTGGTCAGGAGTGAGCTCTCTTGGCTTGGTCCTAGCTTGAGCAGGCTCGATTGGCTCTTGAAGCTTTATAGTTTCTGCTAGCACCCTGACCGACAGGGCGGCTTGTTTTGCAGCCTCGTCGGCCCTCCGGTTCCCGGCCGCCACAGGGTTATTTCCTCTCTGGTGGCCCGGGCAGTGGATAATGGCGACCTGCTGTCCGTGTAGATGTTGATGTTTTTTCCTTCGGCTAGGCGTAATGCCTGCGTCAAGGCGATTAGCTCGGCCTTCTGGGCTGATGTCCCTTCTGGCAGGCTGCTTGCCCATACCGTCCGTTTGCCATCTACGATGGCGGCCCCTGCTCTCCGCTTACCTTCCACAATGAAGCTGCTACCGTCTGTATACCAGGCAGGCACTCCGGGCAATGGCTGGTCCTTCAGGTCCCGTCGAGTCCCAGCTTCTTCAGCAAGGATTTCTGAGCATTGGTGTACTGGGGTGGATTCTGACTCGACTGGTAGTAGGGTAGCTGGGTTCAGGACAGCAGGGGGCGCGAAAGATATCCTTTCGTTTAGCAGCAAACTCTGGTAATGAGTCATTCTGGCATTGGTCATCCACCGATTGGGGGGCTGCCGCACAATACTTTCGAGGCTGTGGGAAGCAATCACAGTCACATTTTGCCCCAAGGTTAACTTATCAGCGTCTTTGAGGAGGAGTGCCACTGCAGCAACCGCTTTTAGGCAGGTTGGCCACCCACTGGCCACTGGATCCAGTTTTTTTGATAGATAAGCTACTGGCCGTCGCCATGGTCCTAGGGTCTGAGTAAGCACTCCTCGGGCTACACCGGCTCTTTCATCTACGTATAGAGTAAATGGTTTGGTGAGGTCTGGGAGAGCCAAGGCGGGGGCAGACAGCAAGGCTTTTTTTATGTGGTCAAAAGCCTTTTGATGCTCCTCAGTCCAGGTAAAAGGAATGTTTTCCCTTGTCAGGGGGTACAAGGGTGCAGCCAGGGAAGCAAACCCAGGAATCCAGAGCCTGCAGAATCCGGCAGTACCCAGAAATTCGCGGACCTGCCTGGGGGTTGTGGGAGTAGGGATCTTCATAACTGTAGCTTTCCGGGCCGGGGTCAGCCATCTTTTTCCCTCCTTGAGCAGGTACCCCAAATAGGTGACCTCTTTCTGGCATAACTGGGCCTTTTTAGCTGATACCCGGTACCCCAACTTACTCAGTTCCTGCAAGAGCTTTTGTGTCCCTCTTTTGCAGCCTTCATATGTGGGAGCTGCCACTAGGAGGTCGTCCACATATTGGAGTAATATGACCTGGGGGTTGAGAGCCCTAAAAGGAGTTAAATCCCGGTGGAGGGCCTCGTCGAAGAGAGTGGGTGAGTTCTTGAACCCCTGTGGCAGCCGTGTCCAGGTCAGCTGACCAGCGTTACCTTTTTCTGGGTCTCTCCACTCGAACGCGAACAGTGGCTGGCTGTTGGGGTGTAGTTTGAGGCAAAAAAAGGCATCCTTGAGATCCAAGACTGAGTACCAAGTGTGACTAGGCGGAAGGGAACTCAGGAGGCTGTATGGGTTTGGGACTGAGGGATGAATGTCTTGCACCCTTTTGTTAATTTCTCTCAAGTCTTGGACTGGCCGATAGTCATTGGTCCCTGGCTTTTTTACTGGTAGCAGAGGGGTGTTCCAGGGCGACTGGCAGGGCACTAAGACCCCTAGGTCTAAGAACCTTTGGATGTGGGGTCTGATGCCTTCCCGGGCTTCTTTAGTCATTGGATACTGTCGGACGGCCACCGGTGAGGCACCCGATTTCAGCTCTACTACTACTGGTGGGACGTTATTGGCCAGTCCCATACCTGTCTTTTCTGCCCATACGGTGGGAAAAAGTTGGAGCCAGGATGGGTCGATGGAGGGAGAGGCCGGCTTTTCATACAGCCGGTATTCTTCTTCTAGGTTTAGGACCAAGCACATGGTAGAGTGATCTCCCCATGTTACTTGTGGGCCCTCTGTAGAAAACTGGATTTGGGCCTTTAGTTTGGTCAGAATGTCCCGGCCCAACAGAGGAGCAGGGCACTCAGGTATGACCAAAAAGGAATGGGTCACTTGTTTATGTCCAACCTTTAAAAGTCTTTGTGTGGTCCAGGGGTAGACTTTGCTGCCGGTTGCTCCTACTACGACTGTCCGCCTGGACCCTACCTTCCCCATGGGTTGGGTCAACACCGAATGTTCAGCCCCGGTATCGACCAGAAACTCGATGGGGGTCCCCTCCACAGTCAGTGTTACCCTAGGTTCGGGGAGGGGGTCCGAACCCCGACTCCCCTAGTCATCTAGGGATAGAACCTTGGCTTCTCTGATGTTCTTTTTCCGGGGACATTCTCTTGCCCAGTGACCCTTCTCTTTACAGTACGCGCATTGGTCTTTGTCTAGAGGGGGTCTTCCATCCCTAGGTGTTTTCTTTGCCCGGTTGCTCAGGTTCCCTGTCTGCCTATCTCTAGACCCTCTTTCACCTACCACTGCGGCCAAAATCCTAGTCAAGTTTTTTTCTTGGCGCCTATCGCGCCGTCTCTCTCTCTCTTCTGTCTCTCTTTTTTCTCTTTCTTGTTTTTCCTCTTCTGTCTCTCTCTTGTGGTACACCTTTTCTGCCTCTCTCACTAAATCTTGTAAGGAATAATCTTGGAGCCCCTCTAGCCTCTGCAACTTTTTCTTGATATCTGGGGCTGCCTGTCCGATGAAGGCCATTGCAACTGCCGCCTGCTGTCCCTCAGAAGAGGGGTCAAACGGAGTGTATCTCCTATATGCCTCCATCAGGCGTTCCAAGAAAACCGAGGGGGGTTCTACCGGTCCCTGCAAGACCTCTCTTACCTTAGCCAAATTGGTGGGGCGCCGGGCTGCCCCTTTGAGACCTGCCACTAGAGTCCGGCGGTAGACCAGAAGACGCTCCCTACCTTCGGCCGTGTTGTAATCCCATTGAGGTCGATTGAGGGGGAAGGCCTCATTAATGAGGTTCTCGAGTTGTGTAGGGGCCCCGTTGTCCCCGAGAACGTTCTTGCGGGCCTCCAGAAGAATCCTTTCTCGCTCTTCAGTGGTGAAGAGGATCTGGAGTAGCTGTTGGCAATCGTCCCAAGTGGGCTGGTGAGAGAACATAAGGGACTCAAGAAGTCCCGTGAGTCCTGCTGGTTTTTCAGAAAAAGACGGGTGGTTAGACTTCCAATTGTAAAGATCTGCTGAGGAAAAAGGCCAATACTGTAGAGGGACCAAGCCATTAGGCTCAGCTGGGGGCCCTATGGCTCGGAGGGGCAAAGCTACGGTGGAGTCAGGACCGGAGCCGTCTCTCGGACTGCGAGGTTGGCGGCTCCTAGTCCCCGCAGCCGGTCCCTCAGGGCTAGGATCACCGGGCGCTCGGCCTGGTGCCGATCTGTTTCCCTGAGGGGCCAGAGGGGGCAGCGGAGCCGCCGGGTAAGGTGGGGTTTCAGAGAGAGAAAATAGGTCATCTGGTGTCGGGAGGACGGGGGGTTGGGGAGGGGCGGAAGGCTTCCTTGTAGGTGGCCTTTGAGTATTTTCTGATCCCGAAACAACAGCGACTTTGCTGGAGGGTGGCACCCAGGGAGGGGGATTCTGGGCGAGGTCTTGCCATACCACGACACAGGCAACCTGGTCCGGGTGTCCTCCGGTCTCCTGAAAAACAATCTTTTTAACTGCAAAAATGACAGTAAGATCAAAGGTTCCCTCTGGCGGCCAACCTACGCCGAATGTGGGCCACTCAGACGAACAGAAAGTCTGCCATTTTCCTTTTTTGATCTCCATGGACAGATTGTGAGCCCTGGCTTTGACATCTTTCCAATGATCTAGAGTAAGGGAGAGGGGCGTAAGGGCACTTTGCCCCATCTCGAAAATTTCCAATAGGGGAACGACGACGCAAAGACCTATCACAACTAAGACAAAAAGAAACCAGAAACGGCGACGAGACCGAGTGCCGTAGAAATAGAAGAAAGAGTCCGATGGCAGAGCGCGCCTCCCGAGACGCGGTGAGACCAAAACACAATAATCCTCTGCCAAGGGGTCCACCAGGCGTCCCTGGTCCTCCCCTGATCCTGGGACGTCTCCCAGGATTGCCGGGTGGCGAGCCCCCGAACACGTCTGTTCGCTACCCGCACTTCGCTCCCAGAGCGACTAACCCGGAACAAACTGAAACCAAAATGCGCGCGCTCAGAAAAGACAGTCGAAATCACTGAGTCAGACACAGAGACGAGACACAGAAACGAGACACAGAACGACTGCTGGCCAGCTTACCTCCCGTTGGTGGGTCGGTGGTCCCTGGGTGGGGGTCTCCGATCCCGGACGAGCCCCCAAATGAAAGACTCCCGCAGTGGGTAGTCAGTCAGTTCAGGGAGACCCTCCCAAGGAACAGCGAGACCACGGCTTCGGATGCAAAAACAAGAGGTTTATTGAACACACAGGTACCCGGGCGACTCAGTCTTTCGAAAGACTGGCGCGCCGAGTAGAGCTCCTGGGTCCTTTTTATAGCAAAAAGCGCGGGTACAGAAGCGAGAAGCAAGGTAATTGGTTAGTTTAAATCAAGCCAGGGGTGAACTTCGGTCAAGTGGGAGTCCTTGAAACAGCTGAGGGGCACTCTTGAAACTTTAACTGACTTGTCTATTTCTGGGAACTATCCGCCCTTTGCCTCGGGCCGGGGCCCAGGTGCATAACCACAGATATCCTGTTTGACTCTGTTCCCCTTGTTTCTTAACTTGACTTTTTGGCTGTATTTTCCCTATACCCTTGTAAAAAGCACTTCCTTCAAGCTGATTTATTAATGAACTGAATTTTAAAAAGATTTGGAGGGGTTATAGAAAATATGCAAAATTATATTATGTTGAAAACGTCTATTTGATTTAGGTTTTTAAGTAATTAGTTATAAGAGGAGTGATAATAAGGAAAACAATTTGAGTTCAAAATATATCCATTTCCACTATCCCCATTAAGGAATAGTAATGGAAATACATTTTAATTACCAAAATATGGGCTTTATGGCATAGATTATTAAATTTAAAAATCTTTAGTACAACATAGAAAACATAGGTATTTGTATGTGTACATTTTTAAAAACACAAGTAAGTCAACTGGGGCTGACTTACATTAAATAAGAACATAAAATGAGATCTCTTGGAATTATACATTTTGTTTTACAGGGCTCTAGCAATTTTAATTATAAGATTTGATATTGACTCAATTTTACACTAATCCCCATGATATTTAACTTATGAATTGGTGGAGTATATTATTTTATGCTGCTTAAATATCACACAATGTAACTTAACTGTGTGTAAAATTTGGTCCCTCTTGGCAGCAAGAAGTAGACTACTAAACGAGAAAAATGTTTTTAATATTTTCAGATTTTTTGCTTTACCATATTCACTAATCACAAACGCTCAATTTTAAATATCTGTAAACATAAGAAAAGATAAGAACATACATTGTATGTATGATAAGAGAATTTATTCTTCTCTTTAATGATTGTTTCAGCTATACTGGGACCCTTGTACTTCAATGCCAATTTTAAAACCATCATGTCAGGTCTAGTTAAAAAAACAGAGCTGAGATTTGGGTAGATAGCATTGAATCTATATCTGACTTTGAAGACAACAGGTATCTCAATATTTAATCTTCTGATCCGTGTGTGATGTCTTTTATTTAATTATTGTTCAATGTTTTCAACACAAAAGCAGTTATTCCTAAATTTGTTATTTGTTTTATTGTTATTGTAATTTGGATTGTTTTTGTAATATCACTTTTAGGTAGTCCATTGATAATGGATACAAAATTGATTTTTATTATTAAATTTGTTTCTTGAAACCATGCCAAACATGCTTATTATTTCTATTTGTATTTCAGTGTATATCTTAGAATTTTGTATATATGAGATTATATCATCTGTATATGTAAATAAATTTTTTCTTTCCAGTTAGGATATTTTAAATTTTCTTTTCTTTCCTAACCACACTGCCTAGAATCTCCAGAATAATGTTGAATAAAATTTACAAGAGTAGATATACTTGTCTTCTAATGAATACTAGGGTGAAAGCATTTACCATCGAGTATGTTAGCTGTGGGTTTCCTAGATAACTCACTAGTTTCAGGAAGTTATCTTCTTTTCCTTGTTTTGTTGAGCGTTCTTATCATGAAAGAGTGTTTTCTTTTCTCAAATGCTTTTTGTCCGTTGAAAAGCTGTGTATTTTGCTTTTTATTCTATTTATATGGTGTTTTAAGTGACTGATTTTCAAATATTAAACTAATCTTTCATTTATGGTATAAATTACATTGGTGCTAGTGTACAATCCATTTTACATGTTGCTGGATTCAATTTGGTAGTATTTTGTGGAAGAGTTTTATCTTTGTATTTTTAGGTAAAGGATATTGGTCTGTATTTTTGTTTCTTTGATATAGTTTTAGTATCACAGTAATATTGGTCTTATAAAATGAGTTGGAAAGTCTTTCCTTCTTTTTTATTTTTTGTAAGAGTTGGTGAACAATTGATGTTTAATTTCTCTGAATATTTGATAAAATTCACCAGAGAAGCTGCCTGAGATAGGGTTTTGTTTGTGGTAAGATTCTAAATTTACAAATTCTATCTCTTCATCTATTCAGTTTGCCTACTTTTTCAGTGGTCTCAGTTTCAGCAGTTTGTGACTTCCCAGGAATTTGTCCATTTTGCCTAAGCTATCTAATTTTTTGGCACAGTTTTTTATTGTATCCTCTTTTAATCATTATTTATTTCTGTAACATCAGTAGTGATGCACTCTCTTTCATTGCTGATTTTAATAATCTGATTCTTTCTTTTTCTTGTTTAGTCCAGCTAAACGTGTTTCAATTTTGTTTATCTTTTCAAAAATGAACTCTTTTTGTTAATTTTCTCTTTTGTTTTCTACCTTCCTGTTGTCTTAATTATTTTGGCAGTTTGACAAGTTTCTGTTTATTTTTAGTTACACTTTTAGTAACATTTTTATCTGTTTTAATGTCTAATTTCTCTTCTTTATCTGATGTTAGTATAGCCAGTCCAGATTTTTAATGGTTTTGCTTGCATAATATAAATTTTTTTTATCCTATTCCTTTCATCCTAGTTATATCTTTAAATATAAAGTGTGTCTTCTCTATACAGCATATAGTTGTCTTGTGTTTTTGATCCATTCAGCTAATGTCTGCCATTTAATTGGAGCATTTCGTCCATATACTTTTAATTTTAACACTGATAAGGTTGAATTTATGCTTGCCATTTTGCTATTTTTTTTTCATTTTAATTCTGTCTTTTTTGTTCTTCAACTCCTCCACTACAGACATCTTTTGTGCTAAATAAATATTTTCTAGTGTACTATTTTAATTACCTCATTGCTTCTTGTACAATCATTTTGAGTTGTTATATTAGAGGTTTCCCTAGGGATTATAATAAACATCTTAATCTAAAACAATCTAGTTCGGATTAATAAAATTTAATTTTATTAATATATGAAAATCTTTGTACTCTTAGTATTCCACTTTTCCTCTTTCTGGGTGCTCTTATCAACACACAAATTCCATTATCTAAATTCTACAGATAGCAACATAATTTTTTATTTATTGCTCTACTATATTTTATTTTAAAGCGGAAAACTGAAGAACTGTGTTACAATGAAAATATATTTATGCTGCGTTTCCATATGCAGCTGTCCGTACTGGTGCACTTTATTCTCTGTGTGTGCAGTTTTGAATTACCCCCTAGGATCCTCTCATTTTAGACTTATGATCCTCAGTTCTGCTGGAAATTATTTTTTTCAAGATTTGTTTACCGATTACGTTTTATTTGAAAAATATGTTTGCTGAAAGTAGAATTATCGGTTAAAAGTACTTTCCTTTCAACATTTTGAATATGCCGTTCAACTGTTTTCTGGCTCCACACCCGTGGAAAATCAGCTACTAATGTGATTTAAACTTGTACATGATGAGTGGCACCTCTTGTGCAACTTTCAAGAGTTTCTCTTTATCTTTGACTTTCATAAAGAGAAACTTTGACTTTCATTCGTTTGGATATAATATGGCAAAGTTTAGATTTTTCTGAGTTCATCCTAACTTAGGTTCATAACTTTCTTGAATATACGGATTAGTGCTTTTCATCAAATATAAGAATCTTTAGTCATTATTTTTTCAAATATTCCTTGTGTGCTTTTCTCTCTCTCTTCATCTTTGGTTTTTGGTTGAAATATTCCTGGACTTTTTAAAATTTAATGAACCACTAAGAAAGGCTTTTAATTTCCATTAGCTGTTGTTTCTTCTTTCTTTTCTTTTTCTCCTTCTTTACTTTTCATCTTTTTCATCTTTTTCCTCATCTTCTTATGCTTCTTCAATTTCTTTTGTTGTTGTTGTTGTTGTTGTTGTTTTATTGGTTATGAATATGGATGGGGTAAAAAGCAAATTGTCACCACTCGTGCCTAAGATGTGATGGCCAGATCCATCCTGGGAGCATGTCCAGTACCACAAATTGTGTTTATACCCCGTGTCCCCCACCCAATTATCCTCTCAATTATCCCCTGATCTCCCTCCCCATCCTGCTTCTCCAATTTCTTATTTTTATTCTTGCGTTTCACCCTTTTCTTCTTTTGTTTTCTCTTTTCTTTTTCTTAAGTAATGTTTAACAAATAGCAACAGCCAAACTAAACTGAATTAAAAATAGACTACACCTATCAATGTGTTATAATTTAAAAGTAATCTCATTAAAATGTTTTAGAGCTGTAAATAAAAGTTGTATACTTATTTAATTAATTTAATAATTATGCTTCTGTGTAAGATTTATAATCCCATTAAAATGTTTTAAGTAGTTTATTCAAGGAATCAACAAATAAATAACATTAGCATCACATAAAATATTAGTAGCACAAGCTAACTATTTTGTCTCGAAAATAAAAGGAAATTATTATATATAATAAGAAAAATGAAATTGACATGCAAAATAATCATAGCGATTATATTAAGTGAAACAAGTCAGGCACAGAAAGAGAAATACCACATGTTCTCACTGATTGGTGGGAGCTAAAAATTAATATATAAATTCACACACTCACACACACACACACACACACACACACACACACACACACACACACACACACACACACACAAACCGGGGGGCGGGGGGAGAAGATATAACAACCACAATTACTTGAAGTTGATACGACAAGCAAACAGAAAGGACATTGTTGGGGGGGAGGGAGGAGGGAGAAGGGAGGGAGGTTTTGGTGATGGGGAGCAATAATCAGCCACAATATGGACAAAATAAAACTTAAAAAAAACTATATCGACAAAATAAAACTTAAAAAAATATATAAATAAAAAAAATTAAAAAAAAATAATCATAGCGATATTATCCTCACATTTGTCCAAATGTTATTAGAAAAATATTTAATGGACATAAATAACTTAAAATTCAGCTTTAATATAAGTATATTTTCTGTATGATAAATCACACAGATGATAAACTTAGACCAACGTTATGCTTTCTGGGAAAATAAATCAGAATGATACTCCTTACGTTTTGGATTATATATCCCTTATTTAAATCTATTGAAAGTTTGCATGCTGTCTTATCAAAATATACATTATCCAAATATTTTATTTTATATATTTTATAACTCAAAAGTGTTAAAAATTAATCTAGTTTATCTAAATTGATACCTGTTATTTGCTTTTGATCTTTGTAGGAATTATGTAGTTTTTGGTGTTGATTCCTTACCACAAATTTATTAAAATGGAGCCAATCAATCAGTTCAGTTAAAATAATTAAATACATTTATTAACTATATAAGTTAATAAATGTATTTACTATACTGTCATTGATGAGTCTGACATAATTATTCTGCTGTAACAATACAAGGGCTTAGTAAGAAACCTTTAATATCAACTTCAATCTGATATCACATGAGATGTTGTACTAAACATATATAGAAAGAAAGAAAGTATTAATATGATTGGAAATGAACAAAACCACTCTGTAACAAAAAAGCGTATAAACTAATTAACAGAGAATAAAAAAGGATAATAAAAGGTAACAAAAATAGGCTTTTAATGAAAACATACATCATAAGCTGAGAGAACGCTTATCCATCGAGTACAAATTAATGACAGGAGGGTTAGAAATAGAAATTGAACCAATGGCATTAAAAAAAATAAGAAAATTAGAAACTGTCACAAAACTTACAGAAAAACATATTTAACCTCAGCATCACAAAAAATGATGTGTGTTCCTTTTGCCTGTACAATCGATAGATTTTTTTCAAAGACCCAGATATTGAAAAATAAGTGGAGTATTACAACTATCACACACTTCTAGTGAATGTGAAAACAGCTAAAATCTTTCTAGAAAACCATTTTTTAAAATGCAACTAATAACTATATTTGTTGAAGATGCTGTATAAAGAAATGCACATGACTGTGGAACAGACAAAATAGAAATATGTATCTCTCACATAATAGTCTGGAGATATGCAATGTTCAGGGTAGATAATCAGTTCTAATTCATGAGATCATTAAGTGAACCATATTTCTTCCATTTTTTTATTTGCCACTCTTTCCAGGAGTATTGTCATTTGCATGAACAAACCTGGGTCACAACCACATTTGTGCGACAGGAAGAGAAAAGAGAGAATTGCATGCCTGATATTTTCAGGCCATCCAAAGGCAATTATCATTTCCACTCATATTCCGTTCTTATAAACCTAGTCACATAGCCATCGCTATCTGAAAGTAACACTGACTAATGAGTTTTCAAGGGGTCTACTTAAAATAAGTTTATTGTTAGCTTTATTATTAATGGAAAGTTGTTTACTTTCAATCAGTTCTATGCAAAAGTTACCATGCCCAAAAGACTTTTCTTGTCCCAGTTCTTAAACTTATGGAATTTCCTCCTATATTTAATGTTGCCTAGTTTCTACTCATTTTTCTCTATAATTTATTCAATGCTAATTAATTTGATGCCATTTGAAAACTCTTATTTTTATTTCTGCATCTTAGCTGGGAACATTACCTAGGAACACAAAAATAATGTAATACATGCCAAGAAGTTTCTGAGCAATAAAACTGCTTTTAGTTGTAGATAAACCTCCTGCTTTCAGTGGTAGACACAATTGTTTGCTTTTATTCTGATACCAAATCCTCATATTTAGTACTCACAAAATTGTTATTACCTAGGTGAAAGGCTAAGCTGCTGTAACAAAGATATTCCAATATAAAGCTATTTAAATAATAGGAATTTCATTATGTTTTAACACAATAGTCCCATGATAGGCTGGTGGTGGTGGTGTGGGTATAAGGGTTGGGTCTAGGGAAGGGTAATGACTCTATAATAATCCCAGTGACGGCATGCCACCATGCAAAAGATGTCACTTCTATCTTCAGTTTCACTAAAATTGCTACCATTATGATGACGAAAATGCAGCAGAGATGGAAAGGCATGCACTAGGTAATACACACAATAAACAAACTCATAAAAAACAAAGGAATTAAAATAAGTGAATGGAGGCTCAGTAACAATAACTCCACACCAAGTATATATTCCTATGTAGAACCATTTGATATAGATTCCTAGTTTAATCTAAATCCTGTCCTTTGTCTTCATTATATAAGTACTGGTTCCAACTCATTTTTTTTATAAATGTTGTCAAACACTTAGATAATTAAGAGGTTTATTTTCAGTTATTAAAACATTGTTGGGAGAGATTTACTGGTAACTGAATATCCATGGGCTTTTGCATGTTTCCCAGAGTCTTTGCATGTATAAAATTTTATTGACATTTTAGGGTTTATTTGTATGACTACGTATTCTTCCATATCCTAATACATGAGTTGCTTGGTACAGGAAATGGGATACTGTGATATTACAAAATAAATAAAAACAAAATAAGCAACATTGGCTTAATGGTAAATGGTAGGCTGCGAAGAGAACTGGTAACAGAGGCTGAAAAGACAGAAGTGGATGCTATGCACGGGCTCTCATGTGTGAGTACTAGGAAGGCAGGCTATATGTAATGAATTAGTTGCTTCAGGACAGGAGATTGGGAACAAGAAATTTAGTAGTGTCTGCTGCTGACCACCCTGCCTCTTAGCAGTAGAAATTTTACAATGGCCCTCTGCCCTGATTCTTAGCTTCTCACCTTAAGCTGGTAATTGGCAAAAATCCTAAGAGAAACTAGCAGCTACAAAATGCCAACTAACTTCGCTGAAATTCATCCCTCACTAGGATCTTTGTCCTACAAGTTCTTTTTGGACACACACAAATGCTGGTGTGTATTCCAAGTTTCTTCACTGTTCATTGCTGGAGCAATGTTCTACCAAAAACTCATCCATCTTTGAAAACTGGAAGCCCCAAATGTTAAATATTGTCTAATATGGTAATCAATCAAGTGATTAAGTAAATAATATAAATCAGGTCTTGGAAAACACTTTTCTGAATATTCTACTAAAAGTAGTTCAACAGCAGCACCAAAACCACTGAGTTTACAAGTATCTTTCATAAACACAACTCAAATCTTTTCTCTTAGAAAGCTCACTTTAAAGAAAGACAAGTCTCCATAAGATTGAGTTGAGTGCCTTTTATTATTTTTAGTTAGTGAAACACAGAAAATGTCCAAAACATCCACTTGTATCCAAAATTCCAGAATGCTTATGAGAATTGCAGGTGTGTCACTTGAAAAGACAGAGAGAAAAGAAGTTAAAATTTGTTATTTGTAGAACTAGTGGTAATATTCATTTATTTTGGAAAATGTTTTATAAGTCCCTTATATCAAAACAATATGCAAAAAGTTCAAATGTAATATAAGAGTTTTGAATGGTAATATGAATAGATAACACATAAAAATGAACATCATAGCTTATGTTTAATGTTTGTAATTTTCAATTAGAGTAATATATAGATGATTATGTATTTTTGGTAGAGTTGGTTTATAATACATATGTATGAGTGTGTGTGGATGTGTGTGTGTGTGTGTGCATCAAATTAATTAGTCAAATAATAAGAAATTTAACAAAAATATAAAAATCTAATCAATAGCAGCAATCATCACAATAACTAATTTTTAAAAGTTTGCATATGCCAAGATGATAAATTAACCCCATTACAAAAAATAAAATCAGCCACATGTGTTCAATCCCTCATCTCCATGCTGATGAGACATCTAGACACCACATTAATTATTATGAGATTCTGATTAGGTGAAAAGAAATATCCAAGAAGGCTAAGAGGCAAGATCTATATATCATAATGACAGAATAATGAGTTTGATAATGCCGGTCATGTGATAGTTAATATGTGTATATAATTTCCCCCAAACACTTTAAGTTTAAAACATTAAATCTGTGTAAAAGTAATAAAATATAAAATTTGCTCAGGATTGGAAATATCTAGAATAAAAAATTTGTTCTTTGACCTGACATAAATTAATTGATTGACTACCAGATCCTGAAAATAAATTTGCTGTGGGATGACATCTATCTTTTCATAAGACCACTAGAACTCTTAAAAGATTTAAAATGTGTTTGGTAAAATGATTGCCAGCCTAGAAATAGTAAGGATAATGTGTATAATCATTGTGATATTGTATATGTATTTTATACCCACATGATGAGGTTCTGTGCAGATATGTACTGACATGAAGATATATTCTGAATGCATTAAGTGAAAAACAAATTGTCTCACAGTGTACGTAGATACTGGAAGTTCAGTACATGGCGACAAGGCTGGGAGTTAGTATTATCTATACTTAATTTTTATATTTTTAAATTATGAATCCATTCAAATAAAATGAAATTCAAAGTAAACTCTAGTCAAAAAACAGAGAATACATACAAAAATAAGACTAAAATAAAGTGTTTATGGATTGTATTAGTCAACTTATGTTGCTTAAACAAAATACTTGGAACTGGGTAATTTATAAAGAAAATGAAATTTATTGCTTACAATTTCTGAGGCTGGGAAGTCCAAAGTCCATTTGATGGTGGAGACAGTGACCCAGGGATCTCACAATGCAAGATGGTGGAAGCAGAGAGAGGAGAGAGAGAGAGATAGACTTTCCTCTTCTTTTAAAGCCCTCAGAATCACACCCCTGACCACCATTTTTAATCCATTTACTACTGCACAGTCCTACAACCCAATCACCTCTTCAAGGACCCACTTTTCAATTACCGTAATAGGATTTCCTACCCTCTTTACAGTCACAGTGGGGGCTAAGTTCCTAATACATAAAACTTGGGGGACATAACTCAAACTTCAGGGAGTTTTGGGGGGACATAATTCAATCCACTGGAGGGATTCTTTATTTCTTTTTTCTTTTTTTATTTTAATTTCTTGATATACATTGTAGTTGATTTTCATGTCCCTTTACCCATTCCTCTTTCCCCCCTCCTTTTCTCCCCTCCCCCCACTATATCATATCTGTTCACTTGTCTTAACAAGTTCAAAGAATTGTTGTGATTGTTGTGTCTACTTCTCCCCCCACCTTTTATTTGTTTCTGTATTTATTTATTGATTTACTTTTAGCTCCCACAAATAAGTGGGAACATGTGGTATTTCTCTTTCTGTGCCTGGCTTGTTTCACTTAATATAATTTTCTCTAAATCCATCCATGTTGTTGTGAATGGTAGTATTTCATTCTTTTTTATAGCAGACTAGTATTCCATTGTGTAGATATATCACAGTTTCCTTATCCATTAATCTGATGATGGACATTTGGGCTGGTTCAGCATAACACTACCTGACTTTAAACTATAATACAAAGCTATAATAACAAAACAGCATGGTACTGGTGTAAAAACAGACACATGGATAAATGGACTAGAATAGAGAACCTAGAAATCAACCTATGCACCTATAGTCATCTGATCTTTGACAAAGGCACCATGTCTACACACTGGGGAAGAGACTGCCTCTTCAGCAAATAGTGCTGGGAAAACTGGATATTAATATGTAGGAGAATGAAACTAGACCCATATCTCTCTCCGTATACTGAAATCAACTCAAAATGGATTAAAGAATTAAATATACATACTTAAATAACAAAACTCCTTAAAAAAACATAGGGGAAACACTCAAGTACGTGTTTAGAGATTTTAAAGAATTTCTCCTCATTTCTAGATTGTATGTATTGTTTAATAACAGTATACTATTTATAAAATTAATTGTAAATGAATGCATTATTTTTATGCTAAAATTTAAAGGAACATGGGAACATGAAAAGAACAGAAATCACTTGTTATTCTACTTCTGTTGCTTTAATCACTACAACAGGCATTCCTATTTGAACTAATGGTGCCTGGGTTTGAAGCCCAAGTGCACTCTTTAACAACTCTAAAGGACAGGTGGGTCATGTAACAACTTCGTGCTTCCGTTTCATTATTTGAAAAAAAAAAGGATAACAAGACAAAGGATGTTGTGAAGATTAAATTTTTAAAACATACCCCAACAGACAAATTAATATGGACTCTCAGTGGCTACAAAGAAACACTCAAAACTAACAAAAAGAACCTAACGGCCATCGCAAGGTGAGTGGTTAGACATGCATTTTCACTTTTTCAAAATATATATTTCATTAACTGCTATGAGGCTTTTCTTTCCTGTAATCAAGCAGAAACCAGCTCCTGGTAGAAAGTGTCAACAGAGCTACAGCTGGGAAATTGCCACTCTGGTCAACAACAGTCCAACTGGTGCCAGTCACCTGCCCCCCTCTCATTCTTGGGGGCTTCACTGCAGCTCCAATTGGACAGGGAATCATCTTCATAGACATGCCTGTTCTGATAAGCAGCTGCAGCCCCCAAACCTGTTTTGGCCTGTTTGTGGAGACCACAAACCAAGTATCTTCTTTGACCTATTGTTGCTATGTTTTGATGTCAGGCACCCTGTTCTACCATTTTAATATTAAATCTCCACCCCAAAATGAACATGGGGTGTATGTTACATGTGTGTTTACCCACTAAACATACACATGAGTTCCCTCACAAATATTCACAGAATCCCACCTGTCTCCCACAACCTGCTAAATAGGTATGTAAGACTGACCCTGCAAGAGGCATAAAAATGAAAATTCTTAATCCGGTTTTTCACATTTTCTACCAAATGTAAATAATGGTCCAAAAAGAACAATAGATTATGTTATCCTCTTTCACATCCCATCCAACACTCGACAATTTTTTGTAACAGTAAACAGTTGATTATTAATTTGTCCAGGACTGAAATTTGGAGTCATTCTTTTTATTCTTTTCATTTTTAGGGGTGTGTGTGTGTGTGTGTGTGTGTGTGTGTGTGTGTGCGCGCGCACCCATGTCATTTAAATACAGAAAATAAAATGAGCTTCCATCTTGCAACATCCGGATTAAAAAACAGAAAAAAAAAAAATAATAATCCCTATGTGTGTATATAAATAGTTTAAGGAAAAAATACCAAGAGTTTCAGCATCCAGTTTCAGTCATACAAAATTACTGTTAACTTTGCAATCTCCATTTCCTCTAACATTTTTACCTCTATTTTGAATTTTATGTAAATTTTTATCTTACTTTGGTTAATCGTACCTAAGAGTATATGAAATAAGTTATTTATCTATTCTGCCATGGGGGAATGATATATATGTTTGTGGCTTTGATAAGAAAAAATAAAACTATTTTTAAAATATCTTAAAGTATTAGACACTATTCTGAGTACCAGGAATATATCATTAAACTAAGCAGATTAAATTTCCTACCCTCATAGAGATTACAGTTCTCATGGATTTTCTTCTCAAGGCCTACTGGTGCACTTAGGTAAGTGTACCTCTGAGACATGTACCCAGCATGTTGGTCCATCATTTCATAGTGATCTGGAATGACACTGTTATTTAGAAAATTTATATATGTGTGTAGTTTTGTTTTCTGTGCTACAATGATTTCTTTGTCTATCATTTTACCAAAAACCATTGTTTCAATTACAAGAGTTTTATAGCATAGCTGAAATCTGATAGTAACACTCTTAAACCCAGGCAAGTGGGCATCCTGCCTCAGAGGGCCTCGATGCACTTTCAGTATAGTTAAGTGTCATTCATGTTTGTATCCATCAGGGCGGCAATGCTATGTTGGTTGATTTCACAGTGCAATCTTGTTGGGGCTCCTAGTGCCTGGTCAGAGCAGGGCTGCAACCCTACTTCCTCTCTTCAGGGCATATTCCAAGCCATCCTTCCACATTCCAACCAAATGCCCAAAGAGTTCTGGGGTTTGCATCTTTGGGCTCACCTGAGAGCACTGTGGCCAACCCCAATTCTAAGAGGTGTTCTAGTCAGTGGATCAGTACTGCCAGCTGAGTAGGGTACTTCTTCTTGGTATACAGGAGATTAAGACACCAAAATGCTAACATGCTGAAATGAGGTGACTCGGATTTTTTAATGTAGGAGGGACGCAGCAAAAAACAATTGGCACTAAACACAATCCATATTGGCAGTCCTACCTTATAAGCCTCTTCACTATATTCTTATTTTTCAGGAATGACATGATTTGTCAGAACTTTGTTCATTTTTATGAATTTTGGATTCAGCTTTTCAAGTTCAAAGTTTTTGGGTATTTTGATTGAAATTTTATTGAACATCAAGATTTACCATATCTAATTTTCAACTGTAGAAACATGATATTGTTACTTCATTTACCTAGGATTTCATTAATATTATTCAAAAGTTTTATGAAATTCTCCTTACAATTTTATCTTAAATGGAAGCTGAAATATATCGAAAACTTCTTATATGCTTCTATTAAAATAATGTATAATATAATCATTTGCCTAAATTCAAGGTGCCAATTACATCACTGAATTTTCTAATTTTGAAGCAACCTACATATTTGCATATGCCAAGTTACTAAGAAACTTCTCTAATTCATATTCTTGCTTACTTCTTTGAAAGATCCTTTCCATTTTATCCCTGTTTTTGTTTAATTGGTTTTCCTTTTTTATTCTTCTATAATCTTTGGGAGTAATTCTAGTAATAATTAGTTTAACTTATTAAATCCAATTCTCAGATAATTTTTTGTCTTGAATTTTGCTAACATGAGTAGTCAAGACTCTATATATCTTTCCTTTAGTATTGCTCTATCTATATTGCAATAAATTTCAGTATGTGGTGTTTTGGTCATTTTCTCATTCTAAAGGTTTTCTAGGTTTTGTTATGATTTTTTGGGCTTCCTTGTAGTCACAAAAACATGTTTCTTTTTGTTGTTGCTGTTCTTTTAAGTTCATCCCTTTTTTTAGATTCAGTATTTAAAAATCTGTTTATTTATTTTAGATAATTTATTATACATACATGTGGGGTACAACGTTAATTTTCAGTAATTGTGTAGAATGTGTGGTGGTTAGATCAGGATAGTTAGCTTATTCATCATTACAGTGTGCAATCTTTCTTTGTGTCCATCGACCAGTTCCTCATTAGTCCCTCTCTTCTGCCTTCCCGCCCCTTTTCCACCTCTAGTAACCAATGTTCTTTTTTCTCTTTCTAAAAGCTCAACATATTACTGTGATTGTTGTTTTTTTCTTTCTCTCTCTCTGTCTCTCTTTATTGTTTACTTGTTTATTTATGGATTCAGCTCCCAGTTATGAGTGAGAACATGGGGTATTTCTCTTTCTGTACCTGGGTTGATTCACTTAGGATAATTTTCTCCAGGCTCATCCACATTGCTGCATATAGTAGAATTTCGTTATTTTTTTGGCTGAGTAGTATTCCATTGTGCATATATACCACAATTTCCTTACCCAGTCATCCATCGATGGACACTTAGGTTGGTTCCATTGCCTGACTATTGTATATAGAGATGCAATAAATATGGGAGTGCAGGTGTAGCCTTTGACCTGATGTTTTCCAGTCCTCTGGACATATCTCCAGTAGTGGGATTGCTGGATCATTTGATAGTTCTATCTGTAGTTGTTTGAGGAACCTCCATACCATTCTCCATGTTGGCTATATTAATTCACAGTTCCACCAACAGTGCAGAAGGTTTCCTCTTTCTCAACACTCTCACCATTATTTGTTATTCTGTCTTTTTTATAATAGCCAATCTTATTTGGGTGAGGTGATATCTCAGATTGGTTTTGATTTGCATTTCCCTGATGATTAGTGATGTTGAGCAGTTTTTCATATACCTGTTGGCCATTTGCATGTCTTCCTTTGAGAAATGTCTGTTCAGCTCCTTTGCCCATTTTTTAATTTGATTATTATTATTTTTTTGCTGTAAAGTTCTTTGACCTCTTTGTATATTCTGGATATTAATCCCTTGTTGGGTGCAGTTGGCAAATCTTTTTTCCCATTCTGTGGTTGTCTTTTCACTCTCTTTTCCTTTGCTGTGCAAAAACTTCTTTGTTTGATATAATCCCATTTGTTTATTTCTTCTTCTGTTGTCTGTGCTTTTGGGTGTTATTCATAAAGTTTTTGCCCAGTCCTAAATCTTGGATTATTTCTCTTATGATTTCTTCTAAGAGTTTTAAAATTTTAGGTCTTGTATTTAGGTCTCTAATACATTTTGAGTTGATTTTGGTATATGGTGAGAAGTACAGATCAAGTTTCATTCTTCTACATATGCATGTCCAGTTTTCCCAGCACCATTTATTGAAGAGGCAGTCTTTTCGCCAGTGTATGTTCTTGTTGCCCTTGTCAAAGATCAGATGGCTGTAAATATGAGGGTTGATTTCCATTTTTTAAAAAATTCTGTTCCATTGGTCCACATGTCTGTTCCTATGCCAGTACCATGCTGCTTTTGTTACTATAGATTTGTAATATAGCTTGAAGTCAGGAAGAGTATTGTCTCTGGCTTTCCTGTTTTGCTCAGGATTGCTTTGGCTATTTGTGGTCTTTTGTTGTTCCATATGAATGTTACTTTTAAATATAAGCTTGTACCTGGATTTTGTAACTATTTCAATCCAAACTAAAAATATTTGTATTTTAAATAGAGAGCTTAGACAATTGATTTTGGGGGGTTTCTAATACGTTTGAGTTGACTTATGTTTTTATTTGGGATTTTCTATGTATCCCACTTTTTCTATGTCTTTTCTTTGTGTGTTACCTTCTTTGGTATCGATGTTTTACCCCCATGTACTACTGTAAACTTAAGCATTTTACATCTATTTTTAAAGGTTAATCATAGAAATTTTAGCTTACATATTGAATCTAATAAGTATAAAATAAATCAATATTTTCACCATTCTCCTAAAACTAACTCTAGCAGTCCTGCCTATGAATTGGATGTTGTGGTCTCTTCATATTTCATCATATAATAACCCTCAAATTATTTATTACTTGTCTTTATGCAATCAATGGTTATGCAATTTAAAAATATGTTTTAATTGTTCTTTGCTTGCAATTTATTCTTGCATGTCAAATATTCCTTCTGGCATTATGTTCCTTCTTTAGGAAGTTCAACCTTTGAAGTGTCCGTTAGTGAAAGCCTTTTGGTAATGAACTCGCTCTAGCTTTTATTTTTTCCTGGCTATTTCTTTATTTCAAGCTTTTCCTGAAATGAATTTTCCTGGGGTAAACATTTTAGGTTGAAAGATATTTTCTCTCAGTATTTTTTTCCTTTCCTTTTCTTTCTCTTTTCTTTTCCTTTCCTTTCCTTTCTCTTCCTTCCTTCCTTCCTTCCTTCCTTCCTTCCTTCCTTCCTTCCTTCCTTCCTTCCTTCCTTCCTTTTTCTTTGTTTCTTTCTATTTGTTCTGCTTTAATATTTATTAAAAATTTAACTGACAATCTAAAGTTCTTTGAAAGATAATTTCCTCTGAATCTTTTAAAGACATTTTATTAGTTTTGATGTTCTACAGTTTCATTGCAATGGTTTTTGTGTGGATTTGTAATTTTTTAAATTTATTGTCCTTATGATATACTTAGCCTCCTCAGTCCAACATAAAAATATATGGCAAAACTTGGTCTTTCACTATTATTCCCACTATCATTTATCACCATTCTCTATATTTGCAGTGGAGTCTGGTTAGCTATATCTATTATAAATTGTGTCTGTCTTCAGATTGTCAACATGTCTATCACATTTCCCTTCTTTAGATCTCACTTTCTATTTCTGCATCATTTCTCATTTCCATTATTGTTTAGCACGTTCTGTTTTTCTGATCTGCTATTTTTTCCCATTTTGAGGTTTGTTTTTTTTAAAAATTTTTATATACGCATGTTGTGAGAATTTTTTTGGTTATTTTATCTTAACTCTAATTACTTTTATTGTTTATTTTATTTTATGTCTCATTTTCTATCGTTGTTTATATTGCATGTATAGTGAGCCTCCAATTATACTTTATATCTGATTTTTTTAACTGGAATCTTTGAAAGACTAATATTAGCGTGAAATTGAACTGAATATTTCCTTATCATTTTTTGTTTGTAGAAACTGTAGTGTTGAGCTCTCTTTTATTCCTCATATTGTGACCTTCTGTATGAACTTCATTTTGTATTAATCATTCTATCTAGTTTATAAATTTTATTGACCACTTCAATGAACAACTTTCACTTTTATTATTTAATTATTATTATTCTAAACTAACAGATAAAATTGTATGTATTTATTACATACAAATGTTTTCTCTTTTAATTACTTCTGATTTTATCTTTATTTTCCTGCCTTTAATCTTCTTTTTAGTTTCCCAAAGACAATTGCTTTATATGTTTTGTCTGGTTTTCTAATCATTTCAGAATGGAAAAACAATCTGGTATGTGATGCTTAATTATAGTTGAAAGTGGAAGTCCTTCAAAAGAGTTTTTTTTTCTCTAATTTTTCATATTTTCAGAAAGACAATTTTAGTATTTTTTTTCCCTTTCTCTAACTTACATCGTATCCTTCAATATGTTTTATTGGTTACACCAACAATATAGATTTAAAATGTGTGAATTACTTTTCATATCCTCTGCCAATATTTTTCCCCTAATGACCATAATCTTTTGCAAGATATATCACTATCAGTGGCTCACTATATTTTTATTCTGTCTTTCACCTAGCCTCAATTTTTTTAAACTTTGTACTCAACACTATGATTTAAGATGTTTAGTCTGTTTTTTT
Organism: Cynocephalus volans; assembly: GCF_027409185.1. Taxonomy (NCBI): domain Eukaryota; kingdom Metazoa; phylum Chordata; class Mammalia; order Dermoptera; family Cynocephalidae; genus Cynocephalus; species Cynocephalus volans. Next base: position 148,664,015 of record NC_084467.1, read on the forward strand.
TCTACATAATAAAATTAAATATCTTTTTCCTGTTACCCATACCATAAACTAACAGGGCAAGTGAACTAATACTTGTGAGAATCATTAACACTTAATTACACAGTCAGTACTGACTTTGTGGAGGAATTGACCACTCTTTTAATAGATTTGCATAAATCAACTAGAAAAAAAATGAAATAACCAGTGTTCATTTTTTTTGTAGCCAAACAATGATATGAACAACATTAAATTACCATCTAGAAATAGATTTGTTAAAAAAATATATTTTGATTATACAAACTTCAGATGTCCTGATCCAAAAATTTCTTGTTAGAAGTGAATACCTGCCAAGGCTTATCCATTCCTTCTGAGCCTAAATGAAGTGTTGCTTCTTTTACTAAAATTCTCTTTGTAAGATATCCCCAAAGTAATTCTATTTTTTTAACATTTCAATATGTGAGCATAGCAGTGATCCAGCAACATTAGCCGTCAGAACAACTTAAGAGTTGGACATTGACTTTTATTTATTTCATTTTTAACCTAAGCAAAATAGAATCAGGGACTATGGGGTTTATTTCTGGCTTTATAATTTTGTGAACAAAAAAAATGTAGGCCAGTTTAAATGAAATACCAATTTAGAATGCCTGTAGCTTTTTAAAATAAGAGCCTAACATATTCTTTTTTATATCAAAAATCTTCAACTGCAACTTTGAATTTCACGTATATTTCTGACACCTAGTGCTTCCATTTTCTTTCATACCGCAAAACATAGTTTTAAATATGACAGTCTAAGCAAATGTAAATCTTGTAAATTCAGTGTTTTAATTTTCATCTGACTTGTTATGCTCTTACTATAATTTGTCATTTTGTTGTTTAGAGATTAAAATGAGTATTTAAAGTTTTTATTCTCTTAATTTCCGTAAGTATCGCTAACTCCCTACACTATCTCAGTTAAAGTATGACAGGATATAGGAAAGATTAATGAGAAAAGATGCTATTGTGGTGACCCAGTGTCTTTAAGAAAAAAGAATTAGCAAAAGAGAATTGTAAGAAACTCTAGTTCTTATGTCATTTGTTAAAGCCAAAGATGGCCTATCTTAAAAAAGAAAATTCAACTTGTAGAGAAAAGGATTATTATCTGATGTCTCGATTTGCTTACTGAAATTATAGTACATTTAAGGTAGTAAACATCCTTATTCTTAGAATAACTTAGTCATACTATTCATCCATTGTGACCAAACCATTAGTCACCCTCACAAATTGACTCTTTTCTGATTTGTATCAGAAAAATAAGATTAGCAGAAATAACTTAGAAGAATATGGATTAATTACATAACTTAAATTAGAAGGTTAGTTTACAAGTGTGTGATGTCATTATATGAGCATATTATATAAGTTCTTTCTTTGGAAAATTAGATCTTTATTACAACAGCTATTTATTTGCAACTGTTATCAATTAAATTTTTGAAATATACAAATGTCATCCAATATTGTTTTCAAATACTGTATTTTTATCAACATTATTCTTTATATTATTGTGGAGTGTGTGACACTCACATTATTTAATTCCTTATATTTGAACTAGGAAAGAAAATGTTTTAACTAATTTCATAAGAGCAAAAGCAATTTTGAAGGTTAGAAGAGGAAGATCAGAGATTTTAGACACAGTTAAAAAACTTTCTTATATTTCTTGATACATACCTTCTTTTGATTATGGGTTAATTGATCCACATTATGCTGTAAACTCTGTGAAGGAGAAATATTGTCCAATGTGACCACTATTATGAGTCTAGTTTTGAATATATTTATTAAACATAGAAAACACTCATATTTTGAAGGCATACATAAATGATTACATTTTCCTATTATGATATATTGCACAGTTATAAATAGAAAAAATTTAACCAAAATCAACAGGTTGTATTATATCTTTGATATATAATTGCAATTAATTAATGCATGTGTAGAATATCTAATCAAATTATTTTATTTTTTAAAATTTCATAAAAGACATGGTAAAGTCAGATCTTCACCTCATTTCTCAATCACTTATCAAAATTCAAGTGAACAAAGCATTTTATCTAATAAAAAATGTTTACAGTTTGCTGTTTTGGAAGTGCAATGGTCAGGAAGATTGGAAAGGCAGAGGCTTGTTTTTTTTTTTCCTAAAAATGATTATCAACAATCATATTTTTCTTAATTTTATGACAAAACATCATCTCACAGGAGCATATCTCAGGTTCACATTTAAAAATTATTTTTGTAATATAGTCTCTTAATTCATAAAGTCAGTTGTAAAGTATCTTGCGTTAACTCAAAAAAGAAGAAAGTAAACTTTTGATACTGAATAAGTCATTTCTCCAAAGTAGATATCACTATTTTTAAAAGGCCTAAACCTTAATTATATCATAAATCAGAAGAGTAGTTTCAATTATTTTCATATGAAATGTTTGTGTCCTTTTTTTTTTTTTTTAAGTCTTTGAGGGAGGTAGAAATGAGGTTTTACTTCATAAGTATATTATAAAATGTCATACAAATTTTCATACAATTGTTTAATTTATAATGTATCTTTACTATTTTTAGTTAGTAACATATTTTATTTTAACCATAGATAATATAACTTCTTTTAATGAAATCGATTAGAACCAACACTTGCTCACTTAGGAAGATCTAGCTGATGATTTTATTACTTTCAGAAAGCATATTTTTTTCACTAGGCTTTAGTTAATTATGACATCAGAGCTATTGCATAATTACAAGTAATATTTTTCCAAGGTTCCACCTTACCAAAATAGCTTGCAGTAGACAATTACATCATGGACTTTCCTGCATAAGATAACATATTTTTTTCAGTGAAATGAGGATTTTTAAAAAAACTGTACCGAATATTTTTCAATATCAAAAACAGCAGATTGTTCAGACTACAACATTATTCATAGAGAAATAAATAAACTATGAATACATGTATCCTGTCAGTTTCTGTTGCTTTCACTTGTATTTAATGGCTATCTGTAGTTATTTATTTGTCAAAGAGAACTCAAAAAGAAGACACTGGAGGTAGGAAAAATACATATAAATTCCTCCAGAATAGGATAATTGATAGCATAACATTTATTTTAAAATTTAGTATGATTTAGTTAACATGCTCAGAAAATAAAAGCAGAAATATTAAAAATGTACATTTTCATCATCAATGCATGCATACATATTTTATATAATTGGCCCTTCACAGAAAACCAGAAATAAAAGTAAAATAATCTCACATCATCCTAACATTATAATTATCATTTATTTAATATGCAAATTATTTTTCCATGTGTTTTGTTGTGGTCTATTTAGTGTTGGGCATACTTCCTTTTATATTTTGCTTTATAATTGCAGGCATTTTACTTGTTAATACATCACCTTTATAAACAACTGAATATCTGAGCATTAAATTAAGGACACTTAATTCTGTTAGTGTGATAATGAATTTCACATAATTAGCAGGTATACCAAGCTTTGAAATATTTTGAGAGCAATTCAACTATTATAAGGAATGTAATTTGTGCTGTTTTTTAGTTGTGTAGTCTTCTTTTAGAAATGTTTAGTCAGCATATATTATGAACATACACCGTGCATGTGAGATGAATTTTAAGTAATATAAAAATAGCTCAATTCAAGACTTTTTACTCCAAGAACCTATGAAATGATAATGACATGGGTGTTAGTAACTACATTACACAATAAAAAATGAATGACATAAAATCGAGAAAGATAAATAGGAAAGTTTTGAAATATAGGCTAGATTTGTGAGAATTGAATATATAAAATCTAATAACTTAGAAAATTATGTTTCCGAATGTAGGTGTAGGCATACATGAACAGATTTGGATAAAGAAAATGAAGAATAATTAAATTAAATATTTGTCAATTGAGTTACTGCTTTGTGCCAAACATTCTCCTAGGTTTGGAGTTTAATTGGTGAGCGAAAAAATCCATAATCCCTTAGGATGGAAATCTAAACCATGTGCTAAGAAAGTAAATTGCCAATTACAAAATAGCAGGAAAAAGGCTATACCAAAATTAAGTACCAGTTGCTAAGAAACCAAAGAAAAAGTGTTTTCCTCTCTAAGCAGGACTTGAGTATACATGATTATATGCTATCTCTAGTTTTATTAATTTCACATGCTATGATTTGTCTCCACTTTCATTTTAAGACTATTGATATCTGGAGCTTATTTTAATTTTAGCAAGATTACAGTATATTTCAGTGTTTGATATATAGTAAGTGCTAAGTTTATGTCAAGAATGTTAGCGATTATAAGAAAGAGGTAGTTGAGATGGAGGAGTTTGGAGAAGAAAAAGGGGAAGAAGAAAAAGAAGTGAATATTTAGTGCACAATGCCGGATTTGAAACATAGCTAAAGTTAGTAGGAACTGTGTATTTGTCCCTTCATGTTATTCTGTAGTAATTCAGTATTATTTATTCATTTATTTACCCTGTTCATCCATCAGAGCATACTCAGAGTATGTGTATATGTGTATGTATGTGCCCATGTGCATACACTTGAAGACAACCAGGAAAATATAATATTCCACTCTCATGGCCTATTTTATACAATTATTCATGCATTCAATCAGTCATTCATTAATTAAGCTCCTCTTGACTAATAAGTCTTAAAAGTTCCTAAGTTATGCACTAAAAAAGTCTTAGGAGGTTCACGAGGAACAGTGACTGTCACTAAAAAACTGAAGAGTCCAGCTAGGAATATAGGCAAATAAATACATGTGTATGTCCATTACAAATGCCAAGTGTTATCAATGAAATATACACAAACTGTTAGGAGACCAAATAAGGGGAATGAATGTACCTTAACAAAAAGCACACACACTGTCTGAAATTAATGCAATGACAATATTTTATGTTATCATCAACTGTATGTATATGTGTGTATATATATGAAATAAAAATTATAAAATTAGCTAATACCATAAATACCATATTTACCCATTTTAGTGTACTACTGACTTTGATAATGGCTGTAGTTAGCTTGAAAGTCACTAGCAAATTTTTTTTTACTTTTAAATTTTAGAATAGTTTTAGATTTATAAAAATAAATATAAAAATAAATGTGAAGACAGTACAGACAATTCTCATATACCCTGCACCCAGGTTCTCCTATTATTAATATCTTACATGAGAATTGCATGTTTGTTAACAAAACAATATAGATACAGTATTATCATACTTTATTGAACTTTCCTTGTTTTTTACCTAATATCCTTTTTTTGTTCCAGTATCGCATTTAGAATACTATATTACATTTAGCTGTCCTATCTCTAGGTTTCATAAGGTTTTAATAGTATCTCAGATTTTTCTTGTTTCGTTGACTTTGAAAGTTTGGAGTAGTAGTGGTCAGGTACTATCCTCAACTGAATTTTTTGTTATTCTCATGACTATACTGGGTTATGTGTTTTGGGTAGGAAACCACAGAAGTAAAGTGTCATTCTCATCACAGCATATCAAAAATACATGCTATCAGCATGACTTATCACTACTGATGTTGACCTTGATAAGCTGGCTGGTGTAGTGTTTTGTTTGTCAGTTTTCTCTACTACAAAGTTACCCTTTTCCTCCCTCTTTTATACTGTAGTCTGTGAAAGGATGTCACTGTGCACAGCCCACATTCAAGGAGTGGGGTGCTTAATCTAGAGCATCTTTATAAATTATTTGAGATTTTTTTCGTACAGAAGATTTGTCTATTCTCCTCCATTTATTTAGTCATTGAGTCATGTATTTATTTCAGTATGGACACAGATTTTTATATTATACTTTGGGTTATAATCCAATACTACTATATTTTATTACTCAGGTGGTTCTATCATAGTTCCACCACTGGCCATTAGTAGCTCTTTCAATTGGCTTTTTTTTTTTTTAATACATACCTCATCAGTATTTTTGGAGCACTTCCTTATTTTCTGGCACTACGAGGTATAATTCCTGCCGTAGCCCTAGTCTCTGTCTTTCCCCAAATGTATGTTTTTGATAACTTTGTGAAGATCAGTCAGCTGTAAGTACCTGGATTGATTTCTGCGTTCTCTATTCTCTTCCACTGATCTATATGTCTGTTTTTATGCCAGTACCATGCTGTTTTGGTTACTATGGCTTTGTAATATAGTTTGAAGTCAGGTAGTGTTAATGCCTCTGGCTTTATTTTTCTTTTCCTCAGGATTATTTTTCATTTTATTTTTATGAACATTTTTAAGTCTCCATGTATGTATGTCTGTGTGTGTATCTTCTTTTTTTTAAAATTTCAACATTTATTTGTACATATTTGTGGGGTACACTGTGCTGTTCCAATACATGCATATACTGTACATTGAATCATTTAGGGTAGATAGCACAGCCATGGACCTGTTAATCTACCACTTCCCCTACTTCCTCGCCCTTCCTTTCCTCCCAGCCTCTGGTAACCATTGTTCTACTTGCTACTTCTATGAGAACAACTTTTTTTAACTTCCAAATATGAGTGCCCTTAAAAGATATTTTAAGGTTAGGAAACAAAAGGAAGTCAGAGGAACCAAATCAGGACTTTAAGGTGAATGCCTTATGACTTCCCATCAAATACTCCCCAAATTGCCCTTTTTGATGAGAGGAATGAGTGTCCTCGTGGAAAAGAGCTATCTGGTGAAGCGTTCCTGGGTGTCTTTCTGCTAAACCTTCAGCTAGCTTTCTTAAAACACTCTCATAATAAGCAGATGTTAGCATTCTTTCCCCTCCAGAAAGTCAACAAGCAAAATGCTTTAAGCATCTCCTAAAACTGTTGTCATGACCTTTGCTCTTGACTGGTCCACTTTTGCTTTGACTGCAGCCCTTCCACCTCTAGGTAGCCATTGCTTTGACTGTGCTTTATCTTCAAGATCATATTGATAAAACCATGTTTCATTTCCTGTTATAATTCTTTGAAGAAATGTTTCAGGATCTTGATTCCACTTGTTTAAAATTTCCATCACAGCTCTGCAATTGTCTGCAGCTGACCTGGGCACAACAGTTTTGTCGCCCGTTAAGTGGAATGTTTGCTCAACTGAAATTGTTCAATTAAAATTATGTAAGCTGAACCAATTGAGATGCCTATGATGTTGGCTATTTTTTTGCTATTAATCATCAGTTCTCTTCAATTAATGCATGAACAAGATTAATTTTTTATTGCAAATTGATGTGGATTATCTGCTGCCAAGGCCGTCGTCTTCAACATTGTCTTGTCCCTTCTTAAAATGAGTTATCCATTTGTCTACTGCTTATTTCTTTTAAGGCATTATCTCCATAACCGTTTCATAAAGCATCAGTGATGTCAGTATTCTTCCACCTAAGCTTCACCAGAAATTTGATGCGTGTTCTTACTTCAATTTTAGCAGAACTCATGTTGCTCTGATAGGGTTTTTTTTTTTTTTTTTTTTTTCTCTTTTTCATGACCGGTACTCAGCCAGTGAGCGCACTGGCCAGTCCTATATAGGATCTGAACCCACGGCGGGAGCGCCACTGCGCTCCCAGCGCCGCACTCTCCCGAGTGCACCATGGCTTGGCCCTGATAGGGGTTTTTTGAAAACTGATGTCTTACCCTTCTTAGTGCTTCAAACTATTCTGTTCAGACACGTTATAACAAGTTAGTACAAGTTTATTTTTGGTTTAAAAAATTTCTGAACTTCATACATAGTCTTTTCATAATGTGTATTTTCCATAAATTTTGGAAGACTCTTCATGAGTGTATAAAAGTGTACTTCAAGAAGTTTGTGGGAAAAATGGAATTAAAAAAATATGAATCTTTCCATTAGCATTTTGAAGAACCTTCATTCATACACACATGCTATATACAGACACACATCCACACACACATACATATACATATGTACTCTAATGGCTTGATGAGTGGCAAAACTGTTGCAACCACGTATACACGTATATGTGTATATATATATATATATACATGTGTATGTATATACATATACATATATGTATGTATGCATATACATATATACACGTGTATATACATATATATGCATATTTTATACCTGTCTTACAAATTGAGGACCAGTCCTGAAATACACTGAAACAAAAGTAAGAAATAAAATAATATATGTAACAATCCACTGGCCAAACATAGATAGCAGATGTGTTTTGTTTGACCTTGTAGCTTTGATTCACAGAGTATTTTTAGGGTTAATGCCTAACACATAATATTTTTTAAAAAATTAGGTAGATATATAGATAATTTGTTTTTCTATAAAAATTAAATCTGTCACTCCATGGCAGCAATTAACTTCCTGCTTAAATTGCTTTTTATTTTTATCACACTCTCTGCCTCTCCTTAACATTTGTCAACACTGAGATCAGTGTCTTCTGTCTCTTATTGTCCCTTATTATCTCACCTGTGTTGTTGCTTTTCCTATTTCAGCATGTTGTGTTATTTGGAAAACAAATCTTAAATATATTAGAATATATACACTTTAGAAGAATAGAATGCTATATTGTTTATCTTTTATTGGTTGCCATTTTTTCTGAGAGCAACAAAAGACCCTCTCAATTTTGAAATATTTCTCTTATTCATAGTGCTCATGTTGAATATCACCAGTTTTTCAGCTGCTCGAGTGGACACCTAATAGCAGTCGGTATCACCTGAAATAATAAATTAAAAACAGAACGTCAAGCTGCTCCTTAACTTCAAGGCTCATTTAATATAATTGATCACTAAGAAAGCAAACAAACAATTAAAAAGAGATCCTATCCATATAATGCATATCAAGTATTTTAATTGTCCTCGTTAGAGATGCATGAAAAAGCCAAAATGTCTTTTGGTCGCAGAAAGTAATGATCCAAGATAAAAATACATCAACATGAGAGAAGAAGAGCACATAAAACTATTCTCAAGTTGTCACCTGGAATTAGAAGCACCTCTCCGTGACATAAAATTGTCAAACCTTTGATTCAGTTATTAAATGTGCAGATGATTAAACTACGGGCTGGTCAAAGAAATCCAATAACAATGTAGATTATTCTTGGAAATGAGCTACTACTGTACACATATTGTGAACTACTTAAAATGCTTCATGCCAAGGAAGTCTTGGTAAATGGTTTTATGTAAAGGGAAATTGCAGACAGTAGGCATCATAATACAAAGCATGTCCAGTAAGATGGTATGTTTCAAAACCTGATAATACTTTAAATATTATTATATTATTTCAATATACTGAACTTTTCAACTTTGGCACTATTGACATCGAGTCTGGATAAGTTTTTGTTGTGGCCTGTGGCCTGTGTATTTTAGGATGTTTACTAACTCCTATGAACTCTACTATTTTAGATGACAGTAGCTTTACCCTAGTTGAGATAACCAAAAACGTTTCCAGATATTACAAAGATCTCCCAGAGAGCAACATTATCTCCAGTTGAGAAACATAGTTTAAGTTATATATTTTTAGATGTCAGAATATATATCCTATGAGTATTCGACATTAGCAGTAAATATAAGCATGCATAATAAATTTATTTAACCAAAGGAAACAGGAATTTAAAGCAATCATTTACTTAAACTTAAAAATTTTATACCGTGGATGATAAAGTACACATCCTAAAGCATTATATTAACCTTAATCCAGTTACCCAATTTTATTCTATTATGACAGGTTAAGGTCTTGCTATGTACAAGCACTGTGCTAGGCATCAGGATGCTTAAGAATAATAAGACAGCAACCTACTTACAATTTAATTTTGATTCTATTTATTTATAATGAATTCACTTACATTATCTTTTATATTAATGCTAAGAAATACCTAATGTTTGAGGACATTTCTGAGAGAGTTTTTATTTGAATAAGGCTGAGTCTTCTGGTAAATGTAGATATTTCAAGGTAAAGTGTAAATTGCAAATATTAGAAAAAAAACTTGCTTCTTCTTATGGTAAGCAAAACAACAAAAGGACATAAATTATTCCTTAACTTTTAAATGGCTGTCACAGCATTTTCTTTACCACTTACAATGTCTATCACATCCTTACTAAACAGTTTTGACAATTTTTATGTGTGTATTGTTCCTTACCTTATAGCAATTTCAACCAAAAATTATACTTTGCTTTTGTTTCTCACGACTCTTTCACTGGACCATCAGAAACTTGAAACAGAGGACCAGTTCTGTATATTGTTTTTTATTCTCAGCATCTATCATCATTTAGGCACATGGTATCCATCAATAATATTCGTTAAATTAATTTTAAAGTGTTAGCCTATGGGTAAATTATAATTAATCTTTGTCAAGCAGACTATGGACAAGAGGAGAGATTTGGGAAGAGACTGAAAAACAGGCTTCACACAACCTTGACTTCATCCAATTTCTAATCTTGTTTATCACTGTATTTCTCACTTTTCTACCTTTCTTTCACCACCTTTAACTGAAAAAGATAATTCAGTCTGAGTAATTCTGTAGGAAAAAACTTTTCCAACTGTAAGAGTGCTTATGTAGCTGAAGATCAAGGGCCTGTATAAAATCTTTATGTCTTGATTTCAGACAGCCAAATTGGACTAAGACTTTCTCTTTCTTGCATACATTTCTGAATGTAAAAGATGTAGCCAACTTACTCCAATGCCCTATCATTTTTCCTTCAGATTTACTGAAGTCTGTGACTCTATGGGCATATAACCTGAGTTTCAAGAGGTAGCTGAACAAGGTGGGTTTCTACCACGTTATAGTAACTGATCACCCAATCAGAGAGGGAAGAATCCATAGTGCTCCAAACCATACCTCAGATTAGCCGGTTTCATGTTTTCGTCTCCGTAATTCATAATGATCCACTAATATTTATATTTTATAATTGTTTAAGTCATAATGATAGTTGCAAGAATTTTGAAAAATGTTTTATCAGTTTCTAATATCATTAAACATATGCCCGCCTGTGCCCTAGAAATGTATTTCCAAGGATAAGTGGATAAATGGATATGTTCACAAAAAAGACTTATATAAGAATGTTCACAGCAGCCTTATATATATTAGTCAAATGACAACCAACAGGAACATGAAAAACCAATTGTGTTTTATTTATATATTATACTCATCAATAAAAGGGAACAGACTGCTAATATGTTCAACAACATTGATGAATCTCAAAAACATCATCAAAAAAGGTCAAATACACAAAAATATGTACTCTAAAATTCCCATTATATGGTGTTCAAGAATAGTCAACCTTTGATAATGAAAGTTAGAAAACCAGTTGTGTGTGTGTGTGTGTGTGTGTGTGTGTATGGGGGTGCGGGATGTCTGACTGGATCTAGGTGATATAAAAATATACTTATCTAAGTAGTTTTACATAAACAAAAATTTATTGAGCTGAATATGAAAGATTTATCCATTTTATTACACGTAATTTTAATCAATAAAACATTATAACAATAGAAAACAATTCAAACTAGCTTTCCAAAATGGAACTTATTCCATTTTTGAATAAATGTAATTACAAACTGAAAACAATGATCTGGCTTTTGGCACCACTTGTACAGGGGGTTATGCTTGATGCTTTTAGTGCTCTATCCGTCTCTGGATTTCTGAGCTCTGTTTGCCCTGCTTAGTGTTGTTGCTATAAGCCTTTTCTGTGGGATGGCAGAATAACTACCATCACATTAGATTTACATCATAACTTACTTATTCTAACTGAAAGAGACATAGTCCCGGTCCCCAATATCTGCAGAAAGTAATTTTTAAGAGATCTCTAATTACCCAGGCTCAGATTATGAGATGATTTTAAATAGAGAGTTGGAAAAACTGTAATTGACATTTAATTAGTCATGTACCATATTGGGCAGGGTAAGCTCTATCAGAGCAAGTGCAATCACTTCTCCAGAGGGAAGAGTTGTCTGTTTAAAAAAGGAGAAGAAAGGATGTAAAGTAAGAGGTATTGAACAACTATTGATTTTAATGTCACTTGGGAAGGAAATTAACACTATAGGATGTGAACCAACATTTTCAATATATGTGGAGAGTGACCAAAAAACAGTCACTGATGGTAGAATTAGGATTAGACAGTGATATTGCTGAATGGCTAAAGGGAAGATATTTATTTCACGTACATATGCAATGCAGGAATTTTGATTTAGAAATGTCATTAAACACTGAGAGGAGAGTAAAATTACTCCTAGAAATTGTGAAAAAATGTAGCTTCCATTTAAAAGAGCTTGGGGGCAGTAGCATATTGGTGAGTTTAGTATCAATTGACACTAGGAGGTAGAAAGACAATTTGTGATGAAACTAGGGAAGAAGGGTGTGTGTTTAATACTGATTTTGAGTTGTAGAATTTTTGAGAAACAGAGAGGAATAGGGGTAGTACAAGGATAAATCAAGAAATAGAAAACACAGCAATTTGAGAATAAAAGTTCAGACCAAATAGGTGTAATAGGGGAGTCTATATAATGTGTGATTAACAAAGATGACAGAAACCTGCAGCAAGTGAAATTTGATTGTCTGAAAATGTCAAGTTGAAGTAAAATGTAGTTTTATTGAAATTGCAGGCTAAATTCACAAGATCTGTAGGAAGGTTAAGGAAGTAATCCCTGCCAGTTCTATGGACACTGATGTCCATTTTAGCATTTTTGCATATAAACAAATTAAGGAAAAAGCTAAATTAAAAACAAAAAAAACCCTTAAAGTAATGGTTAATGAAGTATAATTTTAGTCAGGGTTCTTCAGAGTAACAGAGCCAATAAGATGTGTATGTATGTACATGCATGAATATGTGTGTCTGTGTGTATATAAATATATAATGTGAAAAAAATATATATATATGAGGGTATTTCAAAAAGTTCATGGAAAATTGGAATTAAAAGATAATATGAATCCTTCCATGAACTTTTTGAAGACTCCTCATGTATATTATATATCTATAGAGAAAGAGAGAGGGGGGCAGATTTTAAGAGATTGGCATGTGCAATTGTAGAGGTTGTCAAGTCTGAAATCTGTAGGGCAGGTCTTCAGTCTGGAGTCCCAAGGAAGAGTTGATGTTGCGGATTCGAGTTGTAAAACTAGAAGCAGAATTTCTCTTTCTTTCTCTGAGGACTTCAGTCTTTTCTCTTAAGGACTTCAACTGACTGGATGAAGCCCAAGTCATACTATCAAGGCTAATCTGCTTTATTCAAAGTCTACTCATTTAAAAGTTAATCACTTCAAAAAAAATCTTCATAGCAACATTGAGACTGATGTTTGACAAAAAAATATGCCCCGTGGCCTAGCTAAGTAGGGCATGTCACACTACCAACATTACATGTACACATTATAACACAATAAATAGATAATAAAATGTAAAATGATTGTACTATAGTGGTAAGTGCAAAAATAATACAAATAATATATAAAATATAATAATTATGTAAAGTGTTTCTATTTTGAAAGGTTTTAAAGGTAGAAACAAGTGGGACTTTTCTCTCCTTATAAAACTTTTGAATTTCCTATAAGTGCTCATTAATTTTTAGATAAAAATAAACATTAAAGTTAATATAAGTTCAAAATATAAATAACCAATAAAAAAAATTCATACCCTATCTTTAAAGAATTTAAGAGTGGACCTTTCTAGCTCACCTCCTCTGAGCTTTTGTTTCTCATTGTCATGGCTGGAGTTATGTTCCCCCTCTCCAAATTCATATGTTGAATAACCCTCAATACCTGGAAATGTGATTTTATCTGGAGATAGGGTGTCAGCTCTTTTATCTGCCTGTAATCCTGCACCAGCTGGGCCAATTGTCGAGCTAGGGCTGGGTCTGGAGCTCACAGATCCCTCAAGCTCATTAACAGACTGGGTCACAAATCCTTCACACACCAGGCTGGGTCACTAGACCCCTCACATGCCAAGCCGGGTCACCAGACCCCTCATATACAGGTGAGCTAGGTAACCGGAAACAGGTCCTTGGAGCCAAGAGCATGGCCTGTGGGGTGGACACCTTAGGCAGTCAACACCTGCCAAGTCACAGCACTGCACATGCACACTAACTCTACCCACACACAGCTCATTTACAAAGAATGCACTGCACCACCCTAATCAGACCTCAGGCGAGGAGGCCTGATTAAATTATCCTGTTTTCCCAACAATCCACAATCTATGCATTTGGAATCTTCCACAGTATTCCCATAGTGAGGATAAATGACCCTTACATTTACATAATCTATTGTCCCTTCAAAATGCCTTAAGGCTTGTAGTTCTGTCATTTTAACTATTAGCTGTGTATGTCTGGTTAGTAGTCACCATTGGTGTGATCCTCCATGGGAATCCTGCAGTCATACTGATGGGCAGTTCAATGCATATTCAGTAGATGATCACGCCAACGTATGTATGTACCCAGTCTACTCTGGTGCAGTGCCTGCAGCCAGAACACTATAGGCGAAAGGCAGAAGAGTTATTGGTACCAATAGGGGAAGTTCTTGCCCCTCTGGTAAGATACATGCCAGTTTGCTATCCTGAGAAAGGATGATTGCAGGAATAGGTACCTTACCTGGTTTACGATACCATACTTTATCTGCTAACACTGTTGGATCTGTAGGTTCTACATGTAACAGTATAGGGGAACTCATAATTGGCCATAATGATAATAGAAATGTGCCCTTATCTGTTCCAGGCCATGTCACCTTTACTCGAGGAGGCCAGGTACTTGTCACCCAAGGTGAAACTTGCAAGCCTTCCTCTAATCCTTTTCCCCAAGGCCCTATTAGATCTACCCAGCATATATGGGGGGCTTCTATTCTCCAAGGCCATTCCCATTGTACTGTCTGTCCCTGTTGCAAACAGGTTGGGGCTGGTAAGAGAATATTTCCATTCTTGCCATATCATGGCTTCAAAAGCTTATCTTTAGTAGTGATTTGCAGCTATATAGGTGCTGCAGCTCTATGCAACAGAGCTTCCACTGGAGAGGGTCCGCCCTTGCTGGGTCTCTCATTTAGAATTCTGACTGTCGGCCATAACCACTGTGCCCACCCCTTCAGGGAGGGGGGTTGGATAGATAGCCTTAGTCCCTTTTTTAAAAGACCATTGGACCGTTCAATCATTCCTGCTGCCTGGGGATGATATGGCACATGTAATTCCACTGAATGGACAACTGGGAGGCCCACCTCTGAACCCCATGTCCAGTAAAGTGGGTTCCATTATTACTCTCTATAACTACAGGCTAACCATACATATAGCAGTAAGGCTATTCAGTGCCTTCACAGTGCTTACCTGGTCTGGGGCCTTACAAGGCCATACAAACAGAAGACCAGTAGCCATATCAACAGCTGTCAAGATGTATCTGAAATTCTCTGACCTTGGCAGTGGTCTGACAAAGTCCACTTGCCATCGAGTATGGGGCACCCACTGGGGGCGTGGACTCTCTTGAGCACACACTAGACAAGCATGATAGGCATTCACTACATCGTCCCATTTTATAGGCAAGGCCCATCTTTGAACCACCATCAACATGTTTTACCACCAGCATGCTGCATTCATCAATGAAAGCACTGGGCTACGTCAGTAGCTGGGGCTCTCTCCAACCATCTTACCTTAGTCAAGGCATCGGCTTCATCATTTCCTGGACTGGCTAAGGGAAGTGTTCTGTGACATGGAAAAAAGTTACTTCTTTTTCATGCCCTAATACCCATAACTCTTGCCACATGGCTTGTCCCCACAGGGGTTCGTGGCTTACCTTCCACTGTTGATATTTCCAAATAGAGATCCAAAGGGTTAAACCTTTGTACACAGCCCAGCTGTCAGTACAGATGGTTAATGGCCCAGGCTCATTTTTTGTCACTATCCATGCTGCTCTCAATTCAGCACATTGACTGCTTTGCCCTGTGCCGTTTTCATACCACATGGTATCTGTTAAGGGCTGGACAGCAATAGCTGTCCATGATGCTGAAGATCCCATGCTAGAGCCATCTGTATATCAAGCTTGTTCTGTGATAGGTCCCTGTCCCTCATGGAAAGGTGTATCCCCCACCTCCATGGGTAATGGTTGTGCCAAAGTTTCCTCCACAACCTCTACTGGGCCTAGCACAGTTTGCAACTCTTTGGACAGAGGACTCATTGACACAGTGATCCTTTGCTCTATATATGCTCCACATTTAGACAAAGTGGGAGTCTGAGCTGCATCCATTTTAGGGTTGGTGGCCCACATGCACAGCCAACCTATTATGGGGTATGTCATCCTTACTAGGACTTTGGCAGTTCCTGTGATAGCTTCAGTGGCTATCAATGCAGAATACACAGCTGCTAACTGCTTTTCTATTAAGGTATAACACACTTAAGCACCCTTCCAAAGCTGAGAACAGAATCCTACAGATGTGTGGAATCGGTCTTGTCACCACCACAAACTCCATCCGAACCCCTCCTGGGTTATAGGTACATCTAATTCAAAAGGCTTAGTGGGGTCGGCCACTTGTAAAGCCTGTACTTGCTGTATTGCCCTTTCTGTAGCCCTGAAGGCCTGTTTTACTTCCTCAGTCCAATCCCAGAGGGCTCCTTTCTTTGTAAATGCATATAGTGGACATGCCACTTGGGCCATATGGGGTACAGAAGCTCTCCAATACCCCAAAAGTACCAAATATGTCTGTAGCTGAGCTACCATTGTGGGTCAAGGGTATTCCTGTATCTTATCTATAATAGCTTCTGGGATGATCCTTGTCTTACCTGACCAGACCACTCCCAGGAATTTGACTGACAGCCCAGGTCCTTGTACTTTGGCTGTGTTCACGGCCCACCCACATTGGTCCAAATGACTCAGCAGTGTTGGAGCTGCCTGGGTTAAATCTGCAAGAGCATCAGAGGTTAGTACCATATCATCAATGAAGTAAAACATTGTAACTGTGCTGGGCCTAGTCCACTTGGCTAGGTCCCAGCCCCCAAACCATGAAAGATGGTTGGGCTATGCAGATAACCTTGGGGCAATACATGAAAGGTCAAATGTTTTCCTTCCCAGCTGAAGGTCAACTGATCTTGGCTATCAGCTGAGATTAGAAAAGAGAAAAAAGCATTTGCAAGGTCCAATACACAATGATATGTCCTCAGCTGAGTCGTCACCTGATCCATCAAGTTGTGAACTGAAGGCACAGCTGCATGCAAAGGAGGCACTACTTTGTTCAGCTCTCAATAATCTAGTCATTCTCCAGGTACCATCAGGCTTTTTCACTGGCCATCCTGGAGCATTAAATGGGCTCTGAGCTGGATGAATAATGCCAACTTTCTCTAATTCCAATATAGTGGCACTTATCTCTGCATGTCCTCCTGGTAGGCGATATTGCTTTTCATTAACTACACGTCCTGGCTTGGGTAACGACTGTGGGTCGTGTTTAGCATATCCTCGTAACACAGGCTTTACTGTCCATATTCACAGCTGAAACTCTCCAACTGTTGTTTGCAGGTACAAACCATAAAGTACATCCATACCCAAGATGTATTCAACTATGGGAGATATACATACAGTACATACAAGAGCAGGCAATTTTACTATGCCCAATGGCAATGACACAGCCTTGCCCTCAGTAGTATGTCCTCCATAGCTATCTATACGAACTATGGCCCCTCGAAACTTATCTGGATTGCCATATGTCAGGCTACATTCTGCATCTGTATCCACCAATGCCAAAATATGCTGCACATTTGTTCTCGAGCAATATATTGCCAATTCAGCATGAGGCCTCTGGTCCTTGCCTGCCCCCAAAAGATGAGTACCTTGTCCTGCTCCCTACTCAAAATGGAACAGTTCATCTGCCTCCTCGGGAGCAACCAAAAAATCCTTCAAATCCACTGAGCATACCTTGCTACTTGTTTCTGGACATTTGGGAAAATGCTGTTCAGGGTGCAATTGCTGCCACAAGGCAAACATAACTGCATTTGGCTGCCTGTCAGTTTTCTTGCTATCAACCCCTGCGGCAAGCAAGTCAAGCCATATCTGCTTATGGCTAGTCTTGCTTTGTCCCTTTGGGATAAAGTCCCGAGCATTTTGGGGGGGTTTGGTCTTAGCCACCTTTCAGACCCCTTTTGCTTGTCTTTTCTCCTCTACTTCACCCAAGCTGGCTATCATGGTCATAACCTCATGTATAGGACGACCAATGTATGGGGCCAGTATGGCCATCAGTGACCCAGAGGACATTGATGGGGCATTTTGCAGCACTGTGTCTCTCATGCCACCTGCAAAATTTTCATTGTCTAGGCCACAAGTGTTCACATTAAACATGGACTGCTGCATCCCCAGCTCTCAGATGATTTGGACCAACTCAGTATACGTTTGCCATTTACTAACAATCTTGGGCAGCTTTCCAGCATTTGCCCACATTGTTTGGGCAGCTGCATTCACCCATTCCATCAAGGAGTGATTGGCTCACCCTTGTGCATATCTGAGGCTATTCTGCAGCCACTGCCTCAGGGATGGGTGTGTGGTGATGGAGGCCAACTTCTCCATCTCCTCACCAGAGCACATCACACCATCCACCCCTAGGTCCCATAACCACAACAGCCGAGTAGCCAGGGTCTCCCCATGTTTCTGCCTGAACTGTCTCCCCAAGTCAACCAGTTCAATCTTCATATACAGGACTAAGGTGGGGAACTGGGTCATCTGTGGATCGCCCACTGGTTATCTGTCTGGTCCCATAGGCTGCTTGTGTCTCAATTTCTCATGTAGAATAGGTTGTGCCTGGAGACACATTGTTTCCCTAAACTCACCACTGGTTTGGTGTCCTCGCTGGTGTGAGAGGCAGGAGTGGCCAGTCATTGCACGTCATCCTTCAGGATAATTATCCATGCTTCCAACAACTCTGCTTTCTGCTGCAAATGTCAATCAGTTTGCAGCATAGTGAACAGCAGCCAGGCAGTCAATGCCAGTCAAGTCATGGCACTGCACATACACACTAACTCTACCCACACAAAACTCATTTACAAAGAATGCATCACACCACCCCCAACCGGACCTAAGGTGATGGGGCCTGATTAAATTATTCTATTTTCCCAACATTGGGTCTTTAAATAGATAAGATAAAATGAAATAATTAGTTTGGGTCCTAATTCAACAGGACTGGTGTCCTTATTAAAAGAGGGATTAAGAAACAGATTAATAACAGAAGACCATGTGAATACATATGAAGCGGATGGCCATCTACAAGCCATCGAGAGAGTCCTCAGAAGAAACCAAACCTGCTAACATGTTGATCTAGGACTTCTAGCCTCCAGAACTGTGAGAAAAATAAATTTCTGCTTTCTAAAACACCCACACAGTGATATTGTGTTATTACAGCCCTAGCAAAAGAACACAATCATATTTGGCATGATTCTGGCAGGAGATCCTGCTACATGGCTTTTTATTACATACGCAGTATGGAAAATCAGGCAGGATGTCCTCCCCTGACATGAATTCCTGTGATATTTGGAGTATTACTCTCTTTGCAAATGTAGTACTATTCCTGGAAGATTTATCATTTCTGTACAGTATTTTGTATATTAATTGACTGATTGACCAGGTATTCTGCAATATTATATTTGTTTCTACAGTTCAATTGAAGCCCAACAATAACTATTTTTCAATGTTCAATTTAGCTGCTTAAAAACTGAACATACTCTTTTTCATATATAACATCTTTCAGTAACAATTTTTAAGGCATCGTGTCTTAACTTTCACAAACTTTCTAAAAAAAGGTTGCTGTTGCTATACTGAACTAATTTTGGAAAATCATAAAAGTCGTATATGAGAAATGACATAAATCACCTTATCACCCTATATTGGAATTATGAGAAGAAGTCTGGATCAGGATTCTAATAAAATTTTTTCTATATACTGCCACAGATTATACAAAATTGTTGATATTGGCATTGCCTCGTCTAGTGTTTCACATGCACTACTGTGTGTAGACACAAATTATGCTAGCTCAAAAATAAAACTAAGTTCGAGAAAAGCAATGTGGCTTAAAATGGATATTGCTAAAACTGGCCATTGTGGTTCTTGTCTGCTTTACACATCTGTCGGTGAAGTTAGACTACAGAGCTAAAGAACACATAAACCTCAATGAGTTCTTGAGGTTCACTCCAATTTATCAAACTTGAATGAATCTCTTCTTTTTTTGCCTTTTCAGAATTTGGGATAGTGGAATAAAAATAAATCATTTCGCTTTGTGGAATTTTAAATCAAAAGTGTCATGATCCAACAATCACAATAATTCCTTGAACTTGTTAAGACAAGTGAACAGACATGATGTTGATGGGGGGAAGGGGAGAGAGGGAGGAGGTAAAGAAAAATTGATAAAGGGACATGAAAATTAACTACATTGTATATTGATAAATTAAAATATGAAAAAAAGGTGTCATGATCAAACAAGGTTGGTAACAAACAAATTTGGTCGAAACTGTAGATCTGGAAGTCCCTGGGTGTCATGCTCTGCAACCTGTTTCCCAACCACATATATACACATATATTATTAGTGATAATTAAAAATGCCACTAATTTAAAGAAAAAGCTATAGTAGTTCTCATTAAAGAGATGTGAGTCACTAACTTCATAGAAATAAAATTTCCAATATATACATTCACTTATTGGGTCCATCACAAAATTATCAGGATAATATCCTTGATATTTGTCTTTCCTTCATTTTCCATTTTAATTAATCGAGTTCTGGAATTTCCACCTCATAAATATCCCTCCAAATCATTCACTCTCACCAATTTATTGTAAGTTACTAGTTATCTGTCACCTAATCAAAAACCTGTAACTGCTGTGCAGGCATCTACTGCCTTTATTTAAACCTGTTAACAAAAATTGACCACCTCCCAGCTTTAACAAACTCAAATAATTATCTTCACTGCTTGCAATCTAATGACTGTTCTCTTTAACATGATATTTCTAAGCGCAATCAGACTCTCTCTTACATCACCTCACACCATGCTCCCGTATATCTGTACCTTCTAGTAACATTGGATTTTCTGTTTTTTAACTAATTATGCCCCCTCTGATATAGAACATTTGTATATGATATTTCCTCTCCCTGGATGAGTCTTAATTTATACATATTTTTAATTCCCTGGCATTAATACCTTAGTAGATCAGACACAAATAAGTAAGCTTATTCTCTATGTTTCCTTCTTATCCAAGCAAAGAAATTAATGCATTCATCTTCTTTGGTGATTGTAAAGTTAAAGTGAAGCAAAAGTCTCAATTAAATGGTGAATCAATTTATTAGAGGCAAGTAGTTCTTTTTAAAAAACCCTCCCCAAAGTATTTCCTTCAAAGATCTCTGCAGTAAATCCAAGCAAAATGCATTCAGATGATTTTAACTTTTACCCTGGAATCAGAGACCCAAGCTAACATTTATTGACTTCACGGTTCAAGTGAATTCCTAGTAATTCCTAGCTATAAAGTCCCCACCCAAAGTTTCTAGGTTTCCCTAATTAGGATTTATTATTCTCATTTTAGTAAAGCTACTTAGAACAGTCTATGTATGCAGTGATATTCAAGGCATAGGGACTTGATGGAAAGAATTTTACTAAAAATAGGAAGAATGCACCAAACATAATTTTAAGTTATTTTGTACATATGTATGATTTAGTTTGAGTTTAGATAATGGCAGATAATACATCTCCTTTAGTTTCTATTTCTCTTTCTCTCTGTGTGTGTGCATACACACATACATTTATATGTATTCATGTATATAATTTCACATGTACGTATATGTATATAATTTTTCTGCACTCATTTTATTAATTCTAGGGTATAATCTTAAAATAGAATAGTTACTGGTTGGATAACATTTTTATTCTTTTTGAACTTGTACTTCTCCACAAGAAACACAGATGGGCAATCTTAGAAGAGTTGTTCATGTCAGTAGCAGAAATATAAATTCTGAAAACCAAAGCTACTGTTTTATGATTGTTTTATTACTATAATTATTTTTTCCAGAAATGTAAAGTTCTAACAAATTTCTGGTCTCCAGGACAAATATTGTGATGTCTATGTGATGGCGGTTACTAGTAAATACCAGCAGATCCAAACATACATGTTTTACATTTTTGTATTTAGGAATATGGGAAAAAGTGCAAACATATTGACTTTGTTACTTTTTATTATATGGGACACAAATGTGTACATAGTTTTGATGATTGCATGCTATGAAAATAATAAAAAAACATGTTATCAATGTGTATTGACATACATTTCAAAATATAAAAATTACTTTCAAAATACTTTTCACAAATAATCAAAAAAATTTTCATATTTTTGTAAATTTAGTTTTTGCCTATGTTAGTATTTTCCTCTTTATTTTTAATCTTTTAAAATATTGTGTTATCTGCAAATTGGTGTGAATTTAGATATTACTTCCAAGCATGAGTGGTCTGATATTGATACTCTTTCCTATCTTTAGTCTCTTCACTATCCCATTCTCCTAGTCAACTGTTTCTTAGCAATTCTTCCCTTAAATTTGAAACATCTCTTTCATCACCACTTTTGCCTTGTTTCTAATTATTTGAGAAGAAAGAAACAAAAGAGATTGTCCACATGCTTTTCCCACCACATTAACCAATTTCTATGCTCCCACATCTATATTCTCTGTTTTTTTTTGCTTGTTTCTAATGAAGAGGGTTAATTAATGAACATAAGCCCTTCTACTTGTGCAGAGACTTCATTTCTTCTTCCTTATGCAAGAATATAGTTCCAGCAATTTTTCTCATTTCAGTGCATGTCTTTACAGCAAAACACCTAAAAAGTGTGTCTGCACTTATTTCGCTGATTTCTCTTTTTCATTTTTCTCTTGAATCCAATTAAGTCCAGCTTTTACCGAAACAGGCTTTTCTCAAGGTTAACTTTAACCTCCATGTTGCTGTTTCCAGTGGCTAATACTCAGTCTTAATCTTACCTGATATAGCTGAAATACTCCTTCTTTGGGAATTATTTACTTCTCCTTGTACTTCATTGTTTCTTAGTTATTCTTAGGCTTCATTATACGTTCTAAGTGTCTAAATCCACCTTTACTGGTTTCTTTTAGTCTCTTGAAATCTGAGTCTGAATAAAGAAAATTGCCAGGGATTTTTCTTTATTAAAGCTTCCTCTAATATTGACTCTTAGTATCTCATGGGTTTAAAAGACATCCATATATTGATTTCTTCATTAAAATTCAAACTCCTATATATAAATCCCTTCTTAACATCTCCACTTGCATGCAGCTCAGATCCAACAAGTCCTAAACAAGAATCTGGATCTCCCCCCACCCACCCCGAGAGCTCCCCCTGCGGTATGGCATTCTAGCCCAGTACGTAATAGCTCAAGTCACGGTCTAAGAATCATTCTTCAGGATCACTCACCTCCCCATTTGACCATCACTATCACTTCTACCTTCAAATTATGTATACAACTAATGTCACTTCATCCTGTGCAACTTAATATCCTCCTACTCACCATAATCTGTCACCCTGGATTTTTGCAATAGTGTCCTGACTGATCTCTCATATTTGCCCTCTTCTCTCTAGTTCACTCTCAACAAAATGGCCAATGTGATCTTTTTAAAACCTCTCAGATTTTGTCATTGTTCTTTTTAAAACACTACAGTGGCTATCCAAGTAACTTAGGGAATAAAAAACAAAACAAAATTTTTTTAAAAGAGCAAAAATGGCCACTAAAGAGTAAACCCATATTTTCACCTACCACCAGTATTCTGATGTCTTTTGCTACCACTGTTTTCCCAGAATCCATTCTTGGTACACTGGCCTCCTTGGACCTGCCAAGAGTATGAGTATGCTCTGACTCATACTGCTTGCCCTTTGCCTAGAACACCCTTCCCTGGACATCCACATGGGTCAGTTTCCTCAGTTCTTTCAGGTCTCTATTCAAGCATTACTTTACTTTAGAGGTCTACTCTGACCACTCTATGTAAAATAATACTGCTCCCCAGTTATTCTTTTTATTCCTTTCCTTTACATTTTTGTATAGTATTTATTACCATCTTACTTAGTAATATTTTACTTATTTATAATTCTTTGTTTTAAACAACAAAATGAAAGCTCTTTGAAGGAATTCATTTTTTAAAATATACACATATATGTATATTATATAAATATACAAAGAGAATACTTGAATACATAATCATTACAAATGTTAATTTACTGCATTAATTTTTATTTCAGTTGGGGTTTAAATGAATCAAATAAGTAGTTTCAGTACAATATGTTTTCACACCTACATTATTAAGAGTAGACAGGAATGATTGTGACTTCCAAAATATTGTTCAATCAAAATATAAAGCTTTGAGAAAATAATTTAAGAATTTATGTCCTGATGTATGGGATAGAAATCTGGCTAATCAACTAACACCAATGCAACTTGTTAATAGGATAAAGCTGAGATTTTTGCTAAGGGAAAACACCACCTTACAAAGCTTTGGCTGTGTTTACACAGGGAAGGAGGTCAGAATTTATAACGAATTGTAAGTTTGGTTTAAGGCATGTATTTTGATGTCAGGATGTGATCAGAATTGGGTAAGAATCACATACAACAGTCCAGAATTGGTGGAAACAGGCAGTAGAGGATTTTGAGAGAAGTATTCAAATAATCTTAGGGTATAAACTGTTTGTTGAAGCTTTCCATTAAAGAGCTGATGGTTTTCCAGGAAGTTTCTGTAATGAATTATAGAACCACTGCTGAAGCAGAACATTCCTGGAAAAGTAAAGAAATACTAATAAAGACAGTGAAACAGCAAATTATGTCCAAGTGGACAGTGAGGTGTGATTTAGGTTCTCAGAGTCTGGTTTGAGTGTAGATTACAGTTTGGAGGCATTGGTTCTTGATAGTTTGAGTCTAGTACACAAGGTTATGTTTTTGCCCAATTAATAGGATCCATAGTTCATTGGATTCCCAGGATTACTAATCTTTGCATCAATCCCACTCTCTTTTCTCCGTGCTTTGAATTTCCTTGGGGATTTTCTCCACAGTCTCAAAATAGTTCTATTATATTAAACTGTGTCTATTTAACAAATTAGTATCTATAGCCTTTTGCTGAAAAAAAAATGTGAATTTTTGCAATATGGTTAAATATTCCTCAATCTACAGAACACAAAAAAATTAGTTATTAAACAATTATCCAATTCCTGATAACATATCAAAATATGTTTTATCTTTTATAAACACAGTTTCTCAATACATATTTACCAATAAATGAATGTCATTTTTATAGAAGGTAAATTAAAGTGTTGGGGTAATTATGTATGGAATTGAGAAAAGCAGGATTTAAGAAAAGAATACTAATTTTTTTTTCTATTTTTTATTGGTCTGTATGGGAAAAACAAGACTTTCCATTACAGAAATACTACCCTCTCTTTTTCTCATAATTCTGTAATGATTTTTTCATAATTCTTAGGTTGTAGAAAGTTTCAATTCTTTGATATTTTGGAAGAGGGAGGGTTGAAACAACTATGAAATGATTTCTATATTCCTGAATCTTTAAGGGCAGGGATTTTACTGTTCCCTTAGGAGCTAGTGGTATATCTGATGTAGTTAAGGGAATTCTTAATTAAACAGATTCTAACTATAACTATGATGGGGCAAAAATCTACAGTTACGTATAAGAAGAGGAAAACCTCTGCATACACACACACACAGAGACACACACATACTGCTTTTATAGATTTATTTGCTATTTTATCAGTAGACTTGTTTACATGAGGAACTAATTTGCCACACATCTCAAAACCAATGCACCTAGTAGTAGAAATCCACAAAGCATACCACGGAACTGCTAGGATGATACCATGTGACGAAATTATTTTTAAAATTGCTCCAAAAAATACCTTTTTAATTTTTAATCAACTTTCAGTCAATTTAGTGACACAGATTTTATGTTTCATTACTTTAAAATGATTTTAATATTTTGAACATGAATAACAATGGTTTGTTTTCTTTCCTGGTCTCCATTCCTTTAGAAAAGTATATTTGTCAAGGGAATAAAAAAATAATAGGCAAAATATTTTTATTACTGTTGCTCTACACCTAAGAATGATAAACCAACAGAGAAGAATATCTTCTCATTTTTCCTCAAATTTTGTGAGAGTCACTGACAAATTATATAATTTCTTTAGGTACATACAAATTTTTTAACAATAATTTGACTACAATAATTAGTACAATCATTCAAATATGATGATCATAAACTAAGGACACATGTTGGAGTTAAGTAAGCCAGATAGGAAGGTTTGGTGCTGCAATTAACTATGTGTATTAGAGCTGCAAAACTACTTAGCCTCTTCAATCTTTACAGCAAATAAAATACAATTCTCCCTGATTGTACAGTAATAAAATACAAGTTTTGCCTACTTCACTGGCTTTGTGATGGTCAGATTGGATACCAGATTTGTAAAAGTTTGTACATCATGAAAATCTTTCCAAACAGCTATTCCTCATTGCTCTCATACAGATATCACCTTATACCATTTCCACATCTCTACTTTTTAGGGTTTGGCCTGTCTTAACTTGAGCTATATTTCTCATTCAGTTTTTTCTCCAATACTAAAGTGCTTTGTTGTCTGGATATGTTTGATCCTCTAAGACACTGCAGAAAACTGTTCACTTCGTGAGAATGAACTCTCCAGTATTACCGGCAGATGAACGGTGGAAGGCACTACTGTCATAGTAACTACCACTTCACCCGTTGCACTTTTTTATTGTCTGCAATTCTTCACTTTTCCCTACAATATCAAGGCCTATTTTTCTTTTCAAATGTCAGTTCCATATTTCTTCCTTTGTTGAAGGATTACCAGTGTCCCAGTTTCACAAAGTTATGCAATTATATTGCAGAATCCATTTATTTCTTAGTAATTGGAGTACTGCCATCACTTTGGGAATAAAAGCAAGGCTTAGATAGCTCAGGGTAAAGAACAAAAACATATCACACAGGTTTCTCAAAAAGGGTAGAATGCTACTTGGTCTCAGTGACACTGAGCATCTGTGTAGAATTTTAATTGCAGTTTGCCTTCTTTGCCATAAAAGAGCATGTTCTAATCACTTTCCAATAGAACTAATTCAGAAACCAAATTAAGGCTCTCACATGATGATTTACATTGCTATAGCGGGTGTCTCATGCCAGGAAAAAGGCAATTTACAGGTAATATTGTGCAGTTATATAGTATTAGTAGTTACCAGTATCAAGAGTGACATTTAAATCAATTCAGTTTGTTTGTGCAACTAATAAATTAAGACACAGACAACACTGAGTGTTGTATGATCTGTTTTATCATCTTATAGTCACATATTTATTTATTTATTTATTTATTATTATTATTTTTTTTTCAAATAACATATTACAATTTTTTTGTTTAAAACACTATTAATTACATCCGGAAAGCTCACCCACACAGGGGTGGCAACTTCCAAACTCCTTAATCATCCTGATTTTTTTGATATATAATTTTGGATTCAACACTTTTACTTCAACAACATGCTATTATTATTATACACTGTAGTTTTCAACATTGTTAATCTATTTTAAATTATGATAAAATACTCTAGCTGTACCAGATAAATATTTGGAACTGAACGCTGGTGTCAATTATTAAGCTAAATGTACACTTGGAATGTAAGGGCTTCAACAAGGTCGCCAACAGTAATTAATTACAACCTCCCCATACAGACATGGCAGGTACTGCCTTTCCATTCTGACATCTAAGTAGGCACCAGATAAGAAAACACACGAGAGCTCAATGATAGCTTATTTTAAAGAATATTTTCAATTTCCTCCTAAATGTCCTCCGTAGAAATCATCCAGACAAGTGAGGGAGAAACTTGGGTATTTCACCCCACCCCTGCTCCTTACAGTTGCAGAGCATTCCCAACTTCTCAGGGACCTCCTTGGTAGCAGAGCAGTCCCACCTTCCAAACCAGGAAGATAAGCCTTAGGGTTGAAATCTGTCTGAGCAGCCCTAGAGATCTGTCCCCTGAAACATCTCACGAAACCTTCGCCACCACCCAGTGAAGGGTCTGTTATCACTGAGGTCCCTTAGGGAGTGGGAGTGGGTGGGGATGGACACAGGGGCCTCTTCTACTCCAGGGATCCTATAATCAAACTCTTGAACCCCTAAACATTGACTTTCATCATGCTGAGTAGACCCTAACATCCAACACTGACCCTCTAGCCCTGACCCTGTGTCTCCAGCTCCTGTGGTTTATTAACCGTGCTTCCAAGGGAGTTTTAGCAAATCTAAAAGTACTGAAAAGCCAGCCGCTCCCTTTAGGGCCCAACATGTCAACATGTGGGATAATTATTGCTTTCCAGCACAAGACACTGGCTAATCCAAACAATGAGTAAAGTGGGACCTACTGGACCTCATGGGGCACACCCCACTGTGGGTGCTTGTGTGGTTCCTGCCTGGAGGCATCATGCCACGTGTGAACATGCGTGTGTGCACAATGACATGTGGGGGGAGTGCTGAGGATAGGGCAGCGAGCATGGAGATGGTTCTGGAGACACATACTTGGGGCTCCAGGGGTTGGGGCAGCCTGGAGTGGGAGAAAGGTCCTGCGGGAGCCCCACATGGGCAGTGTTTGCCTGGGCAGCAGCAGTGCTTTCCTGGACTCCTAGACAGACCTGGTGGTCCCAGGGGAAGGCGATGCAGGGGGCTGGGCAAGAGCTACAAGGCATCCCCCCGCTGTTCTCACTCACCTCCTCCAGCCCAACCCTGGCCGATGCCCCCTCTCTTGAAGGTGGTGTCTCAGGAAGTGTGGTGAGAGGTGAGCCAGCATGGGCACAACCAGCAGGGATGTGCTCTGGGGATTTTCAAGGAGCAGAGCCGTGCCCTATCACATGCAACGCTTCTCACCAGCCACCCAGGAGTCCTGCAAAGACAGGTTCTGAACCCCTGGTCTGGGTGCAGTGGGACAGCCCTCAGGCAGGGCTGGTGCTGGGAGCTCCTGGACTAATTCTGCACAACAAGGGGTTGATGAGGGGAGTGTTTGCCCATGACTGGCAAATTGTTGTTCAAGCTGAAAGACGAGCAAGTCTTGAGGCAGCCTCTAGATGAACAAGTTGGAGTGGGCAGCTCAGGGGGGGATGTGCAGATGCCTCTACAAGGAGGAGGGACAGCAAGCATGTGTGAATTTGGTTCCACCAAGTCTGGATGGCTGGCACCAGCCCAGTGCATCCTGCCTGCTCCCAGAATTTCACACAATACACTCCTCTATCTCCTTTTTAAGTATAAACCATGGCATATGGACTATATTAGCCAAGATTCCAAACTATTTTTAAAATAAAATTTGTTCTAAAGAATGCCCCATTCCTAAAATTCCAGCTTTGGTTCATAAAATACCTATTTACAACAGCAAAATTATCACAGCTTCTTCATCAAGCAATATGTTAAATCTTGTATTTTCCAAAAAGTAAACAATTCAGCGAATTACATTTTTTAGGCAAGTATCTACCCATCCCCTCCCCATCCTGTTTTCACTCAAATATCTTCTTCTCCCACTTACATTTCAAGATATTCTCAACAACAGGAGAAACAGAAGTCTGGTCTTATAAAGCTATGATGGGTACAGGTTTTCAAAATATTTTCTTACAAAATAACCTCCCCTATCACGTTTGTCCTTGATGAGGACTGGACCGTTCCCGAGTCTGAGCCGGTCAGAACGGCTCGAAAACTGGTAAAACCGCCTGGCAAAGGTGCTGGGGGCATCCTCCCGAACCCTGGCAAACGGTGACAAACGGGAAGGCGCCCACCTGTGCGCCCTCCGCTCGGGGAAGGCGGCTACTCGCTCCTGAGGGCTTGGTGGAGCCGGCGGTGGCCACAGCTCTCGCGTAAAGGCCCTTTTCATTTTCCATCGGCCACTCCCGAGAAGGTTCCACTTCAAGCGATGCCGCGTATCACGGCTACAGACAGGCCACCCCAGAGCGGCTGCATCTGGGTGCCACTGATAATGATCGACAGCTGGCCAGGCCTTGGGCAGCTCATCGGAGATCCGGTCAGCACCCTGTCCTCCTGCCCAGCTGCTCGGGAGGGTGCGGCCCCTCGGCAGGGAACCCCTTGACGTCTTAGCCTCCGCCGCCCGGGACCCTGAGATGTGCTGGACAGTGAAACATCCAGGACAGTCACAGACCACGCTGTCCTGGACTCACCGGAGCACCTGCCTGTTGGCACAAGCTGTTTTTCAGTGGCTGGGGAGGCTCCGGGCCAGGACACAGGCTCTGGGATCACAGCCCTCGCACCCGTCCGCCGTCTGTCCCCCACGCGGCCTGTGCTAAGGCAGCCCCCCTGCAGCCCCCAGGACAGGAGACTCATGGCGGGCTCCGCTTTAGAAAAAAACAAACTTGCACTCGGAGATGACCGGTCCAGCGGGCGCACGGCGCAGGAGGACCCTCAGAGTCGGTGGGGCGGGTGGCGCCCAGTGACACCGACAACGGCACCACTGTCGTCGTCGTCACCAGGCCATCTCATCTTGCATGCCCAATCCGCTGCACCTCGTGCACCCAGCCCGTGAGGGCAGCCGCAGCTGTTCCTCCCCCAGCGCCCAGGCCCCGGGAACTGCTGCAGGAGGACGGAGCCGGAGCAGCGGACAGACGGACACGGGGCCGCGCCGCGATGCTGGCTCCGCGAGGCCTACCCTGGGTGGGAACTCCCGAGCAGGGACCGAACCTCTCAGAGACACACACCGAGAAAGCTCACCAGAGGCCGGTGAGCCGCTGCCGGCGGCTGGAGCGGTGAGTCGCCGAGATGGACGCCTAGTGACAAGACTAGCGACATTCTGGCCTTCACTGGCAGACGGCAGCTCTCTCCCTGTCTCTTCGCAGCCAGCTGCTGCAGCAGCGTCAGGACAGAAGCGGTCTGCGGGCCATCCCGGTCCCCGTCGGGCCGCGCCCTCACGTGCTGGGCGAGATTCGCTCTCGGGCCCTCCAGGAACAGACGGGGAGTGGAGGGGATGGCGGGGCGAGCGGCCAGAGAAGGGGTCCGCGTCCGTCCAGCCGAGGGCACCGGCCAGGCCCTGACCTCCGGCGGGAGGAAGGCTCCGGCCCACGGGACGCTGGATGGAGCACGAGTGAGCGGCCTGCGGGGCGGCGTGAGGGCCGTGAGGACGCACCGCGAGCGGTGGGGGGAGCAGACCGGCGGGGCGGGGCCTGGCCCCGAGGACGGCGGGGCCGCCACAGAAGGGGCGGGGCGGGGCGGGGCGGGTCCTGGCCCCGAGGACGGCGGGGTCGCCACAGAAGGGGCGGGGCGGGGCGCGGGCGGGGCCTGGCCCCGAGGACGGCGGGGTCGCCACGGAAGGGGCGGGGCGGGGCGGGTCCTGGCCCCGAGGACGGCGGGGTCGCCGCAGAAGGGGCGGGGCCTGGCCCCGAGGACGGCGGGGCCGCCACAGAAGGGGCGGGGCCTGGCCCCGAGGACGGCGGGGTCGCCACAGAAGGGGCGGGGCCTGGCCCCGAGGACGGCGGGGCCGCCACAGAAGGGGCGGGGCGGGGCCTGGCCCCGAGGACGGCGGGGCCGCCACAGAAGGGGCGGGGCGCGGGTGGCGGCCGGACCAAGGCCCAGGCCCGGCTGCGGCTCCGCCGGGAGGTGCCGCTCCGCACGGGCCTCCCGCAGCTCGGGGAAGGCGGCCGCCGTTCCCACATAGGGGAGATACCATGATCGCATATTTATTTTTAATGATAAAGGAAGAATCTGTGCTCATTCATATCACTAGCACTGCCCCAGGACTAACAGTCCCAAATTGTAATTAATTATTTCTCTTAGGAATGGGCAGTTATATATAACTCACACCTTCTACAGAGCATATTTGTTGTTCATAGCGAAAGCCACGTCCAAGCAAAGACTAAAATTGTTCTGCTAGCCATTTATTTAAAAATACATCACTCAGAAATTCACACAGAAAATAAAATCTTAGTAAGTTTATCCTTATACGTTTTTTAAAGACTATTTCCTAGAAGTAAGATAGCTATCTTTCCCTACACAATTTACCTACCAACTTTCACATTACTTTTCTACCTATCTAATTCTTAGATCTCTATTTTCTTTTCTATTTCCTCAACCTCTGAAGCAACTCAGATTCACATCTTTAGACATGTGAACTATTGCAGTCAACTCGTACTCAGCTGCAGCAGCAGTACTTTCTATGTGACCTGCCTGATTGATTCTAATAATTTGTTTTAGAATTATTTTTAGTTCAGTTTTCTATTAAGAATCCATTTATTTATTTTAACATCTATGATGTTTCAAAAGTATTTGTAACTTCTTACTGCTTTATCTGAATGGTGCCTGTTATTTCAAAGACAAACTCCAAACTGTAGGCAATGATCTTCTTCTCTCCTCAACCTAAATGGCTGTCTGTCACAACACAGATGTACTGACTCTCTTCTTACGCCTGCTTTATTCCCACTCCTGTAATCTGCATGCCCCATTGATACTCTTGGTAATAATTCCCAGCTACACAGTATAAGAAGTGAATCAAGGTCTGTTATTTCCTTTTTTATGCCATAAAAATACCTATATACTCTCATCTTTCCAGAAAGTCTTGTTAATAATAGCCTACTTCATAAAATATCATTTTTTAAAAAACTCCTGTTTATGTGGGTTATCTTGACTGGAAAATTTTCACTGTATATATGCTATTGACTAGAACTGCATGAAATATTCCAGAAGAAGAAAGGTAATAATATTTAGTAGGAGTTAAAGTCAGTTTATACTGAATTATTATCCATGCAAATATATTTTAATGTATCATTACATTCAAATGTATTTATGTTACATATGCAAGCTGATTTTCAAGTTATAATAATTATCTCTGTTTTAAATAAAACGTAGTTGAAAGTGAGAGTTTGAAGGGAAAGAATCTCAAATGCTTACTTTAACTAACTGGGTACATTTGGACATTACACAATAAAATACTTCTTTTCATATGAACACCATCTGATACCTCTTTGCAAGCGAATTCAAATGGTAATTTATAAAATTAAATGATCTATTCCTTTTAACAACATAATTATTAAATAAGTTTCAAATAATTAAATGGAAAATGCTAGCTTAATCAACTTATTAGTTGATTTCTTTTGTCTCCTATAATTCAGTCTTGCCTTTTGTCACGTTTTGGAAATCAGTCATAAGAACTACCATCGTGTAATTTTTAAATGTTACACTTTTCCTGTAAGATTAAAGTTTTACTTTTAGAAAAGTGTTACAATATTTTTTGTATTTTTTATACTTGTAATAAAAATTACTCAAAATACAACATATACTCCATTAATAATTCTTATTTTTAAGTACAAAAATTGTATAGATGTTAGTAATTAAATGGTAATTCAAAATATTTTGTTACTGTTGTCGTGACTGACTACCTATTAAAAATCACCTTTTAAATGATGTAAAATATGTTTGAGATCCCTGAACTCAATTCCAAATTTGTGGACTATAGATCTATTAACTTGAAAAATATCTGCCTGTTTACATGTTCTATTTTCCAAATATGCTAATTCTGCCGAAGATTGATACCATTTTTGCTCACTGCAATTCCTGAATTCTAAAAAGTAAAGTAGAATTAACTATTCCTGCTGAGAAGTAACTCATCTTAACTCATTTTATGAGACTAGTATTGTCTTAATATAAAAATTAGACAAAAACATTACAAGAAAACACACAAAAAATCTTTATATGATTTTTTATAGGTATATAAATATATTTAAGTTTTGAAAAGCTGTCTACACAATCTCCCATATTAACAGATTAAAAATAAAACATTTGATCATCTTAATAGATGCAGAAAAAGCAATGAACAAAATTAAAAGAAGCCTTCTTAGAAAGTGCTAACAACATCCAGCAAACTAGAAATAGAAGGGCATTTTTGTGGGTAAAAGTGTGGAGACACACACACACACACACACACACACACACACACACACACACAACTAAATTTACAACAAATATTTAAACTAAATATTTAAGGTTCGAGACTGGGAACAAGGCCAGGCGCCCATTCTCAACACTTTTTAAAATATTATTTTTAATTGAAACATTAAAATTGTATTCATTTGTGGGATACAAAGTGATGTTTTGATGTATGTATACAATTTGGAATGTTTAAATTAAGCTAAATACCTTATCCATCACGTCACTTGTTTATAATCTGGTAATAAGACATTTGAAATTTACTCAGTTATTTTGAAGCATATGTTATTATTGACTATAATCACTCTGCTGTGCAATAGATCTCAAAACTTATTTTTCCTGTCTGACAAATATTTTACCCTTTGGCCAACAACTCTCCATTGCCTTCCTTTCCTCCCCTCTGCCCCTCACCCTTAGCCTCTAGTAACCATCATTTTACTCTCTATATCTATGTTTAACTTTTCTAGATTCCATATATAAGTGACATCATAAGGTATTTGTCTTTCTGTGCCTGGCTTATCTAATTTGGCTTAATATTCTCCAGGTTCATTTCTTCAAATGGCAGTATCTCCTTCTTTTTCAAGGCTGAATAATATTCCATTTCTGTGTGTGTGTGTGTGTGTGTGTGTGTGTGTGTGTGTGTGTGTTTATTTCTACATTTACAATGATGTGTATATACCATTTTCTTTATCCCTTTGTAAACGTACAAATTGCCCCACACTCGTGTATACACCACAGAACTTTGTTTTCCGTTTATAGCTTAGCCCTTGATGATAAACTAAGACTGTATGAAAAGTAGCTGTCCATCGTGCTTGAAGACTCTACATCCTGTCTTCCTAATACGTTTACCTGTGTAAACCCCAGCCGTCAGTTATCAGGGAGGCAGTTGAACTTTACCCTCTGTCTCCAGGTAGATATCTTATGAAATTAAAAAAAAAAAAAAGCTTTCCTTTAAGTTCTGTCTGATGGGTGCGATCCTACAGCAGCAAGCACTGGGACCCGCAAAGCATCAGGGACTCTCCCAGCTAAACCATCCCCTCACACACAATGGCTGACGGTGAAAGGGAATCCCGTGGGTCTCTTTCATTACCACATTCAACTGTTTATGAACATTTAGGTTTATCTCATATCCTGGTTAATGCGAATAATGCTACAACAAACATGGGGTGTTGATATCGTTGACATAATGATTTCAATTCCTTTTGATACATACCTTGAAATGGGATACCCCAGAAACCAATTTCTATGAAAACTGAGATAGAGTTAGAAGGTTTTCTGAATTACTGCAAGATATTAGATCCAGGAAAAAAGCTTTTATGCAGTCACAATATTTTAAGCCCTTTACTATATTATTCTTGTGCTTGAAATGTTATCCCAGCACGTCACTAGTTCTATGTCTTTACCTCATGCCAAAGCACCTCCTATTACTTACTCCAAGGTAATACATCTCACTTAAATATGTGCATCAGGAAAGAATTTGCTCTACATACATACAAAAATTTTATGAAAAAGCAAAAGAACCGTTTTTTAAATTCAAAGTATTGAAGACTATTTGCACAACAAAATGCATTTTATTTAACAATAGAAGTAGAAATAAAAACAGTAGAAGCAATTTTCCAGTAGAAGAAATTTCAACAGGTGGTAAGATATGATGCTTATATATTTGAAGGCTCAAGATTTCACAGATGTTATTATTTCTGAAGTTGAATTGCATGTTCAATAAAATCCCATGCTTTCTCAAGGAAATACAGCTTATGAGCAAATTCTTGGTTTTACCTAAAATTAATGACACTACCATGTATGTATAGATTTTCTATAACATGAAAGTATGTGAAAATAAACAAAAAAACTCTGAAACAATATGAAATGAACCATTTAAATTTATTTAACAGTACCAAAACAGTGGCACTCATAACATTCTTTAGTAGAATTAAAATAAGTTATGGTAAAGCATTTCATCCCAAGGTTTGTAACCTAGAGAAATTTATGAACGCAAACAATGAACATATATGGTAGTGTCACTAATTTTAGGTAAAATTAAGAAATTACTCATAAGTCCATCAGTATCTAAGTGGGTATTTAAACTGTGATATGTTCATAGAATAAGGTACTAGACAACAAGTACAATAAATATCTTACAATAATGAATAACAACCTAGTTAAGTTTAAGTTAAAGAACAATATTTGTTCCTAAGGTTTTGTGAAGAAGGTCGGGACTTAGAGGCTTCCTTGGTCCTGGCAATTATAATAATTCCCTAGATGTTTATGTTTCAAGAACTGTTTAGTACTTATTTTTTCAATTAAACAAACAAACCAACTAACAAACAAACAAACAAAAGAAATGCTTTCTGTATTTTCCTCTTAGTGTTTTGCTGGTTTGTTAGGCAGAATTATTGGTTTTAGAAACCATTAGTTTTAGAAACTGTCTTTTAAAATAATATTGTTTTTTAAATTTGCACTGTCATTAGCACTGTAAATCTTTCTAAAAAAAAAAAAAAAGTTCTTATCTCTACATGCTCATAATACCCACTTCTTTGCCAATGTCATCTACTGTTTCCAGAAGATAAACTTTTACTTGTGGGTGACAATCACATGTCAAGAATTTATTTCTCATCATGCTTCTGCAATTTGCGTTTCAGCTGGTCTTGTCTGGGCATGGCTGGGTTTAACTCCTAGTTACTTAATTGAGTGCAGAGGTGAGACAGAATATTATCATATGATAGAAGTCAAGGAGATAATGTAACTACGTAAGTGCATTTGAAGCCTCTGCTTCACATCTATCAAAATGAAGTTGACCAAAACAAATAATATGGCCAAATCCAAAGTCAAGAGGTAAAGAAGTACACTTTGCATCAGAAAGGTATGGCAAGTATTTAGATGTATAATTCTTACTGTGCAGTGAAAAATCAGGAAGAATATACTTTTACAATTATACTTTTACAATTGTGAATTTTTAATTCATTAAAAAAAAGAATAACACAGCTGATAAATAAATCGGTTTATTGAACAATGAGTTTGGAAGTACAATTACAAGATTTCACTAACATAAACATAAAATTTTCTCTCCAGCTGAACCAAACAAAACTTTGAGAAACTGCAAATACAATTTGGAAAAGTCAGAGAACAAGTGTTTTTTTAAAAAAATCAAGAGACATATTGTATTTTTCAAGTTATATCACAAATATTGTATTCTCAATTTCCAGAAACATACATATATTGCTTTCTGCATATAGTTTTAGCAATAATTACAATATACATATATATATAAATTTAATTTTTAGTAAAACTATAAAATATGCTTATGTATAATGTTAATGCTTTTCTCTACAAAATAAAACTTTAGTCTATCTTCCAGTTACTAAATTATTTTACATTTATTAAAATGTACTATGCTTTCAAGAAAGAGATTTATTTAGGCAACAACATATTTTATATTTGTATTTGTATTAATATAGGCAAAATATTCAGGTGATCTTAACATGAGCATTTATTTAATTATACCAGTTGTCTGTGGTTATCTGGAATTTAGAAATGGGGTGAGCAAATAAGTTGTTCAGACAGGAAAACCAAATGGTTGATTATGTCTGTTAGTTACCAACCTCACCATTTCAAACTGCAATTCAGAACACCACATTAATTATGCAAAACTTACTTTAAATTAAATAGATTACATGATTTTAATCAACAACCACTGGTTTTTCAATGGTATCGGGAAGGTACAAAAAACTGTCTATATGAGACTCTTTAAAAATGTATAGAGGCTAGCATTCTATGAAAGATATTTTAGATTTCACTATTTTTTTCTCTCATGATTTTAGAGTATCATAATATTACGTAGGCTTGTTAGAGAATACTTTTCATGAAGATTAGTTGTGAGAAAGGACTAATATGAGAGCATAAAATGAAACATTAAATTAAGTCTCAGGGAAATATTTTACTTAAAAAAGCTAAAAAAAATTATCTTTTGTACCTTAGCGATTCTGTTTTTGTGTCTATGACATTCACACAAAAATTGTGTGACTTTTACAGCATCCATTTTCTAATCAAAATTTAAAATCTTTTTAAAACCTCATTGTTTTATTATCAGACCATATTTGTTGCTGTTGCTACAACTGAATATCTCTTGTATACTCTAATTAAAAATATTTTCTGATTCCAAAAATGATTAAACAATTTTTCCTTCCTTAATGAAGGCAAAAAAAAGTATGTGAACTGAATGTTTACCACACGCTCACAAATATACAAACACGTACATAGTTATACAAATACAAAAATCCATAAAGACACAACCCTAAAAGGGAAAAAATAAAAATATATTTTCTTTTGCACAATTTGCTATAAGTTTGGCAGAAAACTCAGCACTGCAGAGATAAATTTTTTAAATTAATAATATGTTCCATAGTGTAGAATGAACCAAAAAGTCAATAGTTTCAATTTTATTAATAAGAAAACAAAATGCAATCTTGAATATAATAGCCAGCAAATAAAATAAGACCATAATAAAAAATACATTAGTCAGGAAAAAAATACAAGTATCACAGGTGATTAATAAATAAAACCAACAAACTAATTAAAATGAATTAGTATATACCAAATAAAATTATTCAGCTTATATATTTTGACTAATATAATGTACATGAGAATATTTTACTATTTAAAATTTTATTTTTAAAAATATTTTATAAATAGATTTATTTTGTAAATCAGCTTTATAAAAGAGGAATTTATCACTTAGAAGATAAATATTTCAAAAGAATATCAATATAATAATATAAATATGTAAAAGTATTTTAGTTTCCTCTTTATTCCCAAATTATTATTTGTGTGTGTATGAATATGTGTATATGTGTATATATGTATATGACAATTTTTGCATTCTTAGAACAAAATGCATTAAATCATTTTAAGTTATATTTCTTAACACTTAATAAGTGAATATTGATCTATATAATTCGGTGAGATTGATCTTTTAGGTGCTGTATTTGTCATAGTAGATTCAGAAAAATAATTTGTAATATTTCCTTTTACTATTTTGGTTTTAACAGATAAGCATGTAAATATATTCACTATTTTAAGGAATGAAAGAATTCATATATGAAATTAACAGATCCTGACATATTGTTATAGGGTAAGTCTTTGGTATGTTTCTCAAATTTTTCCAAGTATTTTTTGATAAGTTAGTCCTCTACCAAAAAGATCTTACTAATTAAGTAGTTTACAGAAGAAAGATGTTTATTTCTTTGACATCTGAGTCCAAAATGAGTGTTGGTCTGTGAATGCCAACCCAAAACACTATACCTGGCAAAGCTATCTTTCAGGAATGAAGGAGAGATAAAGATATTCCCAAAGAAAAGCTGAGGGAGATAGATCATCCCCACTAGATCTGTGTTACAAGAAATGCTAAAGGGAGTTCTTCAAGTTGAAATGAAAGGATGTTAAGTAACCACATAAAAGCATATGAAAGCATAAAGCTCACTTGTAAAGGTAAATATACAAGCGGTTCTTCAGAAGGTTCAAAGAAAGACTTGTATTATCTTTTAATTGCATTTTACCTCATGCAGTCAAATTCAGAATACTGCTCTTGTGGTGGAAAATAAGTGACTTGCAACTCCAGTAGAAAAGTTAAAGGACACAGTATTAAAAATAACGATAGCTACAATAATTTGTTAATGGAGAAATAATTATAAAAGATGTAGAATAGACTGTTATAAGTACAAGATGTGGTTGCCATTGCAAAGCTCATGGCAACCACACAGACACACAGACACACACACACAGACACAGACACACACACACACACAAACCCTTGAGTGAACATACAAAAGACAAAAAGAAAGGAATCAGGGCATCATCACCACAAAAATATCAACAAATCACAAAGGAAAACAGCAAGACAGAGAGAGAGAGAGAGATCAAATGAACCATATAAAATGGTCAGAAAACACTTAAGAAAATGGAATGGTAAGTTCATACTTATCAATAACTACTTTAAATGTAAATGAATTAAATTCTTTAAGCAAAATACACAAAAAGGCAGAATGGATTAAAACAAAATGAGATCAAGCAATATGCTGCCTTTAAGAGACTGATTTTAGTTTTTAAAGACACAGATAGGCTGTAAGTGAAGGGTGGAAAAATTATTTTGTGCAAATGGAAACAAAAAGCAAAGGTGGCTATACACACATGAGACAAAACAGTCTTTTAGTGAAAATCTGTCATGAGAGACAAAGAAGGTCACTATACAATAATAAAAGGCTCAATCCATCAAGAAGATAACACACACACACACACACACACACACACACACACACACACACACACACATACACACACACACACACACACACACACACACACACACACACACACACATCTCCAACATTGGCGCACCTACAATCTGTAACAGAACAGAAGGCAGAGATAGATGGCAGTACAATAAAAGTAGAGAATTTAAACATCCTACTTTCAACAATATGGATAGACAATCCAGACTAAAAATCAATAAAAAGAACTGTGAACTTTAATAACAGTATAGACCAAATGAAACTAATAGGCATATACAGAACATTCCATCCAACAGCAGCAGGATACATATTTTTCTCAAATACACATGGAACATATTCCAAGATAGACTGCATGTTGTGTCAGGTCCACCGCAGGCTGACCCGAACAGCCCTAGCCTCATTATCAGTCTTTGCCTAGGTGTCCCTTCTGGTGGGCGAGTGGATGGCCCAGATTCCGGTCCCCATTGGGAGGAGACGGGGGAAGAGAGCCTTGAAGAGAGGTGAGCACAGCCGCCGGCCCCAACCAGCCCGTTAAAGGACACTCAGACGCGGCAGGGGTTCTGTGGAGCAGTTCCATTTATTATCACACAAGCACTTGCTTTTAAAGGCAAATGGGGAAGGGAGGTTTTTACATCCTCCAATCAGCTTAAAGGTTATGAGAGCATGCATCCTGTCTCAATGCCTAGCTATTGCAACCACAAGGGCAGAAGCGCGTATTTGGCCAATAAGGGCTAAGGCAAGGTTCCCGCAGACACCCCCACCCTACTTCCTCCCAGCGCCATCTTAGGCTGCCATGTTAATATGCCCTTGTGGGCTCATAATGGTGCCACTTGTAATGTCACTTAAGGTGGCGTTAGTTTTTAAGGCCTGACAATGTTGGGTCATAAAACAAGTCTAAACAAACTTAAGAGGTTTAAATCATAACACATGTCTTTTCTGACCACAATAGTATGAAACTATAAATCAATAAGAGGAAAACATTTAAAAATTTACAAATACAAGGGGTCCTCAAAATGTTTATGGAAAATGCATCTTATGAAGAAACTATGCACTGAAATAAACTCATACTAACTTGTTATAACATGTCGGAATAGCTTCTATTTTGAGGCACTAAGAAAGATAAGACATTAGTTTAAAATGAGCTTTTCTCAGAGCAATATGAATCCCGCTAAAATTCAAGCCAGAATAAATATCAAATTTATGGTGAAGCTCAGGTGAAAGAATGCTGAAATCATTGATGTTTTATGAAAAGTTTATGGGAAAAATACAACAAAGAAATCAGCAGTTTACAAATGGATAACTCGAGATGGCATTAACGACAAAGCCCACCGATGAAACAGATCAATTGGTAAGGAAAAAATTGTTTGTTTATTCCCTAATTGCAGAGGACCAACAATTAACAGCAGAAACAATAGCCAGCACCATACACATCTGAATTGGCTCAGCATACCCAACTGTGACTGAAAATTACAGTTGAGCAGTTTTTGCTCTATAGGAGCCAAAACTGTTGCACCCAGATCAGCTGCAGAGAAGAGCAGAGCTTTCAATGGAAATTTTAAACAAGTGAGATCAAGATCCTGAATCATTTCTTTGAAGTTTTGGGGATGTTCAGGCCATTTTGCTTGTTGACTTTTTAGAGGTTCAAAGTGATAACACTTGCTTATTATGACACTGTTTTAATAAAGCCAAAACTTTAGCAAAAAAAAAAAAAAAAAAAAAGTTTGGGAAAGCTTCATCAGGTTGTGCTGCATTCTGGGGTTCCTCAGCTGTGGTGCAAGTGAGGCACATAGAGTCGAGACTCCCTCCATCCCAGGGCAGCTTTCCTGAGCCTTGGGAGACAGCTCCAAATGAGTCTTAAGCATTCGTTGTCCCCTGCCACCTCTCTGTAAGTGATAAATCTGTTTCATGCACGTTATGTGCATGGGTGTTCTGACTCATGGACTCAGACACACTGGTCACTAGCACACAGTGCATCTGCTTCACACCCCTCCATGTTCATTGCAGCATTAGTCATAGCATTCCAGATATAGAAACAACCCAAGCGTCTGCCAATGGACGAATGGATAAAAAATGCAGTATGTTTGTATGTATACAACAGATATTATTCAACCATAAAACAAAAGGTAATTTGTGACAAAGTGGGTGAACCTGTAAGACATTATGCTAAGTGAAATAAGTCAGTCACGGAAAGACAAATACTGCAGAATCTCACCTGTTTGTAAAATCTAAAGCATGGAATTCATAGAAGCAGAGTGTTGGAAGGTGGTTGCCAGGGGCTGTTGGTTGGGGGAAGGAAGGGAGACTATGCCAAAGTGTACAAACTTTCAGTTATAAGATTAACAAGTTCTGGAGATCTAATGTACAGCATGATGACTGTAGTTGGTATAATGATACTGTATACTTTAAATTTGCTAAGAGTATAGATCTATATGTTCTCACCACGCACAAAATAAAAAAATAATAAAACATTACTGTGAGGTGATGGGTGTGTTAATTAATTTAATTGTATGAAATTAAATCAAATTAATTTTGGCTTCCTATCAAGCTGGCAGAATAGACAGGACTCAGTGTCACCCTCTGCCTCAATCAACCAATTTATAACTATTAAAAGGCAATGACTGCCAATCTGGGGCCACTAGAGCTCAGGGGAAGAGGAGGAGAGACCTATGAAGTTTGTGAAGACAGGAGAAAGAAGTTATGATGAGATAAAGAAAGGACTGCTCCAACCATTTTGAGACCTGACCACTTCAAGGCTGTTTAGCACACAGAGAAAGAGCTGGCAAAGGCGGCTGCTGAGCCCTCCATGTGAAGTTGCTTGGAGGCTGCAGGAGAGAAGAGGGTCTTGGTGGTGCCCAGGTCAGCAAGACTACTGACAGGGTTCCCGTGGACCCACATAGGAGTGAGGGGCCACAAACAATTGAAAAAAGGAGCCACTCAGAGGCCAGTGAGTCATTGCAAGGGACTGACTGGTGCATGGACCATCTTATGGGAAGAGTTTGGAATGCGGGCAGTGGGGGAGATGGGCCCACCAGGGGAACACTGGGGCACAGCATGGACAGCTGATCTGCCCTCCAATTAGCACAGGACCACTCAGTGTAGATTGGTCAGAAATGTAGAACTGCAGGGGTGCAGTTTGCTGAAAAGACTCAGGGCCAGACCAGAGTTTGCACATAACCCAGATGTACTGGACCTCACAAAACCCAGAAGTGCTTACAAAGTTGGCAATTAAAACCTGAGCTGCACAAAATGCCTTCCCCAGAGAATCAGCAGTGAAGCAGCAATTTAGCTCAACCATGGGGCTCAAGTGCTGGTTCCCACAGGAAGTTCCTCCATTTTAGATGTAAGCACAGGACAACAAATTAGTTCCATTGCAGAGTTTAAGTCATGGAAATAGTGAAAAATCCAACACAGAACTGAAAGACAAAAAACCCACAGATCACAGACAAAGTTCTGATATTACCCAGTAAAAGTCTAACACCGTCAAAGAACACCTATAAAACCTGGAAGGACTGGAAGCCCCCCAGGCTCCAAAGTTGGGGTAGGGGGAGGGCCAAGGGCCTCAGCCATGTCCGCCCCAACATCTGTATCCAGCCCAGTGACAACAACCATGCCACCGTCATGGTTTCCAGGGTGGGGGGTGCCAAGAGCCTCAGCCATGCCCCTCCAAAGTCTGCATCCAGCCCAGCCCCAACCGAGCCGTGCTGGAAGCCCCCTGGGCTCCGCCGCTGGAATGAGGGGGTTGCCGCAGGTCTTGACCACATCCCACCTCCCTCCTACCTCCTCCTCCCATCCAATCCCCCTCCACTTACCCCTCTCCTCCTCCCCCTCAGCTGCTCAGCAACAATATCTTAGAACGTAAAATATAATAATAAATAAATAAATAAATTTTTTTGAATGTAATTTTACAACTTCTTTTTTAAAATATTAAATTAATTTCCAGTGTATACATTTTTCAGATCTTCATGTTGTACACCTTAAAGACAATTTTTATTTGTTAATTATACCTCAACAAAGTTGAAAAGAAGGAAAATATTTCATTTAAGAAACGTCTCCCACTTTATACACTGATAGTTGGATTGTTTAATGCCAATTTCCAAAGAGCAGACACATAAATCTATAGAACCCAGATTTGTTTACCATGAGAGTCCTAGAGAGAAAGTTACATTCTGCTAAAAATATTCTATAGATAACTCTTTCACATTTAAATACTATTAATGTGTTTATTGTGAGGTCTG
Source organism: Cynocephalus volans (assembly GCF_027409185.1). Lineage (NCBI taxonomy): Eukaryota > Metazoa > Chordata > Mammalia > Dermoptera > Cynocephalidae > Cynocephalus > Cynocephalus volans. The sequence goes on from NC_084467.1 coordinate 148,708,372, forward strand.
TCTATGGCATGTTTTAAAAGGCATTTTACCTGACCACTTTTTTTCCTGGTTTGTGTCCAAGGAAAAGGAAAAACTGCACTTCAGGTCCACTGCTCATCCTTTCTTTCTCTAAATGACAGTTGCTTAGAATTTTGAGGTTAATGTAGTATGCTTGCCTTTATAATTTCAAGTGCATGATATTAGGAGTTATTTTATTCAGTATAGCATGATTATTGTTTTGTTCAACTATAGTCTGAAAAATTAATCTATGGTCATTTAAGCTGTTGTTTTAAATTGTTGATATTTGGGGGTCCTTCTTTGTGAACTTTTACAAGGTGGTTTTTAATCTTGATATATGTATCAAATATACACATACGGATCTCCATATGAGGGTACTTCAAAATGTTTGCAGAAAAACAGAATTAAAAGATAATGTGAATGTTTCCATGAACTTTTTGAAGTACCTTCGTATGTATATATGTGTATCTATAACACATATGTTATATACAAGTTTACATATAAAATTAGTGGTAAGAAAAAAAAAAAAAGAGCCTGAATAGATTTAGACAGAATGTTGCTCACAGCACAAAAGTAAGCATGAGATTCATGTTCACGTTCAATTCCTTTGTCCCCCATGTCTCATGGGAAAAATGTGATGTGTAATCTGGGTCACAGTTGAGGACCACTCAGCTTAGGACACCTCTAGTCTTACAGGGGAAAACTGACAAACCTGTGCATGCTTTGCGAGGAAGAGGAAGGACACTTGTCCTAAAATATCTCCACAAACAGAGTATAAATGAATCTGCTCACTGACCCATATAGAGATACTTTCTCTAGTTTTCAAGAGTCTTAATGCCTACACTTGTAGAAGTGCCAGAGCCATGGAGAATTACCTCTCAGCAGAGATACAGAGTTATTTATTTATATATGACGTGGTAAAATGATATAGACGCATTCCCTGCCTTCTTCTGAGCATCTATGGCTCTGAAACTTGTCCCCACAAATACAGCAGTGTGCTAGAATATAACCACCAAATTAATTTTCCCTTCCTTTTGGGAGCATATATCGGGGATCAATTTCATTCTAAACTTTATATTAAATAATATTAAAATCATAAAAAATATAGTGTGTTCATTCAAAGGAGAGTGAAAGAATATCTTTATCCTATATCCACATTTCTCATAGAATAAGAAATTTAGTTTTTAAAACAGCTACCACATTTATTCATCCATTTTATAAATGACTTGCTTTGAAATAAAGAGGGTGCTTCACTGTCAAAAATTATAATTGGAGATTAACTTTCTGGTCTCCTATGAATTTACTTATGTCTCTCCTATGTCTTATCAGTAAAACTTTATTTCTGTTATAAAATAATTCACCTAACAACAGAATTTATATTGGACAAATAGTTATATTTTCTCCATATTTTATAATTCTAACATTTTTCTTCAGAAGCTAATCCAATGTTAAAGTAAAATACACAGATACATTCAGAGTCCTACACATATATGGCATTCCCTAGAAACAATGTCGTTGCACTTTGGGAAATACAAATCCCAGATGTTGTTAAATACAACAAACCTCATTTCTGACTAAGAGAAATGTGAGTTGTAAAATCTACCACACACATAACATGGTTGCTATCCCTGAATGAGGTATAAAAAGTTTAATAAATTAAAGTGTAATTTAATCAAACAAAACTACATCAAGAATGCATTGAACTAACATTGGCTTTGGAATATTTAACGAAGAACATAAAACCAAAGCATGCATTCACATTTCATGTTTCTCTCCCCCTCCCTTTTCTTTGACATTACGTTTCTGGAATAAAATAAAAAATGTTTCTGTTTTATTTAAATAAATTTAAAGATTTCTTAATTCCAAAATTCTTAATCTAAAATTATTCTTGGATGATAAATAGTCTGGCTTGATTATTACTATTTTCAGATAGTATATGACACTGACCTGCTTCTAGTAACTTAGAAAATTCATTCATTGAGGGCAGTGATGGAGTTTAAAATGGAGACCTTGAGCATGGGGCAATGGTGATTTTCATTAATCCATGTTCACATTCTTCTTTTCTGTTTCTTTCTGTGGTAGATCCGGCTAGTGGTGGGAAGCTATAGTAATTTTCCACGTCCCATACTGAATAAGATAATTTCTGTAAGTGCTGGCACAGAGTTAAGCATATATTAAACATTAATGTAAATATTAATTTATGTTCTCATTCTCACTTTGCTGTCTCTTAAGAATATGGAATCTAATGAGTTTGTTTTTTCTTTTATGCACAAATTATAATGAATTACATATATATATATATATGTTCAAATATTATCAGACTTCTTTTATATGGGACTAGTGACTCTTTGGGTAACATTAGGCTCTTCTCCCAAACACCTATAAAAACATATTTTGAAATACATACTCTTGTTTTTACAAACACTGATCAGTCATTTTCACATGTGTTTTAACTAACAGATAAATATACTTAAAAATAAAAAAAACTTTTCAAAAAAATCAGAGATTTTGAAAACTATTAAAATATTTCATTTCCTCTGAAACTGAGCAGATTTTTAAAAATTAGAATTATTGTTAACTTAATCTTCTGATAAAAATTCATCAGATCTAGAGCTGTGTAATAGATTTGTATGTCAAAGCTTAACACATTGCTTGCTTTTACCGTAATAAGCTCCTGACTGTGGTCTCTAGTCCTTTACTCAGGAGGTTGGGTTTTACAAGCATGCTAGTTTGCATAGGCCTATGCCTGTTTCCCAGCTAATGTGACATTTCCTAGGAGCTTTGAGTAGTCATGAAAGACGGGGCTTCTTTCTCTTGGGTTGCTAGATGAAGAGCCATTTGAAAAGCCGTGCAAATCTCAGTTGAGGGAAATGTGGCATACTGTGGTCAGAATCAAATCTCCTACTGAATTAAGATAAGAACAGAGTGAATGTCAGAAAGAAACATGAAATGGAGAAAGAGAACAGCTTAAATAAAAATGTGTTTGAAGCAAAACTTGGAAGGAAAATACTTCTGAATGAAAAAAGAAGAGTTCCGTAAGTTATTTTTCAGTATTGATAGATACAGAAATTCTAGTCGTAATTGAGAAGTATGCACGAAACATTCCTCTCCTGTTATATTAGTGACCTGCACATTAGGTTTACCTGAATTTAGCAAAGACAACTTTTTAATCTCCTTTAGTACTATTTCAGTTTCCAGCTTCTTTCCAGTATCCCTACAATCTCTAGAGATAAAACCCATAAAAGCCTAAGACAAATCAATATTTTTCTAGATGAATTAAAATATGGATCTCAGAAACCGTACTTTAGAAAAATTATTAGATTGGACCCTACGTCCAGATGCATTCCCCTAGAGAAGGGTCATTATCCACACTAAAGGCTGGTACATGATAAACATAATTTATAACTAAACCAAAGATTGCATTTTGCGTCAGACAGAATTTTTTGTTACAAGAACTAAAAATGACTCATGGTATCTAAAGCAATATAATGTAATCTATTAAAAGGATAGTGAGAGATCCCAGAATTTATCAAGACTAACAGGGTCAAATGTACAAGCCAGATATCTGTAGTTCTAAAACTCAGGGATCACGATGGCCTTTAAGTAGAATCAGATTGATGCCATTTAGATGCCACTAAATACTCTTTTAGCTACTGAAAATGCATGATAACTGGCTCTTGATTTTTACGTCACTCATTTCAGATACAAAACTCAAGGTTCTTCAATCCTATGGTCGAAACATAGGCCGCATATACGTTCCTTGTCAGGGGTGATTTGTGGTTTAGTATCTTTGTGGGAAGTGCACCTTCTAATGGGCATGGTATTTGGAAACTAGATAGACATACAACGTTGACAAACGGCTCCTAAAACCTACAGAAAACTAGTTTCAAGACTTTAGTTTTACTTCTTTTCACCACCCATCACTCCCAAATAATGAAACAGATTTTTTATTTGTTATTATATATACCGTGAATATCTACTTGTCCGAAATGCTTAGAGAGAAACTATATCTTACTCAATTGTGTTTCCCTGATGTATGGGGCAATACTAGGAGAAAAAAATATAAACAAAATAAATGATATAATAAAGAATAAACATCCTGAGAGCTTAGATATACAGTACTAATAATACTCTAAACAGTGTTCTACATATTTCTTACACAAAAGATTTTACACCGAATCTTCATAACAACCTCCTCCCCACAAAATACATTCTAATATCAGGCTCTTTTTAGAGATGAGGAAATTGAAAAACAAGAAGGTAAGGGTACTTTTAGAATTCACACAACTATAAGTGTCAGGGGAAGTACTAAAAGACAAAATCCTAGTTTCAGATGAAAACTGTTAAATCACAATGTTAATTAAATGTTCTGTTTCCAGCAAGAAACATTTTCAATATGTGATTTTCACCAATTAGGTATATGAATAGGAATTGGACAGTCCATCTTTTCTTTCTATTGTTTTGGGCCAATGTTCCATGGCCCTATAATCAAGAGAATACTGCAAGGGAACATCTTGCCTAGAAGTGAAACTAGAATGCCAAGTGTTCTGGTAACTTAATTGTTCCATGCTTCTAAAATATGTGTGTATGTGTGTATATATAGAACCATTGTTTGTGGGAATATCTCATAATATCACTACCATATTAATTTATGCATTCACCTTTATTATTCAAACTTAACTTGAAACTAACCTTTGGAAGATTTCAGTAATATTTTTAGTAAAATTTGTCATTGTAGACATTAAATATTAACTCTTTCAAGTCACTGCAATATATTAATTAAAAAGAAAATTAAATTTTAATTGCCTAAGATAAGTTTAGAGAAATAGTTATTCATACTGTATGACAAAATATATCCCTGTTATTTAATTTATTACTTTTCTTTATGTAAAGCTATTAACTTCAGATTGAAATTACTCTGGAAAGCACAAAGTAAGTGATAAAGTCTCATGACATTGATAAATTTCTGATGATTAACTACCAAGTACATCAGACAATAGTTGACAAAATTATATAATATATTTTGTCATTAGTTCTGTATAGATGGCTAAGTCATTTGGTAGATTTAGTAAGTCATAGAATGTAATTCATTGCAAGTATCAATTTATGGCTGTTTTCTTAATTTAAATATTACTATATTTAATAGTAATAAATATTACTATTTATTTATAGTAATGGGCAATGAAGTACTGTGATTACTTTAAAAATACTTTAAAAAATTAAACAAATTATGACCAGTCATTTCAAAAACCAAGTGATTAGAGGGTTGGGTCTATAACCACACCATCCCAATCTCCCATTTTTCTTCTGATCTTGGAAGCTAAAAGGGGTCTGGCCTGTAAGCCAAGTGAAAAAGACTGGTGACTTGTCCCAAAGCAATCTATAGATTCAATGCAGTCCCCATCAAAATACCAATGACATTGTTCAAAGAAACAGAAAAACAGTCCTAACATTTATATGGAACAATAAAAGATCCTGAATAGACAAAGCAATTCTGAGTAAAAATAAATAAATAAATAAACAAACAAATAAATAAATAAATAAAGCTGGAGGCATAACATTACCTGACTTCAAGTTATACTACAAAGCTTTAGTAACCAATACAGCATGATACTGGTATAAAAATAGACACTTAGACCAATGGAACAAAATAGAAAACCCAGAAATCAACCCAGGTACTTACAGCCAACTGATCTTTAACAAAGGCAACAAGAACACACATAAGGGAAAAGACTGCATCTTCAATAAATTGTGCTGGGAAAATTAGACATCCTTATGCAGAAGAATAAAACTAGAACTGTTCCTGTTGTCATATACCAAAATTAATTCAAAATGGATTAATGACTTAAATATAAGACCTGAAACTATAAATCTACTAAAGTTAAACATAAGGGAAACACTTCAGGAAGTTGGACTGGGCAAAGACTTTATGCATAAGACCTCAAAAGCATAAACAACAAAGGAAAAAATAAATAAATGGGATTATATATGTTTCCTTTGCACAGCAATGGAAATAATCAACAGACTGAAAAGATAACCTACAGAATGAGAGAAAGTATTTGAAAACTATACATCAGACAAGGGATTAATATTCAGAATATAAAAGGAAATCAAACAACTCACAGTAGAAAAACAAATAATCCAATTAAAAATGGGCAAAGGAGATGAATAGACATTTTTCAAAGGAAGACATACAAAAGGCTAACAAGTACTTGAAAAAATACTCCTCATCACTAATCCTCAGGGAAATACAAATCAAAATCGCATTGAGATACTGTCTCACTCCGGTTAGACTGGTTATAATTCAGAAGTCTGAGAATAACAAATGCTGGCAGGGATGTGAAGAAAGGAGAACTCTTATACACTGTTGGTAAGATTGCAAATTGGTATAACCATTATGAAAAACAGTATGGAGGTTTCTCAAACAAGAACAAATAGAACTACTGTAGGATCCAGCAATACCAAAGGAATGGAAATCATCATGTCTAAGGAATACCTACATTTCTATGTTCATCTCTGCTCTATTTACAATAGCCAAGATATGGAACTAACCTAGATGTCCATCAACAGACAATTGGACGAGGTAAATGTAGTATAATCCACAGTAGAATACTGCTCCGCCATAAAAATGAACAAAATCCTGCTATTTGCAGCAACATAGATGAGCTGGCAGAAAATTAAGTAAAGTGAAATAAGCCAGGCACAGAAGGAAAAATACCACATGTCCTCACTTATAAGTGGGTGCTAAGAGAGAAAGAAGGAAGGAAAGAAAGACCACAGTGGTATGCTGGAATTGCAGAAGGATAGAACAGACCTAATGCTGCCGGGCATGGAGGTGGGAAGTGGGAGGATGGTTGGGGTGAGGGGAGTGGGGGCATGAGAAATACTTGCAATTTGTGGTGGTGGGCATACTGATAGTATTGATCTTATCATCACATCTTGGATACAAGTGCTGATGGTCAGCTTTGTGCCCCATGAATATGTGCACTCAATAAAAATAAATTTAAATTAAAAACTCAGCAAAAAAAAAAAGAAAAGAAAAGAAAGAAAGAAAATTACCATAACAAAAAAATCTGCTTTTTTCTTACAATAATTTATATAATATAATATGCATTATAAGGTTATAATATTAATATGAAAGATAATTCAAGTAGACTGGTCTCATTTACCAGCTATTTTCAAATTCGGTTGATTGTAATTCACCCTGTATCTTTTTTTTTTTCTTCTTTTGCTTCCCTTCTTATTTTTCTTAAAATCAGCAGTACACATTCCGCAGAATGAATGAACTTCACACACAAACATTCTCAAATAATACACTTTAGAAAATGAGAAAGATTTACTATAGGTGAGACCAACCTGCAGGTGTGTGCAATTTTGTCTTCAACACTGTTCCCTGCTGGAATCAGACCTTCCAGTCTGTAAATATATATTTTTTCTTGGAGAGATAACATTTGGGTAAAGTGACAACTTTTGTTAGAAAAACAGATACAAAAATAGCATATGTATCAAGATCTCTATAATGTAGGCTAAAAGAAGGATTTGAACAAGGTTTTTATTGCAGGTATTTCAAACTATTTTTCATGTGTTTATAGCCAGTATCACATTCATGATAATGCGAGTATATTGACTTCAGCCTCAACAAGATTTTTTAAACTTCTCAAAGTTCAAATGCAAACATTTGAATGTTTATTGCTCTCTTTCAAGATGATTTCCATGAAGGATAGGCTAGTTCTTGAAGTAGGGTGGTAATCATTTTCCTTAGGAAATCTTCCTTGCAATGAATAACTTTCATGTGAAAACCAGGAGTGTGTTCAGCTGCTATTGAAATTATTAAAATTAATAAAACATTTGTATCGTAAGCATAAATTTGATTCTTTTGGAACTTTGCTTCTCCTTGATTTTCCAAATATGTACCAATACTTCCTATTACGAACGCTCTTTCCTTTATTTTTGATACTGTGGACTGGATCCTAAGTGTAACAGATATTATTTAAGAACAGACTTTTAGGGATTGTCTATTTCTGTCTCCAAAGTATATCTTGAATTTGACCTATTCTGTCCATCTTTGCTCATCTAATACTAATTAAAACCACTGTTACTGCTTACCTTATTAATATTAAATTTTCCATCATCTGGAATCAGATTCTAAAATATAAAGCAAACTGTGTCAACAGTTAACTTAAAACATTATATCATTGTCGTCATTACTATGGCCTTCAGGTCCTTACCATGTGGCTACTTCCCGCTGTTCTATGCCCACCTGTATCATTCATTTCTCTGCTTGTTTTAATATAGGCACACTGATCCTGTATTTGTACCTTGAACTTGCTTAATCTTTCTCTTTAAGATCCTTTAAAGTTGCTGCTTCTTATTCTCCCAGCCCACCAAAAAGCTTACTGCTTTTCATCAAAGATTATACTCATCTCAACTTAAATTCATGTTCTTTGAGTCTTATGATAATTCTGATTCTATCTAAATTACTTTGTCTCAATATCCATCATTCAACTCTTCATATTTATGTATTGGTATATTTATCTTTTTACTCATTTCACGGGAAAGTAAGCTCCTTTGGGTCTGAAGCTTTGTCTCATTTACCACTATATTTCATTGCTTAAAAGTGATTGGGACATACCACTTTGCTAACTTATTTTTAATTGATTATGCACATTCATGGGGTACAAAGTTGACTGTCACAACCTGTGCCCAACATGTAATGATCAGGTCAATACTGTCAACATGCCTACTACCATAAATTGCAATTATTCCGTGTCCCCCATCCCATTATCCCTGACCTCCCTCCCCTTGCCCACCTCCCACTCTTACCCCACAACCCTAGGTATGCTCTCTCCCTCTGCAAGTCCAATGCACCCACCCCTGTGGTCCTTGATTCCTTCCTTCTTTCTCTCTTAGCTCCTACTTATGAGTGAGGACATGATGTATTTTTTCCTCTGTGCCTGGCTTATTTCACTTAAAATAATTTTCTCCAATCTCATCATGTTGCTGTGAATCGTAGAATTTCATTCTTTTTTTGTTTTTAATGGCAGAGTAGTGTTCCATAGCGCGCGCGCACGCGTGTGTGTGTGTGTGTGTGTGTGTGTGTGTGTCTGTGTGTATTTTCCTTACCCAGTCATCCATTGATGGACATTTAGGCTGGCTTCATGTCTTGACTATTATAAATAGAGCTGCAATGAACACGGGAGTGCAGGTATCCCTGCGACATGATTATTTTCATTTCTTTGGTTATATAATACTTTCTGACTGTTGAGAAACACAAAAAGAGTTGAGGTCCATCAAAGTAATTAGTTCACAGTTGAAGGAATAAGCTTAGTAAGATACATGGGTTGGTCAAGGTTATAGAGTTAAAAAGGTGAAAAACAAATTCAAATCCCATTTGCTGTAATTCTAGAAATTATAGCTATAGCTAAAAAGTCATAGAACCCATCTGCTAGAAACATATAGTGAATCTTATGAGAATTAAAAAGAATACCATAGGATTTAATGGCAGATCTGATTAAGAACTGCTATGGTCTTAATATTTGTGTTCCCCCAAAATTCATATGTTGAAATCCTAACCCCCATTTTGATAGTTTTAGAGAGGTGGGGGCTTTGGGAGATAATTAGGTTATGAGGGCCGTCCTGAATACATTTAGTGCCCTTATAAAAGAAGTCCCAGAGAGACTCTTGTCCTTTCTGCCATGTGAGGTTACAATGTAAAGACTACTATCTATGAACCAGGAAGTGGACCCTCACCAGACACCAAATCTGCCTTGATCTTGGACTCCCAGCCTGCAGAACTATGAGAAATAAATTTTTGTTATTTACAAGCTACCTAGTTTACGGTGTTTTGTAAGAACAGCGCTAATAGACTAAGGCAAGAATATTTCATATGTAAATTTGAAGTCATATTTTAAAATACTTAAATAATCAATATATCAATAGTATGAAACATGGGTACTACATTTTAAGGGAATAAATATAATACTCTTTATGTAAAAATAACCTGAAAGATTGCAGAGGATTATGCGGTATGAATAAGTCTGATTTATTCACTTATAAAAGTAAATAATTAGGAATTTTAGTTGGCAGCATGTTAATTTTGATATGTTTAAATTTATGGAGAGTATTTGAAATATGTTATGCATTTGCCTAATTTTGGCTGCTTAATCAATTATTTAACAATAATTATTGAAATAATACCCATTTTTCTGCTCTAGTCCTTGTTCTCCTTATTTTTTCCTTATATATTTTGAAGCTATATTGCCAGGACACATTGCTTATGATTAATACGTCTTGCTGATTTGTTGTTAAGATTTTTTATTGTAATCTATAATTGTAGCATGTTGCTCTCCTGTTTATGTAGTATGCCTCTTTTTACTATTTTATTTCAACATTTTAATAACTTGATTTCAATTTTATTTCATTCATACATGCATGCAATATATTAGATGATTTATTCCTTGTTTTGCCCAAATTGAGAGTCTTTATTTTTGATCACAGTTTTACCCTTTTACCTTTATCTTGATTATCATCACACTAATATGTTAGGATTAATGTTGCTATCTTATTTATAGTGTCTATTTATTATATTTTGTTTCTTTTTTGCTCTTTCTTAAATTTTCTCAGACAGATTGCTTTGCTTCTGCTGGTAGAAAATTAAACATCACATCTTGTTTCTTCTTGTGGTTACACCAAATATGTTAACTTTTATATCAACTTTCTCAATTTTTTCTAGATATCAATATATATACACATGCACATATAAATGTAATTATAGCTATTCTTATTATCAAAGTATGTAATCATTATTGCACCTTTATGGTAGTTTAATGTTTTAGTGTTCAAATTCTAAGTTCAACTCTCTTTCTTCAGCACATTGAAATAATTATGTTTTTTTAATTTATTGAGTACAGTGTTGTTGAAAAAGCTTTGATGCCTGTGTGATATTTTCCTTTTTTACACTCTCTCCAGATATAATCTTTTAGAAATTTTTGTTTGTCTCTGATATTATTACATGAAATAATAATGTGTTTGTCTAGGTGTGAGTTTCTATTTATCCTATTGTTTGATACTTTTGAAGCCACTTAGAACTTCAGTGTTTTGACTCTCTTTAATTAGGGGAAATTAAAGTAATTTTTATTCCCATTCCACAAATCTCATTTTTGTTTTGTTTGTTTTGGTTGAGGGGTCATTTTTACTCATGCAGTTTTCATATCACCCAACTTTTCTTTTGTGGTTTTCTATTTTCCAGTTATTTCTGTAAGAATTTCTTACCTAATTTTCCAGTTCACTATGTGTTGTTCAACTCTATTCATTATGCTACATATCCAATATATTGATTTTTATATCCTAGTGACTGAATTTCTGTGTCTCGAAATAAAATTTTATAGTCTATTCTTCTTTATAACAAGACTTCAAATCTATATTCTTATTTGGCTACTTGAATGATTGACAAACATAGATTAATTTTTTATCACCACTCTCAACTGCTAAAATTGAATTGACTTTTTGGTTCCAAAAAATTGTTATATGTTCTTGTTTGATGGGTTACACTGCATATCAGAATCAGTAGCTTTCAAATCTTACCCATGGCCATTAAGCTAACAAATCAGAAAATTACACTCATTTATTATATGATGTATAAGCTTCTTGCTGTAATTTCATTGCTAATAATTTCCTAAAAATGAAATAAATTTAGATAGTATATGATGATCATAATTAAATCCTTTTATACAGGCCAAAGAAATATTTTTTTCTTAGGTTAGAGTATGCTTTGTGTATGAAAATATATCACTATAGAGTTAACAGATAAAATAAAACATGAGTTTTCTTACATATGGAATTTCCATTACAAATGTAAAATAGATGAAATCCTCTTTATAATAGCAAACTCATATATTAAGTAACCAGAATATAGAAATACATTTAAGGAAAAAAATGGGTAAAGTAAAAAGAAAAAGACTAGACTTAATAGAAGGACAAAGACCAGATACCTATATTGAGTCAAACATCTTATTCTTGGAAGAAAAAATTTAATAATACAAAATGTAATTATCCTCTCAATAACTTATATGTTTAATATCATTTAAATTGATTTTCCATGAGAAGTACTTTGGAAACAATGTAATTCTTAAGTTAATATGGAAGAATCAATATATACAAGTGAAAAAGTAATAATAGTAGACTTGCTCTAAAATGTTAAAACATTAGAAGACCATGAAATGTAAAATACTATGCTGTTGGCACTGCATAAGATCAGCAGACAAAAGGAACAGAATAGTAAGCAGATTAAAAAATCCATTTTGATAAGATGAATGTTTAGTTCATATGAAAGGGTGGGAGTGATTTATGTAATAAATGGTTTTGTGGGATACGTTTTGAAATTTTAAAATACAGATTTCCTAAATCACCAAAGTAACTTCAAAAATTATAAATTTAGTAAATTAATTTTAAAAACATAAAATTGCTTTTGTATATAGTTGAATAATGATTATATAACTTTGGAGTAAGGAAATACTTAGAATTATGAAAAAGAGTAAATACATCAATATTAAAAATAGACTACATAGAAAGGAATACAAATGAAGTGATAGTCTATAATTTAAACACAGTATTAAATAAAAGTTAAAGCAAAAATATATTTGTTGAACTAATGTACAATAACTTTAAATTTTTCAAAACATTATTATTACTGTAAGTCAAGAGTATAAAGAATAATGCTGTAAAAAATGGGCTAATGGTAATTCAAAAAAATTTAAAGGAGAATCTCATTATAATCAAAGAAACACCAATCAATGTCTTGCCCTTGTGTAAATAAATAAATAAATAAATGATTGATAGATAAATTTCAATAAAGCCATGGCATAATGGGAAGTCTTAAAAGCTGGTAGAGTAATTTAACAGAACTTTATTAAGGAATTATTTGTCATTATGCATTAAAAGCCTTAAATTATAGACCTTGTAATGAAACAAATTTTATTGAAAATATATCTAAGTAAATTGTGGTAAATGTGCTAAGGACTTAGTTCTTTATTATATTATTTATTTATTATAGTAAAATAGTGAGAAAAATGCATTACCTATTCAGTAATAATGCATCTATAATATAATCATTGTACGTATATATATATTTAAATAGAAGTATATTCATTAAGATGGAATGTTACCTAATCTAATAAATATTAACCTTTTCAAAGTTATGCTTTTAAAAGGAATAAACAATAGAATCCCATTTGCATATGCATATATAATTATATGTAAAAAACATGTATTTTATATAACAAAAAGTAATAGTTTTTGCTTCTAAGGGATTTTTTTAGCTAAGTGTTTTTTAATCAACTTCATTTCTGTAAAATTTACATAAAATAAAAAGCACCAAATGTGGATGTGTAATTTCTAGTTGCCTGTTACTAACATATAAAAGTACAATTGATATTTTTGTAATAACCCTGTATCTTGTGACATTGCTAAACTCACTTATCTATTCTAGTAACTCGCAACTCAATCTAAATTCCTTAGGATTTTTCTAGATAGACAATCATTATAACTGCAAAAAATATATAATTTTTTGTTTTTCAATCTACATGCATTTTATTATATTTTATTGACCTACTACACCTCCAGTGCAACTCTAAATAAACATGCTAAAAGTAGACACCCTTGGCATGTGCCAGACATAAGGGGAAAAACATTCAATTAAGTAAGAATGTTAACTGATTTCCCCCCAATTATATTTCAAATGCTTTTTGGCATCTTTTAAAAGGTACAGCAAAACATTTACTTATTACTGTAGATGGAATAGAACCACATGCAAAATTTAAAACCTATTCTTAGTAATAAAATAAATAGAAATAAAAAGTAACATTCTCAAATGTGAATGAACAAACATACTGTCGTATATTACACAATGGAGTAAATCTTTTCTTCACAATAACCTTGATTATTCCCAAAAGCGTTATGTTGAGTTAAAAAAAGACTGACATGTAAACTATGCATGATTCTTTTCATATGAAGTTGATGGGTAGGCAACATTTAATAAAAATAAGAACACTGTTTGTCTTTGGATATTAGAGACTAACTTGAAGGGAATGTGAGGAAACTTTCCGAGTGAAGGAAATGTCTGTATCTTGATAACTTTTGTTTGCAGACTTGCTTAAATTTGCCAAACTCACCAAATTGCTAACTTACAATTTGTGCCTTTCACCATACATAAATTCACCTGAATTAAAAAAAAAAAAAAAAAAAAAACCACCACCACCACCAACAAAAAAAACCCCATAACAACAGTTATCAAATAAAAAAAAATAACACCCACTATCTGTACTATTCATGAGCATCTTGGGAAGTCATATGGATAAACATTTGAAATCTTTTTATACCATGAATAAATAATATTTACTATGTGTATGTTTTTATCTTATGTGCATTTATATGTGAATTGCTTAAAATGCAATTAAAGAATGAAATATGTCTATTTTATATAGATCACCAATAACTCTTTTTATTGCAGAAATATTAAGAAAGGAAAATAGATCTAATAAGAACATCCTGTCCCCATTTTCTCAAATATACAGCTCTGCTGTAAATAGGTTTCCACGGAAACACCTACTACTTATCAAAGCTTGAGCCAAGAAAATCTCAAATGTACTTTTTTTCTTATCCAACTGAAACTTTGAGATTGGAAAGTTTTCTTTCATCATCTTTTTCAATATTCTTTTGATTTACCCAATTCCTCTGAATCTTCACCAAAGGTCTCTCTGTTCTGGAAAAACTCCCTGGTGTTCAGTTTTCTCAGATCGTAATTTTCATTCTCTTACCTTCATATTTCAACTAAATCTTTAGAAAATCTTTTTAACTACAGTGTCAATTAACCCTCTAGTGTATTGTGATAGAAATATTATAACCCTAAACTGAATTGTACTAGAAGTATTTCTATGTTAAGATGCTATGTTGCCCTGTTGCTATTTCGATTATTTTGTGATGGCTAATTAGTCGAAGTAGAATATAGTTACATTTATACCTTATCTTATCAGTCTTAGTTTTTTATTCATATTTCATGTATAGACAGTAAATAATTCAACATGTTCTTATTGATTCTACCTAATAATGTTAAATGGAATAAATATTACAGAAGATGCAGGAACATTCCCATTCATCCAATTTGCCAATTACAAACTTGAAAATAATGTGAAAATCTTTCTCACCAGTCCCCAAATCCAGTTAACCACAAGAGTTGCTTAATTCTAAGTCCTATATCTTTCTAATAGCCATCATATCATTTAGATATCAAGGGCCACAGTAATACTTAAGACTCATTTATTTCTTTCTTTGTATTTACTCTCTTCTGATCAAACCTACCATTTTCGTATTCCCCCCATAGCAGTCCACATACAACATATTTCCCTATATCCTCCATGTCTTCAGTGACTGTTTCTTATTTTCTATTATCCAACTTAATCACTTTCCTCCTAACTTACTCAGACAATAATTTGGAACTAATAAACATGCAGAGCTAGAACAGACTGTAACATGATTTATATTACAGTAACAGTAGGTATGGAAATCATCTGCTAGTAATTAACAGATGTTGATAACATATATGACGGCCTATCAAGTCAGGTTCTTTGAGGCTATAGCTGTTTGCTATTGCAAAAGTGTCAGATTGATAACTTTGTAATTGAGGAGAGGAATTTAATCCAGTGATTTGTCTAATATATGAAAAGTTTAGAAATACAATTTGTGTATGATTGGATTTGCCTGAAAAACTTCCAGGTTCAAAATATGTGAGTTGTATAATTCATATGGTTCACGGACTCCTTTTTTATGAATACTGACTTTTTTATTGAAACAATTGATTGTACATATCTGTGGGGTACAGCATTGAATATCAATACCTGTGTGCAATATGTGGTTCATAGACTTTATTTAGAAATTAGTAGACTACCTAAGTACTGTGCTATACTACTGTATTCAGATTAGTCTGTTTTTGTTACCCTTACACTCAAGAATGAACATAATTCTTTTATTTGCCAGCAAAAAATAAATTGCCTTTGCATTTTTTCATTGATATAATGTGGCCAGGTTATTTATTAATTTGTTGGATAAATACAAAAAAATGCATAATAGGTATTTCAAAGTCTATTTAGTCGTCAATATTATGCAACTGAACAAAGCAATCATGAACAGAGAGAGAAAGAAGGAGGAGAGGAAGAGAGAGAGTGAGCTAAATGTGGGCTTCTGCAGAGAAAATAAGAACTACACATTACTATCCCACGTCACCCCCAGTCTCTGATCCTTAGTCTTTTTGTTTGGTTTGTGAGATACAGTAGGATCAATCAAAAATAAATCTAATAAATGGGGACTGGCTGGTTACTCAGTTAGTTACAGCGTGTCCTTGTAACACCGAGGTCAAGGGCTCTGTTTCCCATAGCAGCCAGCCACAGAAAGAAAGAAAGAATGAATGAAGGAAGGAAGGAAGGAAGAAAGGAAGGAAGGAAGGAAAGAGTGGACTGTTTCAGTCCCTGGCTGAGAGTATCTTGCTTTCTCTAAGTCAATAATTCTCGAACTGAGCTGTCCCTTGAAGTTGCCTGTTAAGCTGTTAAAAAATATGGATGTCCATCCCAGTACTGAAACCATTAAATAGCATATTACTGGTGATTACTGATGACAGTACACTAATAATTTTAAAGCTTCCAATTTTTTGGCTGTGTATCCAGGATGAAACCACTGGTATAAAACGTCCTTCCTTCCCACTCCTTCCTTATAAGCTGCACCTGCTTCTGATGCGGCCCCCTCCACTAAAACTGATGCATCTGTAGCAAGCCAACATCAAACACATTGATTTTTTTTCTTCAATATCAATGAGAAACCAATCATAAGGCTTAAGGTTTAATTATTCCTAGCTCAATTATTGTATCAATATTATGCAGAGTTCGATCATTTTGGGGACACAGAACATTTTCCTAGCCAGGTAATGTTGGCCTGTAGCAAACTATTTCTGATTTATTATAACTTTAAAAACAAAACATACAAAAAGATTTAATATTAACCATGGTATTACTTCTCCCAGCCTTCAAGGGAAGGAAATTATAATATACTCTGTCAAAACTCCTCATGCTCAAGCTGGTAATAATGTTCACTTTTTCTTACTTTTCTGGGTGAAATAATAACAAATAGATCATTACAAAGTTAACATAAAATAATTCCTCATTTAGAATAGGAATGCTGTTGACCATAATCACCATCATAGTGAACACATATTAAATTATAGAATATTTAAGGAAATTTATTTTAATTGAAATAGCGCCAGGTAATACTGCCTGTTAAAACAAAACATTTGGTATCAAGTAATTAGAATTACCAAATGTATTCATGTCGTATATGAAGATTCTTATAAATCCTGTTTATTTCTCATAATTATTTTTTTATAATTATTTAAAATTTTTTCTTGTAATTGTGATTATTTTATCTACATTCCCCCAGCTATTAAGGAAACTTTTATTGCAAGCTTTCTCTATGCCAGCTATAATAGTGTTCCTGGAGTTATAACAGTGCTACTATTGCAATGAACATAGCTACCTACTGGTGGATTTAGGCATGTAAAGTAATGTTTTTTTTTTTTTTTTTTTTTTTCAAATTTGGTAAGTGTATTAAAAGAGAACTGTCAGTGTGCTAAGTAGGATGGGATGAGGATATTTAAGAAGGTGGAGGATGTTAAGAAAGCTGACCTGCTTGGCTGGCCCTTGAGCTAACTCATAAAAGACCACTAGGCATTCAGGCTCGTAGATTATACTGTACACTGTATTTTACAACCTGGAAAAGCAATTAGCATGGAAATATCTATTAGGACTATGACAAAGATAATACTCTGTAGGTGAATAAATTATTTTTTATGTAGTTAACGGAGTATTTAAAAATGAATCTACGCTAAAATGTTTTAGCTTCATTCAGTAGAATAAGTTTTTAATAAACATTAACCACACATCAGGCATTGCATCTCTCACCATATACCAAAATCAACTCAAAATGGATTAAAGACTTAAAAATGAGACTGAAATTGTAAATCTACTAAAGGAAAACACTGGAGAGACACTTCAGCAAGTACAAGTGGGCAAAGACTTTATGAATAAGACCCCAAAAGGACAAGCAACAAAAGAAAAATAAATAAATGGGACTATATCAAACTGAAAAGCTTCTGCACAGCAAAGGAAACAATCCACAGAGTGAAATGAAAACCTACAGAATGAAAGAAAATATTTTCAAGTTATACGTCTGACAAGGGAATAATATCCAGAATATATAAGAAATTCAAATAACTATACAGTAAAAGAGCAAATAAGCCAATTAAAAAATAGGCAAAGGAGCTGTATAGACATTTTTTGATGGAAGACATACGAATGGCCAACAAGTACCTGAAAAATATGCTCATCATCACTAATCATCAGAGAAATGTAAATTATAACCATGTTGAGATATCATCACATCCCAGTTAGACTGGCTACAATCAAAATGACGGAGAATAACAAATGCTGGTGAGGATGTGGAGAAAGGGGGACTCTTCTACACTGTTGGCGGGATTGTAAATTAGTGCAGCAATTATGGAAAACAGTATGGAGGTTTCTCAAACAACTTCAGATAGATCTACCATATGATCCAGCAATCCCTCTTCTGGGTATATACCCAAAGGAATGGAGATCATCATGTAGAAGGGATACCTGCACTCCCATGTTTATTGCAGCTCTATTTACAATAGCTAAGATATGGGAACAACCTAGATGTCCATCAATGGACAACTAGATGAGGAAAATGTGGTATATATACATTATGGAACACTACTCAGCCATAAAAAAAATAATGAAATTCTGCCATTCACAGCAACATGATGAGCTTGGAGAAAATTATGTTAAGTGAAATAAGCAAGACACAGCGGGAAAATTACTTCATGGCCTCACTCATAAGTGGGAGCTGAGAGAGGAAGAAGAAAGGAAAGAAAGACCACAGTGGTGCATAGGACTTGCAAGATAGAACAGGCCTAGGTTTGCTGTGTGTGTGTGTGGTGGGGGGGAGGGAGGTTAAGGAGAGGGGGGGAGGTTGGGGAGAGGTTGGGTGGGGGACATGAGCAATAATTGCAATTTGTGGTGGTGGGCATGCTGATAGTATTGACCTGATCATCACATCTTGGGCACAGGTGCTAGTAATCAGTTCTGTGCCCCATAAGTATGTATAATCAATAAAAATAAATTTGAAAGAAAGAAAGAAAGAAAAATGACAAAGCCTTAGGGTCTCAGGTTCTAATTTAAAAATAGATAATTAAATACACAAAATGATTTGCCATTAAAAAAAGGAAGAAAGAAAGAAATGGAAAGAAAAGAAAACTTGTGTTTTGGTGCTCCTACTATATGTCACAAACTTTAAATATAACCTCTTTTTTATATGTAAAACATCTCTCTAATGTGAAATATCAAACCCATTTTACAGATGTGGAAGCAGAACATTTGTGCAGTTAGACAAGTTACCAAATAAGGTATGTGTTAAAGTAGATTTACACCAAACTCTTTTGATTCCAAAGCAAATTTTGTTTATATGTTTGTTTATCTTCTTCTTATTTCTAAATTCACCAGGATGCTGAAAGCAGCAGAAACACATTCGAGCAGCCTACAGTTGTCGGTTGGAAATAGATATTTCTCTTACACACTTTACACTTTTAAATTCTGCTTAGCAGAAAAGGCACAGATGCTATGTTACTGCTTGAGAAATTGCATTTTCACTTTGGTCCAGGCTGAAAGAAGACAAATTACGGTTTAATTGCAAGAGTGACAAAGCAGAAGAAAGTGAAGGATAGCAGAAAAGAGGCAGCGAGAAATGTGACTAGTGTAATTTTATCAAGAGATTTTAAGTGGTCAAATATTTTGACAATTATCATAGCAAGCCCTAAGTACTCTTTTATGAACACATATTTGAGCTATAATTTGAAGAGGCGATTCATCTCCAGAGAAAGATATCTGAGGAAATTACATTAAAAGATAACCTTTGGGGGGAAAAATGCTGAAATAAGCCTCACCAAGTTTGGACGCATAAGTAGGCAAGTGAAATTGTCTCTCTTAAAACTATTGTTACATAAAACTTGCATATGCAAACTAAAAAAGAGACTATGGCTTGTTAGGATTCGCTATCTTTGGTAAAATTAAAGAACTGGAATTTCTTCAAGTTGATGGGTACATCTGTAGTTGTGATCCTCATTATGTAAGTATCTTCTCATGCATGGAAAATTAGTGGAAAGGTATTTATTAAGGTGCTAAGTGTTGGCCACTTCGATTGGTGGAATGACAGATAATTTTAATTTCTTCCTTATATTCTTCTGTACTTCTCAAAACTTGCAAGTCCATTTTTTAAATACAATTCATAACTATAACAAGAGCTGAAATAAATCTGAAGGTGTGCACTCCCCAAACTGTAGCATGCCAGAGAAAATCATTCTGGTAGAGACATTTTATCCTCACATGAATTTGAACTGTGCTTCTTCCTTTCTGGAAACCTGGTTTTCTCCACTAAGCTAACTGCTCTTTCTCCGACAAAACAGGCATGATGATAACTTGTACTTTCCCAGGGAAGTTTTTTCATGCATCATCTTCCCCAGATCTTCCCCCACTCCTCATTATATGCTGTCCTGCAACACTAAACTTTTCTTTTTTCAGTGCATCATGCTACTGCCGGAATCAGAGCCTTAAACTCTGTCTAGAATAATCTGACACCACCCAGTTCTTAGCAAGATAAATTGACTCCCATCATACTCCTTGACTCCCCACGTCTGTGTTTGTTGCTTCTGCTATGTGTTCCTACTTTACCTTGTCCTTTTCTGGTCAAAGCACTTACTATAGTTTGATAAAATTGATTTATTTCAAATATATATATTTGTGTGTGTGTGTGTGTGTGTGTGTGTGTGTGTGTGTGTGTGTGTGTGTTAACTTCTCTGGGAAAGTGCAGATTTTCAATATGTTTTAATTGTATATAATTTAAGGTGTACACATGCTGTTTTGCTATACATATATGCACAGTGAAATGACAACACTTAGGCAAGTTAACCTTTCCAGAGCCTTTCACATTTGCCTTTGTGTGCTTGTGTGTAGTAAGAGAATCTCAAATGTACTCTCTCAGCAAATTTTCAATATTCATTACAATACTATTAACGATAGTCTTCATAATTAGACCTCTATACTTATTCATTCTACATTACTGCAAGTTTGAAACCTGTGACCTACTTCTCCCCATTTTCTCCCCGTAACTACCCTGGCAACCAAATGTTTTACTCTCTGTTTCTATGTATTAGATTATTTTTAGATTCTATGTATAAGTGCGGTCATGAGTATTTTTCTTTCTGTATCTGAATTATTTCCCATAGCATAATGTCCTCCAGATTTATCCATGTTATTGCAAATGGCATTATCTTCTTTTTAAAAGCTAAATAATATTCATATGTGTATATATATTTATTTATTCATTTATCAATTGAGGGACACTTAGGTTGTTTCCATATCATGACTATTGTGCATAACACTGCAATGAACATGGTAGGGCAGATATGTCTACGAAGTGCTGATTTCAATTCATTTGGGTACTCCCAGAAGTGGGATTACTGGATCTACAGCATTTCTATTTTTAATTTTTTTTCAGAAACATCCATACTGTTTTCTATAATGGCTATACCAATTTACATTTCCACCAACAATGTATGTGGGTTCCCTTTCCTCTGCATCCTCACCAACATTTATTATCTCTCATCTTTTTGATAATAGCCATCCTAAAAGGTGTGAATTAATATCCTATTGTGGTTTTGAGTTTCCCTGATGATTAGTAATGTAGAACACTTTTTCATATGCCTATTATACCCATTTTTATGTCTTCTTTGAACAAATCGAAGAAGACTCAAATAAATGGAAAGATATCCCATGACCATGAATTGGAAGAATTGATATTAAAATATCCATACTACACAAAGCAGTGTACAGATTCAATACAATCCCTACCATGAGTACAATGGCATTTTTCACAGAAAAAGAAAAAACAATCCTAAAATTTGTATGGATCCACAAAAGACCTCAAATATTCAAAACAATCTTGAAAAAACAAGATTGGAAGTATCACATTTCCTGATTTTGAAATATGTTACAAAATTACAGTAATCAAAATAGTACATACTGACATTTAAAAAAAAGATACTTAGATCAATGTAACAAAATAGAAAGCACCAAAATAAACTCAAGAATATATGGTTGACCAATTTCCAACAAGGCCCCCAGAAAGACACAATGGGGAAAGAATAATCTACTTGATAAATGGTGCTGGAAAACTGGATATCCACATACAAAAGAATGAAACTGGACCCTTATCTAACACCACACACAAAAATCAACTCAAAATGGATTAAAGACCTATACGTAAAAGCTGAAACCATAAAATTTTCAGAAGTAAACACTGGAGAAAATTTCCTTGATATTGGCCTTGGCAATGATTTTTTGGATATCATGACAGAAGCGCAGGCAACAAAAGCAAAAATAAACAAGTGGGCCAACATCAAACTAAAAAGCTTCTGTACATCAAAAAATCACAAGATGACAAGACAGCCTACAGATTGGGAGAAAATATTTGCAATCATAAATCTGATAAGGAGTTAATACCATAGGAACTCACACAACTCGATAGCAAAAATCCAAATAACTCTATTAATAAGTAAAGGATCTAAATAGACATTTTCCCAAAGGAGTCGATATGCATGTTTTGATGGATAGAGAGAAAGTAGCTTGGTGGAGAAAAAACAGGTTTCTAGAAAGAAAGAACCACATGTTTGAATTCATGGGAGAATGAATTATCTGTACTAGAGTAGCCACGAGATCTGCTCTGGCATGCTGCAGTTTCGAAAGTGTGCAGATCCAGAGTTGTGGGCAAAAATATGTACACATATATTTAAGAGGGTACTTCAAAAAGTTCAGAAAAAGATCCTTATTTTTGAATTCCCACAAACTTTTTGAAGTACCGTCATGTATGTGCATATATATTAGTATATTATTTGTTAAATGAGTAGCTTAATAAATTATCAGAAAACAGAATTGCTGTCATAAAGAACGAGAGTGAGCTTTGACTAGAAAGGAAAGAGAAGATTTTTCTGCATTCTGTAATGGGTGAAGACCATGGTTTTAAAGTGGCTCCATTCTTTACGGTTGTCTCAGCATTTTTAACACCTGGAATACAAATGTCAGAAGCGAGAAACTGCACAAGGGACTTAAGGTTAGTTAACTGAAAGTGAGTGTATAAATAATTGGGCATGGGCTATAATGTGTGTTTGAAAGAAAGTCTATCCATAGTAATAATTAGGAAGTAAATAGCTAATTAAGAAATTATATTCCCCATAGGCTCAAATATCGATAAAATAGAATGCAACACCACTGCCAATCAGTGTATCATTTGGTCTTCTAATATCTTCAACTCTCTTGCACTATTTGATGTTCTCCTGTAATTGCTCTCCGAAATTCAACCTCTGAATAAACACCACCAGTTTTCTCCATTTCTATTCCTATCCCTAAATTTTAGTTAACTGCTAGTGTAAAACCACATATTCAGGTATTTTGTACAATAATTTTTGTGCGTTCTCATCTCACTTGATACCACAAGACTGCAAGATGAACTTCTGTAAGTTTCCAGTCTTTCCAGTGATCTCTGGAAATACTCAAAGATTTCACCGGCCCAACTCTCATTATTGCCAGCAAATGATCTTGACTTTTGTATAAGAAGAAAATATCAATCATTAAATTATCTCAAATTATTTTTACCACATTTAGTAAAAATAAATATATGCACTTCCCTGTTTATTAAGAATCTGAAAATGTTTTTCATCTTTTTTCTTTCATTGATGTTAATAACAATTACATGAACTTTTGAAAATGATGTAGAAGAAAACATGAATGATAGCTAAAGTCGGGCCATTTTAAGAGAGAGAGAGAGAGCAAGAGAGGGTAAGTGGTAGCTCCCAATAACAGATAAAAATGGGTTTGTAGATTATACAGATTTGGGTTCTAGAAGAACCCCAAATGGATCTATTTATAAATGGGAACAAGTTATTTAAGCTTGTTAAACAAATTTGTTATTTTAAAATGAGAAGACTTGTAAATAGTAGAATAATCGTAACAATTAAATGAGATATATATATATAAAGCATTTGGCCCAAGGCCTGGAACAAAGAATATTTATCAAAATATGAACATCAGTATTATTCTGTATACTTCTCATTATTATTTTTACCTCTATTATTTGTCTGAAGTCCTACAAAATGCTCAACATCACTAATAATCCGGGACATGCAAATTAAAACCACATTGAAATATCACCTCACTCTAGTTAGACTGGCCATTATTAAAAAGGCAGAGAATAACAAATGCTGGTGAGGACGTGGAGAGGAGGAAATGCTCCCATACTGCTGGTAGGACTGTAAATTAGTACAACCACTGTGGAGAACACTATGGAGGTTTCTCAAACAACTACAGATAGATCTACCATACGATCCAGCAATCCCACTTATAGGTATATACCCAAAGAAATGAAAATCATCATGTTGAAGGCATACCTGCACTCCCATGTCCATTGCAGCTCTGTTTACAATAGCTAAGATAAGGAATCAACCTAAATGTCTATCGATGGATGACTGGATAAGGAAAATGTGATGTGTATATATACCATGAAATTCTGCCATTTGCAGCAACAAGATGAGCCTGGAGAAAATTATTTTGAATGAAATAAGCCAGGCACAGAGGGAAAAATACCACATCTTCACTCATAAGTGGGAACTGAGAGAAAATGTAGGAAAAAAGGAAAGACCCCAGTGGTGCTTTGGACTTGCAGAGGGAGAGGGCACACCTGGGGTTGTGGAGTGTGGTTGAGGAGGGGGAAAAGAGGAGGGAGGTCAGAGATTAATTGGGTGGGGGACACGGGGAATAATCACAATTTGTGGTAATGGGCTTTCAGATAGTTCTGATATGGCCATGACATCTTGGGCAAAAGTTGTGATGGTCAGCTTTGTACCCCATGAATATGCATAACCAATAAAATAAAATTTAAATTAAATTAAAAGAATGAGATTCTATCTTAAACTGTGTAGATATAGAGATAAAATTAATGGCGAAGTGAAAAGAATTCATTCAACACTGTGTACTGAGAGTACAGTGCACACAGCATCAGGCAGTTTCACACAGCATTGAATGTAAAGGTTAAACAAATGTAATGCATTTATTTATTTATTCATATGCATTTATTGATAATACTATGAGGAAGTCACAATGCAAGAATATGCATGTAGAGTGATGCTTTTTAAAGAGCTCTTACACTTCTAACAAAGTAACATTCAAGCTGATATTTAAAAGATGAAAAGGGGGAAAAAATACATAACAGGTAGGAAGGAAATATTCCAGGCGGACGAAAACAGATGTTCAAGTGCCTTGAGATGAGAATAAGAGATTACAGAAACAGAAAGGGAGCCAGTGTTGCTGAAAAATGACGAGTTAAATGAAAGTAGCTAAGAACTGATTTTGGAGATATAGTCTGAAGTAGCTCATTCAAGGTGTTTTAACCGAGGCTATGAGTAAATGGTTCTGAAGAGTGGAGTGCCGTGAATTATTTATTTACCAAATATTTATTGCATGTTTATGTAAGCCAGACATTTTCTAGGAATTGAGGGCAAGGTTGACTGCTCCAAGGAGCTAATCGAATTAATAAGCAAATGCATAGTGTGTGATAAGATAATGAGCAACATGAAAAAAAAAAAAAAAAAAAAAAAAGTAAAGAATAAAGTGTCCCAGCTGGATGGAGACATAGATTTGGGGAAACTGCAATTTTCAATGGGGAAGTAAGACAGTCTAACTGAAAAGATAACGTTTATTCTGTTTTTACTGTTTAAGATTTTTTGAACCTTGTGATCTTTAGAGACATACATGCTCATTGTTAACATAAATTATAGGTATTCTAATATCTACTCATTGCACCCCTCTGCATATTTACATATATTTTATTCTTCAGATTTAAGCCATTGACAAAAATTTATTATATCTTTGAAGATCTTTTGTAGCATAAATTTTCTTGTTTTCAATTGAAATATACCTTAGAATCTCCTTAGAAAATATATCACTTTTTCCATTTTTTATTTTTTTTTGCTATCATTCTGGAATTTTGTCATTTTAATGGGTTTTAGTCAAATAGTTTCACACTGATAAACATTTGAATCATTCCATTTAATAAATAGATTTTAGATAAAATTATAGGAAAAGTTTGCATATCTTTAGAAAATATATGACTATTTATTTTGGAAGTAAAATTAGGGGTAAAGTAATGTATATTACAGAAAAGCTAATTTTGACAGAAAACTCCAGACTGCTCTTCCAAATAGCAGTGTCGACTCAATGTCAACCAATTGTCTGTGATGTATGTTCCTTACTCTCAACACTTTCTGATAATTACTTAGTTTTTATAATTTTCCAACATGACTAAAAGAGTATCTCATCCTTGTTTTATGTGTTTATTTTGTCATTGTTTTTAGTAAGTTAGTTGCATTTATATTCTGATCAATATTTCCCTTGCTGTATTTCAATCTCTTTGATTATTAAGGAAATTACCTTTTTTCAAAATTGTGAAAATATTTTCCTCACTGCTTATCTTTTTTTTTCTTTTTAAAATTATTTATGATATATTTCATAAAAGTAATATCTTAGTGTGGGGATAGTCAAAATCAATATTTTCCTTTACAGCTTCTTGGTATTGAGACCTGATGAGATTTGTTTAGAAAAATCTTCCTATTTAAAGTTTATAAAATATTCATCCACCATTTATTGTTACATGGTTTAATTTTTCATGTTATATTCATTCTTACCTATGAAATTTGGTTTGAGATTTAAAAATTAAGTGAAGAAGTATTCTCATTTTTCTCCAAATGATAATCAGTAATTGTGATATTTTTGTTAAATAAATTATTCATTCCTTAATAATTTAAAATTCTAACAATTTTTATTATATAAAATTTCAAATGTAATTGTTTATATGTTATTGCTATATTATATTGCATTTATATGTCCGATTATACTATTTTAATTCATGTAGCTTTATGATATTTATTTTAAAATCATGTAGGGTTAACAGTCCTTCATTGTTCTTTTTTATAATAATTCTAACATTTCTGCATGTTTTATTGTAGGCATTTTTCAGAGTAAATAAAGGATACTTTTGCTATTTTGACTGGAATTATATTAAACTAATCTAGTTCAGAAAGAATAAACATCTTTATAATATTTTTAAAGTTTTCTTCATAAAAAAGTTGTGTATATTATTTTGTTAAACTTTGTATTGTCTTTCTATTGCTATTATCAATAAAATATTTTCTACCACTTTATTTTATTATATTTTATTTCATTGTTTGAAAAAACTTAAGCTTCTTTGAATATGTATAGGTTATGCATACTTACTTTATAGACAGACACTTTAATCATTTTTCCTAAAAGTAACTATATAGCTATGTTTTCCTAGTAATAAACTAAAAAAACCCCCACAGTCATAGTTCTTAAAATAGCCATTTCATTTTAAAGGAAGTAATTGACTGCATTCTATCCTAAATGCTCATCAACTTATTAATTATTGGAGAAATCAAGGAAAAATATTTGTTTAATCTGAGGTACCCTAAAATTAATTAATTTAGTTAAGTGGTCATTAATCTGCATATATTTAGAAGGTGAAGATGGATATTCCAACTTCATATACCAAATTCATAAGAAATTAGGCTGAATAACTCAGATAATCTACAACCATTTATCTTGAATTTGATTATAAAATACGATGAGAGGCTTTTGCTGATTTTTATTTTCCTCTCGCGTTTCTCTTATTTTTATTATGGTTGGACAAAGTTATTGCTGTGGCATGTTCCTCTAGATCAATATACATAATGGACCCTAATATGTGGCTGAATCCATAATCTATCACTTTAAGTCTACTGTTCTTCTTACTATAACTAAACAAAAGTTATACATTCAAATAACTTGGCTACACATTAATTCGAATCAGGGAACTTCAGCATCGTGCTAGCACTGAAAGCCCAAGTCTCTTTGATGTATTGAGACGAAAGGTGGTAAATGTCTTGTCCAAGATCACATGGCAAATCTGAACTCATTAGGCTTTTATTAAAAGTTTTTGCACATAAAGTGTATATTTAATTTCAATTTACCAAAACGGCATCTTAATTTAAAATATTTTCATTAGATTTTGTTGTTCAAAACTGTAAATTTTTTAAATATTTACTTTGCTTTGAAACGTTGTTAGAGTGACTACTACAATTAACAATCTGTGGAGTGCTAAAAAAGGTAATTCTGTTGAGGGAGTTATTATAATTTTTATATAAACACTGATAAATAAAATGCCTTTTAATTATTGTAGAATGTTTCCTGACAGGTTCCAAGTTACATTCATGTTGTATCCCAGATGATAAAAATTAGAATTAATATGGGAGGGCATATATAAAGCATTGTAATACTCCCTTCCAAGATTGAAATAACATTCATCTCTTATTTTCATCAAAAGAATCAAATGCACTGGAGAGCATTTTGCCAAAATGTCCTTTTGTCAGTTTGATTATCATTATCCTGAAGGCATGTCTTAATAATAACAAAATACATTTTTCTGTCTTATTTTTGGTAATATCTTTTAATTTTCTAATTAGTTTTTTGATGTTAAAGAGAAATAGCAGAACATTTATGTAAGACAAACATTTGTTGCTATTGTTTAGAACCAAATAATCTCTATTATATCATTTTCAAGTCCACAGAGATGTATAATGCCTGTAATTTTGACACTGTTGAATTATTCTTAAAGGTATATGTATATCAAATATGTTGACATAAGAAAGAATATTTACATATATCTGCTAGATGGCTTATGTATTAGTTCATTTCTGTTGTTTATAACAGAATACCTGAAACTGGGTGATTTATAAAGAAAATGAAATTTATTGCTTACAGTTTCTGAGGCTGGGAAGTCCAAAGCCCAACTGGTGGTGACGACAGCCACCCAGGGGTCTCACATTGCAAGATGGTGGAAGCAGAGAGAGCAGAGAAAGACTAACTTCTTCATCCACTCTCTTTTTAAAGCCCTCAGAAACATACCCCTTACCACCATTTTTAGTCTATTCACTACTGCATGGTTCTACAATGCAATTATCTCTTCAAGGCTCCACCTTTCACTCACCATAATAGGATTTCCCACCCTCTTAACAGTCACAGTGGGGGCTAACTTTCTAATACCTAAAACTTGGGGGACACAATTCAAGCTTCAATAAGTTTTGGGGGAACATATTTCCATCCACTACAGCTTATACCAAGGAAATATTATCTAAATTTTTGTTCAGAGTTAATTGATTGCTGTTTCTTAAGTATGTTTCTCAATACATTGCCTAAGTGTTTTTAACTTCTTGTTTTTAAAGCATATTAAAATTTGAATACTGTTTAATCTCATATATTTCTTTGTTTACAGGTGGTTTAATATTTCTAAGGATTAAAGACATTACAACTATCTTTAAGATTTGGTAATATTCATAAAATTTGAAATATTTAAAGTGCCATAGTGACCTCAGTATTCAACAAATTCACAGTAAAATTGTTTAAAAATTAAATAGCTCTACAATGGGAAACCAAACTCAGTCCTGATTCCCTAAGTGAGCTGGGACACTGTGAAGCTCACATGAGCTACTGTGCTGTGCATCAGTACCTAGACTTATAGCAGAGGAATTGTGTGATGGTTAAGAATGGGCTCTGGAACCAGACTGTGTGAACATGGATTCTTTAACTGCACTGTGCCTCCGTGATCGCCTTTACAATGGAGATAGTGCTTTGGATTCTTGTGAGGATTAATTTAGTTTATACATACAATGCTCTTTGATCAGATCCATTTTAAGTTCTCATAGAATGTTTTCCCATTGTAGGCATTGAATGAATGAATCTAACTCCAAGTCAAGTAAGTGTTTTTCCAATGAATTACATAATAACCCCGCACTAAATGTTTAAAATATATTAGTTGTTCTACAAGTCTATCATCTCCTTCAGTGATTAACCTAAGATTCTCAATCAAAAAGTCCAAGGGATAGTCCATTTTTATTAATACAGGAACAGGCTGAGAGTGAATCATGATAACACTGGTTGAAGTTGTACCAGTTAAAGACTTTCAGGTTCTAAATCACTACACCTGTCCATGCATATGGGCTCTCCAATTTGGCCCATGATTACAGGACCGAAACCCCAAAGTTCCTCAAGAAGAAATAACAATAAATTAATGCATAACATTAATATAGATGTTAGATGTTACAAAGGAATATTTTGAGTCAAAAGCCTCATTTTATGTAAACCCAGTTAAATTCCTCTAGACTTCATGATATTACTGATCTGATTGTTTCAAGTTCCGATTAACCTAGAATTAGTCACTAATAAAGGCCAAAGTGGCATAGTGAACACTCTGAGTTGTTCCCATCAGTTTGACCTGGCTTCTTTCCTTGCTCGCTCACTTACTAACTGTGAGAGCTTGAATTATTTGTTTAATATCTCTGAACTTCAGTTTCCTCATCTGTGAAAGAATAGTCATAATATCACTTTAACGTTGTGAGGACAAAAGAGGAAAGATATGCAAATTTTATATTTCACTGGCTGACACAATGAGTGGCAATAAATAAGAGCTGATTAGACCAGTTATTTTGGCATAATTAGATAATATTTCTTAATGATCTCAACTTAGATTTAAATTTCTCTTTTACATTCCTCCAGTTGCTGAAAGTTTCTCATAATGTTGCAACTATGTCCCTGTGAAATCTCTTCAGAGTTTTCTCTGGTGCCAGGCAGCCTTTAAATTGATACTATTGATACTAAATTTAAAAAGTGATTTCAGTTTAACTGAAACCATATCAATCAGTGGCTAGTCATGGGATATATAAAGATTTGTAGCACAGGAATAAGAGAGAAATCAACAAAAATGCCCATGTTTCATGGCAATATTATGTTTAAAGAGTGTACTATTCAATATGTGTATGTGTGCCATCTGGGGAGAGGCATCGTAAATTCAATACTGTACATTTAGCAATAACATGGTTTTATTTTCTAAAGTTAACCTTCTTGTAAAAAATGATTTATATGAGGTCTACAGACAAAAGCTTAATTGGATTATTTACTATGCAATGTGATGTATTATCCTTGACTTGGTTAACAACCACAAGTCTGTTACTTTAAAGAGGATGTATAATTTTGTGTATTTATACAGAAGAGCAGCTTGACTTGGGTCACTTGGAAAGGAACATAGTTTGTTTCAGGATTTGTAAAGAAACAGTAATGCTACTCTTCTAAAGCCGTTATGATTTTCACAGTTGGGTATGGTCTCTGAGTAGCACCTTACAGACCTTGGAGTGAGAAGAATGACACTGTGATGTATGATTTTAAAGGTAAAATAAGGTGTCTTGAATGGTTCAGAGAATCAGATAATGAAATTTGTGGAGATAGGGGGTTTCCTGGTGTTATATTTGTTTTGTGCTGAGAAAGTTTCCTAAACACTCAAAGATTCTTTAGAAAAATGTATATAGATGCTCATTTCTTTATCAGAAACATAGTAGGTAAGAGCCAAAAGGCTTGTTTTCAGCCTGTCAAATCTGTGCATGACATACTTCTCTGAGTTGACCTAACTAAAATTGTTTGTTTTGTATCAAAATCTGATAAAAAAAAAAAAAAAATCAAGATCCCTTTTAAAAGAACCCAGTGAATCTTATTCTCTCCCAAATACCATACCGGGAAGTATCCAGAAAGTACCCCCACTATTTTGGTCTACTGACAAAAAGTGAGATTCTTTTGCAATCCAAAATGCCCAGGTGCCCAGAGTAGGTGCAGCTCCCTTGGGGTTAAAGATCGGGTGTCTCTTCTAGAAAGGGAATAGTATTTATTTTTTTGTCTTTTTCCTGGAATAGAAATTGTCAGTCTATTGTGACAACCAATTATAATTTTTTTTAACCTTTGGGGGGTACATAGAAATAAATTTCTCTAAAATTTATTTATAGAAATTTATATCAAGAAAACAATGAATCAGAATTTTCAGAACAAAAATGAATCAGAGAGAATATGTAGATATTATGTGTTCTCCTATATGTTAACATATATCCATATGTCTTTTTCTTAATGAAAATAGAAAAACAGTCTATCTTTTTAAGCCAGTGCATTCTACTTAAAATAAGATGATTTATTACTGATTAATTAGGGATACAATAATTCTGGAACTATTGACAGCAGTTTTATTCTTGTTTTTCATGATAGGACAGATCTTCAGGGTCCCTTGCTGTGTGCCCAGTGTAAATGTCAGCTCCCTAATATCCCCGTTCCTCCGCAGAGAGACCCTACATTAAGGTGTGACACTATGTAAACCACCATGGCAAGTCTCTAATCATGTTTGTTTATTTTATCATTGCTTTCTTGTACCTTGAGGTATTTCTGTGTGTGTGCATGTGTGTGTGTGCACGTGTGTGTGTGTGTGTGTGTGTGTGTGTCTACACTTGGTATCTTTATTAACATTCATAAACTTACTCAGAAGTCCAAGATATTCTAACTATAAAAAATAAAAATGAATAAGATTTTTAACTTGAAGTAATGTCTCTAGCTGCTAAATTTATCTTCAAAGCAAGCCCAAGAGGCAGATCCTATGAGAATGCTCATTTTACATCTGGGAATGTGAGGAATAGAGAGGTTTAGTTGTCATCCTCAGTTGAACAGGTACTCAATTGCAGCATCCACGTAAGGAAGTACAAGCTCTTAGACATACAGCAGTTCAAGGCTCACTTCCTTCCTTGATCATTCACAGCTATGATGAGAATAGGTATATTATTGATCCTGGCCATTCTCCACTTCACAACCCCTAAATTTGTCTCCCATTTTCTCTCCCAACAAGCAAATCCCAGAAAAAAAATTGTAAAATAAAATTTACGAAAATGGGGGTAGAGGGCTGGGTCACAGCCATGTCAGTATCCTGGTTTACAAATATGCTTTAATGATTAAAGCAGAATATACAAAAATTCAGGAGAAAGGCAGTCACTTAAATTCATCAAATGACTTTAGTATAAAAATGGCATGATTGCCATAGTAATATATTTTATTTTGTTTCAGTAACTTTGGTAACTGTCAGATAGAAATTGCTTAAAATGATAGCAGTAGACATGCAGATAATTGCTCTATGAATAAAAACAGTAATCTTGTAGAAAAATTCTCCCTTTTGATATTTAAATGCTGAGTCTTCATATAATGGTACCATAACATAGAGGTTTAACTACCTAAGGGAAGCTTTAAAAAGCTCATTTGCAAAATTTTGTGAGGTAACCTGAACAATTAAGAAGATGAAACTTAAAAAAAAGATTTGTCTCATTTAATTCTCACTTACAGACTTTTGAAGCCCTGGCTATTTATGCACTAGTTTGTTATAATGGTGCTATATTAATATTTCTATAATATATACCAATTTTCTTTCCTTGACAGGCCAAGCACAAAAAGTCCCATTGGTTTAAAGTGGCACAATAGCCTGTATATTTCAGCTGAAAATGTGTTCATTTTACATAAAGGTGTTTTAAAAATTTTATATCAATGTAGATCAGGAAGTGATGGCTCTGTATATTGTCATCTTAACATTTCAAATTTAAGTTAATTTTTAATTGAAAATATTTGGCAGTTAGTTATGATAGCAAAAATATCCAAAATATGCCTTTAGAGGCCTGTTTAGTGATATTGATCTTTAAAAACTCTGGACTTAATGTGTATATTTTAGTGTGTTGTCTTTGCAAAGGTCTCAGTGGGATGTTTTCCTTCTACATATTTTTCTTTCCTTTCATGCTATTTGTTCAACAGATATTGGGTGCTTTTATAACAATAACACCTGCGATTTTCAAGCTCTTTCCCATGTGTTAACATTTCTAATTCTCACTAAAACTTATGACATTAATAAAGCAGATATTGGTAAGCATATACCATACAAGAAAGCAGAGAACTAACAAATATCGGGGTTCTTCTAAGTATCAAGATTCTTTTTTTATTTTTTTATTTAAAACATTAACAACAACAAAATAATAGTAACAACACCTTACCAAAAACACATGCCATTTGTTGAGTTTCTACGGAGCGAGGCACTTAAAAGATGTTTTCTTAAATCATCACTTCAGCCATGGAAGTTTATATTATCATATGTTATTGTTTGGTTTCAAGAAGCTCGGTTCCTTGTCCAAGATCACATAACCAGTAAGTACCAGAATCTGAAAATACCCTGTTATGCACCTACCAAAAACTTACTTACATTCTTTTCCCCATATAACTATGGTAAGTCTCATTTATTTATTTATTATATTTGCACAGTTTTACAAATGAGGAAACAAAACTTTATGAAGGTTAAATAATAGCTTCATTTGATTAAAGTTAGAATTTAAATCTAGCTATCTGATAACAAAACAGAGTTTTTATAAATGATACAATCGAAGTACTCTAAGAAAATAGATGAAGAGCAGACTTTTCTGTTATACATTTTTCATTAAGCATTAGGTAGTCATCAAAGAATTTAAAAATTATGAGCCAAAATGGAAGAAAAATAATGGCAATATATAATGTATTTTGAAAACAAAACAAAATATTAGTGTAATCTGGTTTCCTGTTTTGACAGATCGTAGATAGTGCTGTAGAATCTGTAATATAGTGGTCATACTTTCTCTATCAAATTAGTTTCTTCAAACAAATATGCTGTGGACTTTGATTTCTGCAAGCCCGGCCTTTTTTCTCCTGCTTTGACTTTCTTCCTTTACTATAATAGCTTCCTGAAGTGTGTGTCCTCATCTGAACCATAATAACCATATTTTCCAGGCTTATTTGAATTCTTTTATTTTTATTTTTTATATTTTGCATTTAAAATTTTTTGACCCTAGCAAGAAACTTGACTTCTCAGAGCCTTAATATTTGATTTTTTAAATATTTCCATTGCCCTCAACAATCCACTTGAGGACATTAAGTATCTGTGGAACATGTGAAGACATGACTGGGTCAAGATTTTAAAGGATCACAAAACTCTAAGAGAAATGTACTAGGACAATATTAAATTAATAAATAAAAAGAAGCAAATATAAAATTCAGAGAAAAGAATACCATAATTCACAGGTGGAATCAGTAGATCGCTATATTCAAATATTGGGAGTTGGCAAAAATCTTAACCTTTCATTAGGACATAAATTTAAGTTAAGCTAGGTTTAAAATTGCCTCATCGAAAACGGCAAGCAGTTGTGTTTACCTGGAAAACTAGGTTCAAGAGAGAGCATTGGGTCACAGAACATAGGAAAAAGCTAAAGCTATCATTGTCCTTTAACCTTGTGAAACACACACATGCACATACACACACATGCACAAGAAAGCATGTGTGCTCTACTCAAATATAGTGAGGGATAAACATGGAAGGATAATGCTTCTCAGTACTTTTATAAAGGATATAGCAAAAGCCAGTCAGTTTAAATTAGAAAATCATAAAGGCACAATATAAGAACTTTCTAATAAGTATAGCTGCTGGAAAAAATGGTGCTAAAATATTTACTACAACTAATGCTGAATTAAAAAATATCGTATGAACAATCAATGAGAAAAGGTAGAATGAACCATCTTGAAATACTCAGAACTATTGTGGAGGATTTCACTGCATGAGCTCTGAGTTTTTTAATTTTTTATTTTCATATTGAGCAAGAAAGTAACATAAGAACACATGCAATCAATTATCTGTGTGAAGATCAATCTAATATACTGAATTTTAAAAAGTTCTTTAGAATGTTCTCATATATTCCAGTGGATAAGATTTCTTTGAAGTGGTTCCATACACATTTTATGATCATTTTTTCTATTTCTGTGAAGAACGTCGTTGGTATTTTGATAGGGATTGCGTTGAATGTCTGAAGTGTAAGATTTAGCAGATTGGTAGTCCAGTTATAATACCTTGCTTATTAGAGGAAAAAAAAATCTTTTGAAATATTCATACTTAGCCTGCAAAAACTGTCAAAAAAGAGAAATTATTATGGAGGCAAAGTATTTTAAAAAGCAATTAAAATGTGACACGTTATAAATAATAATGCAAATTTTCATGAGTGTCAAATTTAATATTCATATTATATGCCAGTTTAGGAAAAAGGTTGACAAAATATGATATCTAATTCCTTGATGAAACTAAACCTTGTGAATTACTTGGGATGATATGTGTTGGTATTTTTATCTTATTTCTACATCTGTTTCTTTATCCTTAGTTCTGGCCACTGAATTAAAGGTCATACTGTTTATTTTACCCATTTCCAAAAAATGGTTATCATCTCATGTTCCAATCCTAAACACTACATATTGCCAGAAGATATAGTTTACTGCATTCAAACCTTTAACACTCATTGTGTAAACTTGTTAGACTATGGCTTGGACATTATAGGCTTTAATTTCATTATCTGAAGTAGTGCAAACTCATTTGAAGGTGACGTTAGTCTCTTTTTTATGGTATGTTTTATCCAGAAAGAACATAAATCTTTAACTTAAGTAAAAGTATTTCATGAAAAGCTGCCCAAGAGTAATAGTGTTCAGGTGATTTTTATTTTCGTGCATAAGGTTAATTAATACAAACATACTGTTTGCTCTTACCAGAGGTTTTAAAAATTTATTCCATGTTTATTCACTCTAACCAAACCACTTCCCAACATTTAACAAGTGAGTTATTAGTACATAACTGGAATTCGGTAACCTTTTGAGTTCTTTAAACACATGTCCATTACTACACCAAAATTGTTCTATCAGACACAAAGGGACCTCTGGCTGTCCTAAGATCTATGGGTCTCTTTCAAGGTGTGGCATTTACAATTATCCAGTAGAATCAAGAACAGGAGGATCCTAAATGAGTCAATGTTTATAAGCTTAACAAATCCTATTTGTTTACCCACATATGTAACAAAGGCTTTTTGCCTGATTTTGTCAATTCCTAAGCTCTTTGGCACAGGCACAGATACTTCAGTGACCTATCTTTTCCATCTAGGAGTTCATAGTCTGAGGAAAAAGGAACACAGCAATAATCTGAGAAATGCCTCGCTTCCACTCTCCCACTTATATTTATTCTTAGATCTCTGTCTATCTGCTCATTTGTCTCTCTTCATCTGTCCCTAGAGACAGAATTTGAGATTGAATTAAGTCATATAGACTTTGGGGCTGTCAGGCTGGATCACAGACTCTCTACACTACCCTGTGAAGGTTCTGGGTCAGGTAAGCAAAAGAAAAACAAAGCAGCCACTGGCAAAGTGGACATGCTTTATTTTTCAGACGTGAGCTCCACCAACCAGTGGTTCAGAGCTGCTGAACCATACCAAGGAGTATACACAATAGTGGTCAGAGACAAAAAGGTACACGGGCGCGTATGCACACTAACTCTACTCTTACCTAACTTGTTTCCAAAGGATGTGCTGAATCATACCCAGCTGGATGTGAAGCAAGGGGGCCTGACCAAACCAATTCCACTTTCCTCACACTCCACCCCTTCAGGGTGCCTTGCTATACAATCTATGAATTCAGAATCTTCCGCCATATTCCCTTTATGAGGATGACTGACTCTTGCATCCATATACCCTCCGTATTTATTGTATGTTCAATACAGCTTGAGGCTTGTTCCCATAGTTCTATCATTTCAACTATTAGCCATGAAAACCCCACCCATACACATGTCCACTTAGTAGTCATCACTGGGGTGATTTTCCATAGGAATCCTGTAGTCACACTGGTAGGAAACTTGGTGCATATTCAGCAAGCTGACACATTGGCCACACAAACGTATGTATGTGTCCAGTTGACTCTGGTGCCTGCAGCCACAAGACTATGGGCAAAAAGACAAAAAGGTTATTGGCACCAATATAGGAAGTTCTTGTCCCTCTGGCAGAATGCATGCCAGCTTACCTTCCTGGAAAGAATGGTTGCAGGAACAGGTGCTGCTGCTCTACGCAACAGAGGCTCCACTGGAGAGGTCCTGCCTTTGCAGGGTCTCTCATTTAAGATCCTGACAGTCGGCCATAACTGCCATGTCCCCCAC
Organism: Cynocephalus volans; assembly: GCF_027409185.1. Lineage (NCBI taxonomy): Eukaryota > Metazoa > Chordata > Mammalia > Dermoptera > Cynocephalidae > Cynocephalus > Cynocephalus volans. Next base: position 148,746,517 of record NC_084467.1, read on the forward strand.
TTCAGGGATGGGGGTTGGGCAGATAGCCTTAGTCCTTTTTTCAGAAGACCATTATACCATTCAATCATTCCCACTGCCTGGGGATGACATGGCACATGTGACTTCCACTGAATGGACCAATGAGAAGCCCACGTCTGTACTTCATGTCCAGTAAAGAGGGTTCCATTATCACTCTCTATGACCAGTGGCTGACCATACACGGCCAGAAGGCTATTCAACACCTTAATAGTGTTTACCTGGTCTGGAGCATTACTAAGCCATACAAACAGAAGATCAGTAGCTGTATCCATGGCTGTGAAGTTATACCTGTAGTTCTCTGACTTTGGCAGGGATCTCACAAGATCCACCTGCCACCATGTTAGGAGCATCCTCCTCTCGGGTTTTCTCCTATCTGCAAACGGTACCTGGTGAGCCATCAAGGGTACATCTTCCCATCAGGGGCATTCTTTCTCAGGTTTATGCAACACCAGGTGAGCCATCAACCACACATGGTCTTGCAGCTACCATGCTGCATTCTTGGGTTTATGCGGCACCCAACGGGCCATCAACCACACAGTCTTGCAGCCAGCCTGCTGCATTCTGCAATGTAGCCACCCAGCTACATCAGCTGCTGGAGTTCTCTCCAGCCGTCTTACCTTACCTTAGCCAGTGCATCAGCTTCATCATTCTGCAGACTGGCTAAAAGGAATTGTCCTGTGACATGGAAAAGAGTTACTTACTTTTCATATCCTAATTACCATAACTCTAGCCACATGGCTTGTCCCACAGGGGTTGGTGGCCTACCACCCACCACTGATATTTCCAAGTACATACCAAAAGAGTAAGACCCTCATATATGGCCCATTCATATTGTTCCAAATGACCTAGCAGCATTGGAGCCTCCTTGGTTAAATCTGCAAGAGAATCAGAGGTTAGTTAGACATCATCTATGTAATGAAACACTGTAACCATGCTGGACCTAGTCCACCTAGCTATGTCCCCAGCCACCAAACAATGACAGTTGGTTGGGCCATGCGGCTAGCCTTGGGGCAACACTTGAAAAGTCCATTGCCTTCCTTCCCAGGTAAAGCCAAATTGATCTTGGCTATCAGCCAAGATGGGATAGAGAAAAAAAGCTTTTGCAAGGTTCAGTACATAATGATAAGTTCTTAGCTGAGTCATCAGCTGATCCATCAAGTCATGAACTGAAGGCACAGCTGGGTGCAAGGAGGCACTACTCAGTTCAGTTCTCAAGAGTCCACAGTCATCCTCCAGGTGCCATCAGGTTTTATTCACTAGTCATACTGTGGTGTTAAAGGGACTATGTGCAGGACAAATGATGCCAACCTTTTCTAGGTCCAGTATAGTGGCACCTATCTCTGCATCTCCTCCCAGATTGGAGATATTGTTTCACATTGACTATCCATTGGCTTGGGTAGTACCTGTGGGTCATGTTTAGCATGTTCCTTTAACACAGGCACTATTGTCTGGATCCACAACGGGAATTCTCCAACCATCATTTGCAAGCATAGCCTATAAAGTACAACTATACCCAAGATGTATTTAGCTACAGGGGACACATAACAGAGTATATACACAAGAGGGCAATTGTCCAATGCTCAGTGGCAAAGACACAGCTTTGACTGTAATAGAATGTCCTCCATAGCCATAAACATTCACTGTGACCCCTGGAAACTTATCAGGGTTGCCATGTATCAGGCTACATTCTATGCCAGTATCCACTCATACTAACACATGCTGTACATTTGCCATCCACCCCTAGGTCTCACAACTGTAGGAGCCAAGCAACTACGGGTTTTCCTGTTTCTAATGCACAAGTCATGTAAGGAGACACACAGGTTCTCCCAAATCACCCTCAAGGTCATCATCGTCCTCAGCCTCAGGAACAGGGGTGACCTGTCGCTGCACTTCGTTCTCCAGCATGTCTGCTTTTTGCCATTCTGCCTCATGGAGTGCCCAGTCAATATTGGTTAGCATTACAGCAAACCACAACCAGCCCATCCAGCCAGCCGTTCTCCAGGACTCCTCATCTCTCATGATGGAGCTCAGTACCCTGAGAACTTCGTCTATGCTCTCGGGGAACACATCCACTTGGTCCCATGTTTCCAGTGGAGCCCAAGTCCACAGGAACACTGCCACCAGGTACCACATGCTTGAGGGCAGCCACATCTCTTCCCCTTCCAAGGAGCTCATGGCTGCCTTACCTGCTCATCCTGCTATGACTACGCCAATTGTTGGGCTGGATCACAGACCCCTCTACCCCATCCTGTGCAGGTCCTGGGTCAGGTAAGCGACAGAAAAACTGAGTAGCCAGCGGCAAAGTGGACGTGCTTTATTCTTCAGATGCGAGCTCCACCAACCAGCGGTTCAGAGCTGCTGTCTTCCACACCGAAGAGTACACACAGTAGCAGCAAGAGCCATAAAGGTACACGGGTGTGCATGCACACTAACTCTACTCCTACGTAACTTGTTTACAAAGGATGTGCTGAATCATACCCGGCTGGATGTGAAGTGAGGGGGCCTGACCAAACCAACTCCACTTTCCTCACACTCCGCCCCTTCAGGGTCCCTTGCCGTACAATCTACGAGCTCTGAGGAAGCATTTATTGCTCTCTTGTACTCTGTTCAGATTCTGGAGGTGATGCCCCAGTTTCCACACACTATAGCCTGATAATATTTTTTTATTAGCAGTAGACATGGGCATTTTCATATTATATATTGAAATTGTGTATTTTATGTTAAGTAGTGGCAAGTTGATTACCGAAAATATTTTAAAATGCATTTTATCTGTCGATATAAAGTAACCTTTCCTTGAGGTTTTTTTTTTCTTCTTCACGTGTAAACATGGTTCATGAATGGTATTTGTATACTAAGTGTTTTTGAACTTCAATAAAAATGCTGATATGGAACAAAATTTCTAACCAAACTTTGTCTTTGCTCTAAGGTCATTTAGGTTTCAGTGATTAAAAATACTCAAGGTTGCACTTTGTATTCATCTCGGGAAGGGCATAGATTTACTGACCTTTGTTAAAATTAAATATAATTTGAGAAGACGCATCACTTTTTAAAAGCGGCTTTATAAAAATGTGTTCATCCTCAAATTATTTGTACCTCATTCCTTTTATGTGTATTTGTTGTTTTAATTTAATACATTGTGTCCTACAAAAAGAACATTGATCAAAGTGTTCAGACAAAATATTTCCATAATAAGTAATAAGAAAACAGATAGCCTCAATCTATATGATTCCTTCTCTAAAATTCAAAATATGATTGGCTGATAGTTTTTATAATCTGCAAAATATCCCTGAAAATGAAAATATTGCATTAATTTACTGATGAGGTAAGAGTAAGAAAAAGTAGGATTACATTTTACTATCTTCTAGCATATACTTACCCTCCTAAGTTAAAGTTTCTTCAGTTCAGTCATAATCTTGTTAAGCATGTTCTGAGTGTGTATATAGAAAGGAAAATACTCTTTTGACCTTTGCTAGCTATTCACTGAAGCACATTAAGGCTAACCTAGATGGATGTTTTATAAGAGCAAAAAATAAAAATAAAAAATATCGTAGTTGGGTGGGAGAAATTCCTGCCAAATCAGACTAAGAGTTGGTCTCCAGACATTTGTTGGAAGCATTATTATTAAGTGATTATTCATGCTACTTCATTCATATATTTTATTAAGCATTGTAGAGAAAGAATTTTAACAGTCCTAATGCTCTGGAGGTTGTAATGTCTAATATCTCCATGTGCAAGATGGTGGTAAATATGAACTATTTTCATACTTTACTTTGACAAAAATATGAACTGTCCAATTTGTATTTTGATTGTTTTTTCAGGGCCTGGTTGGACATTTTTACTTAAATGTTTCACATGGGAAACTTTTGAAGGGAAGAATTGAGGATTATTGTCAAATATGTGAGATATCTGAGTTCAGCCAAAGAGTATTTCTATGAACCATTAACAAGCTGTTTGATGAAAAATGTCACTGAATTCTGGTTGAGCGGGAGTGTCAACTAGATTATCAGATTATCGGTGTGATCGAAAGCATTTGTGAAAGCAGGCGATGCTTGTTTTAGTAAAAACTCAGCTTGCTTTGAGAAAACAGTGAAGCCGATGACCACCCTGCTGAGTCTGTTTCTTCATTTATAAAGTGGGTACAAAAATATGAAATGTATTGTTTTAATGTACGAATTACATATATTTATGAATATACTAAACATAAAATATCTCAAGAAAAGTAGTCTTTTTTCTCCTTGCCCACTTTACTTTTTATTTTGCTTCTCAGACAGTGCACTTCTGACACTCAGTAGTCTGCTTCTGAATGTGTCCTTCTCACGTGGTGGATCTAAAACAGCTCAGCTCACAAATAGGCCCTTTGTGGTCTCATGATCTCTACAGCGTCTGATGATCAGAAGTTCCATCTCTACTAGGACCCAGGAGCATGTCAGGAACCATTCTTCAGGAAGTTCTACTGCAGATCACCTGGCTTTTTGCCAGAACACTAAAAGATTTCATTCTGTGCCTTCTGGTGGGGATTGCCATAAACTCCACACGGCAGTTTTTTGGTTTTTTTTTTTCTTTCCTCAGCACAAATATTTCCAATAACACAGCCCAAGAAACAGCTTCTTGCACTGAAGCCTGGAGCTGCTGCAGAGCCCATCCCTGAGCCGGGCACCACTGAAAACTGGCAGTGTACACTGTCACTTGTGTCACTCACAAAGAGATTTATCAGGGATTGTGTTTATTTCTTTGCAATGAGATGTGTATGGTATCACACTTAGTCTGTTTCCCACTCTATTAGATGTCTTTAACCAAGGCCTCCAGTGTACAGCACTTCCAACAAACACGTTTCTGTCACCATAGGTTATATCTGCTTATTTATTTCCTGGAATTTCATAATATGTAGTTAGATAAGATGGATTTTTATGTGTCTGACTTCTTTTATTCACATACTAATTTATATGCATCTATTTGTTTGCATGTATTAGCAGTTCTTTTTATTTATGAATAATGTTCCATTGAATGAATATACAACAGTACATTTTCCATTCTCTTAACTGATAGACAGCAAGCCTATTTTCTATTTTTGGCTATAATGAACAAAACTGGTGAGGTAATTCTTGTATAAGGTTATTTCTGAATGCATGCTATAACGTCTCTTAGATAAGAGGACAATTTCTGGGCCAGAGAATAGATATATGCTTTTAAAAACTGCCAAAAGTTTGCCAAAGTGTATAACACGTTATATACGAAATGGGCGTAACCCTTTTAAACTCTCGTGATTAATGTATGAGAGTCTCAGTCGATCCACATCTTCACCATTTGGTGCTATCATTCTGATAATTTGTATATCCTCTTTTTGAAGTTTCTGTTCGAATATTTTGTCCATCTGTAATTGGATAGTTTGTGTTTTTATTATTGAATTGTACCAGGGTACTTCATAAAGTTCATGGAAAGATTTATATTATCTTTCAATTCTACTTTTCTTTTCTTTTTTTTTTTTTTTTGTCTTTTTCATGACCGGCACTCAGCCAGTGAGTGCACCGGCCAGTCCTATAACAGGATCCGAACCACAGCAGGAGCGTCGCTGCGCTCCCAGCGCCGCACTCTCTCTCATGAGTGCGCCATGGGCTCTGCCCTCAATTCTACTTTTCCAAGAACTTTTTGAAGTACCCTTTTATGAGTTTATTGCATAATCTGTTTATGCTTATTATACTCATATACGTACATACTTATGTATATACTTGTATATATACAAGCAATTTGCTTGAAATATATGCTGCAAATACTTTCCTGCAGTCAGTGGCTTGCTGTTTATTTCCGTGATTTGATTTGTACAAGTTTTAAGTCTAATAAAATACAGCCCATCATTTTTCCTTTTTTATGATTTGTAGTCTGTATCCTTTCTAAGAAATTCTTGCCTATCCCAAGGCATAAAGAAATTATCCTCTGTTTTCTTCCAAAGGCTTTGCTAGTTTAGTTTTACACTTTGATCTATTATTCATCTCTAATTGATTTTTGAGTATGGAATAAGATACAGATTAGGTTATTAATTTTGCATATGAGTATCATATTGTTTTATAATTTCCTGTAAAGATTTTCCTTTACGGGATAAATTGCTCTAACACTAGTTTAAAAAACAATTTTACTGTTATATTTACTGTATATTACTGTGGGTATATATACATATAAATATATATATATAGAGAGAGAGACTCTACACTGTTCCATTGAGCTATCCTTACACCAATAGCATATTGTCTTGATTGTCATAAATTTGCACTAAGCCTTTCTATTATTATCTATTACTGTGTAACAAATTATCACAAATTTAGCAGATTAAAATAACACCAAATTATTATCCCTCAGTCTGTAAGTGGAAAGTCTGGGATGGTGTGTCTGTGTGTTCCTGGTTTTCTGCTTAAGAGCTCACAAGGCTGTCAAGGTGTCAATGTGTCAGCCAGCTGTGTTTTTGCCTGTAGTTTCAGGTAACCTTCCAAGCTCATTCCTGTTGTTTGCAGAATTCAGTTCCTTTTGACTGTAGGACTCCCTTATTGGCTATTAACAGGAGTTTACTCTCAGCAGCTCATGGCTGCTTTCTGGCCCTTGCATGTGACCTCATCTGTCTTAACAGCCTGTAATGGCACATGGAATCCTTCTAGTGCTTCAAATCTCTTTTTGGTCCCAAACAGAAATATCTTTGCTTTTAAAGAGGGCCATGTCATTTGATTCAGAACGCCCACATAATCTCCCTACAATACTTTTAGCTGTGCCAGGTAGTATGACGTGATCAAGAGAGTGATATCTCACCATATTCATAGACTTGGGGGATTAAGGCATGGGATCTAGGGGATCATTTTAGAATTCCACCTACCAAAATCTTGAAATGAGATAATATAAATCCTTCCAGTTTCTTTCTTCTTTCTCTTTCTTTTCTCTTTTTCTTTCTTTCCTTCTTTCATTTTTTAAAAATTGTTTTCTCTTATTGGTCCTCTATGTTTCCAAATAAATTTTAAAATGAGATTGTTGATTACTTTAAAAAATTCTACTGTGATTTTGATTGTGATTGCAATGAATCTATAGATAACTTTTAATAAAATTGTTATCATATATATATATGTAGAATCTTTTAATTCATGAACATAATACACCTCACCATTTCTTTCAGCCTCCTTTATGTTGGTAATGTTTCATGATTTTCCTTGTAGATATATTTTATATCTTTCATTAAATGTATTTCCAAATATTAGATGTTAACAAGCTATTGTAAATTGTATGTTTAAATTTATTTTTAATTGTCCATTGTTTATTGTTGTCACATTGCTAAAATAACACATTAGTTTTAGTATTTTTATATATCTGTCAAGATATTTTATTAAATAATCTATTATATAAAAATAAAACTTGTTTTACTCCTTTCTTTCTTAGATATATACTTTTTTTTCTTTCTTTTTCTTGTTATGCTGGCTAGGACATCTCACAGATAATTATATGGAAGTAGTAAAAAACAAAAACAACTTTATGTTGATTTTTGTTGCTGTTTTTAATTTTTAAATGTCCTTCATCAAACAAGTTTACTTATATTCTTTGTTTGATGAGATATTTTTAATATCAGAAATGGGTGATATGTACGGATTTTTAAAAATAATTACATATTTTGCTATTATGGTGAATTATAGTTATTGATTTTTATAAATTAAAATAACCATATATTGTTGGAATTATACCTACTTGATCATGGGTGTTTATTTTTGTTATATATTGCCAATGTGTGCTGATTATTTTATAAACTAATATTTGTTTAAAGTATACTGGTCCTCACTTTTTTTATTTTTTTGGTGTTTTTGTCTAGTATTGGTATCATAAAAACATTTGCCTTGTACAATGAGTTGGAAGGGATTCCCTCTGTTTTATTTTCAGATCATTATTTTATTAAAGTTTGGCAGAATTCATCAGAGAAACCATCTGTGCCAGGAAAAAATAGATAACCTGAGTACTCTATATCTGTTAACGAAAATTGACTTTAGTTGAATGACACGCACAACAAAAACTCCAGACACACATGACTTCAATGAAGAATCCTACCAAACCTTCAAGGAATAAATTTAATACAAAATACTCCATGAAATAAAAGATAAGGAATATTTTCTCAAACATTCTACAGGACCTGCACTATTCTCATACCAAAAGCAGGCAAAAACATTACAGGGAAAAAAAGCAAGCAATAAAAAAATGCAAATTTAAATCATGTACATTGAGACAAATTCTAAATGAAGTGCAGCCATAGAATCTATGTATAAAACGGAAAACACATCATAACCGCATGAGATTTATCCCAGGACTACAAGATTGTACTGACATTTTAAAATCAGTGATTGTAATTTACCACATTATGGGAATGGATAGGAGCTAGAATAGAATAACTTTGAAGGACTTACACTACTATACTTTAGTACTTATTACAAAGCTACAGTAATAAAAGCAATGGTGTATTTATATCAAGATAGAGGATTAGAGCAATTGAACTGAAGAGGTAGTCTGGAAATTGACACTCCCATAAATGGTTAACTAAATGTTAACAAAGGAGTAAAATAAATTCACTGGTGAAGAGATAATTTCTTTCAAAAATATGCAAATTGTTTATCCATGTAAAAAAAAAAAAAAAAAGGACTTCATTCCACACCTTGCATCATAATTTTATTTTGAGCTGATCAGAGTAGAAGCTACAAGTCAAATTGACAAACATTTTGGAAATGAAGATGAGATGCACAGGTTGTTTAACCTCTGGCAGAACAGTAGGAGAAGGCAGCAGCTACCAGAGAAGTGGGTAAGAACAGGACAATTGGGAATTTCACAATTCTTTTAAGACTGAGTGTGGGTTGATGTGAAATTCCTGGCAGCCCCAGACACAAGAGAACATAACACTACCATTTTATTTTTTTGCCTTTGACTTCCATGGAGTGCTAACAAGAAAGATGGGGAGGGGGCCAGGGAACCAAGAGAATCCCCCGGGTGGTGAAGGCATGCAGAGCCTGCCTGAGATTGAGGGTGGAACAATGAAACTGAAAGAAATCTGTCCCTTTACCAGACCTAGTTCGAGTTCCAGAAGTGATGGCTCTTAGGGATTTGGAATTGCAATCAAGGACATACAGAACTCATTTTTCTATTCTTTTCTGTTGAGGCAGAGATGACATGAAATATACTGTTCATATTGAAAGGGTGCAATATGATAAGTTTTGATATCTTTTTATACCCTTAAAATTATCAGTGCAATCAAATTTCCTCTTGCTTTTTGCTATCTTGTCCTTCCCTATTTTCCCTCTCTCTCAAGACAACCACTGAACTGCTTACTTTGCATTTTATAGAAAGTTTATATAAACGGAATTTATGAACTCTATATTTGTCTGGCTTCTTTCACTTAGCGTAATTATTTTAAAGATAATTCATGTTGTTTTGATGATCAATAGTCTATTTCTTTTACTACTGAATGGTATTCGTTTGAATGGATTTACCATAGTTGTTTATCCATTTGTCTATTGATACAATTTGGGGAAGTTTCCTGCTTGGGGAAACTATAAATAACATTATTCTGAATATTTACGTACAAGTCTTTGCATAGACATATGTTTTCATTCCTCTTTGGCAGATACCCAGGACTGAAATGTCTGGATCATATGACAAGCATATGTCTAACATTTTAGGAAACTACCAAACTATTTTCTAAAGTGGCTGCAAAATTTGACAATTCAAAAGCTGCCTATGAGAGTTCCAGCTGTTTTCATCCTCTACAACACTTGATATGGTCAGTCTTTTTATTAGGCATTCTGGCAGTATATGCTGATACCAGCTGGCTCTCATTTGCCCTGCCCTATGACTACGTACATTTGTGATTCATACTTATATCTTCTTTGGTGAATTCTCTGTTTATTTTCCAAATCTTTTGCTCTTTTTTGTGTGTCCATCACCTCTTAATTTTGTGTTTTTGGTGTGCTTTATATATTCTACATATTAATCTTTTACCAAACATTTAATTTGCAAATATTTTCTCTAAATTTGTAACTTGTCTTTTTATTCTCTTGACAGCTTTTTTTAAAGTACAGAGGTCTTAATTTTGATGTTATATAATTTATAAATTATGTCTTTTGTGGATTATGTTTTAAGTGCTGTCTCTAAGAAATCCTTACCGTACCCAGGATTACAATAAAAAATTCTCCTGTATTTTCTTCCAGAGGTGTTCTACGTTTAGGTTCTACAGCTAAGTCTACAATCCATTGAGTTCACTTTTTTGTATGATGCAATGGTGAACGTGCAAGAGTAAGCAATTTCTGCAGGCTCAAATTTTTAGAATTTAAGATTTTTGAGCACCTGAATCTTGATGAATCTATTTAATACACTAGAATCTCATTCTTTCTCAACCAGGGTCCTGGTTTTGAATAGGAGATCTGTGTTAGTTGGAAGATCAGATAATCTTACATTTAAGCCCTAAGTGCGGATCTTAATGCTCCCTGGTTTTCTGTGGAAGGAAATATGTCACCAAGGAAGCCCTTTGGCTCTCAATGCAGCCTTTATTTTCCAATTAATCAGCTTTTGCTTTTAACAATCTTTTTCAGTGTTTAATCAAACTATGTATTAGCTTCCCAATCCCACTGTATTTATATACAATATTTTCTCTTCTTTCTCAATTGTCTGATATATCACTTCTGTTATTTATTCCCTTTTATCATCCTAGTTCACCAACTCTGTAAGTTAAAAAAATTTCAAAGCTACCTTTTGCCAGAGGCTGTCTGTGCTCCACCTACAATAAAAACATCGGGTGTTTATCTCCCAGGGTATGTCATCCAGCTACAAAATCTCATTGCAGAGTCTGCTTTCCCAGGCCACTGATGGAAGTCACTGTCTGTAGATTTTGTTTTCATGTATTAAAAGATTTATTAGGACGTGTCATGAGATTAACATTGGTGGAAGGTATGATAGAAGAAGATTGGGTGGAAGCTGAGCTCCAATGTAGATTCAATAGACATGTCAACTGTCTCTTTCGAGAGTTGTAAAGTTAGGAGGACACCTTAGAATTGTCCCAAAGTTGGGCATGGAGTCTTGTCATTTGTAACCCAATGTTGATTAATCACTGGAAGTAGGAATTATTTTGAACAAAGCAGCTCTCTCCAGCTGGGACAAATTCTTTAAATTGTTGACAAATGAGGATGTTCTGACAGGGAGAAATTGGGGAATAAATCCATCATTCCTACTGGGGAATCTGTCTGATGCAGTCTACCATCTACTACAGGGTCCATAGAAGGCATCAAAATAACCTCTCAAATAATATAGGTCAAGTTTTTTCAATAATTCAGCAGTTTCTTACAGTCTTTTGATATTCAACTACTCTAATACTTTCATTTCATCCAGTCTAGTGCACTATTATAAAATGAGATTGAGAACTTAAAAAGTTGAAATTTTGCCAGCTGAAACATAATTAGTTTGCATTGATGCCATTTTAATTGAATTTTTGTTAAACCTCTGAAGTATACAATTCTTTTATATCCTAATGGATCAATATCATGACAATAAAGCTATTAATGGAATGACAGGAGTAAGGAAGGGCCTATTTCCAGAAAGACATTTAATTGAGGTGTATCTATTTTATACAAATTCATTGGAAGTACACATACATAGACCCCCCCCCACACACACACACACAAAATCTGGTAGAATGTACAGTTGTGCCAGGGAAACAGTTGCTTTTATATTGTATAGACATTGTCTTATATCAGTGGCCTGTGAGTCGCCTCTTCCATGGAATCTGCCAATGACAGGCATTTGTTATATTCTGTTTTATGCTTGAATATCATAGTACCTTTAATTCAAAGCTGCAATTAAAACTTCCCATTGGCAATTTCTGTCATTGTTTGCTTTCTGATAGTGGAATATTTTGCTACACTTATTTATAATTTTGGCATGTATTCTATGAGTGAGATTGTTTTATAGTTTTTTTTTTTATTATCTTCAGATTTGGGTAACTGATATAATTAAGCTGTGGAATCATCAATTCTGGTGACTTTCCAAAATGTTTCCAATCTTTCCCAAGGAAATTATAGTATTATGGAGAATCATGTATTTCCTATAGCATTACAAACCTACTACATGTAGAATTATAATTTTTTTTCATTTTTTGTCTATGATTATATGTCTTTGCAATTTAATTTTCTTTATTTTTATATATGAGAGCACTTCAAAAAGTTCATAGAAAAATAGAATGGTAAAACAATACAAATTTTTCCATGAACTTTTTGTAGTACCTCGTATGTTTTTGTTTTTAAAAGGAATTAGCTTCTCTATATTTTCAAAATAATATTTTTTATATTTACCTATCTATTCTACTATATTTGTGTATCTTCCATTTTATTAATATCTGTCTTTATATACATTATTTTTTCATCCACACTATATTAGTTTATGTTATTTTTTCTAACTTTTAACACATAGTAAACTCCTTCATATTAAGTTTTACATAATAATGAAAACATAGAAGACTGTAAAGGATTAATATTTACCAAGTACAAAATAAATATATTTATTGTAACATTTTGTGCAAATTCCCATTTTTTTTCCAATTATGGTTATATAAAAGGCTTACTCCAACACACTTTCATGTACACATACTCACACTCACATAAAGAAATACAAACACACAAATAATCGTGCTTTCTTTAAAAATAGCTTCAGCTTATTGAACTGCCTGACTTGTTTTTTTATGATAGATATGACCAATTATTAAACAGGTATGTCAATATGTGTTGCTTTTATACTTTAATGGCTAAGAGAAGTGAATATATATATATATACACATATATGATTCTGGGATTTAAAGTTCTTACTCAGTTTTTATAATATTATAAATAAAAGTTTCTTACACTTTAGAAACTTTTTTCTATCCATATATACCAAATTATATATAAATTTTTAAAAACCTATATTGTTCATCTAATTTGGTTAATTTGTTATTAATTTAATGGACTAGATATACTTAAACTTTTAGTTCCATTAATAACCTAATTATTAGACTTATTTAACATGAAGAAAATACATTTATAGTTATATAACCTGCAATGAATTGTGAGTAAATAAAATTCACTCCTGTAATATGACACATATGAATATATTGAAAATAGAATACAAATTTTGAAATACAGTGTAGCATATTATATGTAATATGTACTTAATAGAGAATATATAATTTTCAAGTATACTTCAAAAGGTTCATGAGAAAATGGAATTGCCACGAACTTTTCAGAGTACCCTCATATTTATATATGATAATTTATGTAATACATAATATATACTCACTTCTTATATACATTCACAATTGTATGTATTTTAAATAAAAATTTTAACATATTACATACTAATATGTGTATGCAGTATATATATATTATATTTGTATAGCATAAATGGTCATATCACAACATTATATATTTCAACACTTCATTTTCTTAATTGATAATACTTATAAAGTTGGGCAGCCAAAATTTCTTGAGTTTAAGCATAACATAATTGAGATAGGCCACATCATATTCATAATGAATTTATAATAAAGTTGCTTCTAACAAAAAAATTTAATAAATTTATTGAAATTTATCTTGCACCTTTCCATTTGAAACCAAAATATCACCATGTCAGTTTCTTTTAATTATTGCATTTTATAACACATAGAGATATTAATTTTAATTTCCATAAATTTATCCAAATTAATGGTATTTCCCCTTCAAAACTGCTGTATTTATAGAAATTTATTTGCCTAATGAAGAGGATAGTTTTACCATTTATGTAAAAGCTGAAATCAAAGAATTGAAGTTTCAGGATAACAATATTGCTACGTATTATCAGAGATTTGAGACCAGTATGAAGAAATGAACGATTCTATGTATATACAGAATTATTCTCCAGCACACACTTATCCCGTGACATTCAGCCAATTTCCTTTCCCTAACTGGGGTATTTGGAATTCATATCTCATCAGAATGTCGCTCCAATTTTCTGTACTATGTTTGGCTTCTGCCTTCAGTTTACATTTTTGGACTTGTTCACACTCTAGTTATTTATAACGAAATTAGGTACTCTTTTCATATTTGCTTCTGGCTCATCATCACCAGAGGTGTATTAATCAGGAGCTGTGTTAAAATATTTTACTGCAATTTATTTATCAATTTTCGTGTGCATTTCTGAACTTTTTACACTGCAGGAATGTTTGTTTCATACATCTTTACGCCTGTGTTTATTCTGTTTCTTACCCTTTCTCATATTAATATGGTCACTGCAATTTTTGTTTGTATTTTCCTAATATCTTTGTGTACTTGTTCATCTTCATCCTCATCTCTCTGTCTTTCTCTCTCTCTTGCTATCCCTCTGAATTTTTACTCTTAAAAGGTGAATTTCCATAACCAATTTTGTTTGTTGACATATTCAATGTCTCTGCTGTAATTGGGGATTGTTGTTATTAATAAAAAAAATATTTTGTTTATTATTGGTGAACTCTTGAATATATTTCCATGATTTGACTTTCTATTTATTATTTCTTTCACTTTATGGTTTTCCTTTTATGTGCATATTTATTTTTATACTTCCTGTATATCAGTTTGAGTAAAATGCCATTTATTCCTCTATTCCTCTTTTATTAGTTTTAGTGCAATATTCTAGGTTCTTACTTATAACATTACCTTTCCTATGGATCAAAATCAAACTCATATAGCCTTACCATTATATAAATGAGAGATTAATATTCCCCTTCGCCAATCTGGATACTCTTTTCCTTTACTGCATTCCCTCTCCAATAAAATAAAACTTTTAAAATCTTTTCATTTTTCTACTCATCGTTTTTCAACCTTCAAACTACTCTCTAAGCCAGTACAATCTGTAGGTTTTGCTGAGGGAGTATATCGATATTGAAATCAATACTCAGACAGATCTTACTAAAAATGTTCTTATTTAAAATTTGTGATTCAAATCCCTAGAGGTTTTATCATTATTCTATTTGATTTAATTCTGTATTTTAGGTATAGACTAAAAATACATGTGCATTTCTAAATATATTTTGTATTCATTGTTTTTTATTGGTTATGAATATTCATGAGATACAAAGCCAATCGTCTCCCCTCGTGACCAAGATGTGAAGGCCAGATCCATACTGGCAGCATGCCCATTACCACAAATGGCATTTGTACCCCGTGCCCCACCCAATTATCCACAACCTCCCTCCCCCTCCCCCTTTCCCCCCACTCCACTTTGTATCCCAAAGTATGTTCTCTCCTTCTGCAAATCCAACTCGCCACTGTGATCTTTCTTTCATTCCTTCTTTCTCTCTTAGCTCCCACTTATGAGTGAGCATATGTGGTATTTATCCCTTTGTGCTTTGCTTATTTCACTCAACATAAGTTTCTCCAAGATCATCCATGTGTTGCAAATGGGAGAATTTAAATCTTTTTTACCGCAGGGTAGTATTCCATGGTGTGTGTGTATATATATATATATATATATATATATATATATATATATATATATATATATATACCACAATTTCCTTATCCAGTCATCCATCGATGGACATTTGGGTTGGTACCATGCCTCGGCTATTGTAAACAGAGCTGTGATGAATATGATAGTGCAGATATCTCTTTGACACGATGATTTCCATTCCTCTGGGTATATACTCAGAAGTGGGATTACTGGATCATATGGAAAATCTATCTGTAGTTGTTTGAGAAACCTCCATACTGTTTCCCATAGTGGTTGTACTAACTTGCAGTCCCACCAACAGTGCAGGAGTGTTCCCTTCTCTCCACACCCTAGCCAGCATTTGTTATTCACTCTTTTTTATTATAACCAGTATAACTGGGGTGAGGTGGTATCTCAATGTAGTTTTAATTTTCATTTCCCTGATGACTAGTGGTGTTGAGCATTTCTTCATGTATCTGTTGTCCATTTGTATGTCTTTCTTTGAAAAATATCTATTCAGCTCCTTTACCCATTTTTGAATTGGGTTATTTGGGTTTTTTTATTGTGTAATTGCTTGAGTTCCTTGTATATTATGGATATTAATCTCTTGTCAGATGCATAGTTAGCAAAAATTTTCTCCCACATTGTAGGTTGTCATTTCACTCTGTTGATTGTCTCCTTTACTGTGGAGAAGTTTTCTAGTTTGATATAGTCCCATTTGTTTATTTTTTCTTTTGCTGCTTGTGCTTTCAGGCTGATGTTCATAAAGTCTGTGCCCAGACCTTGTTCCTCAAGTGTTTCACCTATATTATCTCTTAGTAATTTTGCAGTTGCAGGTCTTATACTTAAGTCTTTAATCCACTGGGGGTTGATTTTTAGTATATGGTGAGAGATGCATATCAAGTTTCATTCTTTGGCATATGGATATCCAATTTTACCAGGACCACTTGTTGAAGAGGCAGTCTTTTCCCCAATGTAGATTTTTGTTGCTTTTGTCCAATATCAGTTGGCTGTAAGCCTGAGAGGTGATTTCTAAGTTCTCAATTATGCTACACTGGTCTGAGTGTCTATATTTATGCCAGTTACCATACTGATTTGGTTACAATTGCTTTGTAGTATAATTTGAAGTCAGGTAGTGTTATGCCTCCAGCTTTATTATTTATTTATTTATTTATTCATTTATTTTTTTGCTCAGGATTGCTTTGGCTATTCAGGGTCTTTTGTTGTTCCACATGAAAGTTAAGATTGTTTTTTCCATTTCTGTGAAGAACGTCATTGGTATTTTGGTGGGGATTGCATTGAATCTGTAGATTGCTTTGGGTAGTATAGAAATTTTCACAATGTTAATTCTTCCAATCCAAGAGCATGGAATATCTTTTCATCTTTTTGTTCTTCTTTAATTTCTTTCAGTAGTGGTTTGTAATTCTCATTGTCTCAATCTTTTATCTCCTCAGATAAATTGATCCCTTGGGTTTTTTTTTTTGTGTGTGTGTGTGTGACAATTATAAACAGGCTTACTTTCTTTCTTTCTCTTTCTGTTTGTTCACTGTTTGAGTTATATAAGCGCAACTGAGTTTGGGGCATTTATTTGTTATCCTGCAACGTTACTGAAGTTATTAACCAGCTCAAAGAGTTTTTTGATCGAGTCCTTGGGTTTTTCTATATATAATACCATGTCATCAGCAAATAGAGACAGTTTGACTTCATCTTTTCCAATCTGGATTCCCTTTATTTCTTTCTCTTGCTTGATTTCTCTGGTTAGTACCTGCACTGCTATGTTAAATAGAAGTGGTGAGAGGAGGCATCCTTGTCTTGATCCTGTTCTTAAGGGGAAGGCCTTCAGTTTTCCCCATTCAGAATGATACTGGAGGTGGGCTTGTCATAGATGATTTTTACTGTTTGAGATGCTTTTCTTCTGTACCTAATTTGTTGAGAGTCTTTATCATGAAGGAATGTTGAATTTTGTCAAATGCTTTTTCAGCATCTATTGAGATAATCATATGAACTTTGTCCTTAAGTTTGTTGATGTGATATAACACATTTATTGAGTTTCATATGTTGAACTATCCTTGCATCCTTAGGATGAATCCCACTTGATCATGGTGTATAATTTTTTTAATGTGTTCCTGTATTCTGATTGCTAATATTTTGTTGAGGATTTTTGCATCTATGTTAATCAAGGATATTGGACTGTAATTTTCTTTTTTGTTGTTGTTGTTGTGTCTTTATCTCGTTTTGGTATCAGAGACATGTTGGCCTCATAGAATAAGTTTAGAAGAGTAGCTTCTGTTTAATATTTTATGGAATAATTAGAGGAGAATTAGTATTAACTCCTCTTTAAAAGGTTGATAGAATTCAGCTGTAAAGCCATCCAGACCTAGACGTTTCTTTGCTGGAAGATTGCTGATTGTCACTTCAATCTCATTGCTTGTTATTGGTCTGTTCAGGTTTTCTATCTCTTCTTGGTTCAGTCTAGGTGGTTTGTATCTTTCTAGAAACTTATCCATATTTTCCAGATTTTCATATTTGTTGTCTTACAGTTTTTTATATTAGTCTCTAATGCTTTTTCATATCTCTGTGGTATTGGTTGTAATGTCTCACTTTTCATTTCTGATTTTTGTTATTTGGATTTTCTCTCTCTCTTTTTTTTTTTTTTTGTTAGCCTAGCTGATGGTTTGTCTATTTTATTTATCTTTTCAAAAAACAAACTTTTTGTTTCATTGATCTTTTCTATTGATTTTTGGTTCTCTATTTCATTTAGTTCTGCTCTGATCTCAATTATTTCTTTCTGTCTACTACCTTTAGGTTTGGGTTGTCTTTTAATACTAGTGTTGAAGTCTTTCCATTCTTTTGATGTAAGCATTTATTGCAATAAATTTGCCTCTTAGTACTGCTTTAGCAGTATCCCACAGGTTTTGGTATGATGTACTTTTATTTCCATTAGTTTCCAGAAGCTTTTTTATTTCATTTTTAATTTCTTCTTGGACCCATAGGTCATTCAGGAGCCTATTGTTTAGTTTCCATGTACTTGTATAGTTTCCAAAGTTTTGCTTATTATTAATTTCCAGTTTTAGTCCATTGTGGTCTGAAAAGATACTTGGAATGATTTCAATTATTTTAAATTTGCTAAGACCTGATTTGTGACCTAAAATGTGGTCTATCCTGGAGAATATTCCATGTGCTGATGAGAAGAAAGTATATTCTTTAGTTGTTGGGTGAAATGTTCTGTATATGTCTGTAAAGTCCAGTTGGTCTAAGGTGTAGATTAAATCCTGTGTCTCTTTGTTGATTCATTCCTGGAAGATCTGTTCCACACTTAGAGAGGGTTGTTCTGATCACCCTCTATTCATGTATTAAGGCTTATTTCTTTCTTTAGGTCTAAGAGTGTTTATTTTATATATCTGGGTGCTCCAGTATAGGGCGCATATACATTTATGATTGCTATGTCTTCTAGTTGGATAGATCCTTTTATCATTATATAGTGGCCTTCTTTGTCTCTTTCTATGGTTTTTCATTTAAAGTCTATTTTGTCTGATATAAGAGTAGTTACTCCTGCTCCTTTTTGGTTTCCATTTGCATGGTCTATCTTCTTCCATCCCTTCTCTTAGTCTGTTTTTTTCTCTACAGGTGAGGTGGGTCTCTTGAAGACAACATATACTCGGGTCTAGCTTGTTAATCCAATCAGTCAATCTGTATCTTTTGAATGGAGAGTTTAATACATTCACATTTAGGGTGGTTATTGACAGGTATTGTTTAATTCCTGTTGTTTAATTGCTTTTTGTTGAGATTTTATCAAAATATATTTTGATCTTTACTTCTTTTATTTCTCTTCTTCATTGTTAGTTGGATAGTTGAGGTGACATGATTTAGCTTCTTGCTCTTTCTCACTGGCATTTTTGTTTTAACAGCAGGTTTTGTTCTTTCTTGTGTATCCGTGATAGTGACATTCATTATTCAGATTCCAGAGGCAGGATTCCCTTGAGAATTTCTTACAGGGCTGGTTATGTGGTGGTGAACTCCCACAACTTTTGTTTACCTTGGAAATACACTATTTCTTCCTTATTTCTGAACAAGAGACTTGCTGTGTAAAGAGTTCTTGGCTGGCAATTTTTTTCTTTTAGTATTTTGAGTATATCATCCCACTTTCTTCTGGCTTGTAGGGATTCAGTTGAGAAGTCTGCTGTTAGTCTGATGGGGGCTCCCCTATAGGTGACTTGATGCTTTTCTCTTGCTACTTTTATAATTCTCTCTTTGTCTTTGAGCTTTGCAAATTCAACTATTATGGGTCTTGGGGAGGATCTTTTGGATTGAATCTATTTGGGGACCTTTGAGCTTCCTGGATCTGAAGGTCTGTATCTCTTCCCTACACCTAAGATGTTTTTTGTTGCTATTTCCTTTAATAGATTTTCAATACCCTTTCCTTTGTCCTCCCCTTCTGGAATACCCACAATTCAGATTTTAGAGTGCTTGAGGTTGTCTGTTATCTCTCTCAGATTTTCCTCATTATTTTTAATTCTTTTTTTCCCCTTTTTTTGTCTACCTGTGTTATTTTGAAAAGACCATCTTTAAGGTCTGAAATTCTTTATTCTGCTTGCACTACCCTGCTGCTCAAGCCCTCTGTTGTGTTTTTTATTTCATTGAGTGAATGTTTCATTTCTAGGAGTTCTGATATACTCTTTTTAAAGGTATTAATCTCTTTGTAAATTTCCTCCTTCATATTGTGGATATTTTTTCTTGTTTCATTGTGTTCTCAAATTGAGTCTTCTTTTATTTCTTCAAGTTCTCTTAAGATCATTACTCAGAACTCTTCTGCAGACATTTCAAGGATTCCCTGTTGCACAGAGTCTAAAATTTGGCCATTACTGTATTCCTTTGTGGTCTCTTATCTTCTTTTTTATTTGTTAATTCTAGTAATTTTTCATACACGTTTGCTCATTTGGTAGAGAGTTTGCTTCTTCTATTACATGGAGGTTGGCTATGAAAATAAAGACTTCTTCCTCTATTTGCAGGCTTTACTGGCGACTCTTATACATGTGTACTTGAGTGAGCAGTAGGTTGCCTGTAGAGTGGCCCTGGCTGCTACTGTGATGGTGAATTGTCCTTGCTTGACAGTAGGTATGGTAGTGGCTATATTACACTACCTTGGATCTTGTTCCAGAATCTGTGGCCATAGAATGAGCCCCCAGTGCCCTGCAGGTCTCCTTGGCTCACCTTGGTGGAGTGTGCTGCAGGTGCTGGCACTTCTCTCCAGGTCCATGGGGAAAGGAGCTCTAAATATATTTTGAAATTATTTCACACATTATCAGCTACTATCTTCTCCTATGTTGAGATCTCCAGTTCTGAATATTAGTTGTTAGGTCCGAATTTTTTTTTTTAACCTGATGTTTCTTCTCAGATAGACTATGTGAGTTATGTATTCTCTGAATTCTTGCATCTTAAAATAACCTTCCCTACAATCTGTCAGTAGGTTAAGAACTTAGCCTAGCATTCAGGTCTATTCTCTCTGTAGGTAGAAGTAGGTAGTGTTGTAGTCAGATATTTTTCCTGTGTAGATAACCTGAACTTCATCTCTTTAGGATCAGAAGATTATATACATATTTTGTGTCTTTTTTTTCTTTTAAAATTAATTTATGTAAATATTAGAACTCCTGTAGGTATCTTTCAAGTCTTTTTCATAGTCATAATCATTTCTTGTCTTGTTTTTTTGGCTGTGTATTATTAGCTATTTCTTCTGCTTAATTGTCTAGGTCTTTATTTGGCATTGTAATAGTGGATATTCTCTCAATTAACTTGCAAAGGTTTTTTATATTAAAGTTTCATAATTTTCTTTAGAGATTTTAAGTGCATCTCCCTAAAGAATTTTAATACTCTTTTCTGTTGTCATTTTTCTTATTCACCAACTACATTTTATAGATTAGAACAGATACTACACTTGATCTTGCCAAAAGGCCAAGAAGCAGTACCAGTTACATTTTATAAGCATATATTTTGTCTTCCTTCCCTCTAGCTTTTGGTTCCATGGTTCTATTTAATTACATCCTTACTTTCATTTGTCTTCACATCATTCAGTTCCCACTGGTCACTTTAAATGGTGACAGTCCAGTGCATGATGCTCTCTACCCATGGGGATGATGTGACTTCTAATTATACAACTCATTTTCACTTAAGTATCAGTGACTCTAAAGTAAAAAAGCTGTGGGCCACATTGCTAGAATCACTGGTTTACATATATGTGTGTGTGTGTGTGTGTAAATATTCATATCTATATTTATATTTATTTATAATTATGTTGTATTGTATTTATATTTATTTATATATTAATCTCTATATAGAGAAAGAGAGAGGAAAGAGAAGAATAATAAAAATTAAATACTACACATTTATAAAAGTGTGAGTGGCTATTCATGATAGAAGACTAAGGCCTGGATATATGTATCTCAGCCACAATTTTTTGTTGTTTTTTTGTCTTTAGAATATTTGCTGAACATTACCATGAATCTTACCTTCTGATCACTGATTAGTCTTTTCACTATTTCTTTTTCACTACCCTTGCATTTCCTTTCTGTACATTGAAATATATAAATCTAAAAAATAAAAATAGGAAAATTCTGAATTATAATAAAACATTATTTTAAATAAGTGTTTTATGTAAGACTATGCAAGCATTTTTGTTGGTGTTTTATGGCAAATAATTAATTAAGTTCACAATAATGTTGTTGTGAGCAATAGAATAAATGAATTTGTGGGAATCAAATTTATTCTTCTTCAATCACAGTAAAATTCTTTTCATCAGTGCAACTTGGGTTATTGAAGCACCAAAAACTAATTCCTTGAAGTACGCTATTGTAATCTTTCATAATAAAAAGAGTATCATTTTGGCATGCTGAGCTAAAGGGAAATATGCAAGACATGAAAAGTGGAACAGACGATAACTGGATTTTCCTCCCACTGCTATTATTGTGAAGTAAATAGGCTAGCTTAATGTCTTGAAGCTGTTGATGACATTTTTTCCAAGTAGTTGAACATTAAATATGTTCAACCTTAGGGTCTGGTAATACCCTAAGGAATATTTTTAAATGCAATGACCTCTTAAAAGATCATCATAAAAATCATTCTTAATTAGATTTAGGAAATCAATTTAAGTAACTATGTAAATCAAATTTTATGTAATGTCATGCTGAATGCATGGTCAGGTAAGTCTTAGGAAATAATATATATTATATTCCAAAACAGCCTATGTAACCACTAAGTATAAAAAGTGATTTTTAAAAGAGAAGCATCTTTATTATTTCTTGTGTCTAATGATTAAACACTAATAATTATGAATGAAGGTTCTATGATTTGACATAATCACAAATAGCATAGGCATAATTGTCAATGTCATTTTTAAACTATGGTCAATAAAGGGAAAGACTCTTTAGAAAGAGCCACAATTACAGTATTCCATCTTATAAATATGATACTTAAATAGTGTTATATTGTTTTAATATTCAAGAGCACACTTTGTTCACCAAGAGCTCCCTAGATTACCAAGACAATACAGAAGACAAAGGCCAATGTGCTTCAGGGAAAGACAGATACTTTTGCTGATGTTATGAGGTCTTGTAGCACAAGGAAGACATCCAAGAAACGTTCCAAGAGCACAGCTAACATGTTGCAGTCTCCTCAAAGTTCATCATCTGTCAGGGCAAGAGGAAAGTGTTAGCAGTAAAGATGACAATATTAAATGAGTACAGCTTTCACTCCCATATAAGAAATGCTTGTCATTGGAAGTTAAATTTAGTTAATTTATGGGGGGTTTTTTTGTGTGTGTGTGGACTATGAATTATCTGATAACTTCTATCACTGTGTAACACTACATATTAATAAATATGTGTGTGGATATATGTATACACCTCAGAGTCATTCTAAGTATTGTTGTCATCACTACATTTTACAGGAAGAAACTGATAATAAAGAGGTATCAGGAAGTTCTGATTTTACTGGTATTATTTTATTTTGTTGCTATCCCTCCATCCCATAAAAGGTCAGCAACAGGAAATTTTTAAGTCTCCCAGTACTTACTTTCTTAACATTCTGTTTTAATTCTTCCTCTTGTTTATTTAGAGCTGCCTTTCCTTTATCTTTAGCCATAGTTTTTAAAGTTGTTTGTAAAAGGGGGATAGAAGCATGAGATTTATGGACATTGCAATTCTCACTTCATGTGTGTTGGTGGGTGTAGCAGCATGTGCCTATAAAGGCCTTTATGTGCATATATGCGTGTGTACACTGATCATTCTTTTTGCCACATAAACAATATTTATTTAATTTTTTTTTTTTTAATGATAAAACTTTTATTTATGTACACAAGCAGCATGGCATTGTGAAAAGTCATCCCATTGCTGAGAAGGGCAGTTTGACCTATCTGTATTGAAACAGCAAATCAGAAGCACATTTGGATTACAAGAGAGTATTCTCAGTTAATCTATTGAATAATATCTGATAATATAACCAGTCACTGAGTCTATTGAATAATACCTGATAATATAACTAGTCACTGAAAGAGGATACATACAACTGAAAATAATTAAAATGTACCTAAAAGATGCTAAAATTAACATAACAATGAGTCCAATGTTGGATATTTCCACAGATGGCTGTTCCATGGGGTCAACAGCATCGAAATATTCCCGGTATCTTTACATCCTTCCAATCTGCTAGTTTCAGCCTCTTGGCTCATGTAAACTGGCTCCCCTCATGAGCTCTAAAACCTGACATCAAAATCAAATACAAGATTGGGAGCAGAACATGGAGGAGTGGAGTGTTTCTTCCCATTGTTTCTTTCAGGCAGTAAGACTTTTCCCAGAAACATCTTGCCACCCTAACACCGACTCCTTTTCAACGATCATGGATGAGAATTGGATCACGTGATTGCAGTCCAATCAAGGAGAATAAGGTCATCGTGATTGGCTTAGACCAATCATGAGTCTCTCTTTTGAGGAAAAATTCAGTTTTTCCAAAAGTACTTGACTTCTTGATACCTTCACAAAATTGATGTTCTTTTAGCAAGATTGAGAGCTGGGGGGCAAGAATAGCTATGGGACAGGCAGTCAGTAAGGTCTTACATACTCATGACAACTGGAATGTCTCATTGCAGTAACTAAGATTATCACAGGATAATGGATAAAATTCAAAGAAATTTTATGAAGATTATACTTGCCTATTTTCTTCTGTCACCGAGAACCTAGTTCATGTCTAACAGCATTATAGATGTGCAGTTTCATTTTCTTTTTTTTTAAAAAATTTTATTTTGTCGATATACATTGTGGCTGATTATTGCTCCCCATCACCAAAACCTCCCTCCCTTCTCCCTCCCCCCCTCCCCCCAATTTAAAAGTATAAAGCTGTTTTCTAAATATATACTAGTTCATTCAAAATATTCAATGGCTTCAAAAACAAAATGTGTCACAACATTTAAATAACAAAAATTTAATTAATGCTATTGGTAAAGGGGTCCCTTTCTTCAAGACAACTATAGTTTAGCGTTGGACAAAATATAGTACAAAATATAAGATTAGCATCAAAAGATGTAAATGAATGATAAATTATAGAAGCCAAATGGGAGGAAAAATTAATTTAAACTGTACAAAATAATGCATCAAAGAAGATATATTTTTTGAACTAGACTTTGGATAATGAATAAAGTTGGCATAGGTGGAAATTGTTAAAATAAGCATTCTATTATTTTATGAGTTAGGAATAATAAAATAGATTTCAAATATGTGATCACATATTCAGGAATGATATCACATTCAATTAAGATTAAAATAATAAAGGCAGAAGGTACTTATTTATTAAAAACTAAATTTGCCCAATGATTGAAGTCATCTGTAGAGACTTAAATGAAACATACCTAGCTTTTCTATAGGAAACATTGTCATTCTCCCTTGTCCTCACATAGGTATGTGCCTCTCTACATGAAATGGAACAGCTTGATATCAATTACTGAACATAGTAGCTGAGTAGTAGGCAGCATGGAGGTTAGAGAGAGACATTATCTGTAACGAGCACAATCAATCCAATCATGAACTCACAGTGCTAATATCTATATACCAAATAACCCAAAGAAGACAAAGTAGACAAGTTCAAGTTAGATGTTATTGCCATCGTGGAACTGCTTCATCTGGAAGCAACATTTTATCTCCACTGGGTGCTGTGACCTCTGTGTGGCACTGCTGTTAGCCACTTTTTTTATGAGCCACAGGGAAAATAAACATTTTAGTGTTGATTGGGGTGGCTTTGAGGTGCTTACTGTTTACTTTCTTTTCATATTGCCTTCATGGTCCTCACAGTAATGAAGCAGACAGCACAACACATCCCTGAGAGTGGTTAAGTTGATAGATTAAACAATGGTGATAAAATAAGCCGTAGAATGCAACCAGATGCTGCAGAATTGAGGGTATATATTTGAAATGCAGAGATTAGTTGGAGTTTTTGTTCTCTTCGAGAAATAATTAGTTTACTTGGTTGGAAGTGAATGAAAAAATGAATACTTGAATGGTCAGGTGCTGTGAGTCTAATATTCTACCCCATTCTGGGCTCACCAGAGAAGATTCCTGAAGAGTGTCGAGCCTACACAAAAGCTAAGTAAAGTAAATAATATGCCCCTGAAGACATGCAAAATTAAGTAAGGATACTGGAAGCTGTAAACCTAGTTTTGTAACTAACCAGTGTGGAATCTAAAAAGTAGTTATTTCCCCGCACTGTAGTGAGAAAGCAAAAATAATTCTCCTGCAATGTTTTTCTGTTTCTCTTATCATCTTGAGCCTTGACATGAAATATCATATACCAATAGAAAGTAATACAACCTTAAGATTTGGGGACACACATTCTACCTGGGATGCATTTTTGGTTCTGCAAGGCTAGGAAAGGTAAGGATCAGTTAGAATGAGACTCACAGGGACAAAAATAAAAAGCTCACAGATTTCAGAGGGTTTGCCCTGGATTATATAGGCTTAAGGAAAAAAAAGATGTATAGGTGTTATATTAATCAGGGCTTTTTTAATTACAAGGGACAATAACTCAACTCAAATGGCTTAAGCAAAAGAGGTTCCTTGTTGGCTCAACTTACTGGCTGATCCAAGAGCTGGTCTTGATATCATGCTCACTGGCATCTGGAGTTCAGCAATGTCTTCAGGACCATATTTCTTTTCTCTCTCTCTCTTGTTTCCGCTTTGGCCCGAGTTTGTTTCATTCCCAAACAAGCTGTCTCCATGTGGTACCAAAAGCAGACCACTGTCAGCTTGAAACTCACACTCTTCTCCCACTGAGAAATCCAATACATGGAGTGAGGTTGATTGGGGTACCAATAGACTCTTTATATTATCCAACTCCTGCTCCACTGCGACCACGTGGATGCAACAATCTCATTGTTTAACCTGGGTCATAGTTTGCTCCTGTGGAAAATAAAGTAGTGGTACTTGGTCCTGAATCCTACCGGAACTGAATATAGTGGAGAGGGTCAGGTTCTAAATCAAAATTTTGCCAAAAGAATAGATGACCACCACTTGCTACCTTTTTATTTTCTTAAAGAATATTCAACATTGTTCACAGGAAAAAAAATCATAGAAAAGGGATACAGAAGCAGGATGAAAGTTTACACGGGACTTTGAGAATTAGTATAAGGTAGATAGATTAAAGCAAACAAAGGAACTGGAAACAAAGTTCTAAAAAATTAAGCATTTCCAAGTGACAATATATATTCAAGGACTTAGAAAGTTCTACATTTTTATACATTATTTTGATATGTTGGAAGACAAACACATTTCTTATTAATAATGCCAAATATATGTGGTGATTCCCTGTTTTAAAAAGCCTTAGAAAAGTGAACTATATTTTTAAATTTTTGACTTACAGAAAGAAAATTGATTGCATTTTAGAATAGAGTTATTTTGTTCTAATACTCAGAATGTGATTTCTCTATGTATAAATAGTTCAACATTGGGTGTTCTATTTGAATGAAAAACAGGCCTCTAGTTTCAATTTTACGGGTGAGTCTCAGTTAAAAAAAAAGAAAAAAAAGGAAAGAAAAAGAAAAAGTACCAAATAATGCAATAGTACACTCTCTGCACATATATAGAAAAATCTACTCTTTTTAAATGATAGTGATTTCTGTTCTAAAATGTTACCAGAATGATGTTTTCTCCATGTTCAAGCCACAGTGTTTATTTTCATTTACTTTTAGGCGATCTATTTTTCACACCTTCTTGATTTTTAAAAAATTACATAAGTTAACCTCAAATGTTCCCCTGATAGTTCCAACTGTATCTTAAATCTTTTCTATGGTTCCATGGAGTAATACAGAAAAAGCCTAAAAACTTCAGTGTAATAAATAATTGAAGAAAGTCAATATTTTCTGAAAATCTTAATTTAATTTTTCTACAGTAAATGTTCTCAGTTGCTTTAAATCTCCTTTTTTTAAATTTACTTTTTAAAATAGATTTTAAATGTGCTGTCCACACCTGAGCTCACTACTCCACAGGGGATCTGATCATGAAAACTGCGACATGCTGTTTGCTGTCTTGTTTTCAATTAATATTTTACACAACATGTTTCATTAATTTTAAAACCTTTTCCAACTGTTGGCTTAAGTTGAATTTGGAGTCATCTAATCTCAAGACTTATTTTTTTTTTCCTTATGAACAGTCAACTTATATCAGAAACAGATTCAAAAGAAAGAATCTTCATATTGTTCACATGGTTGCACCTCATGCAATTTCAACGTACCCAACACACATCTATTGGATGTAGACTCTGAAAGGGATTGTGCCAGTTTTACAGATAACTAAGATGACAATTTCTTTTCGTTTTTCTGCTTGCTCTTATAAATCTCAACAGCATGTTTTCCTCTGTTAGTTACTTGTGTTTGAAATGCCCCTGGCTTAGCCATAGTCTTCTTTGAACTCTTTTCTCTTATTAACTCATTGCTCTTTCCTTTCATTACATACTATGGAAACTGTATTCTGTCTCAAGCATCCCAATGGAGATTACTTTTTTTCCTGAAATGTTATTTCAGTTTTTATATCTCAAGAAATTTGGTTTTAATTCCTTTCATTGCATCCTATCTCTCCTTCTTCATACTTGTGGGGTTTTTAGCAGGGACACATTCCCTCTGCTATCTATTGTTGATGCCAAGTAATAATTCAGCCACTGGTGATCATCTGTCCCTCTTTCTTTGGAAGTGATAACATTTGCCTAAGTCACATCTCCCAAACAGAAAGCAAGTATATGGGATTTCTAACTTTCTTGAGGACTGCAGCATTTAGGGCAGTCTTCCTTTTAAAATACCTATTATTGATCCTGGTGACTTCAATACAAACATTCAAAATCTGTTCACTCTTTTCCTCACTCCTCCTTGCCTTATCAACACCAGTAATATTGTTCTACATCCTGGGTTTGTGATTCTATAGGATGAATCCATCATATATTTCAAGCAACTGGAAATTATCTATTTTCAATACTTCAAAATAAATTCCTATTTGGCTACCAGTATCTTTCACTATTCTCCTCTTTAAGTTGTTACAGCCACTTTATGACTCTGTAATAGAGATATGAAGTCACATAGCTTCAAATGACACTCAGTCCATTAACTTTTTGTAGTTCCACCTGATCGTCCATTGAAACCCTAGAATCCATTTTCTTCTCATGTAATCAAATATTGTAGAAGAAACCAAATCAATTTCCACTAGTATTCTGTTTGAATCTAGATTATGTAAGCTTGATTATAGGGGATTTAGTGCCTACATACCTATCATTCACCTTCAGATCTCTTTCTATAAAATTATAGCACTTGTGACAGAACATTTTCACTTTTTAAAAGTCTTGTTTTCAGGTTATCATAGTTTCTATTTTACTGAAATAATTTAGCTCTACAAAACTATGCTACCTTAAATTGCTTCTCAGTCTCAACAGTTTTCTGTATTTTAATCCACATGGTCTTCTTTATTTTTTCTCTCAGGATGAAATGTATTTGTCTTTCTTTGTAAGGCTAATCCTCATAACAGAATGTCATAATACAAAGTACACTGTACTTAAAGTCAATAGCTTTGCTTTCAAGTCTGTAATTTCTATTGTTTTAAGCAAGTCATATTACTTTCTGGAACATGATATATTCAGCTTAATAAATGCCATTAGTCTTATGTAATTCCCATATTTAGTTCTTTTATTTTATTGCTTGGTACAGATTTTGGAAAAATGTATTATATTCTAAATAACTTTTATCTGAAAGCCTTTTAAATGAAAAGAGCTTTTATAGCTAGAGAAGTAATAAATTTAAGAAAAACAGCTTTAAAGCAGTTATTGTTTAATTGCATTTATCTCTGTTATGTCTTAGCAATCTCATTGATTCTGAGGACTATAAAAAGATCATTAAATTATCTGGTTCAATTCAGTGTAGTAAACAATCCCATTAAACCAATCTTTTGGACAGTGAAATATTAAATTGCAAAACTTATACAACGCACATTAATTGGACAATGAATATCCCAAAATGCTGGTAAACCTTTAACATAGTGTTATTCCAAAGAATACTTGTGTGCT
Source organism: Cynocephalus volans (assembly GCF_027409185.1). Lineage (NCBI taxonomy): Eukaryota > Metazoa > Chordata > Mammalia > Dermoptera > Cynocephalidae > Cynocephalus > Cynocephalus volans. The sequence continues at coordinate 148,776,580 of NC_084467.1, forward strand.
ATACATACATTCATCTCATAATTATTTGAAAATTACAAAATTGAGTACATGGCATAAATGTTTCTTTGTCCTTGACTATGTGATATTATTGTGAAAATGAGCTCCATAACAATAATTTATTTATTTCAACTAAAGTAAGTAGGTGTATTCATTATTCATGTTGACTTGACAACCCTGAATGACACCCCTATGGTACCTTAATTCTTGTGTAATTTTCTTTTTCTCAACAGGCAAGCACACCTCATACCCAAACAAAGGACATTGCTCATAGTCAAATGTAACACCATAAACAGCAAATATAATGAAATATATTGGTTTCTATAAATATTTGAACATACTCATTTGAATGTCTTTTAGGTGGTGCCTTATTATTTTATATGCAATTATGATCACTTAATTATTGTGATCAGTAGCAAAGCCCTGAAGTATGTACCCCTGCTCCTCATGCTATGAAGTTGCTCCAAAGTTAGAAGCAAAATTCTGACTAATTCTCCCTTCCCCTATTGTTGGTCATAGGTTACTTCTTTTTATTTTATTTTAATTCTTTTATTTTTATTATTTTTATTAATACATATTTATGGATAGAGAGTTGACTATCAGTATTTGTGTATAGTATGTGATAATCAAATCAATATTATTAGCATGTTCTTCATTACAAATAATAATTTCTTTTTGTGTCTCTTACCCAATTATTCTAACCTCCCTACTCCTTTCCCACCTTTAGTAACTACAGGTCTGTTCTCTCCATAGGTTACTTCTTGAAATACCCCCAGATTTTCTTTCTCTCTTCCTCTACTAAAATCGAACTTGCCAATTTTTTGTCATTATATCTTAAACATATTCTTAATATATGCTTTTGTTTTTAGTCCCAATTGTCCCTTGCCTGTACCTTCTCCAAACTCACACTAGACCCACACATTCATAACTGTAAGCTCCAACTTACAGTCTTTAAAATTAACCTGCTTCTTGGTCTATTCATTCAGATTCATCTCTCTCTGAACTGTTTTCACCCCCACATCCACTCTTAGACTTTTCACTTATTATCTCCAGTTCTTCACAGTGAAATTTGTCAACAGTGCACTTTTTTTTCTCTTTCTAGTGTACGTGAGCATTCCTGTCATTACTGTAAAATAGTATTTATTATGCATACTATGCGTACTTATGTATTATGTGTGTTATCAATGTGCATTTTAAAGTGCTGCTAACATGTTCTCCCTTTCTGTTAAAGCAATATTTCACAATTTACTACCCAAAGAAGCTGAAATTCCTCAGCATAACTAATCACAGTTTAAAAGACCTATCACAATTTGGCATGATCTTAGCAAAATGGTCTCCTGACTCACTTTGTAGTGAGCATCTCCTTAAAGTTTTACTGCTTATTTTTTCTCTTACACTTTTTTTTCAAAGCATATTTTTTTCCTTTTCTTAGATCTATGTCAGTCCATTTGTATACTTTACATCCAAAAGTATAAAAGAAGGTCTTTAAAAACTTTCCAATCAGTCTAAGTTCTTCAGAAACATAGTACTTATTTTCTAGGGCAATTATTTAGTAGTAAGTCTTTCACTGCTTCCTGAATTGTTTATATATTTTGCCTCACATAATAATAAGACTATTTACTCAATTAAAACAATCATTTATTCAATTAAAATCACAAGACAGACTGTTTTTAAAGGGTGATTCACATGCCTCATATTTGTTTTAATACTCCGAAGACCTTTAGCCTACTTTATCTTCCTCTTATTTTCTGCCTTGTTTGGTTTTAATTTAGCATTTTATGACTCCATTTTTTCACCTCTCTTAGCATAAGTTACACTTTAAAAAAAAATTGCTATAACACTCTCCAGATACTGCTCGTACTTTAAAAACAGAGTATTTATTCCTCTCTCCTACCCCTTGTAACATTGTTGCATTCATTTAGTTTATCCATATAGCCCAATCCATTGTTGCTATTATCATTTTGAACAAACATCTATTCTGTCAACTAAGAATAAGAAAAATAAAATATTTTACATTAGCTTTTTGTTTGTCTGAGTAAGTTTTATTTCCCTATGACTTTTAAAGGATTATTTTATTTAAAACAGAATTCTAGTTTTGTTTTGTTTTTTCATAACAGCTTAAATATTTGGTTCACTCCTTTCTCGTTTGCATGGTTTCTGATGAGAACAGTGTTAATCTTTGTTATTGTTTCTCTGTAGGTAAGGGGATTTTTCTACGGCTTTTTTCAATATTTTCTCTTTGGTTTTGGCTTTTGGTAGTTTACCCTGTGTCCTCAGTTCTCTAATGGATCTAAAAGAGTCATTGATTTTCAGTTTGTTTAGATTTTTCCTTGTTTTAAAGATAGGACTGGTGTCTTCCAAGCACTTTACATGTCAAAGCTAAAACCCTCTTTGCCTACATTGTTTTTTAAAATCACTTTATTTGTTAAAAATTTTAGTGAATATTATAGTATAATAATGCTATAGAAAATAATATTTTATTTACCATGACTTCATGAAGACTATCTTATAAACATAGTCATTTAGCATGCTCTGTACATTTACATATTATTTTCAATGTTTAGGTCTCTTCTATATCAAAAATGAAGGATAAATACTGAAAATACATTTTCACTTTATGAAAATCTACTGTTATATATACTTTACGTATTTATTAATATTGTGACTTTATTAAACCAGGAAAATGAATAATTTGAAAAATGTACTGATACTCAAGAGAGCTCGTCAGTATTTAGAGATTATTAGTGTGTCTGACTTCTAATATATGTTTATATAGCAGCAGAATGCCTCAATAAGATGCTCCGAATACTTGAAGTAAATGAGAATTCTACAGTTGACTTTTTTTTCATTAGCTTTGTGGACATATATTTTGATTTTACAGATTACCAACATTAAAGATACTTACAAAGTTGTGAAGAAATAGAATTAAAAGATCATATGAATCTTTCCATGAACTTTTTGAGGATCCATCATACAATATAGAATAGAAAGAAATTAACTCATAAAGTTCATGATATAAAATATCCAGACTCTTCTCTTACACAACTCACTATCTGTAGAATTTCTGTGGGCCTATTGTGTCATTTCTAAAATGTTAAGAGGATGTTAAAATGTAAAGATTACCTATAGACTGGGAGAGAGATTTACAAACTACATACCTGACAAAGAAAGATCTAGAATATACAAAGACCTTTCAAAATTCAAAGCTTAAAAAAAATACAATTAGAAAATGAGCATAAAAAATGAAGAGACATTTTTCAAAGTGGATATACGGATGGCAAATAAGAAAATGGGAAGATTTCAATATCACTTGTTATTAGGGAAATGCAAATTAAAACTATTTTGAGATATTATGCACAACTATTAAGACAGCTAAAATTAAAACAGCAACAAAAAAATAGTGTCAGTACCAAATTCTGGTGATGATGCAGAGAAACTAGATCTCTCATAGTTTGCTAGTGGGAATTAAAAAATTACAACTAATCTGGAAAACAATTTGGGGATTTTCTAAAAGAATTCAACATACACTATGATGTGCATTTATTGCAGAAAAATTAAAATTTACCTCCATGTAAAAACTGTACATGATTGATAATAGCAGCTGTATTTTAGTAGCTAAAGACTAGAAGCAACCAAAATGCCCCTCTATACACATATAGTTAAACTGGTACATCGATACAATGCAATACTACCCAATAAAATAAAAGAACAAATTTGGTGAGCACAGCAAGTTGAATGGATCTCATGAGCATTGTGCTGAGTTAAAAAAAATTAAAAAACTAAAAAGTTTGCATCCAATATTATTTGATTTATGTAATATCCTTGGAATGACAACATTATAGAGATGGAAAAAATACTAGTGGTTACTAGAGCTTAAACATGGTAAAGGGTGGGATATGTGGGTGTTATTAAAAAGGGGTAGCACTAGGAACTTCTTTTCGGTGATGGAATATTGTATATCAGGATTGCAGTGGTAATTACACAATTCTGCACATATCAGCATGCACAAATGTACAAATGTTAAATCCCCATTTGATATATATAATTAGGTAAGATATAGCTACTGAGGGAAACTGGACAAAGTGCACATGTGACCTCTCTGTACTAACTTTGCAATTTCCTGTGAATATATAATTGTTTCAAGTTAAATTATATTTTTTTTGTAAAGAGCCACTTATGCCCTCACTATATGACATTGACTCCCATCCACTTACACATGATCTGTTTCTCCATTAGTCTTTTGTGCTACTTTTCAGCAAGATTTATGAGAAGCTTAGTATTAATCTACAGAATATTCGAGGCATGTCCACCTGCCAGAGTGAAATCACAGAAAGAGCTGGTGAAGAAGTCTGTGGAAGGCTGGTGTCTCTTTGTCTGTTGGTGGGTCTGGGATCGCTAGTCACCAGGAACACAAGTTATATATGGGGCAAGGGGGGTGAGGACAAGCACGATGAGTCTGAGAGCCTTGCTGAATCTTTAACCACAGGGTAGACTGGGGAGAGGTGCCAACTCACTGGCTATGTCTGCATCTGTTCCTCTCTGCTTCTAATCACCAGGACCTCCAGAGAGCATGGATGATGCTTTACTTTCACTCTCCAAATATTACACATATTTCTCTTTCAGCCAACTTTAACTTGGAATCTCAAAGGGAAAGTAACTCTGGGAAATATCATTCTACTTTAGCCAGGTTGATATAGCCCAAAACCACCACAGTTGCTATTGAAAATCAGTGTTTTCATACTGACTTTTAATCTCATAGCTAAACCAATGATATAGATAAAATTTCAGAGGAGAAACAGAATTGGAAATACATTTTTCAGATTTGAATATAGTGTTCATGGCGTTCACTTAATAGATGAACTATTGTGGTGTATTTTGCTGCTTTTTAGAGACACAATCATGTCCATCGGCGTCCTTGAAGAGCATAATGCATAGCAGTAGTGTACATGAATATAAAGGCCTCATACGAGTTTGAGGACTCCTCAACTTCTCCAGTGTACAATGGCCACTTTTCCATTTGATTGTATGCTAAATGTTTAAGTAAATAGATTAAAAGAAAAACAGCTTTGGAATTTTGAGAGAAGGAAATTATTTTTGACATCTGATGTTTCCTGCTATATGGAGAGAAATACACTAGTGTAATATCCCTGGCCTCCTTCAACCTCTTAACTCATTCCTATCTGGGAAAAAGAAATAGCTTACGTGATTGGTATCTTTTGTGCATGAATATTGCCATATGCTCAACTCCTTCATCATAGCTGTCTTAGGAAATAGTTGTCCACAGGATACATGATTTTACTCTGAGTAAACCTGTTGTTTTACAAAGCCACCTGTAGCTGGACCAATCAATCTAATTCTGGCATTCAGGAACAGAAAGACCATTATCTTCTGATAATATTGTGTTAAGCAATATGTTAACCATATAGTGTGGCTCCTTATTTACATCCATTGCTTCAGAACTTGGGCAAGAAAATTGATGCTATTGATTAGTCTTCTCTCATCCAAGCTGTTGAGTTTTCTATTACTTAAATATAAAATCCATAGTAAATAATAGAATGTTTTTCCTCTACGGAGGATGCCATCTCAAAGTCTCCAGTTCATAGGACAATTGGTGACTTATCTGACTGAAGTATTGGAACAAAATTGTTCTTACATATATCAGTTAGACTAAATGCTGTAATGAGAACTTCTAAAATATACTGCTTTTAACACAAGAGAATTTATTTCACCCTCAACATAAGAGATAGGGCAGATGATTTTTCCTGATACTCAAAGCACATGGTTTCCAGTGTCCTTTCCTTCCATCTGTAGACTCTGCCTTAATATGTGATCAAAGATGTCTCACATCTGTATTCCAACTTGTGTTTGGAGTAGGAGGAAGGGAAGTGGAAGAGAAGGTAGGGATTCACACCTTTCAACATAAGGACAAAATGAAAAGTTAATTCATTCTTTTGCTCCTATACCATGTGCTCAGACCTTATCACATTGCCACATTGCTCAAAGAGCAGCTTTACCAGTATAGTAAATTTTCCAGCTTATTATTATTATCATTATTATTATTTAATTATATAGGAGGGGATTAATATTAGTCAAAAGTTAACAATCTGAACCTTAATGTGATTGCTGGCTACACCTGGCTTGGGTGAAAATGGCTACATTATTTTTCTCTACTCTGCTCTGTTAGTTACTTGGAAATTGGTTCAGAACTCATGCCATACCTTCTGGCTGCTGGCCAAGAAACACATCTCTCTCCATCCAACTCTTGCTCTTTTGAGTGTGACAAGAGTTTGAGACAAGGTCATGATGCTTTATGTGCATAATCTATTAGTATGCTACCAGATCTACTCAGTTCACTAACTGGTCCTAATATCTAGATTTGGGAGCAGGCAATTTTGTTGATTTCAATTCTAAATTGCGTTCTTCAGCTCAGTCTAATTATAAAAGGAATATCTGTATTTAAACCCTTAATTTTTATGTTATTTTCCGAGTTTATTTAGAAGATAGGAAGGAGAGAGATATAATTAATTTGATCATTAATTTATTTGATCTTAAAAACAGTACAGTGAGATAATTATTGTTATTTCCAAGTGAAGATATGGAAATTAACATCAAGACAGTTTAGTTCATCTGCCAAAGTTGGCTGAGCAGTTAGAAGATGGAAAAATAGGCAGGTACTAAATTAATATCCTTGGAGTTAAAATCCCATGACTCATTAACAAATACTTAAAACAGTTCATTAAATATTCAGGTGAACATACTTGCTGTTCTTTAGACACAAACATACATTAGGGTAGAAAATATTTTAGACCTTAATATCAGAACACACACACAATGAAAAATGCTAGTAGAGTTTTGCTTAATTACTTATTTGCTCAAAAAAGTACAAAGAAAGATAAGAAATATTTGTAAAAGCATGACAATTTCTTTATGAGAAAAAATAAAAATTATGGGTGGTGCAGCAAGGAAAAACATATGGCTTTGGAGTGAGATGCTCTTGGATTTAACTCTTAGATCATAAATTTCTGGGCTATATAAATTTTGGATGAGTTACTTAAAATCTCAGAATTCCTGTTTTCTATTCTAATCAGGTGTGATGATACTGCTTCATAAGATTGTTGGGTGGATTAAGTAAGGGATTATATGAAAGCACCCAGTCTACCACTTAACTTACCACAACACTGAATATAATTTACTTTCATCGTAATAACATAAAGCCAAAGAAAATTTGAATTAAATTAGGAAAGAACTTGTTTGCTTTATTTCATAATATCAAACTCTTAGATTTAAATTAAAAATGAACAGGCACATGTTTTATCAAATTTTGTTATTCCCCAGGCACTGCCCAGTAGTAGCACTATAAATATTTGATGAAAGAGTTGCGTGTCTCACATAAAAATACTTTAAGATGGAGCCATAATCATATAAATACTTTGCAGATATTATTAAATTAACGAGAAAAATTACAAATATATAATTTGAGATTGATATCAAAGAAAACAAAGCAAAGAAAATTTTGATAAAATTTCTTTTGAAGTTACTGTTAAAAAATAGACTGGACATGTAATCTGGTATATTAATTTTTATACTGTTATATGTATTTTGACAAAGAAAATGTTATTGTTTTGATGAGTTAACTCTAAATAATAAGATCTTGGTGATCTCTGAGCTTCTTTCAAGGGTTAAAATAATCCCTATTTTCTTATAAATTGCAGCAAAGATTTCTAAGGAAAAGTTTTTTTTCTCCCCCTTATCTTTTCTCAAATCAGAGCAATCAAAAAACACTCAATACTGTGCACAAAATCATTCCTATCTGATCTTGAAAGAGATTATCCCATTAAGATGGTTATCACTTACAGAAACATTTCATTTTGCAGTCTGTGATAGATTTTCTATTGACTTGCTGTTCTTTGGTTCCTTCCATGTCTAACTTCTAAAGATTTCAGAGTCCCTGTGTCTCCTTCAAAATAAATCCAAATATTCAATATTATTCTTTGCTCAATAGGATGTTATAGCAAAAATATTTTATATTGTATAAAAAATTGGATTTTTGAAAAATGGATTTCCAATAATAATAATAATAATAATAATGGTCTGCCATGAAATTTAGAGGAAGAAGAATGTGTCCATATCATCCAGATTTTTGACAGGGGGAAAAAAAAAGCTTTTAAACAAATTGAAAAAAAAGAGAAGAAAGGGGTTTAGCAACATTATGGCAGTGACAGAAGGAAAACGGGCTTGGGGCAGGGGGACAGATAAAAAGAACACAGAAGCAGGAAAAATGGTTAAGTAAAAATCCTGGCTAAATAAGAAAGTTTCTTTGATAGAAAGGAACCTAACTTATGACTTCTCATAGTCAATGACTTTAGAGAAGTGAAAAACAAAGTACAGAGAATGAAATAGAGAAATGAATTATAGGGCTGTGTAAACCTTTATCATCATAAATGATAACATCATTTGCTAACCCATAAACATGTGCAACTATAATTTGTCAATTTACAATTACAGTTAAGAATTTGAATTTAAATAGCAGATAATGTTATATATATTATATATGTATTACATGTATATATATTTTTTGAGAGTTGGTGAATGAAATTGATGCACTATGATTTAGTAAGTATAGCCTACGATTGGCATCTTCTGTTTGGATCTCCATATCTTTGTGAATTTTACCTTCCTCACTTATGAGGGCTATTAAACCAAGTAAATAATCTGAATCCAGTAATTAGATGTTTGAAAATAGCTGAATCCAAAGTATTATTGTTTTAAAATATTAAACATATTCATTCACATTCCTCTCACTAAAAAATAAGTTAGAGCAAAAAGGTGTTTTGTACTGTTGATCAATATTGTAAATGGGATATGTTTCATTTTTATATAATACTTTATAATTTTCTATTTCTGTGTATTTTATTATTATATAATATATTAATACCATAGCACATGTATGTAACTTACAAATAAGTAATATTGGGAGTTTATAATCAGAATTTTACACTGAAATCATTGTGATATTGAAATCAATTAAGCAAATAAAACTTCTTTGTTGTTTTTAAAGATTCCAAAAAAGAAATTAATAGAAAAAAACCAAGAATATATGTCGCACTGAAGGTGTGTTCAAAGTGAATACTTATAACTGTATAGTGACGGAAGTGAGATTTGATGGAAGTAGTTTGGCAAAAATATTGTGACACTTGAATCAACCCGAAATTAGAAATAAAATTTAATGAACACATTTGACGTGTATAATGTGATTGTATTCAGATCAAAGCGAATGATATAAATGTACTCTTAATTAAGGGGACAGAAAGAAATCAGGAAAAAGGAACAAAAGGACAAAATCTAGAAATATGTATCCAAGTACATATAAGTGCATCAGTGTTAAACATTTTAAACAGCAAAAATTAATCCTTAGGAAACATAAGTTCTGCTCAGCCTTTATTAAAAGAAGAAGGTGGATGTGTGGAAAGAAAGCAGAATATTATCAGCTGGAATAAATAATATATTTCAAAAGAAGAACATGTCCAATAGGAGAAACAAATTCCACTGTGGCTAAATACCTTTGGAAAGATTTCTTAGAAGGTTATTACTGGTATGTTGACAGTAAAACATATTAAAACTGCCTGTCTTTTAGGGGTTATGTATCCATTGCTGTTATTGGCAGCAGAAATACTACCTGTTTATCAAAAAGGAGTATGCTCGCATTGCCACTGAATGTAAAAAAGGAATGAGTTTCAAATATACATGATGCTTAAGATATAAACCTCAGTTGGAAAAAAAAATCAATACTTTAAGAAATTGTTTAATCATTTTAACTTTAATTAGTTTCTCAGAGCTTTAGACATGAAAATGTTTTCTGGAGTGATTTCAGTAAAATGACTTACATCAATTTATAGTTTAGAATAGTTATAATATTGTTAGAACTTTCAAGTATATTTCATACTCATGTTTCTATTCATATTTCATAATCATGTTTATATTCATATTTCATAATCATAAATCTTACTAATTATTTTTAAAATTGAAAAATTTTTCATTGATTGGATATACCACAGTCAACTAACCCTCTGTTAATAAACATTCAGGCTGTTTGCTCTAACATATTAACCATTTAGTTAAGACGTTGTGCATGTATTCATTTGAATACTTGGAAATATTTCTTTGAAATATTTTCCATATTTTAAAATGTGCAACATGTTCATATATCTTATCTATCTTAGAATTTTTGGCTATCTGACTATATATGTAAGGATGAAAGCTGGACGTGGTTAATTTACAAATCTCATGCAGATAGTCTCTGCTTTTGGATATGTGGAATTGTTTCTCACTTTTTCTCTCCCTTAAATTTGAAGGTTGTTGGCAGCTATGGAATGCAACGTTGGAACTTTGCGGCTGAGGGGATTGTCATTAGGCTATAGGACTCTAATTCTAAAATAAGGAAGCCTTTTGTGGAGGACCAATAACTAAACTTGCATAACTTGATCTCACAAAGCAGTGTACTCAATGTCATTATGTACACATCATCTATTTTGGTTTTGACTTTTGCTTTCAATTAGGAACTTCACCTAAGGCATAAACTACAGGCTGCATCTTAGTGGGAAAGGAGACAGGTAGGTCCTGTTTTTGCAACTATTTTTTGACATACTTTCCAATCCCCCTTTTGTATTTTTTGTTTATTTGTTTATTTGTTGTTTATTTTTATTGGTTATGAATATTCATGAGATACAAAGCTGATTGTTACCCCTCATGCCCATGATGTGAGGGCCAGATTCATACTCACCCTTGTTCCCCTTATCCTTCTGCAACTGCAGACTTAGTCTGGGATAACCTGGCATATGTTAGTGTCATACACATATTTGCCTTTACATAGGGCTGGCAGGTTAGTTCAGTTGAAGTGCGACGTTATAACACCAAGGTCAATGGTTCAGATCCCTGTACCACCAGCAGCCAAATTATACACACACACACACACACACACACACACACACACAAACACATACATACACATATATATACATGCATACACTCAGTATTCTAAAACAGAAAAAATGAGCTTTCTATGTGTGCTGCCCTTTTTTTTATTTGTAAATATTGTTTACCAATAAATTACATATAAATATATCTCATGAAATTTAAAAATTACTTAGTATTTTGTAATATGCTATTTCTTAATTTAATGATGTTAATGATGGACATTTGTGTCAGTAGTTCTGAATCTTGGCTTCAAACTAAAATCACTCAGTGAACTTTTAAAAATGTCAATGTCCATTCTCCAATAAAGACTAATTAAATCTTTGTCTCTGACAGAGGAAGATGAACCCAAGAATAATTCTCTGATGGTGGACTAAGGGCAAATGTCTCACAAACTGAGACAGTATCTTGAGACTGAAAAATGAAATAGACAATTCCATGTGGTAAAGCAAAGGATTTTATGAGGGTAACTTACATACAAAATGATGAATCGGATGATGACTCAGAGGCATATGCAAGGTTGCTCTGAATCACCTCCTGGTTGAGCCCAAGTTTATACAGGCAGTTCACACAAAACAGTGGAAAAAGCTGAGAAGCAAGATAACGTCAGTAATTATTATTTTTCTTTTGCATTCTAATCCAGGTTTATTCAATACAATTCTTTCATCCTACACAACAAAGTACAAACACAACCTTTTATCTAAAATGCTACAAAGTAACAAAACTCAAAACAGAAATTTTATAAGTACTGACTGTAAAATAGAAGCCAAAAAAAACAAATGTGCATGTTGCCAAGATAATCTGCAAGACCACCATGAAGGCACACGGGGGCTTCAGGATATCTTATGACTAACTCCAAGTATGACAATGATTACTATCCTTGGTGGTCTTGTGATGCATGTAGCCAAATTAGCTGTTGCCATACTAGTACTTAATCATTAAGATCCTTCTTTGTAGTCAGCAAGCTGTTTCTACCTATTGATCTAACTACTTTATCCCTAGTTAATGTATAACTCTTAGGGTCAGAGTTCACACAAGGGACATAGCAAGCAGTAGCTTCAAGACAGAGTAAGTTATGTTCACAGACTTATCATCATTGTATTTGTAATATGCTTCAAAAGATCACAATGTGCAGGCAAGGATGGAAATTTTGGCTTCCATATTTGTTGTTGTTATTACAAATGATGAAATAATCATCCTAATTCCCTTATTTTGAAAAATTATTTTTATATTTTTATAGTAGATACCTAGAAATGAATTACTGGAATAAATAGCATGCCCTATCTAAATTTCTGTATGCATTGCCAAATTTTCCTTTAAAAGCCTGTCAGTTAAATAATATGTGACAATCCCCCCCTATTTCTCCGCATAATGACCAACACTATATGAATATAATTAGATAACTAGATGCTTGAAAATCACAAAAGAAACCTTTATTATTGTTTTTAATACATCAATGCAAGAATCAGTGTGATACAGAATCCAAATTTTAGGATTTGCTAATCAACTATCCCTACATTTCATAATTAAGTCAAGAGAAGTATAATGCTTCCTTATTTTCAGTGTGTTTTTATTAGTTGATAACAACAGACAATATATGTATTAATCAATGAAACAGAACCACTAGGCTATATATAAGACCGATAAGAGGGGATTTATTATGGGAATTGGCTCACATGATAACAAGAAATCCCAAGATAAGCCGTATGCCTGGGAATGGGCTGTGAGAGTAGAGCACTGGTGTAAATCCCGAAGTCTGAAGAAGATGGCTGTCCCAGTTCAAGAAGAGAGAGTGAATTCATCTTTCCTCTACTTCTTCGTTCCATATGGGCTCTCAGTGAATTAGAGGATGACCCATCCAAATTGGTGAGGATGGATCTTCTTTACTTAGTGTACTGACTCAAATGCTAAAGTCTTCCAGAATCACCCTCACAGACACACCCAGAAAGAATATTATACCAGCTATCTAGGCATCCCTTAACCCAGTCAAATTGATCCATAAAATTAACCTTCACAGTACATATCTCTATTTATTCATTTTAAAAGAGGAAACCTTAACATGTTAACCTCTGCTTCAATATCTAAATTATTCTGACTTTGCCAGATTTATAGTCAGAAGACCAAAAGAATCTCTCTTCTATATTTTCTCTAAAGGTTGACTCTATAATTTGCAAATAATTTGAAAAGCATACTAAGCTTGGTGAATATGTTACATGATGTACTATGAAAATGACTATTATAACTGGGCTCACAAAAGGAAAATAGATAGTCTTATGTCACTAAACCCATGCAGCTTGCAAAAATGTCAGTTTATATTGCTACTCTTTCAATCTTCTTACTTTTTCTTTGACATATTTTGCTTTATGTATTTTTTGAAAAGTAGTTCTACTTCTTTGATTCTATTTGTTTGGGTTTTACTGAAATAAATCTATATATTACACACATGTAAAACTTAGAAAGTGTTTATAAGTGTCAAATCTGATGAGTTCTTGTCAATTTCTAAACATTTTTGTTTTGTGTTTACACATGCTTAGTAATTTCCTTGAATATAGATATTGGGATTCAAAATCATTTTTCTTTAATACATTATTTAGTTTAGATATTAGTAAATGTTGTCTATTACTTTTTATTCTAAGTTTTTTTGTAGCTAATCTGTTTTATTCTATTCTATTCTGTATCTTTCTTAAAATATTTTAAGGTTTTTGTCTTTAATCCTGACATGAAATTTTATAAAAAGATATTTAGATACACTTTTTATGTCCTTCTTTTATTTTAGCATTTGTATACCTTTTTAAACAAGAAGATGAAATGTTTCTTAAGCTAAGAAAAGCCTTTTTTATATTTGATTATTTCCTCTATCCAACAATCCATTACCCATAACTATCTCTTTTTTTCTTTTGGAAATTCATTTTTTAAAAATTCTTTTGTCAAAGTTCTTCAAGATTATAATTTCTAGACCACTCATGTGCTCTCTATCCGTGTCCATTTCATTCTCATCTCTTGTGATGACACATTCCATAATACACAAAAGTAATCATTAATTATTTAAGTTGGTTAGTCTAGCTTATGCTGCAATAACAACCAACCACAATATTTCAATGGTAAAGAAAACTCCAAAGTATTTCTAGTTCCTCCCTTGTATCCCCCCTCTGATCAGTAAGAGGCTCTTCTTCACACAGTTACTCAGGGATTCCACCATATCATGGCTATACCACTTGGAACATGAGGCCTCCATATTTTTTGTAGTAAAATGAAAAAGAACCTGGAAGGTCTCACACAGAACTTTGAGTGTCACAGTCCTAAAGTAGCTCACACTGACATGTCTGCTTACATTTTACTTGACAGTACCAATCACCCCCCCTACCCAAGTACAAGAAACATAGACATTCAACCAATATTCCGTGTGTGCAGCATGGGAGATCTGGGTGTTGGTGAATACTTTCCGTGTCTTCCACAATCTATCTCTCTGGTTACAACAATTTGGTACACTCATCTTCCCAACATAGGTTATATTCAACCGTCATTAGAGAAGCTAACACGAAATTAGAATCAATTCATGGTATTGAGCTCAAATTCCAGGAAGTCTAGGTGATAAGCATTGATGTTTACATCAGATTTGGATGTGAATTATCTTGATTCATATCCATGAACTTAAAACAAAACAGTTACCTGTCTATCTCATGATCGATGGAACAGTAAAAAGATAAAGGGCAACAAATAATCCTACTTGATATACGAAGAATTAGAAAATATAGTAAAGTCACTGGACCTAAGGACACGTGCAACCTTGTTGGTAAATTATTGTATGAGCTCACAACCCTAAGAGTGGGAAATAGATTCAATTCTGCTAATGTGGCAGACGTATTTATTTTTCTCCTTGAATATGGTCTCCATTCTCTGCTAAAAGTTTTTTTGTTTGTTTGTTTTATATTATTCTTGGCCACAACTCAAGGGATTTGACCCTGTTTAGGGACTGCATAGATTTCTCATCTCTGTTCTTATTCACAGAGCTCAAAGAGGACATTTTAGAACATTTTATTATAAAAATTCTATTCTGAGAGCAAAATTAAAATCATTTTTGAATGCACTTCTGCATACCCACTATCTATATCATTAACAACTATATCATTAACTAAATCATTAACAACTAAAATATATGCTTTTTCACATACCTATCCATCTATCTACCCATCCCTCCTCACATTAATCTTATTTTAAAGCATTTAAAAGTAAATTACCAATAATGGTATAATCTCCCTAAATAGCTCAGCATGTACATCATTAACTCAAAAATTGTTCACAGTTTTGTTTGCATAAAATTTATGTGAAATGAAATGCAAAACTTTAAGTGTTCATTTTCTGAATTTTGACAAATGCATATACCTCCCTAATTCACCCATATCATGTTATGGAATACTGCCATCACTCCAGAATGTTTCCTTAGATTATTGTCTCAGTCATCCCTGCCCGACATCCCAGTTTTGATTTTTTTCCACCATAGATTAATTTTATCTGTTCTAGAATTTTACATAAAAGTATAAGTCAGGACTCATTTGTATAAGTCTTTTTAAATTTAGCATAATGCTTTTGAGGATCATTCATGTCATTACATGTATCAGTAGTATATTCTCTTTTATTGTTGAGTAGTATTCCACTATTTGAATATCTATAGTATAGTGTGCTGAACTAGTCTCCCCAAAACTCACTGAAGCTTGAATTGGCTCCAAAGTTTTTGTATTAGAAACTTAGCCCCCACTGTGAATAGTAATTGAAAGATGGAGCCAAGCCTTGAAGAGGTGATTGGATTGTAGGACCATGCAGTAGTTAATGGATTATAAATGGTGGTCAGGGGTGTGGTTCTGAGGGCTTTAAAAGAAGAGGAGGGTCTCTCTGCTTTCTCTCTCTCTTCTCTCTGCTTCCACCATCTTGCAATGTGAGACCCCTGGGTCACCACCAGATGGGCTTTGGACTTTCCAGCCTCAGGCACTATAAGCAATAAATTTTGTTTTCTTTATAAATCACCCACTTGTAGGTATTTTGTTATAAGCAACATAAATGAACTAATACACAAAACTGGTACCAAGGAGTAGGGTATTGCTTATAACAAATACTTGAAAATATGGAAGCAGCTTTGGAACTGGGTGTTAGGCAAAGGCTGGAGGAGTTTGGAGGACTCAAAAGAAGACAAAAAGACTAGGGAAAGTTTGGAATGTCCTAGAGAATGGTTACGTGGTAGTGAGCAGAATGCTGATAGGAATATGGACTGTAAAGACCATTCTAAGGAGGTCTCAGGTAGAAATAAGATGGAGTTTTTCAGAAACTGGGAAAAAGATCATCCTTGCTATAAACTGGCAAGGAACTTGGCTGCATTGTGCCCATGCTCTAGGACTTTCTGGAAGTTGGAACTTAAAAGTTGTGAACCAGAGTATTTTGTGGAAGAAATTTCCAAGCAGCAAAGCATTAAGGAAGCTGCATGGCTACTTGTAACAGGCTACGCTGAATTATGGTGGCAAAGGCATGACAAAAAGCCAGAATTTAAAAGGGAAGCAGCATGTCAAAATTTAGGAAATTTGCAGCCTGGCCATGTGGTAAAGATGCAGACAGCATGCAATGGTGCAGCCCGGTGAGTATTGCATAAGATTAGTGCAAAATAAAAGGGAATATCAAGGGAAGAGGGAAAAGGCCCTGAAGGCATTGCAGAAACTTCTGGGGCCAACCCTTCCATTACAGGCCAAAAGGCCTAGGGAGACAGAATGGTCTCAGGGAACAGATCTGAGGCACCCTCCACGGACCTGCTGCCCAGGGCTACCTGGGAAGCTGCTCCCCACATGAGCACCCCAGCTGCTTTGGCTGCTCCAGCCATGGCTAAATTGGCCCCAGGTGTGGCTGGACGTACAGCTTTGAGAAACACAAGCTGGAAGCCTTGGCAGTGTCCATATAGTGTTAGGTGTGCAGGCTCACAGAATGCCAGAGCTGGAAAAGTTTAGGAGACTCCACCTCAATTTCAAAGGATGTATGTAAAAGTCTGGGGACCCAGGAAGAGATCTGTCTCAGGGGCAGAGTTACCACAGACAGCCTTCCCTAGAGCAATGCCAGCAGAAATGTGGGGTCAGAGTTGCAGCAGAGAAACCCCAACAGCACCATACCTAGTAGATCTGTGGGAGCAAGACTGCCACTGAGACCCCAGGCCTGTGGAGCCACTAGCACGCAACACCAGCCTGGGAAAGCTAAAGAATCACTTGAGACCAGAAAAGCCCTAGGAGCAGAGCTGCCCAAGGACGTGGGGAACCAACCCCAACTCCAGCATGCAAAGATCGAACCTGGAATCAAGGTACGTGATTCACCAACTCTGAGATCTAACACCTGCTCTCCTGGGTTTCGGACTTGTTTGGGACCTGTTACACCTTTCTTTTAGCCTATTTCTCCCTTTTGGAATGGGAATATGGGAATATGGAAATATGTACCCTATGTTTGTCCCACCGTTGTATCATGGAAGTAGATAAATTTGTTTTTGGTTTTTACAGGTTCACAGCTGGAAGGACTTTTGCCTTTGGTCTCAGATGAGACTTTGGACTTTGGACTTTTAAGTTGGTGCTGGAACAAGCTAAGACTTTTGGGACTATTGGGATGGAATGATTGTAATTTGTATGTGAGAGTGACATGAGTTTTGGGGGCCAGGGGCAGAATGATAGAGTTTGGATGTGTTGTCCCTGCCAAAACTTGTGTGAAAATCTGATCCCCAGTGTGGCAGCATTGGAAACTGATTGAGTCATGGGGGTGGATCCCCCACGAATGGATTAATGCTCTTTCTGGGGGAGGGTGGATTAATGAGTGAATTCTCCCTCTATTAGTTCCTGTGAGAGTTGGTTGTTTAAAAGACCCAGGCACTTCCCCTCTCTCTCTCTCTCTTGCTTCCTGTTGCCATGTGATCTGCTTGTAACTGCCGGCTGCCTGCCACTTTCCACCACGAGTAGAAGCAGCCTGAGGTCCATGCCAGATGCAGCTGTCCCAGAATCATAAGCCAAATAAACCTCTGTTCTTTCTAAATTACCTAGTCTCAGGTATTTCTGTTATAGCAACACAAAATGGATTAATACATATAGTTTTCCCATTTTGCCATTAATGGACACCTGCCTTACTTCTAGTTTTTTCCATTTTTGGTGTTTACGATATAAATGAACTGCTATGGATTTTCTTATGCAAGTCTTTTTGTGAATATATATTTTCATTTCTCTTGGATAAATATCTAGGAATTTAAATACTAAGCCATAGAATAAGTATATAATATTTTCTGTTTTATTTTGGTTTGTTTAATTTTCTAAAGAAGCTTACTAAATTTTTTCTCAAAGTGACTGTACCAATTGACATTCCAGCCAATATAAGACTTAGGGTTTGCAAACACTCATTGTCACCAGTTTTGTTAATTTTAGCCATGTAAGTCTCTGTTGTGGTTTCCAGGGTAATGTCAAGGCTTAAACAATCACAGAACTTTCTGTCCAGGTTCAAAATGTTTTGTTTTTGTTTTTATTTTTTAATAAGACAACACTCTCACATGTATTTGTTTCTTTCTATTAGTTTCTAATCTGTTCCACTTTAGGAATCAATCCCACAGTTTATTTGAAGATATAATTTTCATTTCAGCTATAATTATTTGCTTTATCATTCCTATATTTCTCTTTTGTATTTAAAGAGAACTACATCGAAGGCATTGCCTTTTGAATTAAGGAATGCCACTTTTCTGATCTTTGTCCTGAGTTACTTTATTGAAACAAATTAGTGTTCTTAGTTGCACCCTTTGTATTTACCTAATGCCATATAAATAGTAGAAATATTTAATTCTGATTCTGTTGCTTAAAGTCTTTCTCAGTCATACTCACAACTGTTTTAGTTCTGTAAAAGTTGCCTCCTTTAATCTTGCTTTCAAAGATGCTAACAAATATATACTACTAAACTCCTATGTTCCAGTCTCTTCGCTTAAATTCATATATGATGCATGACATGCTAGCAACAGTTTCATTAATTGGTTAGTCGTTACCTAACTTAGATCAATGTCTTTCCAGTTACCAATATCACTTTTGCCTAAGAACAAGCGATTTCTTGCTCATGTTATATGCTTTGCAGAAACAGGATAAGCTCTGCTCCATAGAGTTTCAGGGTGGCCCTGATGGAAGAAGGAGATAGCTGGAATATGAAGCCTCCTTGATAACTCAGTAAGGAAAGAGAGCAACTGAGAAAAAAATGAAGTGAAAAGCATTGGACTGGGCATTTTAAAGGGTGTTGTAAGGTGATCATTTTAAATAACCAATAAACAGTGTTTCCTCCTGGTACTTACATAGGATATTGCATATAGTCACCCAATATTTCCATTGTGTTACAGTTATTAACTTGACATTGCAACTAAAAAATAATTTTCTTACTGATTTCATATAACTGATATGTAATTATGCATGTATGACTTGTAAAAGTATTTTAGAAAGGTGCAATTGTTTAATGACAAAAGAACACGAACAGGCATTTACTTTGAAACAAGGTCAGATTAATCCGACTTTTGACAGTAACATGATTCTGAAATATATATATATATATTAAACGATGAAGACATTTTCTCACCAACCCAAGAAACTAAATTAAAAATCATTTGCAGTATATAAAGCTTTACATCAACCATAACTGTAGAAATGAGGGAGTTTTGAAAGATACCCGACACTTTCCTTTAACTTAGTACTGTATGAAATCAGTTACCTCTGCTTTTTAGACACATAAAAGCTAAAGTGAAATTGCTTGAAGCTTCGGAAATTGACAAAACGTTAATGAAACTTTCAGCATTCACACCTTGTCTTTTCTGAACTGAAAGTCAGTCTCAGTCGGGAATGCATTAGGGTCATTAAGATGACTTCCATTTGTTGCTAGAAATATTACTTTTTATCTGTGTGCAAATTGATTTTGAATCTGGTAAGAATCACATATTGATCATGTGTCCTGTGATATGAAGGGGCATCTTAGTAGGAGTTTTGCTTATTCTGTCTGTTTAGGTGCACGGGTGTGTATTTTTTATTGATCCAACCACATGCTGATTTTTTTTGGGGGGGGGCCATAGAAAAAATGTTTGGCACATTCTGATCCATAGAGTCTTCAAACAGTAAAAACAGCTTATCAAAGTTTTGGGGTCAAGTGTATTATCTTTTAGAGTGATAACATCTTTAGATGTGTGGATAGCTGTATGAATGAAAATATTGCATTATAATACCCACACAATAACAATCCAAGTGTAAATGTAAAACTTTGGTCAATTGTTCTCAAATTGATTTAAGAATCTGAAGACTTGTCACCTAGAAGAAAAAAAAAAAAAAAGGTAAACTGGAAGTGGACAGGCCTTGGCAAGGAATGGGGAATGAAGCTTAACTTTGATTCAAATAATCCCTGAAATTTGATTAAGTTGGCCCTGATTGCTAGATCGCCAGCACTAGAAATTCCAGAAGCCTTACA
Organism: Cynocephalus volans; assembly: GCF_027409185.1. Lineage (NCBI taxonomy): Eukaryota > Metazoa > Chordata > Mammalia > Dermoptera > Cynocephalidae > Cynocephalus > Cynocephalus volans. The sequence goes on from NC_084467.1 coordinate 148,797,034, forward strand.
GTTCTGATAAAGTGTCACTAAGAGGTGAGAAAATAACGATCTTTAAATAAATGGGTTAATTGGATATGTGTGGAAAAATTGAAACTTGACAACAATCTCACATTATATGCAAAAGTATATTCCAGATTAATTATAGATTTAAATTTGGGGAGAATAATAAAGATTCTAGAAGAACATAAGGATAATTCCTCCACGGCTTCCTGGTTTAGAAATGCCATTACCCATTTTTCATCTGTTGTCTTCTATTGCTTTCTGAAATCTGATACCTTTACCTTGCAGTGAAAAAAATAAAATGAAATTGGTCATCTTCTCCATTGCTGACATCTGGCTCATGAAAAGAAATACTTATCAAAGAAAGTCCACTTTAGCCACCTAAACTATCACAATTTCCTGAAGTATATATTGTTAAACTCTGAGAACTATTGTAAGAATTCATATTGTTCCCTCAAATTTCTCTTGCTCCCATATATCATGTATTGCAAAAAGTGGTGAAGGATTCTAACAGTAGTTGGTGCAGTGCTGCTGTACATGTGGAAATTTAACATTTCATGTTTTTGTAAGAGAAGTTTATCAAATAAGAAAATTATACTTGGTCCAATGCTTTGGAAATTGAGGCGTTTTTCTGATCATCATTTTATTCGAACAGTCACGATTTCCACTTTGCTAGGTGACAAGTGCATGTCTTTTTTCATTCCTCTTGCCTGTTATTGAGTGATAACTTCTGGAGGGGAGGCCAGGAAGTCTTACCACATTCTTTTCTCATCCTCTCTTTTAAAAGATATTCAGTACAGCAGAGACCAAGTGGGCAGTGGTTGCAATCTTAGGAGACAGAAAGTCAAATCTTCAAATGGAGAATCATGAAATGTGTGGACTTCATTGTTATCCAGAATTGGACAAAACAAAGGCAGAAACAGATTTTTGAGAAAATCAGGAAAAGGTGAAACAGGATGCTAGATATTATTACTATTATTTTACTTTTGGGGTGTGATAATGACATCATTGTAACATTTTAAATCCCTATCACTTAGACTCAGCAAAAAAGTTAGGTGCTTACATTTGAAAACAAGAAGAGCAGACAGATACACTGGAATTAACTTAATCGTGACAAGTTGCAATGGCAATTCTAATGACATTGCAAAAAAAATCGATGACATTATGAAAAAAATAAATAACTACAAAAGAAAATAGAACCATATATATTTATTCTGATGGTTAAAATAATTAAATAAATAATACCTTTGTAGACCGAAATCACATCGTTATGAATAAGAAATTTCTATTAATTTTTTGGCTGAATAACCATGACATTCCTGAATATAGCCTCACCCCAACATTTGCTAGTCCAAGTTTTCCACTGAGAAAATGCAAGCAAAATCTTAATAACATACATTTTGGGGATGTAGATGGAATAAGAGAAAAATCTTTTTACACTGTACTTGTTTACAATATTGTTCTCATAATATAATTCATTTGAACACAGCCTTAGCTATTCACTTACATATTGTCTATGGTTGCTTTTTTTTTTTTTTGCTTCAATGACAGAGGGAAGTAGTTGTGACAGAGACCTTATAGCTCACAAAGCCTAAATATTTACACTCTGAAAAATTTGCTGAAAACTTGTCTAAACCATTTGTTGTTCCAAATAAAGCTACACTCTCTAAAAAGATAGTACATATAAAAACTCAAAGGTAAGCTGATTTCCTCTTTCCTGAGGTGAAACTTTTGTCAAAGTAACTTGTATTTAGGTATACATTGTAAAACAATATAATATACATTTTTCAAACCTATTTCAGTTTGGGAGAAGCTAACAAAATTCCAGCTTGTCAGGCTATTTTAATATTTTAATGTAATTTTGTATTATTATTTCAATATTTTTTGATATTAAAACACCATAGACAACACATTTATTATAATTATTGTTAAATTTTCAAGAAATGGGGAAAAACAGAAATACATTGGGTAAGAAGGCATGCCAAATACAGCCAAGACATTTTGAAACCATAAAGACATTTGCAGTATTGGCATCTTGTTAAGGTTACAGCTTAATTTCATAGTTTTTAACTCAGGAAAACCACATCAAAAGATGTTTTAATATAAAGAGAAAACCTTCTATCACATAAAATTAATAAAATTATAGTTTTACTTAAAATACTATGCTCTCTTGTATTGTTTAAAAATGCATGAACTCGATAAAGGTTAAACTAATAAAACTATACGAGTTAAAATTGTATCACATTGATGCTTTGAGGTCATTTTTCAAGACTTCAATGTACGAAGACACGCATAAGCCTAGGGGAAAGCACTTAATTTGTTCAAGCAGATAATACAGTTAGGTTCTCTGATCTCTCAGGCAGATTTTGATTCATTCCTTAATACCAAGAGACAATGATTTTTTTTTTCCTAAATAGTGAGCATTATAACATCAGGATTTTTCTATTCTTTTATATTATAAACAGAATACTAATTTCCTTAAGCTCTACAGGGAGTAAAATTTGCTTTATGAAAAAGAATAAATCACAGATTTCTTTTAGAAATAATGCTCTAGGGATAGTATAGACATGTCAAATATTTCATAGAATACATCAATAGAAGTAACTGTTCACAAGAAGTAAGACAACAAAATGTTTGAACTTGGAAAGCAAGTACAATTAAATAAAAGTATTCATTTAAATGCAAGAGTGACACATCTGTCTGTGACCCAGTCGCCACTGCAGTATGTGTACAAATCAATGCAGAACTTCTCCATAAATTAATCTTCATGTCTCTAGAGGGAAGTATGCTGCCACACAAGGCCTATGCCTCAATAGACCATCTCCTCTTCAACCTCCTAGCCCGTATGGCTTTGCAACATAAAGCATCGAAGTTCAGCTTTGTATAGGTAGAATAATAAATGTAACTACTTCCATGTTATAGAAAGTTGCAAAACAAACTTATCTTGTAACGTCAGGTTTTCGTGGGATGTTTCTTGGTCAAATTGGCATAATTATTATTAAATAGTAATTTATTTTTTGAATATTGAATTAAATTAAAATTAATTTTTGCCTATCCCCAATATCGATATTCAATATATCATCAAGTAACTCAATTTCAGTTCAAAAATTTAGGAAGCATGATTTGGAGTTTTATAAGATATGAGTATTTTCCTGGGCTGTCGGTAATTTTTATGCCCAAGACTGGAATGTGTATTTTACAAAAATGAGAAGCTGAACACAATATAAGTTTGGTGTAACAGTGAGTTTTGAAGTAACTTAATCTACTTCCCTTGACTGTCCCACATTGTTTAAGGTTCATAACAGGTTCGCTACACAACTGCGATTGTTTGTTATTGGTCTCAAACATCACTTGCTCAAAATCAACCTAAAAATTACCATTTGAATCTCTTCCTAAAATGGAAAAAAATGCAAATCATTTCCCTGCTTTGTAAATATAATGAACCAATCATTTCTCCCATAGCTGATAAAATGGACTGTACATATATGAATACAAATTTATATATATAAAATGTATATACATGAAAAATTATATACATATATACACACATGCACACATATATAAGCAAATAAACTTAAATCCATACATTGCACACATATGCAAATTAAGCTAAAATAGCTCATATACCTATACATCACTTCTTGGAAAAGTTATGTATAACTTCTCCAAGAAATCAAAGTAAAATATATTTGTGACCTTAAGTTAAATAAAATTTTCTTATCTGTACCACCAGCAGCTTAATCAATAAAAGAAGAAAAGATAAATAAAAGATCATTATAATAAAAAAGTCTGCTAATCTAAAGGCACTGTCAATAGAACAAAAAGATAATCCATAAACTGGAAAAAAAATATTTGCAAAGCATATATTTGATAGCAACCAGAATATATAAAGAACTCTCAAAACTCAATTATAAGGAAAAAAGTAGGGAAATGTGCAATGTCTTGAAATCTTGACTACATTTGTGCTTTTCAAAATTTTGTTACATTTCTATATTTTTTGCTTACATATTCTTCATGTTATTCCAATAATTATAATTGTACAGTTAAATGAATATAAATTTTACATTCATGTACACATGTAAACCAGTTTAATAAATATATCAGTGCCAGCACTCTAAGAGCCCTACATGTGGCTTCCTATTTCCAGCACCTCTCTCCTTTCTAGAGAAAACTATCCAAACATCTATGCTAATCATTTTCTGTATTCTTATTTTATTTTTACATCCTATACTTACTTTTCTAAGATATATAATTTTCCTCCTTTAAAAATTGTGCACATTAAATGAAAATTACGTTACTCCTATGCCTTGATATTATGTGAGATTTATCTATGCTACTGGTAGTTGTAGTACATTTTTCCTCTGTAATATTCATTGAATGATTCCTTAAATAACGTAAGATTTTATATGAAGATTTTCTTAGCTTTTTATGTTTTTAACATTTATATTTAGCTGCAATGTTACTCAGTTTGTACAGGTATATGCTGTTTTTATCTTTTCATGTACTGTAGCTTTCAAAATTATATGCCATTTTTTATTCTATTTAGTGCCTTCACTTTTTAATTTCATCTTCTTGGACAATAAGGCTGCCACTACCACTTTATTGTGTTTGCATTTGCCTAAAATATAATTTTATGCTCATTTATGTGCACTCGTGCTAGTCTTTTTACTTTCAATGTTCCTTACAAGGAATATTTAACCACTGTATATGATACTTTTTAAACCAAATCTTCATGGTTTAATTTTTTAAAGGAGAAAATTGAGTCAAATTTATATGCAATGTCATAACTGATGTAATAGATTATATATCCATTTAAGGTCTTGCCTCTGTTTTACTTTTTTGCTTAATCTTTTTTTCCATACCTTTAGTAATTTAAAGTTTTTCTAAAAAAATTTTTATATCAATTCTTTATTTTCATGTAGTGTAGAATATCCACTTTAGTTTTTAATTTTGACAAAGTTTGTCTTTTCTATTTATGAAATAATATTTACATATACTTACACTTCTTAATAGTGCTCTATTTTCCCACTGCTGGCTTACTCTCCTTGTAATAAGATATGATATCTTAAATACTTTGATTTATGAACTATAACCCAAGTGATATATATGAAACACTGTTTCCCTCCTCATTCTGTTCCCCTTCAAAAATTATTTTTGTTATTGTTCACCAAATTTAGGATTTGTGACAGTTATTGCTTTATTGCCATTCAACTTAAATTCGCCTTTTTTTGGCTCTGTGAAAATGTGTCTTGGACCTAAATATAATAATATAATATGTGTGTGTATATGTATATATATATATATGTATATATGTGTATATATATGTATATATATATATATATAATTTTTATATATGTATGTGTGTGCATATATATTTATTTATTTTTAGGACCAAGATCCATTTTTTTTTTTTGTTTTTGCCAGATGTCACTTAAGCTTTTTCTGTAGAGTACAGTAAAGAAACATTGCAAGAGGAGAGGATTTTTGCTTCCTGGTTCTGCTTTGTCCTGAATCACTGCACATGGCTTCTCTAGTGCTCAACTCCTGCAGTATGGACAGCTTCTTTGGCAACTGTCATAGCCACATTTAATTCCCACGTCATCTCACTGACCCATACAGGGGATATTATGGTAGAAAGCACTAAGTGGAAGCCCCTGGAACTTTTATGTCCTTTCAAGATGATAAATCAGAAGCAATATCATATCCTTGTGGAAACTAAAGAAATTAATTCCCCCATAAAAGACTTAAACAGGCATGTTGATACCTATCACAACCCGCTTTAACTCATCAGTTTGGCCAGTGAAAAAGTCAGATGGAACAAGGAGAAACACTGTGGACTATAATAAATTTAATCCATTGGTGACTGCCATCACAGCTACCTTCCTAAATGTAGTATCTTTTCAGAGATAAAATTAAGACAGATCTGAAAGTTGGTGTGCAGCAATTGACCTAGCTAATGCAATTTTCTTGATATTCATTTCCAAGGGGCACCAGAAACAGTTTGCTTTAACTAGGAAGTCCAACAGTTTATTTTCACAATGTTACCTCAAAGCTATTTCGATTTTCTATTGCTTTCCACCCGATTATAGTCCCCAGAGATTGTGATCATCTTGGTATCCCATAGGACATCACAATAGTCCACTACATTAACTACATTATGCTGATTGGATCTGAAGATAGTCAGATATATTTATATAAATAAATATATAAGTATATAAAGATATAGAGTCAGCCCTCTATATCTATGGGTTCTGCATCCTCAGATTCAACCAACTACAGATCAAAAATATTCTGGAAAAAAATAATACAACAATAAAAATAATGCAAATTAAAAGCATAGGGTAACAACTATTATATTGTATTATATATAAGTAATATATATATACAGGAGGATTTAAAATATACAGGAGGATGTGCTTAGGCCATGTACAAATACTATGCTACTTTATATAAGGGATTTGAGCATCTTTGGATTTTGTTATTTGAGGGGGTCCTGTAACTAATCCCTGCAGATTCCAAGGGACGAGTGTACTTGACATGTCTCAGTAAGAGAGACGTGAATGAGAGGGTAGAAGATTAACCACACAAAAATTCAGGAGCCAGCCACCTTTTGAAGAAGTAACTAGGGATACAGTGGTCCGGAGCAAGTTGAGATATCCCCTCCGGGGTGAGAGACAAGTTTCTGCATCTTACATCAACAACCATAAAAAGAGAGAGGCCCAACACTTGATAGGACTTTTTCAGATATAAGCCTAGAACAAAAACACTGCAGAAAGTTCAGGCTATAGTACTAGTTGTTTTATTACTCAGATCTTGTAATCCAGCAGATCCAATGACATTTGAAGTATCTATGCCAAATGCAAATGCTGTATGTAGCCTCTGGCTGACGTCAGGGGAAATAGGGAATCAACCCAAAGAAGGAAGCATAGACAATTCTTACAGCATTAACCAACTAGAAACCGATCTTTACATATTAGCATGTTATATGTGTTTGTGCTTATTTGAAATTTTTACTTTCTATGTCTAGTTCTATCTTCTAATTTTTATTTTATATAGAAGCTTTGGAAGTTAATGTTACAATTTAGTCTTTAGGTAACAGAATATTCAATGGGATGGTGACTGAATTAGGGGTGCCTACTATATACATAGATGAATTCAATGACTCTTGTGATTATATGTCTCTTCATTTGGGGGAAAGGGGGAATTTTTATCACTTGTAAGAATGATAGTTGTATCTTAAGTAGAAATACAGTTATTTTCTTCTCAACACCGCACTCTCCCGAGTGAGCCACGGGCCGGCCCCAAATACAGTTATTTTCTTGTTGGACCAGGAGTTCAAATATATAGAGAAGGGTGTATATGGAAGATGAATAGTCAAAGGGGTGGACTGAAATGATTATTAATGCATTGCTTCTTAGCCCCCAGTTCATCTATTTTTGCCAACTCTGTGAAGATGGATCCGGGTCCTTAAAACATTTTTGCTTTACCAGCTGGCATTGAAGTGTTGTCGGTAGAGGGTGCTGGAGAGTTGTTCAAGAGGAAGTGTTTGCTTCCTGGCTCTTGTGTGCTCCCTGTTCAGGACCAGGCTCCTGAAACTCTCACAGCCTTCAGTGCCCAGTTCCTGTGGTTTAGAAGCCAGAAGGACTGAGCAGCCAGTAGCTCCTGTTGGTAGATCACTCACCTAGGGAATTATACGTAGCAGAGTGCCTCCGGTTTCTGCAGTGCTCACAGTGCCTCTGAAATCAGCCCCTGAAGTGTATGGTAGCACACACTAGTCAGCAGCTTTCCTCAACACCTCTCCCTTGGGCAGTTTGGTAGTGAAGGGCCACAGAAGAGACACTATCCCATGAAAAGCTTTCTCCAACACCTCAGATTTAGGATTTCCCACAGTTCCAGAGGGCACATTCCCTAGTCTGCTCAGCACGGCACCACAGTGACTCCTCCACGTTCAGTGAGCCACGTTGTTCCTCTCCAACAAGAGGATCTCAGCCCTGGGCAAGCTACTCTTTGTATACTGTGTCTCTGCCGTAAGGGTAGGCGCTGCTCCTTATATCTGTTCTAGCTATATTTTAAAATTTCTCTTGGTTTCTTATTAGCCCAATCCCTTGTTATACCAATTTCTTGTTATGGTACATACATATATTCATGTCCAATTTCTTCTATTCAAATTACTATGTGATTTTCCTCTTCTCATTGGACTCAGACTAATACATGACTTTTATCTCCACATTATTAGTAGCATGGCATTCAAAGTACATCCCTTCGATTTTAATAAATTTATTTGGAATTTATACTACACATCCCCATATTGTCTGTCATTAAATATATTACAAACACTATATATTTAACCCACCATTATTTCCTCGCTTCTTCGTCAAGCTAAATCTCTGCTCATTAATTTGTTACTTATGGTTTTTTCCTCAGATGAAGTGTAGACATCATAGACTATTTTCTTTAGTTTTAGCATATTCATAGTGTTATGGGCCTCTTCTAGTTAATTTATTTGTGTTTCCTTTCTCTGATGTCTCCTTCACTTCAAGTGTATTATTATTTATCTTTGTTTGCAACCAGTGCTCTGCTGCCAGGTCACATGAACGTTTAGCTGTTCCAAGATGCATGGAAGGTGCGATGATTTCTGTTTCTACGCAGGCACCAGGAGACAGCTTCTTTACTATGCAGTCTCCTATGGCCTCGTAGCCTTATGTATTTAACCTGTCTACAAGAGTATAGGAACCTCTTCTGGGTAATTTTTTTCTGCAATCTTCCACATAGGGAAATCTGATTCAGGATGGAGAAAGCCCTGTAAGAATGGCCTTGCACATCTCTGCTCGCAGTAATCCTCCTGCTTCCTTTGCAATGTTTCTACTCCAGAGAAGTGGATAATTCAGAGATCTAGATCGGATTAGAGGGAAATTGCTATGAAATAACTATCTCCCTACTTTATACAATATAGTTGTTTTTAGTTGTATCTGAGTATATATGTGTGTATGTATATATGCACATATGTATATGTAGGTAGAGATTTATATCACAATTGTTTTCCACCTAATGACATATCAATAACATCTAGTGACAATAAATATATAACTTATGCAACTTAGAAGTATTTTTACATATAATCAGATAAATAGATGAATTTTATTACAATATACTTTGTACAAGCATCTTTATTTAACTTATTAAATATTTGTTCAATAATCTCCTCCAAAATAATCTATATTACAAACATTTCCAGATCAATTACTTAATATTTTATATCTTTTAGAATACATAACCTATGTTTTAGTACTTTAGTACATAATACATATGTATGAATAATCATAGCCATGTTTTGTGTGTCAGAGATACCTATAAAATGCTCTAGTAACATTAAATATCAGACAGAAAGAAAACAAAAACCGATTTAGTCTGGAGGATTAAAGTAAATAATTTTAACTGAGTATTGCAACATAGATATTCACAAATGATTCTATATATGCCTGTTGTGCTTTAATAAAATAAGTGCGAAGAGGAGGGAAGGGAAATTGGGGACAGGGTGGCAAGAGGAAGAAGGTAAACAAAATACAAGGAGGGATTTATGGTTAATTTTTAAAATGGTGTGAATTATTCATATCTAGATTTGTTTGGTTTCTTTTCTTCTTAACATCTTTAACTTGCCTGTGATTTGGCTTTTGATTATATTGATAATTGGGATATTTTCAGGCACTGTAGAATAATAAATTAATTTGGGACAGGGTCTGAAAGTCTGTTTTCTAAAAGAAACTGTTATTTCTCTCAAAGACTGGTCCATGTGAACTGGAACATCTAAGTAATTAATCCAAGTGAAAAATTAGGGACTAAATGAAGCATGCACTATGTTTATGCTGCTTAACGTATAAGAAAGTATAGAGGCAGAACTGTGTGTGTGATTTTGTTAATGAAGCTACGCTGTAGTCATAGAACTCCGTAGAACTCCTGCTCTACTATTAATTTTTGTTTTGTCTCACAGCTTCAATATTTCTGAGCCTAGACAGAACTATGCAGGCATAGTTCCCATGCAAAACTTTCAAAGAAAAAAATATCACTATTAATATTACAGTTAAAGAAAATAAATTATTTTCTTTGGAAGACTTAAATCATTGTAACAGAGATGCAGTTTCCTCTGTCGTTGGAGGAACTGATGTTTGTAAAAAAAAAATTTTAATGAATTTTTTTTTCTCACTGACATTAATCTTACAAATGCAAATTTTAAAACAGCAGGATAACTATAAAGCAAAAGTTTAGAAACCATGCTATGTATGTAGTGAATTACTCACTGCGTTGTGTTAATACTGGGGACAATTGAGCTGAGAACCCACAGTGATGAGAACCATGCTATTAAAAAAGAATTTTATTACTATCATTTGATATAATTAAAATATTTTATTTGATATAAAATAAGAAAAAGAAGCAGTCTTCTTTTCTTTGGTTTAAATCTGGGTAGCAAGTACTTTAAAATATTTCTATGAGACAATAGAAAATTCACACAATAAGCTAGAATAGACTTTGATAAATAGAATCTGATCAGTAAAAGTGCCTTATATTGCAATTATATGTATCATTTACTTTTCGACAATTTGGAACCCAGCTCAAAGCACAGAAGGAAGAAAAATAGAATTTTTGACAATCAAAATCATGACTATGGGTAAAGTTTATTTATTCAGCTGCAAATTATTGAAGTGCCTACTTCATGGCTATTTGGAAGGGACACAGACTACTGGCCAAATCATACATGGCTCTTACGCTCCTGAAGTTCATTTGTCTATACAACACATAGGAAGATCTTTCTATGTTTTTCTCTAGACACAATTATAATAAGTTTACTTTTATGATGACAAGTATTCAAATAATTAGAACACTGGGGTTCTAATTATTTGAATACTTGTCATCAAGCATCAGAATCAGATGTAAGGATTGGGGAAAAAATGGAGTCACACAGAGGGGATCAAAATATCTTCAACTGAGGGAAAGAAAATAGTTCAGTCACACTCCTCTCTTTTCCACCCCCCAAAGGAAAATAAACAAACAAGCAAAAATTTCATTTTACTTTTAGGGCAGTATTTCAAATTGATCACTGTAACATATTATTTTGAAATCCATCAATTCAACATATGCTTGTATCTCTCACCACATTTATTCATTTTTCGAAGGCATATTGAATATTTTGCCTCAATTAGAAAATCACACTAGGAGCTCCAAATTATTTGTTAACTGAAAAATAAGAAATATGACTTCTTATTTTTCAGTTAACTGAAGAAAGAACTTTTTAAGCTAGCCGTAGTAACGCCATTTTGCAAGGCACAAAACATTACCCTGGTTAAAAGTCCCTAGCATAGGAAAAGTACAGCCTGAGGTTGAGACCAGATAACGAACAGGATATCTGTGGTTATGCACCTGGGCCCCGGCCCGAGGCAAAGGGCGGATAGTTCCCAGAAATAGACAAGTCAGTTAAAGTTTCAAGAGTGCCCCTCAGCTGTTTCAAGGACTCCCAACAGTTTCCAGGGTGCCCCTCAGCTGTTTCAAGGACTCCCAACAGTTTCCAGGGTGCCCCTCAGCTGTTTCAAGGACTCCCAACAGTTTCCAGGGTGCCCCTCAGCTGTTTCAAGGACTCCCACCAGTTTCCAGGGTGCCCCTCAGCTGTTTCAAGGACTCCCACATAACCGAAGCTCACCCGCGCTTATTTGAACTGACCAATTAAACTCGCTTCTCGCTTCTGTACCCGCGCTTATTTGAACTGACCAATTAAACTCGCTTCTCGCTTCTGTACCCGCGCTTATTTGAACTGACCAATTAAACTCGCTTCTCGCTTCTGTACCCGCGCTTTTTGCTATAAAAAGGACCCAGGAGCTTCACTCGGCGCGCCAGTCTTCCAAAAGACTGTGTCGCCCGGGTACCCGTGTGTTCAAATAAACCTCTTGCTGTTTGCATCCGTCTTCGTGGTCTCGCTGTTCCTTGGGAGGGTCTCCCTGAACTGACTGACTACCCACTTTGGGAGTCTTTCATTTGGGGGCTCGTCCGGGATCGGAGACCCCCACCCAGGGACCACCGACCCACCAACGGGAGGTAAGCTGGCCAGCAGTCGTTCTGTGTCTCGTTTCTGTGTCTCGTTTCTGTGTCTAATCCTGTGACTCTGACTGTCTTTCTGAGTGCGCGCATTTTGGTTTCAGTTTGTTCCGGGTTAGTCGCTCTGGGAGCGAAGTGCGGGTAGCGAACAGACGTGTTCGGGGGCTCGCCACCCGGCAATCCTGGGAGACGTCCCAGGATCAGGGGAGGACCAGGGACGCCTGGTGGACCCCTTGGCAGAGGATTATTGTGTTTCGGTCTCACCGCGTCTCGGGAGGCGCGCTCTGCCATCGGACTCTTTCTTCTATTTCTACGGCACTCGGTCTCGTCGCCGTTTCTGGTTTCTTTTTGTCTTAGTTGTGATAGGTCTTTGCGTCGTCGTTCCCCTATTGGAAATTTTCGAGATGGGGCAAGGTGCCCTTACGCCTCTCTCCCTTACTCTAGATCATTGGAAAGATGTCAAAGCCAGGGCTCACAATCTGTCCATGGAGATCAAAAAAGGAAAATGGCAGACTTTCTGTTCGTCTGAGTGGCCCACATTCGGCGTAGGTTGGCCGCCAGAGGGAACCTTTGACCTTTCTGTCATTTTTGCAGTTAAAAAGATTGTTTTTCAGGAGACCGGAGGACACCCGGACCAGGTTGCCTATGTCGTGGTATGGCAAGACCTCGCCCAGAATCCCCCTCCCTGGGTGCCACCCTCCAGCAAAGTCGCTGTTGTTTCGGGATCAGAAAATACTCAAAGGCCACCTACAAGGAAGCCTTCCGCCCCTCCCCAACCCCCCGTCCTCCCGACACCAGATGACCTATTTTCTCTCTCTGAACCCCCACCTTACCCGGCGGCTCCGCTGCCCCCTCTGGCCCCTCAGGGAAACAGATCGGCACCAGGCCGAGCGCCCGGTGATCCTAGCCCTGAGGGACCGGCTGCGGGGACTAGGAGCCGCCAACCTCGCAGTCCGAGAGACGGCTCCGGTCCTGACTCCACCGTAGCTTTGCCCCTCCGAGCCATAGGGCCCCCAGCTGAGCCAAATGGCTTGGTCCCTTTGCAGTATTGGCCTTTTTCCTCAGCAGATCTTTACAATTGGAAGTCTAACCATCCTTCTTTTTCTGAAAAACCAGCAGGTCTCACGGGACTTCTTGAGTCCCTTATGTTCTCTCACCAGCCCACTTGGGACGATTGCCAACAGCTACTCCAGATCCTCTTCACCACTGAAGAGCGAGAAAGGATTCTTCTGGAGGCCCCAGCGAGATTTAGCTCCTTTTAGGGCTCTCAACCCCCAGGTCATATTACTCCAATATGTGGACGACCTCCTAGTGGCAGCTCCCACATATGAAGGCTGCAAAAGAGGGACACAAAAGCTCTTGCAGGAACTGAGTAAGTTGGGGTACCGGGTATCAGCTAAAAAGGCCCAGTTATGCCAGAAAGAGGTCACCTATTTGGGGTACCTGCTCAAAGGGGGAAAAAGATGGCTGACCCCGGCCCGGAAAGCTACAGTTATGAAGATCCCTACTCCCACAACCCCCAGGCAGGTCCGCGAATTTCTGGGTACTGCCGGATTCTGCAGGCTCTGGATTCCTGGGTTTGCTTCCCTGGCTGCACCCTTGTACCCCCTGACAAGGGAAAACATTCCTTTTACCTGGACTGAGGAGCATCAAAAGGCTTTTGACCACATAAAAAAAGCCTTGCTGTCTGCCCCCGCCTTGGCTCTCCCAGACCTCACCAAATCATTTACTCTGTACGTAGATGAAAGAGCCGGTGTAGCCCGAGGAGTGCTTACTCAGACCCTAGGACCATGGCGACGGCCAGTAGCTTATCTATCAAAAAAACTGGATCCAGTGGCCAGTGGGTGGCCAACCTGCCTAAAAGCGGTTGCTGCAGTGGCACTCCTCCTCAAAGACGCTGATAAGTTAACCTTGGGGCAAAATGTGACTGTGATTGCTTCCCACAGCCTCGAAAGTATCGTGCGGCAGCCCCCCAATCGGTGGATGACCAATGCCAGAATGACTCATTACCAGAGTTTGCTGCTAAACGAAAGAATATCTTTCGCGCCCCCTGCTGTCCTGAACCCAGCTACCCTACTACCAGTCGAGTCAGAATCCACCCCAGTACACCAATGCTCAGAAATCCTTGCTGAAGAAGCTGGGACTCGACGGGACCTGAAGGACCAGCCATTGCCCGGAGTGCCTGCCTGGTATACAGACGGTAGCAGCTTCATTGCGGAAGGTAAGAAGAAAGCAGGGGCCGCCATCGTAGATGGCAAACGGACGGTATGGGCAAGCAGCCTGCCAGAAGGGACATCAGCCCAGAAGGCCGAGCTAATAGCCTTGACGCAGGCATTACGCCTAGCCGAAGGAAAAAACATCAACATCTACACGGACAGCAGGTATGCTTTTGCCACTGCTCACATTCATGGGGCAATATATAAACAGAGGGGACTGCTCACTTCTGCTGGAAAAGACATTAAAAATAAACAAGAAATTCTGGCTCTGCTAGAGGCCATTTACCTCCCTAAGCAGGTCGCCATTATCCACTGCCCAGGCCACCAGAGAGGAAATAACCCTGTGGCGGCCGGGAACCGGAGGGCCGACGAGGCTGCAAAACAAGCCGCCCTGTCGGTCAAGGTGCTAACAAAAACTACAAAGCTTCAAGAGCCAATCGAGCCTGCTCAAGCTAGGACCAAGCCAAGAGAGCTCACTCCTGACCAGGGAAAAGAATTCATTCAGCGGTTACATCAGCTAACACACTTAGGACCAGAAAAGCTCCTTCAACTGGCAAGCCGCACCAGCCTCTCCATCCCGAACCTCCGGTCCACTGTTCAAGAAGTCGCCAATCGGTGTCCAGCTTGCGCCATGACTAATGCGGCTACCACCTACCGAGAGACCGGAAAAAGACAACGGGGAGATCGACCCGGCGTATACTGGGAAGTAGACTTTACAGAGGTAAAGCCTGGCCGGTATAGAAACAAGTATCTGCTAGTATTTGTAGATACTTTCTCTGGATGGGTAGAAGCTTTTCCTACCAAAACGGAAACGGCCCTGACTGTATGTAAAAAGATACTAGAAGAAATCCTGCCCCGTTTCGGGATCCCTAAGGTGATCGGGTCAGATAATGGCCCAGCCTTTGTTGCTCAGGTAAGCCAGGGACTAGCCACACAACTGGGGATAAATTGGAAATTACATTGTGCGTATAGGCCCCAGAGCTCAGGTCAAGTAGAGAGAATGAATAGAACCATCAAAGAGACCTTAACTAAATTGGCCTTAGAGACCGGTGGAAAAGACTGGGTGGCCCTCCTTCCCTTAGCGCTGTTCAGAGCCAGGAATACCCCTGGCCAGTTCGGTCTAACTCCCTATGAAATCCTCTACGGGGGACCCCCCCCCATACTTGAGTTGGGAGAAACACTGGGTCCCGATGATAATTTTCTCCCTGTCTTATTTACCCACTTAAAGGCTCTAGAAGTTGTGAAGACCCAGATTTGGGACCAGATCAAAGAGACATATCAGCCCGGTACCATAGCTGTCCCCCACCCGTTCCAGGTCGGAGACCGAGTGCTGGTCAGACGCCATCGACCCAGCAACCTTGAGCCTCGGTGGAAAGGCCCGTATCTGGTATTGCTGACCACCCCGACCGCAGTAAAAGTTGATGGCATCGCTGCCTGGGTCCATGCTTCCCATCTCAAGCCTGCACCACCCCCGGCACCAAACGAGACCTGGGAGCTGGAAAGGACTGATCATCCTCTTAAGCTGCGTATTCGGCGGCGGAAAAATGAGTCCACCGGGTAAGAACCCCCACCGGCCTGTGATCCTCACCTGGAAGGTACTGTCCCAAACTGGAGAAGTTGTCTGGACCAAACAGGCTACCCAGCCGCCTTGGACTTGGTGGCCCGATCTTAAACCTGATGTATGTGCCCTGGCGGCGGGTATTGAGACCTGGGATATCCCGGGATACATAGCATCGGGCTAGGCCCAGATCAGACCCCCTGATTCAGACTACACAAAAGCTTATAATCAGATCACCTGGGGGGTCCCAGGGTGCAGCTATCCCCGAGCTAGAAACAGGCTTGCCGCTTCCCCCTTCTACGTGTGCCCCCGGGATGGCCGAACCCTTTCAGAAGCTAGAAGGTGCGGAGGGCTGGAATCCCTATATTGCAAAGAATGGGGTTGTGAAACCACGGGGACAGTCTACTGGGGACCTAGTTCCTCATGGGACCTCATAACTGTAGAACGTAACGATAGCAGTAAAAACTGTGACAACACCGGCTGGTGTAACCCCCTTAAAATAAAATTCACAGAGAAAGGAAAAAATTCCAGAGATTGGGCACAAGGAAGAACCTGGGGACTAAGGTTCTATTTGACGGGAAACGATCCAGGTGTACTGTTCACCATTCGCCTAGATATCACCAATATGCCAACTGTGGCAGTGGGCCCCGACCCCGTCCTTGCAGAACAGGGACCTCCTAGCAACAAGCTGTACCCAATGACTAGCAGGCAACCCCCCGCGGCACAAAGGAGCACTGCTACACAGAGCCTCCTATCACCAGGCACTCTACCCCCCACCACGGGTGACAGGCTCTTTGGTCTTGTACAGGGGGCCTTCCTAGCTCTAAATGCCACCAACCCGAACGCCACAGAGCATTGCTGGCTCTGTCTGGCCATAAGCCCCCCCTACTATGAAGGAATAGCCTTTTTGGGAGAGGCCAATTATACCAGCGCCGAGAGTTGCCGTTGGGGGACCCAGGGAAAGCTTACTCTCACAGAGGTCACAGGACAAGGGTTATGTATAGGAACAATACCTTCTACCCATCAACATCTTTGCAACCAGACCCTATCCATCAATTCCTCCGGGGACCATCAGTACCTTCTCCCCTCCAACCATAGCTGGTGGGCTTGCAGCACCGGTCTCACCCCTTGCGTTTCCCTCTCAGTTTTTAATCAGTCTAAGGATTTCTGTGTCCAGGTTCAGCTGATTCCTCGCATCTATTACCATCCTGAAGAAACTTTGTTGCAGGCCTATGACAACCCTCATCCCAGGTTTAAGAGAGAACCTCTCACACTTACCCTAGCTGTCCTACTGGGAATTGTGGCAGGTATAGGTACCGGCTCGGCTGCTCTGATTAAAGGACCTATAGACCTCCAGCGGGGCCTAACCGAGCTCCAGACTGCCATGGACACTGACCTCCGGGCCCTCCAGGATTCAGTCAGCAAGTTAGAGGACTCATTGACTTCTCTATCTGAGGTAGTACTCCAAAATAGGCGAGGCCTTGACTTACTGTTTTTAAGAGAGGGAGGCCTCTGCGCGGCCCTCAGAGAGGAGTGCTGTTTTTATGTAGACCATTCAGGTGTGATACGAGACACCATGGCCAAACTCAAACAAAGACTAGATAAAAGACAGTTAGAGCGCCAAAAAGATCAAAACTGGTTTGAAGGTTGGTTCAATAGCTCCCCTTGGTTCACTACCCTACTATCAACCATCGCCGGGCCCCTAGTACTCCTTCTTCTGTTGCTCATTCTGGGGCCCTGTGTCATCAACAGGTTAGTCCAATTCATCAATGATAGAATAAGTACAATTAAAGTCCTGGTTCTTAGACAAAAATATCAGACTATAGATAATGAAAATAACTTTTAACTCCGCTCTAAGATTAGAGCTATCCACAAAAGAAATGGGGGAATGAAGAAAGAACTTTTTAAGCTAGCCGTAGTAACGCCATTTTGCAAGGCACAAAACATTACCCTGGTTAAAAGTCCCTAGCATAGGAAAAGTACAGCCTGAGGTTGAGACCAGATAACGAACAGGATATCTGTGGTTATGCACCTGGGCCCCGGCCCGAGGCAAAGGGCGGATAGTTCCCAGAAATAGACAAGTCAGTTAAAGTTTCAAGAGTGCCCCTCAGCTGTTTCAAGGACTCCCAACAGTTTCCAGGGTGCCCCTCAGCTGTTTCAAGGACTCCCAACAGTTTCCAGGGTGCCCCTCAGCTGTTTCAAGGACTCCCAACAGTTTCCAGGGTGCCCCTCAGCTGTTTCAAGGACTCCCACCAGTTTCCAGGGTGCCCCTCAGCTGTTTCAAGGACTCCCACATAACCGAAGCTCACCCGCGCTTATTTGAACTGACCAATTAAACTCGCTTCTCGCTTCTGTACCCGCGCTTATTTGAACTGACCAATTAAACTCGCTTCTCGCTTCTGTACCCGCGCTTATTTGAACTGACCAATTAAACTCGCTTCTCGCTTCTGTACCCGCGCTTTTTGCTATAAAAAGGACCCAGGAGCTTCACTCGGCGCGCCAGTCTTCCAAAAGACTGTGTCGCCCGGGTACCCGTGTGTTCAAATAAACCTCTTGCTGTTTGCATCCGTCTTCGTGGTCTCGCTGTTCCTTGGGAGGGTCTCCCTGAACTGACTGACTACCCACTTTGGGAGTCTTTCATTGAGCTCCAAATTATTTGTTAACTGAAAAATAAGAAATATGACTTCTTATTTTTCAGTTAACAAATAATTTGGTTTAGATAGCATAGGAGATGAACATAAAGACAGAGAGAAATGGAAGAAAGGGCATGTCAAATGAGCTACATACACAAAATGATACGAAGAAGGACAGGATCTTGAGACTTCTGTATGAGCTTTGTCAAGAAGGAACTGAGAAGTAATACGACATGCTTTAATAAGTGCAATTTACCAAGAAATTATAAATATCCCTTAAGAAATAATACCTCCTTATCATACATCATCAAGGAAATGAAAATTGAAAAAGAGGTACCACTACACATTTGTTAAAATGGCCAAAATTCAGAACACTAACACCAAATGCTAGCCAGAATGTGGAGCACAAATGCAAAAATGGTACAGTCATTTTGGAAGACAGTTTGCTGGCTTCTTCTGCAACTAAACATGCTCTCACCATACAATACAGCAATACTGCTCTTTGGTATTTACCCAAAGCAGTTGAAAGCTTATGAACACATAAAAACCTACACACAGATATTTATTGAAGCTTTATTTAGAGCAGCCAAAACTTGGAAAGCAGCCAAGATGTCCTTCAGTAGGTGAATGGATAAATAAACTGTGATACATCCTGACAGTGGACTATGACTCGGCACACACACACAAAAGAGCTATCCAGCCATGAAAACGCACGGGGAAATCTTAAATACAGATTTCTATGTGAAAGAGGCTAATCTGAATGAAGAGGCTGTGTAATGTATGCTTCTAATTATATGACTATACAACATTCTGGAATGGGCAACACTAGGAAGACAGTAAAAAGATCAGCGGTTGCCAGGGGGTGTGGGTAGAGGATAATAAACAGGCAGAGCACAGAGAATGTTTAGGACAGTGAAGATACTCTGCGTGGCACTGTAATGATAGATACGTGTCATTATACATTTGTCTAAACCCATAGAAGGTAAAACACCAAAAGTGAACCCTGACATGTACTATGGACTTTTGGTGATTTTGCTGTGTCAGTGTAGGTTTATCAGTTGTAACAAATGTATCAGTTTGGTTGGGAAGTTGATCTATGCATGTGTGGGGCAGGGAGTACATGGGAAATCTTTGTATCTTCCTCCCAATTTTGCTGTGAATCTAGAACTACTCTAAAAAAAAAAAAGTCTTTTAAAAAGTCTAAGAAACAAGGCAGGAAGCACAAAAGGAAAAAAGGAGTAGAGAAAGAAAGGGAGGAAGGAAGAAGGAAGGAAGGAAGGAAGAAAGACTAGACCAAGGAATAATGTGCTCCCCCCAAAAATATAGCGTATAACGACTTAGTCTGAAACCTGTAGTACTTTACAAGGAATGGCTACTGGAAACGGAGTGGTCCACTATATGAGAAATACTATGCATAGGACAATTGGAAGCCCAATTGTCACATGCAAGTGCATGTGTGGGTGTGTGTACTTTGATATACATGTTGAAAATGATTCAATCTATATAACCAGATAGTAGATGGGAAAAAGACACTACAAGAACAGAAATGGAGATTAGAGAAAATGGTGGTAAAGATTACAATATTACAATTTTTTTGTGTGTTTTTCCTGTGAGGAGTTTAATTAGCTTTTGTAAAGATTAGAAGTCTCCAAATGCCACCCTTTCAATAATTTGCTGGAAGGACTCACGGAAATAAGCAAAGCTGTTACACTCGTGATTGTGGTTTATTATAGCAAAACATGTAAGTGAAGCAGCACATAAGGCAGGGTCCAGTAGTCACCAAACAGGGGGCTTCCAGTTGTCATCTCCTAGTGGAATTGTGCGGACAGTGTTACTTCTGTGTGTGACAATGTGCACAGAGTATTGCCAGCAGGGCATGTTATCTAAGTCTTGGTTTCGAGAATTTTTTGGAGGCATGGACATGTAGATATGTTGAGTGCCTATGTGCTGACTTTAGTCTATATCCCTCTTGAGGTCAAGTTGATATTATGTGGCCAAAAACCCCCACCTTAAACCACATTGTTAAACTAAACTTCATGGTCCAAAGCCTCCCAGTAAATAAAGACACTTTTATCAGACAGGACATTGTAAGGACTTACAGATCACATCCTAGGAGCCAAATGCAAATGCCAGACTTCTCTTTGGGCAAGGTTAAACCTTTACTGCACAATTATTATTTTATCCTATTTTACTTTATGTTGCTTTGTTTTGACACTCTCTACTACATGAATAAATGAAAACTTCAGTATATAATGTTTTATCTGAGTCTTTAAAATTTGGAAAAAACTTGTGCTAATGTCTCATAAATAAAAACAGAAACAACTATAGTATGACTGTAAAGCAGTGAGAATTTAACAATCCTGAATTTGGAATGTTTTGTGTTGAGAAGTAATAAGAGTAATTAAAATGGATTGGATCAAGTAGAAGGCAGACAGATTAGGAACAGCCCTGTACGCTGAGCAGAGTGAGCTATTTGGACTTGAGCTGATACACTTTAAGGAAATAGTGTACTTTCCTCAGCAGTAACAAGAGGGAAGAGGGATTTACAGGAGGCTATTCTTTCTGCTGTATTCCAACTGCAACGAATACTCAAATTTATGTCAGAAAAACCTATGAAGAGGCTGTTGCAGTAATTTTTAAATGAGACAATAATGGTCTGGATTAGTTTTATAGCCGTAGAAATGCAAAGTTAAATATTAAGAATAAATCTTGATTGGTAAACAAATTTACTTCTATAGTATATTGCCTTTGATAATGTAAGTATATAAAGAAAAGATAAATTTCCGCTTCTATTCATTATTTTCAGTATTTTGTACTTTTCCGCCTTCTACCTATGTAGAAACTGTCATCTCTAGAGATATAATTGTGGTATTTTTATTATGGATAATGTATACTTGTAAGTTGAACTTGCCTAAATTATTATTCAGGAACTTCATTACTCTATGAAACAGAGAGACTTCCCACTTCTTAAATAGCTAATTAACATTAAAATTAGAGCATTTTACACTTGAATTAATTTTCAATATTTTTAAATTAAAGCCTCATTTTGTAAAACTGTCAAACCAGTGCAAAATTCTGAAAGCAAGAACAATCAGTTAATAACTTTGAGTGATATTATTATCATAAAAGCTGTATTTACTCACATTAAATTAAACAGACCAGGCACCATATAGTTAGAATTATATAAAAGAAACTAAATCCAATTAATGGTTTAGCTACACAGTTATTTACTACTTGCTTGTTAAGCTCAGCCTTGTCATTTATTGTTTGGTTGTTATAGGCGAGCTTTAACCCTTATACTAAAAGTATTTTGCAAAGGCTGACAGAAAAAAAATAAATCCATTAAAAAGGATTGGTAAATCTCTGCATCAGTCTTTGAATTCTTGTTGATGACATCTTTAGAAAATTTATTTTACTTTTGACATTATTTTAGAGACGCCAAAGAGTAAGCAAAATAAAACTAATTTTTAGATGATTTTATAAAGTTTTGGAAACCTTAACTCATAATGATCTCAACCATTACATATTTTATATATAAATAGATTTATATTAGGAACAAATTTGAAGAAAAAGAATTAGAAAAAGATTAATAAAAATAGTAAACTCAGTTTGTGTTGAAAATTGAAATTGAGCCTCACTTTGCAGTAGTTCTATCAATAATTAAAAAATAACAATAGCATTTATTAATCAAGTCATATACCAGGACTCTTTGAAGAGCTTTACATATATTATATCGGCTATCTCTCACTATGGATTAGACATTATTATTTTGCTTATTTTAAAAATAAGAGACTGGGATTTGGCATCTTTTTACCTTGACCAAAATTTCACAAAGAGTAAAGAATAGGCATATTGCTGCCTGATGACATCCTAGAATCTTACTTTCTACGCATCCTTGCTTCATCATATTGGGACTTAGGGTCTATGGAAAATATGAGTAAACAGAGGTCCAAATTTAAGGATGAAACATAGAAGAGAAGCCAGGGCTAAAATCCAAAAGAGCCAACCTATTATAATAAAAATAGCATGTGATTATAACGTGAGTTTAAAACTTGATTCTATCAGTCATGTCTCTGAGATTCAACTATTTGGCCTATACAATTGAGAAATAATAACTGCTTTACTTGATGGCTTAATAAATATAGATAATATATTCTAGAACCCACTACTGATAACCAGGGCCTATTAGGAAGTGATTTATAAAATCTATTCTCTATACAAATTTTCAACTAAATTGGACCTTAAATTTGAGGAAAAGACATGTACAATAAGGTGAGTAGCTTCAAATTGGTAGAATAATGTAATGGTATAAACCTTCAACTTGTCCAACCTTAAATTCAGTTAGAGATCACTTACAGAAATATTTGGTATTGTCCCTGCATATTACAAAGAAGTGGAGTCAATTGGTCCTACTCAGAGATAACTTCATCCTTTAAACAACAGATATTTATGGAGCATCTACTGTGAGTATAGCTCTCTAGCATATGCTGAATAGTATAACAACATATCATAATTAATATATTTTAATAGCAATTTTTCAGTATCTAGGATTTCTAGGGAAAAATAATGTATTTACAAAAGTCAGTTAATTAATATAGGCAAGACTTGTAACATTGATAGACAAAGAATGCTATAAAATGCAAATGGGCTGAATGAATTGGAGAAGATCTCTTGGTGAGTATAGATTTAGGGAGGTGGGACACTGCAAAAAATAAGTAAAATTTGATGAGGGAAGGGGAAAGAAAAGACCATGCAAACATTATTGACCTAAAAATAGGTCCTGTATGTCCCCACTCCCGTGCATTTATTCACATATTTCTCCTTCTGGAAGCATAGTCTTCCACAGAAATGGGAGATATAATTTGCAATTTAGGTTTTGATTAATTAGCAAAAATACTGACTGCTTGATTCATGAGTTTAAACTTTACACTTTAAAACTTTAAATGTATCACGCTTCAAATGATTTTTCCAAGAACAAACATTCAGAATTTTACAAACTCTTTTGCCTTTTTTCTTCAGTTTTCTTCAATTACACCTCAGTATACAGTTTTTCTTGATGTTTCCTCCCGATGGAAAATGCAAGCTTATACACACATACACACATACATACAGACACGCACATACACATACGCAATTTTGTCTTTATAATCAAGAGCAGTGCACAGCTGAAGGCAGAAATAGAATTGATGTCTTTATCTTGTTTTTATATTAACATTTTAGACCCTGACTATTCTGTTTTATATAACTTGCTTATTATTTATTATTTAATTCTTCAGATTAACATGAATCATATATATAGTATGATGCAGACATCAATATATACTTGAAGAATATAACTGAAATACCAAGCAATCTTTTCACTTGATGGTAGTTAAAAGATACAGTTCATTTTATGCTTTAATTTTCTTTGTATTAAGTGTATGTTATTGAATAACTTCAGTGCCTAGCAAGTGTTATTCTGCCTTTAAATAAAATTTTAATTATTTATTCAATAATTAATTCTGTCTTCTTCAAAAATATTAATCTTCCTAATCATATTAAAATTTGGAAAGTTAAAATTTTTTTTCTGGATGGTGATCTGCCTTATAACTACAAAAAACACGTTCCAGTGACCAGTTGAATTATCAAGTAGAGTCCCTAGATCTAACAAAATGTATCAGATTATCATCTAGATTCTTTAGCGGTTGATAAACACGGTTCAAATTTTTCTTTTCTATAAATTCTTGCTATTACTCCACTAAAAGATGATTTATGTAAAACTAAGGCATAAAAAGGGCTGGTGGTGAAAAAGCTTTCAAAAAATTCAATTCAGGCATAATACAAGCAGTGGGCAAGTATATTACATTTTAGTTTTAAGGAAATACTAAATTTCCAACCACTAAAACTATTTAATCTTATGAAGCAGAGGCCTCTAATTCACATAGACAAGTTCAATAATAACCCAGACCTTGGTACAATCGCATCCCTTTTGAAGAAAGTTTCCATGTCAAATTGACTAGATTAAAAATAAAAGGAAATAGAGACGGGGAGAACACAATTCCCAGGACTGGGATTCCTATTTGCCCCTTGAAGCCATCTCTCTTTCGTTTTCCGCCTCTATTGACGTGAATCAGACATCTGACTGTGCATATGTCTCTGCTGGTTCTCTGGAACACGATCCAGCTTCCTCCATCAAGACAAATATTTCTTGATATAACAGGGAGTGAGAACTCACTGGCTGCATCCTGACCCTCCCACAAGTAGTTCTCAAGCGTGGGTGTCTTGCCGTGATCCTGAACTTCTTAGCTCAGTCTTCTTCTAGTCCTGCTACCTAGCTTACCAGTTCTCCATGTCTGTCACTATTTTTATTTTTTTAGAATGGATAGTGATAGTTCTCTCTAAGGAAGAATGATTTGGCTTTTAATTGATCACGATTATTATTTTAGTAAAGAAATAAAATTATTTTATCACATCTTTTATCCTTATATAAAAATGTTCATTGCCTTTTATTAGCTTTTAATTTGTAATGTTTTGTTCTTTTTTAAAGATAAAATGGTGTAGATACCAGGCTCTTATACCTTCACAGTCTATTGAATTGCTGTTGTCCTTTAGCTTCTCTGCGGAAGAAACTATCTGATCTGACAGTTGAGAAAAGTGCAACCAAATGTTAGATATTACATTGAGAGCAAGCCTGAATAGATTTTCTCTGCTAAGGTAATTCAATTAATGTTTTCACTGAGCCAAAAAATTGTATAAACCTTTCACAGCAAATATAAATTTATTTGTTTTAACTGTTAACTACCACTGTTCACTGGGGGGAAAAAAAACAAAAAATATACATATTTCATATATTTCATTTAATCATTTCAAATGCAGCCTCAAGTTTTTCTTCAATCACATTTATGTCAAAAATTGTTTAACTTGGAAAAGAAAAATTAACAAAGTAGAACCATTTATACGTGTTTATTATTACACAGATTCTGTTATATAAACAGCCAAATTAATATCTTCTGAAATCAATCTAGTTGCAAGTTTTGAGATGTCGTGAGCAATTTACAATAGGAAAAATCTAAAACATGTGGGTTTATTTTCAGCTTTATTGAGGTATACTTGACAAATAAAAACTGTATGTATGTATGTATATGTGTGTGTGTATGTGTGTGTGTGTGTGTGTATATATATATGGTGTTTTGATGTACATATACATTGTGAAATGATTGCCTCACCAAGCTAATTAATATGTTCTTCATCCCACATAGTTGTGTGTGTGTGTGTGTGTCTGTGTGTGTGCGCGCGCGCGCGCGCGCGAGCGCACACATGTGGTAAAAACACTTAATATTAACTCTCAGGGAATTTCAAGAATACAATATAGTATTACTAACTCTAGTGACCATGCTATTCATTAGATCTCCAGAGCTTATTCATCACTCGTAACTGAACATTTGTATACTTTGACCACCATCTCCCTGTTTTTCCAGCCCCAGTCCCTGACAACCACCATTCTACTATGTGCTTTGTGTGTGTGTATTTTTATAAGTAAGGCTAATTTAGATTATTTGGGTGTCAAAAGACTTTGTTTTGTCTTCATCATTTATCATGCTATACATAATGTAATATGTTTAGTCTTTAAATGCTAGAATCTTGAGAAATTTCAAGTAAAATAGAAACTATTTTTAATTTTACAGGTTAAAAATGTATTGGGATTCATCTAGGTAGTAATGTAGAACCGAGAGAGAAAAAACAACTTCCCTGTTTCTATGAAACTAAATAAACTAAATAAAACTAAATTTACATTTATGGTGTACTAAAAAGCAACAGTTTATTGTTCACAACTGTATAGTAACCACCAATGGAATAGTAAAACATTGACAAGAAAGTAAAAGGAAAGACATTTGCTATTTTTTTTGACAGTTTATGCTCTTTTTTGTTTTTTCTTTCCTATATTATCTTGGGCATTACTTTTACAATTTAAAGATGTAGAAGTTGAAATATACAATACAGTATTAACTGTGATCACATGCAGTGCAGGGGATCACTGAAACTCACTCCTACAGTCTAAATGAAACTTTGTACCCTTCAGGCAGCATCTTCAGATTCCCCATCCCTTCTCCTCCTGCCTTCCCTCAGCTCCTGGGAACCACCTTTCTACTCTCTGTTTCTTTGAGATTGACTTTTTTAGATTCCACATGCAAGTGAGATCACACAGCATTCATCTTTCTGTGAAAATTGCTAAAAGAATCCATTTTTAACGTTCTCACCATAACAACAAAAAAATAAGTCGGTGAGGTAATAGATACGTTAATTAGCTTGGCTGAATCTTTCTACAATGTATAAGTAGATCAAAACATTACATTGTACCCCATAAATATACACAACTGAAAAAAATTAAAATGTAGAAAACCAATATACATTATCTTTAGATCTTATCAATCTTTACTATTCTTCATGAACAAATTATATAATATCTTGATTGTATTTTATTACTGAGATTATGAGCTATCAGATATTTGGTAATTGGATTTGAAGTGATACAAACAACTGTGGAGGGGGGATGGCAAGATAGTAATATTTCATCTTTGTGACTTGTATCTTACAATAAACTATTTTAAAGGCAAAATGATATATTGGGTAAATTGTGTGTTTTGTCATCAAACAGATTCATTGCTGACATCTTGACTCAGTTAAGCCTTACCTATATGTCCATGCATAATTACCCTTTACAAGTTCAGATTACTTATTTATAGACTTGAGATAATAACATCTGTTGAAGAGATTTGGCATGTTATTTATTAATAATGAATGCAATTATTTCTAGTTTTTAAAAATCTACTAAGAAATACTAAATTTTCCTACATTAAATGAATTGTCTTCATAGCCATGCCACTGATTTATCAAACTATCTTTTCTTATTTGTATATGTGCTTAAATACCCAGGTTTATTATGGAATACACTCAAAGTGGATTAAAGACTTAAAGGTAAGACCTGAAACTGTGGAACTACTAGAAGAAAACATAGGGAAAAAGCTTTTTGATATGCCACCAAAAGCACAGGAAAAACAACAAAGAAAAAATAGATAGATTAGTGGGATTGCATCAAACTTAAAAGCTTCTGCACAGTAGAGGAAACAACAAAGTGAAGAGAATCCTAAGAATAAGAGAAAAGATTTACAAACCATACATCTGATAAGGGGTTAATGTCCAAAATACATAAGAAACTCATGCAACTAAAAGTAAACAAACAAAAAACCCAACTAAGAAATAAACAAAGAACCTGACTAGACATTTCTCAAAAGAAGGCCTGAAAATTACCAAAAGGTATATGAGAAAAGATGCACAACATAACTAATCATCAGGGAAATGTAAATTAAAACCACAATGAGATATCTCTTTACAACTGTTAGGATGGCTATTATCAAAAAGACAAAAGATAATAAGCATTGGTAAAGATGTGGAGAGATGGGAGCCCTTGTACATTGTTGGTGGAAATACAAATTAGCACGGCCATTATGAAAAGCAGTATGGAGGTTTTTCAAAAAATAAAAAATTGAATTATCATATGATCCAGGAATCCCACTTCTGAGTATACATCCAATGGAAGTGAAATCAGCATTTTGAAGAGATAATCACACTCCCATGTTCATTACAGTATTATCCACAATAGCCAAGATATGAAATAAGCCTAAGTGTTTATCAATGGATGAATGAATAAAGAAACTGTGAGAAATACGTGGGCACATACATACGTTTATTTGTTTATTTATAATGAAATAGTATTCAATCTTTGAAAAGAAGGAAATCCTGTCATTTGTGCCAACGTGGATGAAGCTGGAGGAGACTATGCTAAGTAAAATAAGCCAGACACAGAAAGACAAATACTGAATGATCTAACTTATACATGGAATCTAAAAAAAGTTGAACTCAGACAGAGAGGAGAATGGTGGTTGTCAGGGGCTAGGGCAGGGAGAGGAAGCGAATGGGGTGGTATTGGTCAAAGGCTACAAAGTTTCAGTTATACAGGATGAATTAGTTCTGGAGACCAATCGTGCAGCACACACACACACACACACACACACACACACACACACACACACACACACACACACACACACACACACACACACACACACACACACACACACACACACACACACACAGCTATGTGAGGTGATATATGTGAATATGTTAATAAGCTTGATTTTGGTAATCATTTCACAACGTGTACATATATCAAAACATCACATTGTACCCCATAAATAGATACAATTTTTTTCTGTCAATTATACCTTATTAAAGTCGGAAAATTTAAATAAAAATAAAAAATAAGAATTTTAGACTTAAAAAACCTTATTTAGAATAGTCTGATCTCAGAAATCTGTCAAGTTTCTCCAAATCAAACAGAAAAAGTCTTTTCTCTTATAGGGAGGAGTGAGAGGGGAAGTTAGGTATAGGGTGTTAGAATGACCAGACCATGTGACCTAGAAGTTTAACAGAAAACATGTTTCGCTGTGGTCATCTGATTCTCTGGATAAGCTGATGAGGGGATATGTCCCATAGTGTAGCGCTTGCTTGGAGACCAGCTAAAATTCAGGGGCCTGTAGGGAGGAAAGAAACCTAACTGCAGTTTGATTAAGACAAAGCAAAGAGTTAGAAATGGCCAATTGTGAACATTTTCTCAAAACTGAAATAATACCATCTGGGAAAAAGCTTTCCCCACATTTCAAATATTTTAAGGTTTAGGAAAATTTTGTTTACACCAGAATTTGAGTATGTTAAGTGCTTAAAGAGAAATTCTAAGAAAGCTAAGAAAATAAAATCAGTAGAATTCCACATATCTAAAGTAACTCTTGTTTCTGAATTAATTTTTATAAAACTTATCAAAGATGACAGGGGAGAAAATAAAAATGTTTCTTTGAGAAGCCAAAAAAGGTATCATAGAGTCATTATATACTATGAATAAAATAAGTTCTAAATGGAAGATACAGAATGCTTTCAGAAATCTATTTGTCTCTCTGTCCAAAGGACACAAAAATGAGGAGGTTAGTGACGATTTTGATTGTAGCTTTAGATGTCTAGGTAAATGACAAATAGTGATTGAACTGAGGCTCTACCCAATTTTATCAGAATTATCATGTAAATATAAAAGTAGCTTTCTCTCAATAGCCTACAATATTAAATAATCTTAACATTGTATTTTTAATAACTCATAAAGATTTCTGATATGCTAATTTTACCAATTAATTCCTCTAAAATGTTTAATATATTTTTCAAAAGAAGAAAAATAATTACTGAAGCATATTACTGTTTTATAAAGGATATAGTAATTATCCTGATTTGAGCATCGTATATTGCACGTCAGTATTAAAATCCAGCACTGCACCCCACAGATATACACAATCAATTGCTCTGTTAAAAAATAAAAATATATATACAATCATTATCTAAAGTATTTTTAATTATGAATTTTACTTCCAGAACATGAGAAACTTGAAAGGCAAAATATTTCACATTGAATAATCCTTTATCTAATTATGTAAAATTCTCCTGCTGTGCTTTACATTTTAATGAGGTGAGCAGCAAAACACCTGTGGCTATTATAAGTGATTTGCTGTCACTATGTTATTTGAGAAATCCAAAGACAGAAGAGATTTCTAACACTATTATAAAGGCATAGAAGGATGTGAGATATATAGTTCCAATAATCTTGGTAATCTCTCTCTCTCCATATATTTAAATTCTTGAACGATATGGTTTCTTCCAATATACAATAAAGGCTTACCCATCTATGAGTTATTACTCACGTATGTAAAATCAATGGCAAATGACAAAAGGAAACTTTAAGGACTCAGACTTGAGTCTGAGTAATAATTTCAATGTCCGAGTAATAATTTTGATATTAAAAATAGAAATCAGAAGGAGAAATTATCTAATACTATAATGTCTAGTGATTATCTGCAAAGTATGTTCTTTATAAAATATAAAATGTTTCCTTATAAGTTTTCTAAGTGGAGAGAATAACAAAAAATATGATCCATATAAACTTTTGAGCAGAAGCAGTATACAATTCCATTATGTGGAGAAGACTTGTAATGAATTGGGTGTAAAAGAAAATTACAACAAGACACAGATCATTATAAGGCTTCTCAATATAATGGAATTGCATGCTGCTTCTGCTCAGAATTTATCTTCTATAATTTGTGAGTTTTGGCGGGGTAAGAGGGCTTGCATATAACCCTACATTGTTTTGTTCATGATATCCCAAGTCATAGTCTCTCTACGCTGGAATCAACATACATCATTATAGTAGGTGACCATCTTCATTATATAAATGGGAAAACCTTCTATTCTCCACCAAGTGTTTATATTATTATTATTATTATTATTATTATTATTAATCTGCTCATGATGCATTTCCCCATTATTTAATGTTTGTTTCCTTAAGACAATGATTTTGCATGTTTTGAATTCAAGACAGATATTAATAATTAAAAATGCTACATTTGAGTGCATTAAAATAGTCAAGTCAATGCTAAAAGTCACCGATAATTTTGATGTATTTACTCCTTTGGTAAAATAATATTTTATAATGTTCATGAAAGATATATAATTATATTCAATATGTACTAGCTAATTAGATAAATGATCTCCTAGGTTTTACTTTAATATATTTTGCTAACTTCATAATATATATTATTTTGGTGGTAGTATTTTCTGATCAGGAGCAAGTTTCTTCTATATCCCCATAAAAAAGCATTCTTTTACTGGAATAGCTTAATACTTAAGATGTATTAAGTGTTATATCTTTCTTGGTAGGAAATTATAACATCTATACATCTCAAGACTAAATCAATTCCATGTTATATCATGCAACTATCATTGTGAAAATGTGTATAATCTAGTTTAGAAAAATAAATAAAATTCAAAAATATTTTACCACATACCTGTTTAAGGTTCTATATAGAAAGCTGTACTGGCACCTTTTCAATTCCAATGACTTCATAAAGAAAACATACTGAAAGCAACTTGGAGAGATAGTAAAAAACGTTCCGAATCAGCACAATAAAAAAAAAATACGTTCCGTAAGGTGCATATATGAGGTGAAAGTTGAAAATCGTTTTAAATTATATAAAATATATTATTTTTACATAAACTACCAACCAGAGTAATATTCACAAAGCACTGCAATTAACCAATTTAATATCTTCAAAGAACTTTACATTTTTGTTATTCTTTGTAGTCATTTACTAATGAAAAACATTGACGGATAGAACCATGTTGTCATTTTGTACTATTTTTTTCTGCCTCTATCTTCAGCCAGACTAATAAATGCCAATGCTTTTAAAGAAGTAAACAGATTACAATACTATGCTTAGCCCCTGGAGTGTCCACGGTGTGAGAACATTTCTACTTATTTTAGAATATTAAAGTAGAAGTCTATAATCCATTTGCTACAAGCAACAGTATGACATTCTATTCCACCTTGAAATAAAAAAACAAAACAAAACAATGTGGGTTCCATTTTTCAGGATTTGATTTCCTAGTATAGAATACAGCACCATGGATTATATGTTGGCGTTATTTTTTAAAGGAAAAAAGGAAATTTATTGTGACATAAAGTACACTGCTAAGACATGTTTTAAAATTCTAACCTACAGGATAAGTTCCACGGAAATGGCTGCAGTTCAATTTTCAATAACCTTTCTTATTTCAAATCTCCCAAGAAGGGAGAATAGAACAGTATTCACAAGAAGCAGTATGTAAGATGGAGAAGTGAGTTAACTATACCAGTCTCCCTCCCATAAAAGTGAACCTGTATAAGCATAATAGTGTTGGCTATGTAGTGAGACTAGAAAAAGTGATAATTCTTAAAATATTATTTAGTACTCTGGAAAACGATCAAACCTTATCTCATCTTTGAATTGACTGCCTAAAAATGCATATGAAAATGTGTGTATACAAAATGTTTTAATGATTTTGAAATCATGGTTCACCTGACATTTGTACAGTGCTTTTTGTTTTGCAAATCACTAATACATACATGATGCCATTAAATATGTGTGAAACAGACTTACAATAAGTGCAATAGCTACTATTTGAATCTACCTTTTGATTTATATCCACATATTTTGCCTTAAGTAAAAAAAGAAAAAAAATCAAAACAGGAATGCAGTATTATTACATAAAATATTACCTAGTTCTTAGTAAATTATAGTAAACCTTAATTGAAAGAAATACATGCATTTTACAACTTATTAAACTTTAACCAATACCAGGTCTAGATGCCCCAACAATAAGTACATGCACACCATTTTTCTTTTTTTACAATTCCAAAATAAAATAATTTTATGATACACAGACGTTAATTTCCCAGCTTAACTATTATATGTGATTGCCTTAAATAGCCTAGAAAATATTCACTAAAAATATCTTCCACAATTAACAAAACCAGTTTTCATAGAAATTATAATTCTGAGTTACTATTGGAAAATTATTAAACTTTTAAAAAGTGGCATAATTTTAGCACCATGTAAAATTTTTGACTTGAATGGTTTATGAATTATGTACTATGGAAAATTAATTTCCTGTTATTATCTGTATTTATTCTAACAGTATTTTATGCATTACATATTATAGTAAAGAATATCTACAGGCTTAATCTACATGTGTATGTATTTTGTGTACCTGTTCATATTGTCTCTTTCATAAGCTTGAATCTTATTCAAAAGATTTCCTTAAAAGTGTATGAGTTACACAGAGATCAGAGTTCTGGACTACTTTTGGTATTAATATTGGAAATTCATATTACAAGTTTTATTCCATGACATTAAAAATAAAATAATCTCTTTAGTTTTTGATGTTCACTGCACACATTCAATCAACTGACCAGTTTTCCTGGGAAAGTTAATTTATTTTTTATGATTACTGAGTTTATATCTCTACAACATGCATATATTTTTTTGGAATATGTGAATTTAAATGGTTGTTTCACCCTTTACTCAAAGCATTCTACTTTCCCAGAAGATATTCTGTTGTTATAAAGATAGTGTAGCATAACTTTTGAAACCAGGGATCATAAGAATTTGTATGATGTTTTGAACAACAGTCACTCAGAATAAATTTCCCTCTTTTGAAATGTCTCTCATACAGATTTGCCTTGGGCAATTGTTGTATCTTGGGTTATCAAAACATCTCTCTTTTGGTAGCTTTTATTTCACAGACACCAGAAATGTGTAACTGATATTCCTTCTATATTTTTATTTGTTTTTGATCAAGGCATGATAATACCCTCAATTGAAGCTATGAAGTTGTATTCATTTTGCAATGATGCAACTCATTATTGTGAGTATTTTTTGGACTTTGTATTTTTGCTAAAAAATAATAAAATTTTAATACTTGGAAATTACCTTGGTGATGATCTTTTCAACTCATAAAAGAAGTGTTTCAACTCTTCAAAGCAAATTAAGTGTTTTTGTTTGGCAAGGCAGTTTATTAGAAAAGAACAATTTTATTTTAAGAAATTATAATTTTATTAGGTATTAGTGTTGAATAATTTCAGTATTTTTAAAAATAAAGTTGTATTAAGTTTTTAATACAGCTGAAAAAATACCACAAACTTAGATACTTACCCAATGTAAATTAATTATCTGACAGTTTTTGTGTGTCAGGAGTCCAGCATGGAGTGTCTGAGCTATCCGCCGAGGATATCATAAGGCTGAAATGAGGGCATTAGTAGGGCTAAATTTCTGTCTCGAGGGTCTGAGAAAAACAAATCTGTTTCAGACTTACTCTTGTTTGAAGAATTCGGTTCTTTGTGTCTGTAGGAATAGAGTCCTCATTTTTGCTGGCTGTCAGCAGAGGACCACTCTCAATTTCTAAAGATCACCTACATGTCTTGCAACATGGCCCTTCCATCTTCAAGTCAACCATGAGGTGCTACACACCTTTCCATGCTGTGAATCTTTGACTTACTCTTTTGTGACCAACCAGAGAAAACTCTCTGCTTTTAAAGAGCATAAATATTTGGGTCAGGCTCATTGTAATAATCTTCTTCTCTTGAAGTCAATTGTGCCATTTAACATAATACAATCACAGGAATAAAATCTATCCTATTCTTAGTCCTAGGGATTATGCAGCCAGGGCAAATTAAGAGAAAGCACAGTACTACAGTAGTCAATACACAGAAATAAAGTGTAACAATTACTTCAACTTTCCTCATTGAAAGATAAAGATCTCTGGGATATTTGGGAATATTTTAATCAAGTATAATATCTAAAAATATTTTACTATCACTTTACATGCAAATATATCTAGTTTTTACCTTACATAAGCATTTTTAATATTATAAAATATTTCTATCCTCCTAAACTGGTTGAAGCACTGATTTTTGACTACAGGGTTATCATATTTTAATTATTCATTTTCTTGCTCTTGATTCTCTAATCAATTAAATCACCTAGATATAGACCTATATATTTGATAAATTAACTGGTAATAAGGAGTAATTCACTATTTCATTTGATCTTTATTACTGCATTACCACATCAACACATTTCATAACTCCGTATGTGGGCACAGTCCAGTGTTAAATCAACTTTCGTCATGAAGTTATTTGAGATTTAGTGGTGCTGAATACAAAAGAAACATGCTTTCAGAAATATTTTAACAGAGATATAATGAAATAGCATTGCTGATTTTTTTAGTAAAGATGCAGGATACAAAATCAATATACAAAAATTAGAAGCGTTTCCATACACCAACAACAAACTAGCAGAAAAAGAAATCAAGAAAGCAATCTTATTTATACCTATCAAAAGAATGAAATATTCAGAAATAAATTTAACTAAGGAGGTGAAAGATATCTACAATGAAAACTGTAAAATACTGATGAAAGAAAGAGGACACACTCAAAAAATGGAAATAACAATACAATCACAGGAATAAAATCCATCCTATTCTTAGTCCTAGGAATTATGCAGCGAGTGCAAATTAAGAGAAAGCACAGTACTACAGTAGTTGATACACAGAAATAAAATGGAAAAGTTACTTCGACTTTCCTCATTGAAATATGAAGATCTCTGGGATATTTGGGAATATTTCATGGACTGTGTCCATGGACTGGAAGAATTAATATTGTCAAAATGACGATGCTACCCTAAGTGATCTACAGATTCAGTGCAATTCTTATCAAAATATCAATGACATTCTTCACAGAAATAGAAAAAAAAAAAAAAAAAAAACAACCCTAACTGTGGGGCTGTATCACAGACCCCTCTGCCTCATCCTGTGCAGGTCCTAAGTCAGGGAGTTGAAAAGAAAAACCAAGTAGCCGCTGGCAAAGTGGACATGCTTTATTCTAGACATGAGCTCCACCGGCCAGCAGCTCAGAGCTGCTGCCTTTTATACCGGAAGTGCACAGTACTGGCAACAAGCCAGGGGCACATGGGCACACATGCACACTAACACTACTCTTGTGTAACTTGTTTACAATGCACCTGCTGAATCACGCCCAGCTGGATAAGAGGCGAGAGGGCCTGACTAAACTAAGTCCGTTTTCCTCCACTAGCATTTATAAATAAATAAACAAATAAAGAAATAATGTCACTTTAGTTAAATATACATAATATATCGTGGAATTCTGGTACACAGAATTCATAATAGCTTACTAAGAGTTTTCTTAATAATGTTTGTCTTTGCAGCCCTCTTTATAAAATTGTAAATTCCCTCACTGATTTTAGAAATTAACCTATTGGTTTTTTGCTGAATCTGAGTTTATAATTCATTTAAATTAAAATCAGGGTTTAGTAGATATCCTTTTGTTGGCTTTCAGAAATCAGGAATCATATGTGGAAATACAGCTTTTAGTCTCGGGATTATTATACATACAGTGAATTGTTACCTTTAATGAGATGTAGGAGATCGTGTAGTTTCAATTTAATATTTTTTTGTGCATTCGTTAAAAGGCACCACCGGGCATTATTCAGTTTATATTCTTTAGGAGAATCTCACTGTGAGTAATTCACGGTGAGAAGTTAGTCAGGAAAGTAACATGCTTATGAAATTGCATAATTACTGAAATAGAATGAGACTAACTTTGAAAGAGAGATGAGTCATATATATCACGATAGGCATGTAAAATTGAACAATCTATTGAACAAGGTGGAGGGGAGACTTTCTTATATGAATTTAAGCATCAGTAGCATTTGGTGAACTCGCCTTCCCTTTATTATTTATTTAAGTTTTGCTAAAATTTCTTCTTTCTGATATACACTATGATTTGTCTAGCATACATATATAGTTTTCTACTTTTTTGTAGTCTTTATTAAATGACAGCTTGCCATTATCACAATTACAATAGTAACAACAAAATTCTTGCAGAAAATTCCATCTTGGACTTTCAACTGTGGTTATTTCTGTGGTTATAGGAATTCATTAATGAGAAGTTTGCAGTAATTAATTAGAAACCTGTTGAAAAACATCTTTAAAGATGACTAAATTTAGGTTTTTTATTTTTCCCCAAGACAGAATTAGAGTTTCATAGATTTATACTAATTGGTTTCTGTTTCTTCCCCCCCCCCCCAATTTGGTGGCAAGTTGTGGTTTGGGAAATTACTTTCATTGATTTAATATCTTTCAAGTTCATAGAATAAAAAAAGTACAATTTGATTAATCTAATATTCTAATAACTTGCCAGAATATCTAACAGCAAAGAATTGCCCATGGGGTCATTTACTGGAACAGGGTCTTTAGAGATATGAATGTGACCAACAAGTCTCTCTCTCTTTCTCTCTCTCTCTCCTCTCTCTCTCTGTCTCAAATCTCTGTCTATATCTATATTCCTACAGACATTAATTGGAGGAATTTTAGCTGTCTGACTTCTCATCATTAGTCTTAAATAATTGTATATAAATGCAAAGCCCTTTCAAAATATATTAATTCAATTCATTTCATTTTCATTTCATTAATAGATTCATTAAGCTGAAATGGAGAACACATTCAAAAGTTGATTATTGTTTTTTGCTTTAATGTGAAATCAAAAGTTTTGCACGCTTGGTTAATATGTTATAGCATTTCAGTAATGAAAAAAATGATGGTAAAGATCAACAGGCCCAGACATCAAACTATAAATTAAATTTCTTTTTTATGCAATATCATGTAAATAAAAAGCAAACACACCTTATATGATAACATTATGGAAAAAAAAAAGACAAAACTCAAATCTGTTTAAACATTTTGGGAATAAAAGTGGGTTTTTTAGGTGCTCTTATGGTTGGATCACATATTATAATTCCAATTATCTAGCCCCTGATGCCTAAAATAACTTTTTCTTTTGAAATTTTTATTTTTATGTAGTCTTGACAAAACTGTCAAAATAAAACATACATTTCTCTATTTTAGAGACAAGAACTCCAATTATGTGTACTTATTTAATCTTTACTTCAACATTTCCCTAAGCTTTCTTGAAAAATAACTAACTTATAGAGAAAAATAAAATTTGAGACAAATTCCTGGATAGAAGTGTACTATGTGAATCCAATCTTCTTCTGCAAAACAAACTAATATTCTAAAGAGAATTCCCACATATTTCAAGCGGAAATTGGCTTTACATAGACAACTGTCCTGACATTTAACTATCATTAGGAAGAGATGTAGGTAAGTCATTGACCATTCTGTGTCTCACGTTTTTCTCTGTAAAACCAGAATTTTAAATAATGTTGTCTTTCATACCTTATAGCATTCTTCCACTTATGGGACACTTATGGGAGAGACCCCATTGAGTGATTATAGGAAATCTAAATTGTTCCTCAGTTTTCTCATTCATAAGACTCTGTTCTATTAACCTCAAAAACCTTTCGTGAGGATAATTATTTGTTAATTGTTCATGATTCTTAAATGCTACAAAATATGACAGGGAATGTTTACAAAATAATTTTCTGTTGATTTAGGCACAATAACTTGCTAAATTATTTTTCTTCAACTTTTTATATGAAGTGACACTCAAATATCTTTTTCAATTTTAATCAATTGAATGCTGTCTGATAACAACCATGTTCTGTTTGTTATGCTAGTATCTCTATTTGTCCCCAGTGTACCTAGAAACAATATATCTAGAAACAAACTGTCAGTGCCAATATGAACAACGATCTACTCTTTTTATCACTTTTTTCTCTATCCATAATCCCTTCTCCTCCTATCTTCTTTGCACAAATTAAAGTTGTCTAGATCTTATGCAACCTCAACTCATGTGCCTTTTCCTTGCTTTATTGAACTCTGCCACCAAAACTACAACCTTAGTTAAATCCATCTGTTGTTTTATCTCATCCTTGCCTGCACCCATGCAGCTGAAAATGCCTGGAGAAAAATAAGGCGATGATCTCTACTGTTTTTCACCAGGCCAGAACTTTCCCATGAATTCCATATTC
This sequence comes from Cynocephalus volans, assembly GCF_027409185.1. Taxonomy (NCBI): domain Eukaryota; kingdom Metazoa; phylum Chordata; class Mammalia; order Dermoptera; family Cynocephalidae; genus Cynocephalus; species Cynocephalus volans. The sequence goes on from NC_084467.1 coordinate 148,835,909, forward strand.
ATATATGCAAATGTCTACTTAACATCTCCAGTGGGTTATTTAATGGACATCCTAAACTTAATATGTCCACAACCTTCAAAATCTTCACCTGCATCATCTGCCATTTTACTAAAGCTAATTTCATCTTTCATTGTTCAATCTAGTAACCGTGCATGATCTCTTCTGGAGCGTCCCACAATAAATCGATCTGCCAGTACCAAGATCAGTACCTGGCAGGACGACAAAGGTAGATTATTCTCAATTTTTTTCTTTGACAAGTGTTCTGTACATTACTAAAACTACAGAACTCATCTCAATGAAAGAGTCTATGAAGATTTTTAAAAAGACATTCATGATACTATACAGTAAATTCTAATACAACAAAATAATTCTGATGTCTCGGAATATATCCTTGATATTATTTAATAGGCTGCCAAAAAAACAAATAGAAAATCACAATTTGGGAACTGATGAGCTTTTTTGTTTGTTTGTTTTTTTATTCTTGAAAGACATTATATCATTATAAAGACATCACAAGTTTCACATGCAAAATATCTTTACTGGCTAAAAAGTCAAGAAAAATAGAATTGAAAGATAATACAAATCTTTCCATGAACTTTTTGAAATATCCTCGTATTTGATCCAAAGCCTAGAAGCATTAAAAAAGTCTTTACATTTTGATATATACTAATTTATTTGGGCTTCTCGGGATAGTCAATAATCTTGCAGAATATTATGCATGAATTTGTAGAAACAGCATAAATTAGCAATAAAACTGACGCATCTAGAGATCCTACATGAGCCTACAGATGGAAAACCGCTTGTCATAACCACATCTACTAAGCAGTGAGCATAGATATAAATAGTTCCTGAAATCTGCTGCTGGTTAATGCACTGACCGAAAAGCACCTTGACAGATAAATCAAGTTAAAACATAATTAAGAAGGCTAGTGTATTCTCTGGTATGCTAGTGGAAAAGAAATATGATAACCTCAGGAAGAAGATGACCTAGGAGAGAGACAGGACTCGAGCCAGGATTTCGAGTGCTTACTTTATAAAGCTGTCTATAACATCTGCAGCAGAGAAATTTAAGAATGGCTAATTGGTCAGAAGGTAAGACTGGGAATCTTATCTTCAACTTGTTTTTAATTACATTGTATTTTACATACTATTTGGGGAAAGGATGATGGACATGATGTAAAACAGACTGACAGTTTCCCCTTTCTGTCTCAGGCCGCTTTTTGTCATCATTATCACAATCAGTATAGAGACCTAGATGTGCTACATACATTATAGGCATCTTATTTAATCTTCATTTTAACCTGATAGGGCAGGTTTTATTATCAGAATTAATATAGGTTAAACAACTTACCCAGTGTAAGTGATGGCTCCTTGGACAACACTAGTCTGTCACCCTCCTGAACCCTCTTTGCCATTAATAGATCACCTCCACGGGAGACCAGGAGAAGCCTGGAGAAAGGGACCAAAGGAGCAAAGGACAATTTTGTGGGGGAGGAAATATGTGAATGGTACTTGATTGCATGATTGACTGATTGGGTGCCATGAAGTCTTTCTGCAAATAACACAGTTTACTCCATAAAACCTTTGGCAAAATTTCATATCTCAGTTTTTCCTTGAAATATTATTTTGAGTATTGAAGAGACGTGTGAAAATTTACTCCAGGGTTAATTGCAGGGATAAACAGAGACAGCTATGGAAATAAAACTGTTACTATTGCCTTTTAATATAAATTGAGTCATTGAAATGCATAAACATTCTGTCCAATAAAGAGATTTTATTGTTCCACATGTATAAGAATACCAGTTGCAGACTCTACCACCTACCATTACATTATGGCTTACATTTTATAGTCATTTTGATAATTAAGGTATTCCCTGTGTATAATTGAAATCGACCTTATTGCAACATATATTAATTACCTAATGTTTGGTCTTCCACAAATATAGAAAATCATCATATAATAGCTGAACTCCCATGAAGTACAGAAAATATGGCTCAGAATTAATGTCTTGACCACAGTCAGTCTACTATCACTAGGAAGATGCTTCCTACAGCATACCTGAATTCAACAAACATTTATTGAACATGTTCTACCTATCAGGTACCATGTTGGTCACTGAACATGAAATTGTTATAAAGTAGATAAAACACTTAATAAAATAAAATATGGTTCCTGGCTTTGAAGGCTAATAATCCATTAGGGGAGCCTGATATATAGCTGTGGGGACACAGAGAAAAAGAATATTAAATACAGTCTTTGGTTAGAAAGATAGAGAAGATCCAGGTAAATTCAAACGATGACTAGATATAGGTCTGTTCAAAAATGAAAAATGAGGGCTGGCCATAACTGGTGAGAGTGTGCTGCTGAGAACACCAACGTCCAGGGTTCTATCTCTTTACCAGCCAGCTGCAATAAATAAAATATAAATAAGCATGAATTACAATAAAAAGGAATGGCATGAAGTAGGGCAAGATATGCAAAAGATTATAGAATGTTTTAAAACATGTTTCCTGACAGGAAGCAAAAGGAAATAATATATATGCATAGAAAACAAACCTAAGGAGAAATATTATCAGATTCAACAAGTTATGTGCTCGGTACCCAAGGGTACTACCAGTTCAACAACTTGTGGAGACATAATAGAAACAGTAAACAGAAAACATGTTTAAATTTGTGAAGATCAAGGGTAAAGACAGATGATACATCCACAAATATTAATCGAGCACTCTGATAGTTACAGGACTGCTCACAAATAATTTGATTTTTCTCTCCTTCCAACTGCATGACATGATTTTACTTTCTAGCCCCCATTATACTTATTTACCTTACTGTGTGACTTGCTTTGTCCAATATAATGCTGTGCTTTTCTATGTTTTGCCTTTAGGCAGAAGTTTGAGGGACAGTGTAATTTGCTGCATTCTTTAATCCTGTGATAAGATAATGAAAGCGTATGTCAGCAAAGTTTCTTCATCATTATTGTAACATAAGTCAGCAAAAGATTATAAACTAACTAATGTAAATGAGACAAGCTTTTTTTTTGTTTTGTTTTTAGGTTTTTTCAAAATAGTTCATAGTAACCTATTCCATCTAGAGAAGTTAAAAAAAAATCCTTTCGATGCATGAAGTATCATGCTATCACTGAAATCACAACGAATGAGAAATATAGATCCTAACATAAAGTTGAATATATTTTGATAGAAAGACAGATTCAAGAGTTGGGAGAAATACTTACTGGTTTCTTCTCTGGACCCAGAGTGTGATATGGAAGCAAGAAGTCAGTAAGGAAGGAAATGAAATGAGAGAGAGAGACAGATAGAGGTGGAGAGAGAGAGAAAGAAAATGGGAGAAAACTTTGATAGTATCAAATAAAATATTTGGAATGAGCAAAACGGAATAATGAGAATTTTTTTTTTCATCAACATAGTTTCATCCAACCTTCATTCTACTTTGTTTTATTAACAGAGAAGAGACTAATGATCAATCAATTACAGATTAGAGGCCTAACATTAAAAAAAATGCTTTAAAGAATCTGTTTTGTTTGGGATGGTAAACACATCCTTCTAATCACAGCTATCGCTATATACTTCCTAGATCTTAATTTCTCTTTTACCGCTTTGTATACTATGCTCATCAGAAGACAAGGTACTGAAGTCCAGTCAGCTATTTCTTTCCCTAGCCTGGTACTACAATTCATGGAAGAGATAGTCTCGTTTGGATCAGACACAAAAAGATTTCTGTTCAGAAAATAAATTGTACAGTCATTCAAGTTATTGTCCAAGAGAAAATAAGAGTTTGGAGAGAGAAGAGTCATATGTTGATGAATAATAGCCATCTTAGAAAGCTGAATTTTTTGTTACTATACTTAGGACACCGAAAGCTAGACTCCCAGGCAGTGTGTCATGGGTAATTTTGTGTCAACTTGGCTAGCGTATGGTGTCCAGTTGCTCGGCCAAACATCAGTTTAGATGTTGCTGTGAAGATATTTTTTAGATGTGATTAATATTTGCTCTCAGTAGACTTTGAATAAAGCAGATTACCCTCTATAATTTGCATGGATCGCATCCAATCACTCAAACCCGTAAGGACAAAGACTGAGGTTTCAGATAAGAAGGGATTATGCCTTAAGAATACCACATAGAAATTCTTCCTGAGTATTCTGCCAGCAGTCCTGCCCTACAGATTTCAGACTCAAGACTGCCACATCAACTCTTACATCAATTTCCAGCCTGCTGTCCTGCCTTACATGTTACAGTGTTTACAGCTTCAAATTGCAAAAGCCAGTTCCTTAGTATCTGCCCCCCCACCTCTGTGTGTGTATACATATATATATATATATATTTCCCCTCCTATTGGTTCATTTTTAATTTTTTTATTATTTTTAATTTATCAATATACAATGTACTTGATTTTCATGTCCCTTTACCAATTTCTCTTTTCCCCCTCTTCCCCTCCCCCGAACAACATTATATCTGTTTACTTGTCTTAAGTTCAAGGAATTGTTGTGATTGCCGTGTGTTCTTCCCACTCCCGCCGTTTGTTTGTATATGTCTTTATTTTTAGCTCCAACACATAAGTGAGAACATGTGGTATTTTTTTGTGCCTGCCTTATTTCACTTAATACAATTTTCTCTAGGTCCATCCATGTTTCTGAGAATGGTAGTATTCCTTTTTTTTTTTTTTTTTTTTTAATAGTAGAATAGTATTCCACTGTGTAGATACACCACATTTTCCTTATCCATTCATCTGATGATGAACATTTGGGCTAGCTCCAACTCCTAGCTATTATAAATAGTGCTGTAATAACCATGGGAGTACAGATATCCCTTCAACATGATGATTTCCATTCCTCTGGATATATACCCAGCAGTGGGACAGCTGGGTCATATGGTAGATCTATCTGCAACTATTTGAGGAACCTCCACAGCATTTTCCATAGAGGCTGCACCATTTTGCAGTCCCACCAACAATGTATGAGAGTTCCTTTTTCTCCGCAACCTCATCAGTATTTATCATTCTCAGTCTTTTGAATATTAGCCATCCTAACTGGAGTGAGATGGTATCTCAGAGTGGTTAGGATTTGCATTTCCCGAATGCTGAGTAACGTTGAGCATTTTTCTCCTATTGGTTCTATTTCTCACGAGAACCCTGACTTTTATAAAGGGTTCACCTGAGAAGTTCTGAAAACCAGGAGAAATACATAACAATGAGATGCAGGGGTGGGGGGAGGGAAGAGGAAGCATGGCACAAGCCATTCTTTGGGAAGAAATTTTAAAAAAGGATACATAATAAGCAATGATTGTTTGAATTTGGCTCCAGGATCTCTAATTATTAATTACTGTGTTTGTCAGTGAGTGATCAGGATTAATTTGCATATGAATAATGCTAATATCAGAGCTGTTTATAACTGCTAGAAAACGACCAAAGAGAAACATTTTGCTTGGTTATGTAAGGGTACTCGTAATTATTAGATTTTTTTATTATTTATACAAAAATACATGTCAGTACTGTGAGTTAGTTTAACATTGTTATAATATTGACTTATATTTATATATGCTGAGTGTTCTATTTCTAATGTTTTATTACCATTTTACCATTATTTTATTTACTCCAAGTCTAAACATTCTGGAAAGAAAGTCATCATTTTATTATCATTTTTGGCCAAAATCCAAGTTAGAAATCGGGCTCCATAGAAGAAAAAGCCTTAATCTTTGGTGAATTTGTTACTAGGAATATTTAGCAAATGCCTAACAAAGGGAACTTTCCAAGAATAAGCTCTAAAATTTTGGAAACTGAGCTACTAGTTTAATTGAAGCTTACTGGCAAAGTGATGGTAAAGTAAGATTATGTCCAAGGACTGTAATGCAAGAATGTAGATTTAGGCCTATAATGGTGAGATAGTAAGTAATAATGGTTTTTTTTAAATCTCAGAAAGGTCCACTCAGACAATAAATTATAGTCATTCTAGCCATAGTCCAAATGAGGTTGAAGGTGAGGTAAAGAATCATTTCTTTAGCTATTCTAGTTTATTTCTAAAGATCAACAATATGTGTCTAAACCCAACTTTCATTCCCATGCTCTGAAATCTTTCCTTCATTCATGATGTAAATTTTATTATAGTTGTAGATTTGTTTTGTTTTGTTTGTTTGTTTGTTTTGCTGCTGGCTGGTAATAAGGACTGAACCCAGGACCTTGATGTTATTAACACCACACTCTATCCAACTGAGCTAGCCAACCAGCCCCGTAGCTGTGGTTCAGCATTATTATGCAATCTGAATTCATACAAGGTTTGCCTCATGTGTTGGGGAACATATAGTAGCTGCTGGTCACAGGACCTATCCTGCCCATCAGTGTGACAGGTGTGGAGTATTTACAGAGTCATATAAATTGAGTTTTAAGAGGGAGCCAAACACTTAAAATACTACAGTCTTATCCAAAGAGTTCCAGAAAGCAAAAATGTGTCTCCAAGCCAGAAAAATCACACCCACACACAATTACACACACACACGGCTACCTAAATGGTAAGAAGAAGAACATGGGGTCAGTAATTTAGAGTTTAACAACTATGTACAAGTGGGGTACAGTGAGGTCTTTTCAAATGGTCATGAGAGACTATCCAGGAGGAGCAGTACCATTGTCCCTCAATGTCTGCAGGAAATTGGTTTCAGGACCCTTGTGGGTACCAAAATCCACATGAATGCTCAAGTCCCCTATGTAAAATGGCATAGTATTTGCATATAACCTACCCACATTCTCCCATACACAGATTTTTTTTTTTTTTACTAACAGCAGAGTTATGGCCTGGTAAACCCATCATAAGTTGACATCATTAAGTAGAAAATGCATTTAATATACCTAACCTACCAAGCATCATAACTTAGCCAGCCCACCCTACCTGAAACATGCTCAGAACTTACTCAAGCCTCCAGTTGGGCAAAATCACCTAACACAAAGCCTACTTTATAAAAAAGTGTTAAATATTTCATGTAATTTATTGAATACTGTTCTAAAAGTGAAAAACAGAACAGTTGTATGAGTACTCAAAGGTACAAACTCTTGCACCATCATAAAGTGAAAAATCTTAAGGCCAACCATCTTAAATTGGGTACTGTCTGAACTTTAAATCATCTCTAGATTACTCACAATACCTAATACTAATATATATATGTAATACTAATATATATATATAAAATGTAGATAGTTATATTGTTTTATATTTTTATTGTTGAATTTTTACTTTTATTGTTTTAAGGTTTTTTTTTTTTTTTTTTGTCTTTTTCGTGACCGGCACTCAGCCAGTGAGTGCACCAGCCATTCCTATATAGGATCCGAACCTGTGGTGGGAGCGTCGCTGTGCTCCCAGAGCCGCACTCTCCCGAGTGTGCCATGGGCTCGGCCCTGTTTTTAGTTTTTTAAAATGTTTTACATCCCTGTTTGGTTGAATCTGAGAATGTGGAATCCTGAGATAAAGAGGGCGGGCTGTATATCCTGTTACATAAAGGTTGTAAGAAACAACCATTCAGTACATTGAAGCTACAAATAGTGTATGAGGAATGCTCATTGAACTCAGATAATCACATTATAGTCTGATATCCAAGGTAAATAGATAGTAAAAAAAAGGGGGGCCAGAGAAGAAAATAATAACATACAATGTAGCATTATTGAGGACTCTAGTGGAAACAAATGACAAGGACTGTTGACAGTCTGCAGAGTGATTCTTACAGAAAGTTAATTATTAAAACAAAAATTCTCATTTTGGAGATAAAGTATAGACACACTCCCTACAAAATAAGTAATATTTAGCTTTAACATTTTATCTCATGGATGTGGTTGGGAATATTGGACACTATTTAGGGTGGTGGCATATCTCAGTGGACATAGTGAAAAGCTGGGTGTATCATAGTGATGCATGTCCCTTGGAGAAAAAAACATAGAAAATACATTTGGTGTGCTTTGCCCACTTGTATAGACATTTAATATTACTATCAATAAAACAATTGAACTTTGCAATATATGGATAAAGGTAAACACTTAAAAAACTTTAACTGTGTCTGCATGATTTCAGGTAACCAAAATAAGTTAATTTATAAAATTATTAAAGAAAAAAATGGCTAATATTTTGTAATAAAGAAAAAGTAATAAACTAATTGACAAAACTACAAACTTTTCAACTAAGAGATGGGCCCTCAGTCCCATTTATTTGACATGGAAAGCAGGTGCTGGAAGAGGTTTAAAAAGAAAGTTGAATTGCTTACAATTTACTTTTCTGAAAATGGAAGAATTTACTAAAAGACAAAGAAATGTCCAGTATTTTTTAAATATTCTAAAGAAGAAAATTAAAAATTATTTATTATCCCACTACCCAGAGACAAACATTGTTAAAATTATGACACATATCTCAGTATTTTTACATTAAAATATAAATACGTGTATTCATATATACTTAAGCAGAACTGGGATTGTACAACCTATGCTGTGTAGAAAATGTTTTGCTTTTTGCCAAGTACTTTGTAATTATTTTCACACATCAGTAAGTATTCATCTAAGAAATAATTTTTAGTTATTTATATTTAAAATGATAAAATTGTAGACATTTATTGTGTACAACATGATGTTTTAAAGTATATAGAGAGAGGAATGATTAAATCTAGATAATTTACATATGCATTATCTCTTATAGTTAGCATTTTGTGGCGAGAGCACTTTACTATTTTAAATATGTCTGTCAAATTCACATTTGAAAAATACAATTAAAAAAAAATGAAAGGCCTGTACTTCACAATATACCCATAAGCAATTAAGCTGATAAAACATACTGAGTAATTTAAATCTATTCTTATTAGTTGTTCTTAATCATATGGTTAAATAAAGCCTATATTATTTTATAATTTGATTTCTTAGATCTGGTCATAATTATGGTCCACAGAGAAAACAGTGTAGTCTAAAGGAATTTCAAGTTGGAAACTGGCACTGCCAAAACAAGACTGCTTCCTAGCAGCGCTGCCACAATTTGCAAATTGCTTCACCTTTCTGAATTCCAATTCATTCGCATAGGAAACAGAATCGATGTACTAAATATTTTCAGTTAATGCAAAGTACAAGAATAAAAACAAAAAGTATGATTCTTTAATTCCACTCCACTTGAGCACTTAAGGTGTTTCCCTCCAGAAATCACCTGTAGACCATAGGAAAATATACTCATCATTTAGGAAATACCCACCTGGTTAACAGTGTGAGAATGTAAATTTAAAGCACTTTTGACTAGGGAAACTTTATCATAATAAAGTGGTTTAATTTCCCCGAACATGAAATATTCTCCCCAAGGAATGTATCTCTTAATGGCATGCTATGATTAATTAATTGGTTCTGGGAACTATTATGCCATATTAGTCACTTTCATATTAGTGTTCCCAAGAGTGGCAAATAAATAAGACAGAGATTCTACTTCTACATGTCCAGCCATTTCCTGCCAAGACGTTTTGTTGATGTGCAGTTTCTGTGCAATTTCCCACAGTGTACTTCTAGGCCGACTTAGTTCAAACTTTGTTAGTTTAATGCTTAGAAAAGCCTCATGTTCTAGCAGGAAACCTTTTCCTCCCATTACTTTTCTGTGATATTATAGACAGCAGTTTCCTTGGGGCATGACAATTGATCTCAGTAGGGTTATTTACAGTGACATGGTGGCACTGTTGCCAATGGGGGTTGCCAAAGAGTAGGCTTCCTCAATGTCAATTCTAACCCAGCAGCAATTTCTGCACTTGTAAATAATTCTGTTCATTTCCTTTCTAGTCAGGTAACTGCTGTCAAGTTAAAGGGGTGTTCAAAACTCACGGCACAGTTTTGCTTTTACATTACTACGTCTGCGATTTGATCGGTGTGATATATTTTCTTGCATGAATGAGCATCAATTAAAGGAAATGGACATTTATAGGAAATTTATTCAATTGATGAGGCTTGAAATTCATTACATGTAAACTATAAGTATTCATACTGCAGTGATAATTTGAGAATGTAAAAATGTAGTTTAGATAACTTTTATTAGTATTTTAAATGTAGTAAAATTATTTTCATAAGATATTAAAGCATAGCTTAATATTTTATTCATAGTATATGCCCATTAAAAGGTCGAATTAAGTAAACATAATAACATTACTAAGAGAGCTGGTATGTTTCAGACACTTAAATTATTTAATTAGAAATTTCTAATAACCTATGTATAAACCACGTATTGTTGCAATGAAGTAACTGATCCTCAGTGAATAACCTTTGCAAAGTCATATATTTATTATGTTTATAATCTGAGTTTGACGACCCTAAATTTAACACTCTTTCCCCTATGCTGTGTTGGTTCTTTACATTCACAAGGTCTTGAAGAACATTAGGTGAAGACAGTAGCTTTCATCTGTATTTCAGCCACCAAAGTTACCATCATACTTATCACAGACCTAACTTAAAACCAAAAGAAATATTTTAATCAGTTTGTAACATGACCTCACATAGTTATCAATTTTGTGATGAGAATCTTATATGTCTACTATTTTAGCATTTTTCAACAATACAATATATTGTGAACAATAGTCACTATGTTGTATGGATATATTGAATTTATTCCTATTTAACTGAAATGTTGTATCCTTTGACCAACATCTCCCCAAGCCCCATTCCCCAGGGCCCCAGCCCCTTGCAGTCATCATTCTATTCTCCACTTCTATGAGATAAACATTTTTAGATTCCATGTATAAGATCATATGAGTAAGATCATATGGTATCTGTCTTTTTGTGCCTGTCTTATTTTGTTTAATGTAATGTACTCCAGGTTCATCCACATTGTCACAAATAACAGGATTTTATTCATTTTTGTGGCAGAATAGTATTCCATTGTGTATGTATACCATGTCCTTTTTATCCTTCATCCACTGATGGACACTTTAGGTTGATTCCATATGTTGCCTATTGTGAATAACGCTGCAGGGAACATGGGAGTGCAGGTATCTCTTTAACATACAGATTTTATTTCCTCTGAGTGTATACCCAGTAGTAAGAATGCTGGATTGTATGGTAGTTCAATTCTGAATTTTCTGAGGAACCTCTGTACTGTTTTTTATAATGGCTGTACTAATTCACATTCCCTCTAACAGTTCACAAGGGTTCCCTTTTCTCCACATCCTTACCAATACTTATCTTTTATCTTTTTGATAATAGTCATTCCAACAGGCTGAGGTAATTGCTCATTGTGGTTTTAATTTGCATTTCTCTAATTATTAGTGGTGCTGAGCATTTTTTCATATGCCTGTTGGCAACTTTTACGTCTTCTTTTGAGAAATGCCTATTCAGTTCCTTTAACCCCTTATGAATTGGGTTATTTGTCTTCTCACTATTGAGTTGTTTGAGTTTCTTATATATTTAGGGTATTAATCACCACAAATTTGATAACTTGAGGTACCAGGTTGGTAACGTATATGTTCGTTAGCTAGATTTTGTCACTCCACGATGTATGAAGGTACTTCTGAAAGTTTGTGGAAAAATAGATTTAAAAGATAATATGGATCTTTACATGACTATTTTGAAGACCCCTTGTATATATACTTCAAAACATCATGTTGTACACAATAAAAACATAATTTTATCTGTCAGTTTAAAAAATATATACAAATAGAAAATGAAAAATTTCAGCCTGATGAATGTCCAAATACATGAAGTGAATTGTGCCATCCCAATATCTCTTTTCTGCTTTCAATACTTACAGGTAAAGTTGTAGTAAGGTCTGAGATTCCTAGTGTTTTACTGTATGCTTATTACACTGCAGTTTCTCAATTATTCTCTTAAAAGTGCAGTTACCAAAATTTAAAAATAAACTTACTGTGTAATATGATCATTTGTCAAAAAATATTGATTTTTTAAAAGAATACTTATATGAATGGGATACATTTAATTACTTTCCATTCATTTTGCCTGTTTGAGTTCATTGAGCTAAACTACATAAATCTTTATTTTGTTTTTAATTTACACATCATAATACATCTTTTGTCAGTGAAAAAATATTGACAATATTTGCTCGTAGATTGTGAAAATATGAAATTCAGACAATAATTTCCTATGCATAAAATTTATTAGCTTTTTTGCCAAAATATTTATATTTTAATGAATGACAAATACTGAGTATTAAAATGTTGATAGACAATATCAATATGTTTTTGAGTTTCAGGTCATTAGGCAAAGTTTGCTCATTGAAAAACTTATCTTTTATATACTAATAAGTGAATTGAATCTTAGAGCTCAAGATGCTCTCCCCTTCTTAGATGAGATTCTTAAGGTTAATGGCCTAATAAATGTTATCACATATGTAGGTACATAAACCACTAAATATTTACCTAAATAATTAATTTCCATTTTACATGACTGATCTTCCTTATAAACATATCTATGGTAATAAGGAAAGATTTTTTTTTTTTTTTTTTTGGTTTGGTTGGTTGGTTGGTTGATTCTTTTTCCTAATGTATTACTTAATGTGCTATTTATCTGATTTTGAGTTGGGATATAATATTAAATAAGAGTAATATTTTTCAAAAAAATTAAGAGGAGGAAAATGCAAACAATGCCAGCACAAGGATCTATGTGATTCTTTAAATTTTGTATTAAACAAGGGTTTGGTATTATGAGAAATTAAATTTAAGTGCACTCTTAATTTAAAGCAAATGTCAATTTTTAGATAGATTTATCTTATTTTCATTCCTGATATCATCAAATAAACAATGGATAAAAAAACTTGTTATCCTGAAAAATGAATTTCAAAGCAAAAAGTCTGATATTTAACTATTCCAGAGAATACCATATGAGAAAGCTCCAAAGATAATTGATGTATTAAATTATGTAATTAATTAGAACAACAAAACCCAGGTATATAAAATGTGTTGGTGTAAATTAAGGCACATAGTTAAATACTACTGCCCCCCAGGAAAATTAGTTATTTATTAGCAAATTAATACCCTGACTGTATTTATTGTCAACATGTTGCAGGTAAATACTGATGACAGGCACTAAAGGACATCTGATAAATCTAAATATAGGAAAAGTTAAATTAAGATTAAGTGAATGAATAGCTATAATAAGAATATTTTTAAGACATTATTCCTAACCATCAAAATAGAAGCTTGAGTCTAATCAATTTGGTTAAGACTTTAATTGCTAAAGTATTCTTATAAGTTCTGATTGAAGTTCTAAAAGCTAACATTTTTGTCACCAATAAAATGTGATTAACATACATAAAGCAGAAAAAAAAAATCCAAAACATAACGTTGCTGATCAATACATTTACTATGGACTATAATTACTATTATTTTTATAGAGTAAAATTTATTTTCTAAATTTTCTTCCCAGATATGGACACTAATTATCACCCTTGTGCCCATACATTTCCTAAAACAAGAAAAAGTTAGGATACATTGATTTTAATTGTATTACTTAAGAATCTTCTTACATGATGAAGGAAAAAATGAAAACTGTAAATTATGAACTATTATTCAAATATAAATAGTAAACAAATGCATTATTAAAAAGTTTTTTTAAAGAACATATTTCTGAATCAAACTCACCATGCCTATATGAACGTAATTATCCTGTACTGGTTGTCACAATTTCACATGAGAAACTAATGTAAAAAATTTTTAAACACTGTTTCTAAAAATAATGGTTTTCAGAACACTGGTTTATACACAAAATGTGTAAAACATATCTTTGTAGTATTCTTTAATCTGATGAAATTTCCACACCCTGCATATGATATTTGGTAGTTGTTTATGGAGTTGATAAACCGTTTAGCATTCACACACATAAAAAATCATTCCCCTTTAATTTAAGATTTCCTTGGGATGTAAGCAAAAAAAAAGGTAACATTCTCTAAATAAATTTTTTAAATGCCAAAGTCCCAAAAGGTGACTAGTGTATATATCACAATGCATATTTATATCACTACATGACTTTGAACCAATTAAAAGTTTTATCTCTTATCTATCCCTTAAATAAAATAGGGATAATAGTACCTCCCACACTTAACCCACACTTAATTCTATTGCCATGGGAATGCTATAAGAATATGCAGCTAAGGTGCTTTTAAAAATACAAGGTAAAAAGTGAAGGTACAGAATTTAATTAAAATTATTATTATTTTTCCTGTAAAAGCCAGAAGTCTGTACCAGTATGGGTGGATTTGTATTTATTTTCTAGAAGAAAACAATATTCATATAAAAATCACCAAAAATGAGCAACATCCAAAAGAAAGCTGAAAGTGAATTATAAAATTTGGTGAGAAAACTCAGAAAACTTGGAGTCCTTTATTACTCTGTCCCGAGAAACCAGTTTATTGATTCTTCAAATAGAATTTTATTCCATTTAATTCATATGTACTCTCAGAGTTAAATTGTTTTACCTACAATAAAAGAGATAACACATGTACATTATATAGCACTCTGCCTAACACGTGTTAATAACTCAGTACTTGCTGGTAATTTACTGTTATTGTACCAGTCATGGTTCTATTACTAAATTCTCACACTGTAATTTCCTTCATTCAAAGGCATGGATACAACCTTTGTAATGACTCCTTTATAAAATAGTTATATCAAGACACCTCTTCTAATCGTTCTATTTGTTTCTAAGAAACAACTTGCCTTTAATTATATTTAAGGGGTTCTTCAAGTGTGATGGAGAAGTTAAAACATCATGATAAATAGTATCCCCTGGATTATACAAATTTCTTTTAAGGTTCTGTCTGATATCTTAGAGTTGAATGCATATATCATTTCCGTGATGTCTGAAGCAAATTGATCTAAAGTAATGTTAATTACTTGCTGTCTGCAAAAGGAAACATGCATAGACTGCCATAGTAACACTTAACTTTTAGTCATTTGAATCAAATAGAACAATCCATAAGTGTTTTGTTTGTTTGTTTGTTTGTTTGGCTCCAAATAAAGTGTTGTGCCATCCTGCATTACCTACAGTCAGATACGTTATGCACCAATTTTATTAGCTTGAAAAATAATATCAAGTGGTAAATTGTTCTGGTGATTTTTAAATGTTCTGTTTTACTATTGT
Source organism: Cynocephalus volans (assembly GCF_027409185.1). Lineage (NCBI taxonomy): Eukaryota > Metazoa > Chordata > Mammalia > Dermoptera > Cynocephalidae > Cynocephalus > Cynocephalus volans. Next base: position 148,850,997 of record NC_084467.1, read on the forward strand.
CTGAGTTTTCAACACATACAAAAATAGATTACTAAACAAGAGGTCATGAAAAAAAGATGAAAAAATCAAGATAAAATTTCAGAAATATAACATGAGCAAGAAAATAAAAAAAAATAAAAAACATTTTAAAGGAGACACCTAAACCAACAAGGGTGACAACTTTGGAATTATGTGTCAGCATAGAGGGAAAAAAAATTGTTTTTTAATTACCGAAAAAAAAGGATTATGTTAAAGTAGCATGGATCATATATAGCCTTTTTATGTATGCAATGTAAATGGACATTTGATAGTCTAGATGCTGTTAACTTTGAAAACCCAGTAAGACGGTCAAATGAAGTAATGAAATCATCAGTGCAGCAATGCTGGTAGGATCGGGAAAACTATGTGAACGGGAGTAACAGGACAAACTAAACAGCATACTACAAATTAAATTATCAAATGCTAAGAAATTAGATAGTGAAAGGGAAAGTAGAAATGTAGAGCTAGAACCCCTAACATTGAATTTTGAGGTGGCAAAATAATACCTCACATTAATTGAAAACCTAACCGTGACAGACACTTTCCAGATATTACTAATAATACACACATACACACGCATTTTAAGGAGTTAAGTTTGGGTTTGTTTTGTTTTGTTTTGTTTTTTCCTACTTGCAGGAAATTGTGGCCCATGAAGAGTGTGCATGGTTAATGATCATGCAGTGAAATATGCTGGCTTTTCAATTTAGAACCAGGTTATTTGAATTCTATGTCCTATTCTCTTAGAACTACTCTATGCTCTATTTCATGAACATAAGACACTGAAAACAATATTTAGCTATGAATGGTGGCTATCATATTCATATCCAAAAGGTATTATAACGGGTCAGCCAGCAAATTTCTCAAACCTGGATTATTCTTTCGGTTATGCCACGATTTATGACCATTTATATCATTCTAAATTTCTGCCTTCAAAAGTACATTATGGCTAGAAGAGGGAAAAAAGAAAAAAAAAACAAAAGAATGGAGACTAGGTCACAAAGTGTTCACAAATTTATTTAAGACATGCAAATATATTGAAATCATAAAATCTTTTGATAATAAGGCATATCAAGAAAGTTTTAATCAGATAAGCAAAATCATACACCTGTGTGCAGGTATGTGTGTATTTATGTACACAAATGAAATCTACATAGAATTTGTTTCATGGATTTTCCCAACAAAATTGTGGGACTAAATACACAGTTTTTGTAAGGCCATTATTTCTGAGCAGGACATGCAATTCATAAGTGAAAACATTAATAAGTGCAGAAAGCAAGGAAAAATATCAAGCTGTAAGTGTTCAACCCTTAAGAAGGGACTAACTTGAGTCAATCTCTCATTGCTTCCAAGCCTCCAACTTGTAATGAGATGTCTGCCAGGGCCGAGCCGTGGCGCACTCGGGAGAGTGCGGCGCTGGGAGCGCGGCGTTGCTCCTGCTGCGGGTTCGGATCCTATATAGGACTGGCCGGTGCACTCACTGGCTGAGCGCCGGTCACGAAAAAGACAAAAAAAAAAAAAAAAAAAAAGATGTCCGCCAGCAAAACATAGAGCCCTTCATCATGAAGCTGGACCAGGATTCAAGAAATAAAACAAGGAGATTTCGGAGGAGGTGGTGGAGCTGTGAGCCATGTTGCTGCCCACGGCAACCAAGTGAGCCAGCACATAAATGATGACAATGTGCAAGTAGTGACAGCCCCTCATATGCCACATGTATCTTTCAATACAAACAGAAGCCAGCTACTGCTTTACTTATTACTTGCAATTCTAACAGAAAATGTGTCTTGTGACTTGTCTCCCCTACTAACACCTGAGACTATGCAAAGAAGGGACTTCTATGAAATGTAGTCTTCTAAACTGACACAATACAAATCCACCCCAAAAGAGATTTTAAGCATTGCATAAAGCAATCATCAGATGCTCTTTTTCTCAACTGCTATGGCCTTTACTTGCACTCTGCTTTAGCATTCTACAATCATGAAATTTACTTGTACTCACCATCATCCTAAATTGCTTCTCCAATACCTTCATTTCTTCCACCTAATATAATACTTATATTTTCATTGTACCTACTATCCTTTTTTTCCCTAAAAAAAAGTTTGTTTATTTTTGATTATACATATTTGTGGGGTACAGAGTTGACTATCAGTATTTGTGTACAGTATGTGGTGATCAAATCAATATTATTAGTATATTCATCACTGCACATAGTAACTATTCTTTGGGTTCTTTACCCAATTACTCCCTAGTCCCCCATCCCACGCCCCCTTTCCCACCTCTAGTAACTATAGGTCTGTTCTCTCCTTCTGTTCAACTTCAGAATTTTATCGAGTTCTTTCTTTCTTTCTTCCTTCCTTCTTTCTTAGCTCTCACTTATGAGTTAGGACATGTGATATTTTTCTCTCTGTACCTGGCTTATTTCATTTAACATAATTTTTCCTGGACAGCTTTAGTTTTTGGAGTGTCTTTCTGAAATATTCGTTTATGTTTTCACTAACCATATTTCTAGATTCAAAATACAACAATGTGTGTAAGAGCAGGATTATAAATACATGCACATATGTGTGTAAACATATGGTAGACATGTCATGGGTGTGTTTAAGGATGACAGTGAAGGACTGTTCATAAGGACTTCTGGTACTGTCATCTGAATTGTTTTATTCAAGAGGATTTAAATGTTACATTACAATAAGCACAATTTTGGATTGTTGTTTGCCAGCATTAAGAGATAAAATTAGTTACTAAATGCCTAGTTGAAGTTTCCATAACTTTTGTAACTTCTTGCTGGAGAAATAAAAATGCTTTAAACCTTCACATCCAAGCAGATCACTTAGCCTACCAGAAAGAATAGCACTCTCAACCTGAAAACTGAAAGAGATGAGAAAAAAAAAATAGAGGAAAGAAAATAGAAGTAGCTGTTGTTTATAGGTTATACCATGATTATAAAAATCCTAGAGAGGATTTAATCCACTGAAATAAATTACTTAAAGTTAATATTTTTTTAAAATTAGACTGCTGTCTTCTCTATTCTAAAGTAATTCTGTCCTCACTGCAAATAAATGATAAATGTTTGAGGTGATGGATGTGCTAATTATCCTGAGTTGATCATTACCCAACAGAAACATGTGCCATTACTGTATTCCTTTGAAAAAGAATGAAATCCTCCCATTTGCAACAACATGGATGAGCCTGGAGAAAATCATGTTGAATGAAATAAGCAAAGCACAGAGGGATAAATACTGCATGTGCTCACTCATATGTGGGAGCTAAGGGAGAAAGAAGGAAGGAAAGACCACAGTGGTGCGTCGGACTTGCAGAGCGAGAGAACACTCCCTGGGCTACAAAATGGAGTGGAGAGGAAAGGGGGAATGAGAAGGAGGTTTGGAATAATTGGGTGGGGGGTGGGGGGTATAAATGCAATTTGTGGTAGTGGGTATGCTGCCAGTATGAATCTGGCCCTCAAATAATGGACATGAGGGGTGACAATCAGCTTTGTATCGCATGAATATTCACAATCAATAAAAAGAGAAACATGTATCAAAAGGCATCACATTGTACCCCATAAATATATACAATTATTAAATGTCAATTAAAAATAAAATGAAACTTAACAAGTAAAATAAAGTTCTCTTTCATTGTGAAATTTTACATTTAGTGTTAATTACTGTTAAACCTGCCACTACAAATATCCATAGAAGACTATAAATTTGTAAAGGCCACTGAGGCTGATCCTAATCTTCAAATTTCTGGAGGGGGGAAAAAGCTAACAGGAAAGTTAATTTATGTTTGAAACTAATCACCACTCCAATATAATCATCATCATCATCATCATCATCATCATCATCAGGTTGTTTTATTGGATATCTTCACAGTATCCCATATTGATGACCTTTTTTCAAAACCATGTTGATTGTTCTGAAAATAAATGAAAGGTGTTGACATTGGCACTTCTCTAACCATGCCTGCTGTCAGATCAGAACAATTAAAATAAATGACTTGGAAGTGTTTATCAATTTTAAACTTATAGTTTCAACAACATGACAAAATTTGAGATAGTCACTTACTCATTTGCAAAATTGAAATAGAATTATTCAGAATATTTAATAGTTAGACTTCTTTGCAAATCATAATACAAAGCTTAGTACAATTCAACAGAAAATAATTGTGCAATTACTCATGACAAATGACAAAGAGGCACTTAAAAAAGAAAATTTATGCCTACAGGATAGGACAGCTTTGCTAAGAATAACACTTGCAATGTAAGATTTTCTTTCTATATAAATTTACCCTCAGACTACCACTTTAGGGAAATGTCATAATAATTTATGTAACCTTTTCAGAATATTATCTTTAACAAAGTGGAACAATATAGACTGAAGTATTCTTAAATTTGGTACCTACAGACCTAAATATATAATTTATGCAAAGACTGTTGATTATTGTTTAAATGTCATCCTGGAGAAAAAGCTCTTATGTATGTAGCAGAACCAAACAGTTATTTAGCAGACTCAATCAACATTTTTCATCACTGATTTTAATAGAAATGTATATGGAGAAATTAAACATGGAGATAAATAGTACTAAGCAATTGGGCTGATACATTATTTGAAATAAATAATAATTATAATATCCCAAGTGGATGGGTTAAAGAAATAAGGTAAAATATCACAGCGTTTACTGTAAATTTTGCAGTTAGAAAAGTTCATGGAAAAATTGAAGTAAAAGATAATATGAATCTTTTCATGAATGTTTCGAATACCCTTTGCATATACACATACATACAGTTATGCGTCTCTTAACAACAGGGATAGTTCTGAGAACTGTGTCATTAGGTAATTTCATTACTGTGCAAACACACTACAGTGTACTTACATTAAACCTAGGTGGTATAGCCTACTACACACCAATCTTATATGATATAGCCATTATAATCTTATGAGACCACCATCATATGTACGAACTGCCATTGACTGAAACGTCCTTACTTGGTCCATGACTGTGTATGTATGTGTATATATGTATATATATGTATGTGTGTGTGTGACTGGATTAGGTGCAAGCTACATACCAATAGTGGAGTAGAAGTAAAGTGACAGAAAAAATAAACATGGGTAAACTACCCTTAAATTCACATTATGTGTCCTATTTTCACAATGTCAAAAATTTGAGCCAAGTTTCTTTCCTCCAATGAGTGATAGGGTAAACTGTACAAAGTAATGTATCTCTGCCTTTGAAATATGTCTATGCAGCACCTTGGCCCATTTTTTAATTGGGTCATTTGTTTTTTTAATGTATAATTGCTTGAGTTCTATGTATATTCTGGATATTAATCCCTTGTCGGATGCATAGTTTGCAAAAATTTTCTCCCACTTTGTAGGCTGTCTTTTCACTCTGTTGATTGTTTCCTTTGCTTTACAAAAACTTTTTAGTTTGATATAGTCCCATTTATTTATTTTTTCTTTTGCTGCTTGTGCTTTTGGACTCATGTTCATAAAGCCTGTGCCCTGACCTAACTGCTGAAGTGTTTCACCTATATTTTCCCTTAGTAATTTTACAGTTTCAGGTCTTATAACTAGGTCTTTAATCCATTTTGAGTTTATTGCAGTGTATGGTGAGAGGTGCATACCTAGTTTCATTCTTCTGCATATGGATATCCAGTTCTCCCAGCACCACATGTTGAAAAGGCAATCTTTTCCCCAATGTAGATTTTTGCTGCCTTTGTCTAATATCAGATGGCTACAAACCTGAGGAGTGATTTCTGGGTTCTCTATTCTACTCCACTGGTCAGAATGTCTATTTTTCTACCAGGACCATGCTGTTTTAGTTACAACAGCTTTGTAGTATAATGTGAAGTCAGGCCAATAGTTACGTGAAAAAATGTTCAACATCACAGGTAATCAGGGAAATGCAAATTAAAACCACATTGAGATACCACCTCATTCCAGTTAGACTGGCTATAATCAAAAAGATGGTGAATAACAAATGCTGGTGAAGCTGTGGAGAGAAGGGAACACTACTGCACTGTTGGTGGGACTGTAAATTAGTACAACCACTATGGAAAACAATATGGAGGTTTCTCTAACAATTACAGATAGAACTTCCATATGATCCAGCAATCCCTCTTTTGGGTATATATCCAGAGGAATGGAAATCATCATGTTGAAGAAATACCTGAACTCTCATGTTCATCACAGCTCTGTTTACAATAGCCAAGATATGGAACCAAACTAAATGTCCATCAATGGATGATTGTATAAAGAAACTGTGGTATATATACACTATGGAATACTACTCTGCTGTGAAATAGAATGAAATACTCCCATTTGCAACAACATGGATGAAACTGGAGAAACTTATGCTGAGTGAAATAAGCAAAGCACAGAGGGATAAATACTGCATGTGCTCACTCATATGTGAGAGCTAAGAGAGAAAGGAAGGAAGGAAAGAAAGACCACAGTAGTGTCATGGACTTAGAGAGGGAGGGAACATTCTTACGGTTACATTGTGGAGTGGGGGGGACAGGGGGACAGGGAGGGGGTTGGGGGATAATTGTGAGAGGACGGGGAGTACAAAAGTGAATTTTTGTAAGAGGTATGCCCCAAGTATGAATCTGGCCCTCACATCATGGGTAGGAGGGGTGACAATTAGCTTTGGATCTCATGAATATTCTTAACAACAACAACAAAAAGTAATGTATCTCCATAAAAATGGAAGGGTATCTTATTCAACTTTTGTAATTATGCAGAAATAACGGTGACTGAGGATAGCTTGATTACTGAGACTACATCCAGTATTTTTCTTATCAGTAGTTGAACACAATTACAAATTAACACAATTACAAACCACCAACTTCCTACTGCAATCTGCAATTACCGATTTAAACAGACAATACAGTGTATGGGTAGGATTCTTAAATGAAGGTCAGGGTATTCATTAATCAGCAAAGTGGAATTTTAAGGGAACACTGGGGCAAAACCTAAGCATGTTGGGTCATTTTATGCTCAAATATTTACTCAAAGAATATGAAAAAATGTGGAATAAAATAGTCAAAAATATGTCAAGAATTAAGCAAGCTGAAATGATAGTCTTTTAGGCCCACTTAAATTATTTTATATATAAGACAAACATTTTAAAACATGTGATATTTCACTTTCTGTAGCTGACTCGTTTCACTTAATATAATTGTCTCTAGGTCCATCCATGTTGCTGCAAATGGCAGAATTTCATTCTTTTTTACAGCAGAGTAGTATTCCATTGTGTAGATGTACCACATTTTCCATATTCGCTCATCCGATGATGGACATTTGGTTGGTTCCAACTCTTGGCTATTGTAAAGAGTGCTGCGATGAACATTGGGGAACAGGTATACCTTCGACTTGATGATTTCCATTCCTCTGGGTATATTCCCAGCAGTGGGATAGCTGGGTCATATGGTAGATCTACCTGCAATTGTTTGAGGAACCTCCATACCATTTTCCATAGAGGCTGCACCATTTTGCAGTCCCACCAACAATGTATGAGAGTTCCTTTTTCCCTGCAACCTTGCCAGCATTTATCTTTCAGAGTCTTTTGGATTTTAGCCATCCTAACTGGGGTTAGATGGTATCTCAGTGTGGTTTTGATTTGCATTTCCCGGATGCTGAGTGATGTTGAGCATTTTTTCATATGTCTGTTGGCCATTTTTATATCTTCCTTAGAGAAATGCCTACTTAGCTCTTTTGCCCATTTTTTAATTGGGTTGCTTGTTTTTTTCTTGTTTACTTGATTTATTTCTTCATATATCTAATCTCTTTTATGAGCTGGTTAGCTCCCTGAAGGCAGGGACTGCATGGTCTTGAGAGGACATATTTCCCAGAAAGGCACAGAGCTGGAGGCAGAAGTTGTTCTGTGATCAGGTTAGGCACTGACTGCACCAGCTCCCCATGGCTTTGAGTACTGCCAAGTTTGGTTAAAGGACCAAGAGCATCTGATGTTTGTAAACATCGTTTAGATGAAGGTGCTTAGATGATTACAGAAGATTCTTCTGGAATGGTGGTGGAAGACTGAGCAGCAGTAAAGCAAGCAAGATCTGTTGCTTTCTTTCACCTGGGTCTGTATTGCTACGTGGCTTCAGCTAAGTTCTGATCATTGGCTGTATATTGAGAGCATATAACAGGGGTGTGTGTCTGTGTGTGTGTGTTATACCAACCTGTTCCCCATCTAAAATGCTGTAGGGGTGTATTTCATAGGGTTATGGTAAAGGTAAAATGAGAAAATACATCAGATTTATTCAGAAATTGAAAGCAGTTGGAGGCAAAGTAATAATTCATTGCTTATTCCTCTGCTACCTTCTGACTGCATGAAGTGAAGATTGATTAAACATACCTTTGCTTATGAGACAGTAACAGAAAGAATGTTTGTATTATCCAATATTGTAACCATTAGCCACACTGGCTGTTGAGTCTATGAAATTTGGCTAGTCCCAATGGAGATGTCCTGTAAACATAAAATGCACTTTTAAATTTTATATTAAATGAAGATTTAATATGAAAAAAGGAATATAAAATAGCTAACTAATCATTTTGTTATTGATTACTTGTTAAAATGATAATATTTTGAATATATCAGGTTAAATAAGATATATTATTAAAATTAATTTTACTTGCTTTCTTTTATTTAATGTGGCTACTAGAAATATTAAAAATTCATACCTAGCTCACATTATATTTCTGTTGCACAGTGCTGGTTTAAGTCACTGAAAGTTTTGGAATATACTAATTATAGGGTCTAAAAGAAAAGAAGTTAGGCGGAGGCCGCAGCCCTCCTTTTCTGCTTTGCTTCTCCACTGATGGGGGTGCATTAAGTAAGCACCAGTGTTGTTCTTGGGGGAAGAAGGGTCTATGGGGGTCAACCAGAGAGGCCGAGATTGGGAAGCACCGTGCCCACTGAGGAGGAACATGGCTCTCTAACTGGCTCCTCTGTCGATGCTAGACAGTGGCAGTCTTTTGCTGCCTCTCATCTAACCCCTTTGCTGACATAGAAAAGTTTGCATTGGCTTCTGAAGTTGTTATTTACCCAAGGTCAGAGAGGAACTCTCTTCTCCCCTTTTTTATTTTCAGTGAGTCATAAGGGATGATATGAACCCATGGACAGGAGAAGTGTCTGATGGTTTGTGACAGGGCCAGACCATAGTCACAGAAGCTGAATAAAGTTGTCAAGATGAGCAAGGAACATGGGTTTAGGCTTTGAAGCCTCCATGTCTTGAACTGAACTTCAGAAAGGTCTTCATGGCTAAAAGTGCTCATGGAGCCCATGAAATCATACAAGTCAGTCCACCATGGCTGAGAGTTTTAACCGCACACTTCCGAAGTAAAAGGGCTCAGCCCAGCGTCTGACTCAGAGAAGGTGCTCAGAATGTGTTAGCTGCATTTCCTTCTTTTAGGTGGTTCCTGGGCCTTTTTGACAAGTGCTCACTTGACAGGAGAGGTGGGACAAACATTTGCGTGAGCATGTGATGGACTGGTTGTGAGTTGTCTCGTTGCGCACGTTGCCTTTGCCTCTGGCGAGGAACTTAGCCTACTTGTTTCCATGTCTTTAATACGGAGGTATTGAGAGTGGCCACTGCTTGGAGTTCTGCAGGGATTTTTTTTAAAGTAAAAAAATAGGAAATAAGTAATATGCCACATAAAAGAGCCTGAGATGGTCTTTTAAATATCCCTGCAAAAAACAAAACAAAAAAAACAGTGCATTTAAGGGACACGGGTAGAATGCTCCTGAGCAGAAATTCATGTTCTAATAATTGAGGAAGAGTCAAACAGCATTGATGAATTGGTGGCATGACTGTCTCCTAGGTTTTCTACATGTTGGAGAAAGGTAAACAGTACACTCATCCTTCAGCCTTGCAGATGATGAAAATGACCACATTTGTCTATGTCACAGTAATAAGACGACAGAAGTACACGAAGAACTAGAGTATGGTGTCACTGCTGTGACTCATGTTGTAGAGTGTTTTTACTCTGAGATCTTGTAATTTGGCATTATTTCCTTTAAACTGTGCTGTCTTGCCTGGCTATTGCTTTATTATTGAATAAACACACTGAGCAAGGTCCCCAAACAGCTGTTAGAAATGTGGAAGTTACACGTGTTTCCTGGGGAAGGAGGTGGGTTGAAGGATGTGAGGCAAGGAGAAGACGACCAAATTGGTCAGGACCATCAGGGTGAACCTGCTGCCTGTTCTCAGTAGCATTTGTCTCACTAACACAAACTACATTCTAATGGTGAAAACTGTAGAAGGCTGCAGCAATTTACTCAGTAGCGGCCTGTTTCCATATGAAAACTCCTTTCTTGGACTGTGGGGAATTAGAGAATGAGATATTGAAGTCCTTGAAGGATAATTTTGGTGACTAGTGGTGACCTTTTTAAATAATAGCTGGAATTTATTGACTGCTTAGTAGGAATAGTCCCTGTGTAAAAACTGTGTAAACTTTTAAAATTCTCGTAATGACTCTATGTATTATTATCCCCATTTTAAAGCAGAGGACGGGGACATTGAGAAATGAAGGAATGTGTCTGAGGTCATCCAATGAATAAGTGAAAGAGCTTGGATTTAACCCAGGCCTTAACCTCCACACTATGTGGCTTCTACTTCCTTCTCACTGATGAAAATGAAAATACTTCTCTTAAGTACTTGGTTTGGGAATGAAAGTCAGGTGTGTAAATAACCTTGACTATGGGTAATTGGTTTCAGGCTCATCTCATCCTACTCTTGGCCCTCTCCCCATATTTACTCTGTATTTCGGTGTGTCTTCCTATACATTATTATGCTTCCTCCTCCTTGCCTTGGAGCTTTTTCTTTTCTGTAAGTGCCCTGTGACCCCCGCCCCACTCTTCCCCTCTGTTGCTTAGACCTGACTCTAGCTTCGTTTGCATTTATTTCTTTGGCTCTCTCTCTCATTCCCTCCTTCACTTCCCTTCCCAGTGCTATCATCCCTACTTAGCACTAGTATCAAAGTATGACGATGCAAGAAAGCCTTGCAAGATGACCTTGACAAGTCCAGATAATAATGTTTCCATACTATCTAGCTGGCGGTCTCAGAGGCAGCTTCGATCTGACAACCCTCCCTGAAACAGACGGAAACTGTTCTGTGACTGACAGAACAAGGTGGAGGGTCTGGCTCAGAGTCAGTGTCAAGGTTGACTTAGCCTTCATTCCCTGAAGGACCCAATACATTAGATTTTGTTTTGTTTTGTTTTGTCGTGGTAATTTTATTTCTTGGCTTGGAGGTTACACATCGTGGTAGAGATGACTTAGAAAATTTTTTATTAAACATTTTACCAATTCTAGAGTATTTTACCATCTCTGGAATTTTAATATGATTTAATACATTGAGCTAAAATCTCCGCACTCATAAAAAATCTGTGGTTTGAGCATAACTACTGCCTAAACACTCTTGCTCTACACTACGTGCCTGAAGGTCCCCGAAGGTAGCTGGAAGTTTTGCGTGATTTCCTTATACTCTCAGCCAAGGCATCTGTCTGATATCTTCTACCAGTGTTATGAAGTGTGATTCTCGTTGGCTGGGAAATCAACGAGTACAGCAGATCCCATTGTGCTCCGTTCCTACCCTCTCTTTCTATTCTTCAGCTACACAGTTCTTCACGTCTCTTTAAAATTCGTATTTGGCTCTCTGCCACCTCATGACCTTTGCCTCTTTTGTCGCCCCAGAGTCTTCCCCCTGCTGACTCCTCCTAACCCTTATGATCCCAGCTTTAGCTTTATTTCCTCTGCGAAGCTCTCCCTGAAGCCTTGGCCAGGTTAGCTCCCTCTGAAGTTAAGTGCTTCCATGGGGCTCAACTTCCCTATTATGATAGTCATCACATAAATAATTAGTTTTTTGTAAATATGAATAAAGGGTACTCAATAAATATCAGTTTAATTAGTGAATTAATTCTGCCCAGGAGTCTGTTTTCTTAGAAGGAAAAACCTTAGAAGCTGCGTTAGTAGGTTGCACACGTTGCCATCTGAGCATGTCTTCCTTCCTCTATGGGCCACTGCAGTGGGTTGGAAAAGGCTCATGCACTGTGGTTCTGCATATTGCCAAGGGTGCTTGAGGAGGACAACACAGTTCTAGTTGTCCCCTCGGCTGTCTGGTTTGGGCTCCTGCCCCTGGCCACCTACTCCCTGTGCTTACAAGATTTACACCTCCCCTTGAGACAGAAGTTTTGCTCTGTAACCCACCAAAGTTGACTGTAAGAGGAGTTCATGTCCTGGCTTTTCTCCTTCCTGAGTTTAGATTATGTCACAATCTTAATCTTTCCATTTGGTTACTGAAATTACTTTTTTAGTCTTCACATTCAAGAATAATCTCTTGGAGTTTATACATTTTTTAAAATTTATTTTATTTATTTTATTTATTTATTTATTTTCTGTAATGGTTTATCATTAAAAAATTAAACAATAATAATTACAATAAATGTATAATTTACAAAAGCCCTATATTTGTCCATAGGATTTATACATATAAGCATTACAGTACATTCATTTGAAAAACTAAAATTAGGTATAAGAACATGAATTGATATGAAAGGATATTTATAGCATGGATAGACATGAAAAAGAAGTAACTATATAAATGAAGAGTCATAAGTTTATATAAATATAAGAAACATTAAATTTAAAATATTTTCTCTATGGTATTCATGAATTTTTCACTAATTAAAAACTGTAATAAAATATCTTAGGGTCCATATAACAAGTATGAAGAGATTAAAGATTCCATTGCATTCTAAAATGTAGTCTTTGCTGGATTCAAAATGCTGCGTAATCATCTGTAGAAGTAGTGTGGGTAAACAGCAGGAGGCTTTAGCAGGAGTAAATCCTGACTGTGGGAGAATCCGACCTCTGTGTTCCTGACACACTGCCGTCCATCTGCATCTTCTTTGGCTGCGTGGAGGGTGAAGACATAGAAGAAGTAACTTGCAAGTTTGCAGAGAGAGTCCCTGCTGATGCAGCAGCTAAGCCACGAATGTCCTTTGGTCTAAATTTTTTTCTCCATGAAGGTGCTCTCCTAAATGCTTTTATCATCGTCTTCATCAAACCTTCTGTCAGTCCCCATGACCAAAAGGTTGTTAAATTCTCTTTGTAAGACAGCACGAGCCTGTGTATTCCGCGTTGGGATCCGTAACAATAGCGCCAGTGCGTTGAAGTCAAAGGTTTCATCTAAGGCCAGAAGGGCACCGTGAACGCCACTCCCTAAAAGATTCTTTGCATATGCTTTAAGGCCAATTGACAGGATCCAGCGAATCACTCGATCATTGCTCCAAACAAGCACATCTTTTACTTCATGCTGACTTTCTTCTCTTTTTCTTTCCAGTTCTTTTCGGTCATAGTTTAATCTTCTCAGGCACATCATTCCACACTGGAAACTGTTTCTGTGGAAACCGTCGACCATTTTCAGCTGCCCGCGGAGGTCCTTCTTGGTCAGGTGGTCCAGCATCCTGGCGTCCACCAGGCACTGCATGAAGTAGCTGCAGTACTGAGGGAGGCCCAGGCTGGGCAGCCACTCATTCCCAATCCACTCGTGGTTCATGTCCCCATATGTGAGTGTTGTTCGTGACGTGGGAGGGCTGGACGGGCTGGTAAGAGCCATGATCTCTTGGATGGCCAGCCTCAGCTTCAGCCTATGCAGGGGGTTGCTGATGCCGATCTCACGCTTCATCTCGGTGTCCGACAGGGTTGACATGATGGCCCCGCTCTTCACGTTGGCTCGGCAGGCATCCACATACCAGGCGGGCATCCCCACCCAGAGCTCCAACCACACAGCTACGGTCGGCCCATCCCACTGGGCAAAAGGCAAACCTTGTCTTCGGGCTTCATCGAGCAATTCATGCTTTTTTGGAAGTTTACTACTTTTTTCAGCCTGTCCTCCCAATTTGCTCAGTGACAAGGCATCTTGAGATGCATCATCTGTCTCTGAAACACCAGGGTGTCCTAATGATTCATTGCCAGCTTGACCAGGTCGGCCCTTTTCTTTCTTGCCAAACAAGCGGCTGATAGAGGACTTGATGCCCTTCTTCTTTGGGGCTTTGTGGCACGAGTCCTGGCTGCTGTTACTATTGCTGGGATTGCTCACGGGACCGTCCTGGGAGCCTGTCGAGTTTCTCACGTCCATGGCGTCCTCATCTTCACCATCAGACACATCGACATCGCTCTCAAAAGCTTGTGCTGCATTTGCTAAGACACTAGCCTGTTGGGCACGTTCCCAATCCTCTTCATTAAGAGTTTGTACCTTGGAAGGCTCATCCCGTAGAGCAGCTAGGCGGCCTTTCTGGGGGCGCTGCAACATTGCACTGGTGCTGTAGGAATCTGTGTGACTGTCTGCCACAGGACACCTGAAATCTGGGACACTGCCCAAGTGGGGTCGGCCATGATGAAGTGAAGCACCTCTTAGTCTCATTTGGTCTAGTTCATCCCTCAATGCTTCAATGATTAAGATGAGCTGATCCTTATCATGTTGTGTATCTTCTAATTGCTTTTTTGCATTTTCAACTTCTCCTAACAGAGAATTCTTTTCTTCTAGAGCAGCCATTCTCTCTTTCAGATGAAGCTGGAGCCTCTCATTAGATTCTGAAAGAAGCTTGTCAACAGTGTCTGATAAACTTTTATTATGCTCTTCATTCATTTTTTCTCTCTGCCTTGCCCGCTGCAGTTCTTGGTTCTTTTCCTCTAGCTGCGCCTCCATCTGTCTTAACCTTTCTTCAGTGTTGCCCTGTCTCTCTTCAGCCTTCGAGAGCGCTGCCACCCTCTGGGCCAGCTCCGCCTCCACCTCCGGGAGTGTCTCGGCTTTCCTCATGGTCTGCTGCAGCTTTTGCTCCACTAATTCCAGCCGGTCCTGTAACTGGCGGTTTTTATCCTCAGTCTGGCGATGCATAGAATCTTTATTTGCAATTTCATTTTCAAGTTTATCATTGAGGTCATGCACAGACATGGCTTCACGCTGTGCAGCGAGGGAGCATTTTTCAAGAGTAGTGATTCTCTCTTCCATGTCTTCCTTTTGGACCATGGCTTCTCGAATGTCCCGTTGCAATTTCGTGTTCATCTCCTCAGATTTGATCAAGTCTTCCCTGGCTGTGTAGAGATCTTCCTCCAGCTCTGCCAGGTGACTGATTCTCTCTTCCATGTCTTCCTTTTTGACCATGGCTTCTCGAATGTCCCGTTGCAATTTCGTGTTCATCTCCTCAGATTTGATCAAGTCTTCCCTGGTCGTGTAGAGATCTTCCTCCAGCTCTGCCACATGACTGATTCTCTCTGCCATGTCTTCCATGAGGGCCATGGCTTCACGCATGTCCCGTTGCAATTTCGTGTTCATTTCCTCAGATTTGATCAAGTCTTCCCTGGCTGTGAAGAGATCTTCCTCCAGCTCTGTCATGTGACTGATTCTCTCTTCCATGTCTTTGTTTTGGGCCATGGCTTCACGGATGTCCTGTTGCAATTTCAAGTTCATCTCCTCAGATTTGATCAAGTCTTCCCTGGCCGTGTAGAGATCTTCCTCCAGCTCTGCCATGTGACTGGAGAGGGCAGCCAGGTGCTCTTTCATTTGGCTCTGCTCCCTCAATTGCTTGTCTATGACTAACTGGAGCTCTATTACTTTAGCAAGGTCCTCCTCGTGGCTTAACAAACCATCAGAAGATCTCTTTCCATTCATGCTCGGGGTATTTTCTTGTTCACGGTTCATGTCAAGTGCTCCATCTGTTAGTGTTTTTTTCTGCTTATTCCGTTCTTTAAGAATCATTAGCTCTTTGTGTGTGGCACCTAATTCTTCTTCTAACAAACCACACCTTTCAAGTGCTACTCGTAATCTCTCTCTCACCTTTTCATCCAGAGCTTTGTGGTGCTCAAACAAGGACTTCAGTGCTTTGAGCACTTCGACTTCGCTGGACACACCTGCTGGGGACTGTGCCTGTCTCTTCACCACGGTCATCCTGAGAGACCTCTCGTGCCTAGAGACAAGGCATTCCAGATGTTCTAAAAGCAGCCTGGTGTTGTTCCTTTCTGCTTTCAGTTCAGCAATTTCTTCTTCCCTTTCAAGGAGCTCCTCCCTGCATACATTCAGTTCCTTCATAAGTGTAGCAAACTCCTGTGGAAGTGCAGTTTTGATCTGGCTCTGCAAGGAATCTCTTTCATGAACAACATCGTTTAATTTCCCCTGGGTTAATGCCAGAGTTTCTTGAGTCTCTCTAAGAGTGTCAAGAAGTCGGTCCCTTTGTTCTAGCGTGGAGACCATCAACTGTTCAAAATATGAATCTGCGTCTGCCTGTGAAGGGGAGCCGGACGCATGGCTCCCACTTCCTCCTGGGGAGCCTTCGGCTTCACTGATAGTTGGCATCACCTCACGCATCATCTGCAAATGAAAGACCCAGACTAGAATCATTAAGAGCAGAATACAGGTTCCCGTAAATCTGCAATTTCATAAGCATCTGCAGCTAATAAATGAAAGGTTCACAGCCTCTTTATTCTCAGATCTGTTACACTTTGTATGCAAATTAGTTGGGAAAGCATCCACCGGCAAATACTAAGTGCAGGAACACACACCATGAAGATACTCACAGGGACAATAACCCCGTGAAGGGGTCAAGGCCAGAGGACTGCCCCTCACATAAAGAGCAAACCCAGCAGTATTTTGTTCGCAAAGCTGTACTTTTTAGTTGTTGAGAACAAGTGTGCTTCAGGTACCTATTTTTCCAACTTCCCGGTGGGGGGAGAGCAAGTCAAACACACACGCCACCCAGTCACTTTTCAGGAAAAGCATAGAAGGAGCACAGAGCCAGCAGCACTGACAGGTACAGAACCCATCAGGCATCTTATAGGAATGTGTGCAGTCAGCTCCTGGGAAGGACTGACGGCTCCCTGAATTCTTGGGCTGGATTTGGTGAGCACAAAAGGAACGGGACTCGTGAAGGGTTGGGAGAGGTTTCTCCAGTGGTTGGTCAGTCAACCTAACTTACCTCAGTTTCCAGCCCAAAGTCAAATTCCACGATGGAAATAGAGCCAGCAGGTCCGGACAGCCGGGGACGGCTACGAGGGAAGGAAAAGTGATAGGTGAGTCAATGAGAGGCGATGAAGTGTTGCCAACACACAGATGGGGTGAGGACAAGGGGGCCGCTCCCGAGGGTCCGGGCTGCAGTCCGGGCACGGCGGACCCCCGGCGCCCCTCACGGTGAGGCTGACCCCCGGCCCAGCCGCGTCCCGCTCTCTGCGCCCGAATCAGGTGCTGCAGAAGCCGCGGCCACCACGGCACTGACAAAGCACTGACAACCGTTTCCAAGGAGCCTGCACCAGCTGGGGTTCTAGAACCCACGGTGGGTCCCGGCTTGTGGGGCCGGGGGAAGGGCAGCACGTGGCCCTAAGAGCGCGTCCCTTCGGCCCCAGTCACTAAGGCCGGCCTATGGCTGGACACTGGAAGAGCCTCTTGGAGTTAATAGTATAATTTGATGTCTTTGCATTGATATGTCCCAGGGAGGATGCCTCAGGGTGTGTGTGCATATGTGCCCACATGTGTGCATGATCTGTGCATGCGTATGCATGTGTGTGCCCACACGTGTGCATATGTGCGTGCGTGGGTGCCATACATGTGCACTCAGCATTTGTTCACGGCGATTATCATCTTCCAGCGGGCCTGGAGCCGTATGCGTTGCAGCACACTTTGTATTCTATGTCATTTTTCCTATGATAGGTAGCAAATTCTTTGAGTTGATTTCCATGAGTGCGGATTGATTTTCACCAAACCATTTTACCTCTTTCAGTCTCTTCCTTTTGTGACTTTTGGCAGGTAGTTGCAGACTTAACAATTGTCTCTCTCTCCAGGTGCCTCAAAATGTCCTTATTGTCATTGTGTCATTTGAAATCACAACTAAACAGTCAGGTGGATGAAAGCAGGTGTTTTTATGTCTCTTCTCCAGATAGGGGTCAGTGGCGTTAGTGGACCTGTCCCGGTTCCCTTAGTTCACAGGTGGCACAGCTAGGGTGAGAAGTCAGGTTTTCCTCCCGCAAGCCTCCTTTCCTGTTTTGTGCACAGAGAGGTGTCTGTAACACACCGTTCAGTGACAAACCCATGCTGACTCGTATGTACATGGCAGGTGTGTTTAAATATGTACACACATCCACAGAAAGGTCTAGAAGAACATACTCCAAACTGTTGAAAAAAGGTCACAGGATGGATTAGAATGAAGGAGGAGTAGATATTTTGCTTTTTTAGTTTATGTTCATTTGTAAGATTTACTTTTTTTGCAATAAATAATGAGTTTCATCATTTTAAAATGAATAATTATGAGCAGTGAAGGAGTAAATGGTGTGTTAGTGTCATTGGTTTCTGTCTATAATTTTGTGTTTCTATCTGGGTGTTCTTTTAAGTTAGGAAACGCTGAGGGGTCATTAGGTTGTTTGTCTCATTGTTAGGCTGACGTCCTTATTGACTGTCATTGTGTCATGTGAATGATCACTTCTCCATGTCTGTTTTTCCACCAGTGTCATCGGGAGAGTATCTTCTCACTGAAATATTAGAAATGTTAAGCGAGCAGGGATATTAATTAGATTAATTCATTCCTATTTTGAGAAGTGCAAAACTTCTTGCAGAAGTCCTGGAAGAGTCAAGCTGCTAGGGGCTGGCTGAGTAGCTCAGTTGTTAGAGCACAGTATTATGACACCAAAGTCGAGGGTTCCGATCCCATACTGATCAGCTGCTTAAATAAAAGAGTCAGAGAGTCAAACTGCCGTATGCAAATGTTAGGCTTTCCTGTGTTCTAGGCTGTCACTCCACCTATGTGCACCACTGATCTGGGCTCAACGTTTGTCAGGAAGGAAAGGAACGTTTTCACAGAAAAAAAAATATTTTTTATAAAAATGAAATATTTAAATACCACTTCATCATTTTCTTCTTTAATTCATGATATTTGGTTTTGTAAAAGAAAGAAGAAACGATGATTGCTTATGTGTGGGCCCTCAAAAAATAAATGTCCATTGATTTCATTTTTACTTATGTTTTCAATTAATCCCAGAATCCAGATTAATTTCTCCCATGTTACCTGCATTAAGCGGTTTCCACAGAAAAACCAAACAGCCTCTTCCTAGAATGAGCCACTGATCATAGCCTCATCACTGCTCCATCTCTGAAGTGTACTAAGACTGTTTCAATGTACCCCATTTTCATTGTTTTTATTATTTACTATGATACACCCCAGAATTCTAAATCACCCCTCAGTGTCTGATGTATGCAGGGCTCTCTGATTTTCTTCCCATACCTTCCCAACTTATTAGCCCTTCCAATGTGACACCTGCAAATTCATGCTTCATCATCAACTGAATCCCCTCTAAGCTCAACCTTTTTCTGAATATTCTGCACATTATTTTGTATGAAGAGATATTCATCACATCCCCAAAGACGTTGCTTGCCACCCCCGTAGCCTGCTCAAGGCATGGAGGAAAACTCACAACACGAATCACTGGCTCTAGAGGTATGGTTGATGTAGTATTTGTTCCTCGTTATCCTTTCTGGGCCACATTTAAATCTCAGGTTACTTTACCCACTCCTCACTGTTGCTGTCGTCTGTTGACAGCTCAATCATTTCTCAACAACCTCATTTCTGAACAATTATAGTATTTGGTTGTCTCATTTCCTTTAGGCCTTCCTATGTCATAATCCTTTATTCTTTCAATAGGCTTCCCCAAATATGATCTTTTCAACATTCTGTTTCTCGTTTCCTTTAACAACTCACTACCAGCAATCTATTTACCCTACTTCAGTCCCTTATTCCATGGTTTTACCCAATATGTTGTTACCCAAGCTATAAATTCTTCAAAGTTTCACCTTCGTTCATTCTGCGCCCTGACCACCACTCTCAAGTTTCCAACTTATTCATTCAACTTCTCCAACTCGACTTTAATGATGCTACAACATTTTCCCATCTCTCATCCCTTTGTTAGTCGTTTATCTCTCACAACCAACTTAAAGTTTTTGGTTAATCATTATAAACACACTTTTCCCTACATTCCCTACATTCTCAACTTCCTGTTTTTCTCTCATTGTTATACTTACTACGTTAAACAACAACCCTGCTTAAATCCAATTTTACTCTTCTTTCACTGCTGTACCCCTGCAATTGAATAAAATTAGTAAAAAAAGAAAAAAAAAAGGATGAATGCTATCACTATAAATCATGTCGGCTCCTATAAATATATATTCATATATAATCATACTACATTCTTTAATAGTCTCCTTTCTTCACTGGGCTTCCAAGGCACACATTCTCTTGTTTTTTCTCCTGTTCACGACTCTTGGTTAGAAAAGGAAAAGATAAAATATTATATTATAGTGTAGTATAAGGATCAGCAGTGCCAAGTAAATGTTCTCTCCATCATGATTGCAAAGGTTTTGACAGAAGTAAAAAAGCTAGTGGATATGAAATAAGAAACAAGGATAGCATGTGCAAGATAAATTTGTATTTAGAATATTTCTCTTAAACATCAAGATAAATATATGATCTTTTAAAGAAAATCTGTAAAAACAAGTAGTAAAATGTAAAAAGGTATTTCTGTACTCATAATTTATACACACCCTTTTACAGATTATATATTTATATATAATAGGGTTTAGCAAATGAGGATCTGCAATTTTCCTTCATGGAATATGATATTTGGAGACATTCAAGACTTCCAAAGAGATATGTATTATACTGTAATATGAGTTGTTAAACCTAAATTACAGTGAGTAAAATTTCAGAAAACAGATATTAGTGCAGCCTGACAAGAATGTATGATTTGCTACTAAATTGTCAGAGATATCTTCAATAGTAAAACATAACTGTATTAACCCCAAATCACATCCTTATTAATTTTTTTACATTTATATTAATAACACTTCTATTTTGGCCAGTTTTTGAGTTTTAATATATGATTATTAACTTTGTTAAATTCTGTCTATCACTATTTGCGTCGTTAGGAGTCTCCCCAAAGCCGCATATTCACACTTAAAATGACAACAAAAGAGAACAACAGAATTCCTAGTCCTAAATCTCCTAAATTATGTTGTTCTAATAGATGTACTTTCAGAAATACCTATTCTCCTGATGAAATGGCTACAAATGAGCAGGTAATTCCCTCAGTTTTTAGTGAAGAAGATTATGATATATGTGATGTAATTTCTAGTAACTCTTTTCTAAAATTAGCTGAGTTGTTTCAATAAGGTCAAAAATATACTGCTTCCTAACATTAGCTACAGGTTTGTTAGGGGCTTTCACAAGAATGGTTCCATGTTGGAGAAAACCAAATTGAATTGCTTACTTCTCTCTTACAGTTATTCTGACATAGGGAATGCTAGGTCCATCCATGTTGCTGCAAATGGCAGAATTTCATTCTGTTTTAAAGCAGAGTAGTATTCCATTGTGTAGATTTACCACATTTTCCATATTTGCTCATCTGATGGTGGACATTTGAGTTGGTTCCAACTCTTGGCTATTGTAAAGAGCGCTGCAATGAACATTGGAGAACAGGTATACCTTCGACTTCATGATTTCCATTCCTCTGGGTATATTCCCAGCAGTGGGATAGCTGGGCCATATGGTAGATCTATCTGCAATTGTTTAAGACTAAGCACATTCAACTTTTTAAAAACCTCATAAAAATGTGATCCCAGACCCATTGGAGAGAGGGAGGACAAATATAGTTATTCTTCTTTGCCATTTTGAATAGTCCAACAGAAATGTTTTAGAAATATTTCTTCATGGCCTTGTATGAAACTCACCCTCTCTTTATAGAATATAAATGTAAATGTTTAGTTATATAATGTTTGAAATTACTAGTAAAATAAAATCCAGAAGTATACCTCTTATAAAATTAGAATCCTCTACTGGCATATTTGTTACACACCTTCTCAACATGAATAAGCCTATTGAATGCCATCTCTGGCTTTCAGAGCAAAGCTAAGATGTTTTCACCTACTGCCTTCACTTTGTCATATGCACACGTGTGTGTGCGTGTGAACATGCGTCTTATGTTCTTTTTTACAATCCATTCTTGTGTGTTCCCTGTGTGTCTCTCCCACGACTTCTCCACAAGCTTCATGTTGACAGGTCAAGACCGTTTATTAAGGCACAATAAATAATCGGAGAATGAATGATCAAATTTCACATAATGTACAGAATCAAAGCACGGCTTTGTTTAAAAGCTCCTAGTTATATGTACTTTCCCACATAACTTATCATTTTTTTCTGGTGATAATTGTATTCCAATAAATCTCAGTATATAAAAGTCATGATAACAATTTGAAAGGTGATATGAACACGCCTGAATTTTCCCAAGTGATGTAAATTTTGCACTGTTGACAGGCAGGCTCAAGAAAATACTTTTACCTTTATACCCTTATTCAGATGTTATAATAAATTATGTGAATAAAACATTTTACTAACTCTGCTTACAGTGTATGCAGTACTTGTTTTGTCAATAAATGGCTGATTTTTATCAGCTACGTCATCTTTTAAACAGAGCATAAATTGTAGCTACATAAGGACCTAAGGCAGAAAGGGGAGGCTTTTACTGGCAATATAAAAAAAAAGAAAAAAAAATGGAGGAGGTTAATATGTGACTAATAAAAGAGGAGTTTGGTCAAGACAGCAGAAACAACATAATGAGTGTAAAACAAACAAAAAAATCAAATCATGTACTTCTACTATTTAGGTTAAATTCTGCCTGTGTTGAAGTGCATTATATATTAGTATAAAAATGATTTACTTTTAGAATAATACCCTGTTAAATATGATATTTTGAATGAAGCCATTGTGAATAATTGGCTATATGTAGTGACCTTTTGTTATATGTTACACAAATAGATAGTAAAACTGTAGCGGGATGCATTTTAGCCACTGCTTATTTGAGTTTGGGGAGTGAGTTAATCTTTCTAAGTCTCAGTTGCCTCACTAACAATAATGCATATGATAAAATAAATTATTTTTTTTTTCATTTATCTCATCACAGTTCTGTCTACTTCATCGTTTTTAAATTTTTGCCTTTGCTGATCCTATCTTTGTTTTATATTTCATTGAGTTCTGCTCTTTGAAATTTTAATCTCTTTCCCCTACTCTTCAGTGGGTTTGTTACCTGGTTTATTTTCTAAGTATTTGAGTTTGATATTCAATGCTTTTAATTTTTTCATCTTATTTTTCTAATGCAAGTATTTACTGCAACAAATTTCCCTTTATTTAACACAGTTGCTACATCAGCAAACTTTTTTATGCGCAGTGGCTCCATTATCCACTAATTTTAAGTAGGCTTTTTATTCCTATTATGATTTCTTTTTTCACTCATCAATTATACGGGTTTTTAATCTCCAAATATAGGGGTTAACTTTTTTAAATATTGTTTTCTCATTTAATTGAATTAAGTTTAAAGAAATTATTTGTATAATAGACATTACTTATATATTTTAGAGTGTGGACTATTAGTAATTATAGCAACCATTTTTATCACACTTAAATGTCTGTCACTGATCCAAAAGGCTTACATATATTAAATCGTTTAATGATCTTAACTATTACAGTATGAGGATATGGTCCCTATGTCTATGTCACAGTTTACAGTCAAGGGTGCTAAAAGTGAGATGAAATTGTGACGATGACTGGTTTTAAAATAACATGTAACAGTTTGAAGGCTGAATTGTAATACGGTTTCTCAGCTGTTGTTCTGTTTATAAAAAATTAAAACAACTATACAAAGCCTTCCTGTGTAAAGATGAAACAGAAATGTATAGAAAACAGGTATCTTATGCTGAGAAAATATCTCCCTTGACTGTGCTAATTTTCCCCTTGCTAACAACGGGAAGGGGTAGCACAGATCACGGCCAGCATCATCTCCTGTGGAAGGGAACGTGCTCCAACGAGACTGACGTGGAACTGAGAACTTAGAAAGCAGCACAAGCTACAGTAAGCCTTAATTAAGAAGAAGTTAAAAACAAAATAAAACAACAAGAAAACTGAACATCAGCACTAGAATTCATTTTAATACTCACTCACTATGTCAAATACCTTTTCCTCCCTCTCCCAAGCCCTCACTGCTGCCTCCTGTTGGCCGAACTAACTTGAACAAAGAGGTTCAAAGGTTTCAGTCCACGAGCGTCAGCGACACAAAGTACAGAGCAGGATGCGGGTCCACAGGGCACCCAGGAGAGCGGCAGATGCAAGCGCAAAGAAGAGCATCGAACTTTTCTTATTCAGTTATCACAAGTTTTTTTTTTTCTAGAACGTTAGTGTGTCATGCTCGTGGGTGAGCAATAAATATTTACCAAATGAGGGGGATGAATAAATTATAAAATGAACCTGACAGACTAAAAAAAAAAAAAAAAAAGGATTACTTCAAGAGAAATGGGGCAATAAAGCTAAGTTCTACTTCCAGTGACGGAGTTTGAACCAGAAATGTTACTTTGGAAAGTTGAATAAAACTTCTTAGTTAAATAATTCGTCTGGTTTTTTAATGCTCATTTTAAAAAAGCGAAGGGTGTTTCTGTTATAGCTGATACGTGTTTCAAAGTGCATACGTGGATTAAAATAAACAGTTATACTAAATATGATAATTTAATTTAAAATATAATGGAAGTAATGTGTATAAACTAAGATTTTTTAAAGATTAGTTGAATTGAATCAAAATCATTCTATTTTGAATTAGTTATCAAAATAAATAAATCCATATTTTATGTTATACATAATATGCTATATTATATGTACATATAAATATGTACATTTATATAATTTAATAAGAAAGTTAAGAGAGTATTACCAATTTAAAATGTAGTCCTCATGAAAATTATTCTTTGAGAGTTTTTGCAGTTATAACTATGAAATATTCTTTTTTACTTCTTAAATTTGCTGATTTCAATAAGAGGTAATAAGATTTATGGAGTCATTTTATATGCAAAAATATTGTCCTAATCACTTCCTATAGACTTTTCTTAAAAGTAATTTTAATCTTATGAGAAATATTAGAATTGCTCTCATTTTTAATTAATGAAGAAACAGAATTTGGGATATTTCAAGTAGCTTTTCCAAGGTCGCACAGCTGAAAAGATGTTAAAGTCTGACCCTGTGCCTCAGAGACTTATGACCAACAAGATTTTCTCCTCATATTTTTATAGTAAATACCAACAAGAAAAGGAAATGTTTGTTGGCATTTCACAAGGCCTTCATGGTATTCACTTGAATCATGATCATATTAGCAATAAATATAAAAATAAATGCAAGTATAAGTATAAAATGTACATCTTGTTTGCTTAGATGGTGAGCTTCTTGAGGGTAGAAATATTTATATTACACATATTATCATTCTTTGCTTAACAGATTTGTATCAGCGATGAAATTTTCTCATTCTCCCATAGACCTTACACCAAATTTCATTTCAGAATATAGGTTTTTAAGTAAAATTGAAAAGAAAATGCTTATGAGACAAATGGTTCCTTGAAATGTCTAATGCTTAGTAGGTGACAGGTGATGACCACTGAGATCAAATAACATTGTATAATTTTGCTCAATTTGTTATACATTCTATTGCCTCCGGTATAATTTGATTATAACAGCAACAAAATTTAGCTCCAGGCCCTGTCTGCAATGCTTGCATATAAATCTTTAATACCATTCAGTCTCAGTTAAATGAGAAAACCTTATTTTTCCCTATGAAAATAAACCAAATGTTACATTTATTTTCACAATGACTTTGATTAAAACCACATGTTTTATATTATACCTACCACCTAGACCCATCCCCCTCAGAGGCTCCTCTTCAAAACTGGTTAATCTTTTCTGAAATTATCTGATATAAATTTCTTTTATCTTATTTGAAATGTACAGAGATATCATCTAACAAGTTATTTTTTAATATATAAAATGACTTTTAAAAGTTTCAGTGTGTTTCACTATTGTGTTATATAAGTTGCAGACGTGATTTACTGTATTTCCACGACTGTATTTCCCTGGGGAATTTGTTTTATAATTTTATGTAAATAAATTTACCTAAATGTAACACTGATCTCCTGAGTTTCAAAATTGCAGATGTGTGCAGGATATTGATAGTTGTTGCCCTTTTTATTTTATTTTCTTAAGCCTTAGCTCAAATATTTTTTACAGGATACTTTTAATAAGGTGTGTAATTGTGAGCAATTATTTATTTTAAATCTGTTGAAGATGCAGAAATGAAAAAGCTAATTGTTGATTGCCTGTGCTAAAACAATATCTTAAGAGCACCACTATTTTATGAGGGTCCTTTCCATTTTCCTGTCAACCCCCGACTCCTTATCTAAACAATTGCCTACAGTTCATTATCTGTATCCTCTTCCTGGTTTGTTTGCCTCAATTCTCACCAAGTCTTCCATTTATATTCATCCAATCTCTTCATGTCTAGACTATTAGAATAGCTGAAGTTTCACTGTATCTAATCTACCCTTCTAACATCCATCTTGAACTTAATCCATCTTTTTTTTTTTTCCCCTAAAGTCACACTTTGTTTATAGTCTTTCCCATTCAAATCTTAAATGGATCTTTAATGCCAAGGAAGATGTTAAATACTTCAACCTTGAATATGAGGCATTAAAAAATAGCATCTCCCCAGGCTTACCTTCCATTATTTTTCTACGTAGAAAATGTGCTTCAGTGAAACTATGCAACTTTATTTGTAAAATTTTCACTGCATTTTTCTCTACTGTTCTTTTATCACACCATTACCCTTTAATGTGAAACTGCTTTGTTTCCCTCTCGAAATTCTACTCTTCAAGCTCTAGCTAGATTCAATCTGGCTTATTTCAAAAACCCCATTTTTAAGTACTTTAGACAGAAGTGTTATTGTTTCTACTGTAAATGCCTTTTAACATCTGTTTATGCATATCAATGTATTATTCACTAGTCCATAGAACTGTGAAAAGCACTGCACATGTTTAATTTCTATTGACTTTAGAGACCTATGTTGTCACCCCGGATCTTAGACGGGTGCCTTTTTGACATTGAGTATATATTTGATGAATGAAGATGTCATTTCCTTAACAAGAAAAGTAGGAAATAATAGGACAATTATTCAAAAGAGGGATTTAATTAATAATACTACAAATGCTTAGATTTCCTTCTGGATGGAGTCTTCTTTCTTATTTCATGTCTTTCTTCAGTGATATTATCATTCAACAGCTATTGAGCATAGAAATTATGTCTGGAAGTGCCCACAACTCAGTAGGTGGTTTCTGTTCCATGAACTTGAAATATTCATAATATAAATAAACCCCAAGAGAATATGAATCACTCACATCAAAGCAATATCCTTCTTGACAGCCCCTTCATTTCCATTTCTTCTATAATTTTTTTTTCTAGTTTTGATCTTTCTTATTACTGGACAGTTACCACAGCTTCTGAAATAGATTTCCTATCAATAACTTTTTTCTCTATGTGTATTTCTTTTTTTTTTTTTTAATTTTATTTTGTCGATATACATTGTGGCTGATTATTGCTCCCCATCACCAAAACCTCCCTCCCTTCTCCCTCCCCCCTCCCCCCAACAATGTCCTTTCTGTTTGCTTGTCGTATCAACTTCAAGTAATTGTGGTTGTTATATCTTCTTCCCCACCCCGGTTTTTTTTTGCGTGTGTGTGTGTGTGTGGGTGTGTGTGTGAATTTATATATTAATTTTTAGCTCCCACCAATAAGTGAGAACATGTGGTTTTTCTCTTTCTGTGCCTGACTTGTTTCACTTAATGTAATTCTCTCAAGGTCCATCCATGTTGTTGCAAATGGCAGTATTTCATTCGTTTTTATAGCTGAGTAGTATTCCATTGTGTAGATGTACCACATTTTCCGTATCCACTCATCTGATGATGGACATTTGGGCTGGTTCCAACTCTTGGCTATTGTAAAGAGTGCTGCGATGAACATTGGAGAACAGGTATACCTTCGACTTGATGATTTCCATTCCTCTGGGTATATTTCCAACAGTGGGATAGCTGGGTCGTATGGTAGATCTATCTGCAATTGTTTGAGGAACCTCCATTTTCCATAGAGGCTGCACCATTTTGCAGTCCGTCTATGTGTATCTTTCTGAAGACTCATGTACTGTACATAAAATATTATTCTCATGCATATTTGTCTCCTAATTAAAAACACTGAATAAGTTTTAATAGCTATTACATAAGATCATTGGTAGATATTCTTTAAACTTCTATGTCACTTTCAGTCCAAATAAATGCCCACTCATTTTTAATTTATTCATGCTTTTTTCTAGTACTTTTGGAAATATCATTGCTATTCTCACCTAAAGCTAAACCTGATGTTACCATCATCTCCTCTTACTTCCTTGATTACTCAACTACATTAAGAATGCCATAAATTTTCCATATATTTAACTTTTCCTTTGTATTCTCTCATTTTTCGTTATGTCTAGAAAGTCCCAAATGTATACTACCTTAAGGAAGCAAACTAAACTAACTACAGAAACAAAAATACTTTAGCATACATGCCCCTTTTAGCTTCCCAGAATAGATTTCCTACCTATTATACTATATGAATAATAAGAATCTTTATGTTGCAAATGACAAAAATTTTATTTCAAATTGAACTAAACAAAAAATGAAAATTCTAATTCATGCACCTTAAAACCAAATGTAAGTCCCCTTTCGGGCTTGTTTTGATAGGAAATCTCAACAGCAGTGATAAGCTGCATTTTCTCTGTCACTCTGGGCTGCCTATGCCCATGTTTCAGTCTTTTCCACAAGCTGACCTCCTATCTAATGATAAAATGGCTGTAAGAGCTATAGTTCCCATGTCCTTAACCACCATAGTTAGGGAACATGATATGCACATCTATCTTTAGAATTCTACCACAGGTAATTCATATGCATTGGCTCTGATTCATTACTCGTCCACTCCTGAATCACCCTTCCAGCTCTGGATGAGAGAAATGCTTACTGGCTTACTGGCTAGGGACAACTTCTGGAGCTGGATTGGGATAAACATTGGTGAGAATGTAAGAGAGATAAATTCCTCTAGGAAAAAGCATTAGCTATTGATTAGACAGTAGATTATAGATGGTAGAGGCAAAGAACAAATACCTACTCTGCTGATTAAGCATCTTGATTAAGTTGGCAAAATTGCACACTTTTCTTTTCATATACACCTCAAAAAAAAAAAAAAAACTGCACTCTAGTTTTGAACTTCATTGATTCATTGAAATTTCTCTATCCAAATTCTCATTTGACTAATGTCTACTTATTTTTGCACTATTCATTTACTCAACAAATGTTAGGAGCACCTATGTCCCTGCCACTGTTAGATTCATAAACACAGTATAGAAGGGTCTTTGTCTTAATGGAGCTCACATTTGGGAAGAGGAGATAACAATAAGTATTAGACATTCTAAATGAAGAAAAGTATAAAGTATGTAAGATTGTCAAGGTAGACTCCATGGAGAAAAAGACATTTGAACAAGGGATTGAAAGAGGTGCGGGAGTTTGCCAAGTGGCTATAAGGAGATACAGGATACCAGACAGTGGAAAGAGTGACTACTAAGACGCTAAAGAGAATAAAATGTCTGGAGAAGATAAACAGAGTGGAGGCTGGTGTTAGGAATGTGAAGTGCCTTTAGTAATTGTACTAAAACAATTTTAGGTTCATATCCAGGAATAATCAGAAGGACAGGCCATAATAAGGAGTGTGAATTTTACTCTGAGTGAAATGGAAAGGCATTTGAGGATTGTGGACAGAGAAGTAGAAGTTTATCTTTAAAAAGGAATTGCATTCATAGGTTGAGAGTACTGCAAGAGGAGTAATGCAGGAGATCAATGAAGAGGTGGATGATCCCGGAGAGAGATTAGAAAGGCTCTGAACAGAGCGGAGGCTGTGAAGCTGATGGGAGAGGACAGATCTTGGATATATTTCAATGAATGAGCCAAGAGGATTTTCTGATGGCTTGAATAAAGTGTGTCATAGAACAAAAACAAAGAAACAGAGGCACTGTGCTGTGGGACCCTAGCCCTGGCCAGTCTGCTCTGCCCAGAGAGGCCTGAAGCTGCCAGGCCCACAGCTCCTGAGCCACCCACACTGGAACAGGCAGATGCTGTACTGCAGGACCCCCAGCCCAGGCCAGACCGTGCCACTGAGAGAGGCCCAAAAGCTGCCAGCCCACAGGCCCTGAGCCAGCTATGCCAGAACAGGCAGGCCACACACCACGGGACCCCCAGCCCAGGCCAGTCTGCACTGCCCAGAGAGGCCCAAGAGCTGCCGGGCTGACAGGCTCTGAGTCAGCTGTGCTGAATTTGCAGTCCCTGCAGAATCCAGGCCAGACACCAGGGTGGAACAAGCAAACCGTTAACCACCCTGCCACAATGGCTAAACACCAAAGGAAAGATACCAGAAAGATGAAAAATCAAGAAAGTATGACACCAACAAAGGAAAATAATAACTCTCAACCTCTAGGAATTGCGAGCAACATTTCTAAGTACACTAAATGAGTTACAAGAAAACTCAGTTAGACAACACAATGAAATGAGAAAAAGTATACAGGACCTGAAAGAAGAAATGTACAAAGAAATCAATGCCCTGAAAAAGAATGTAGCAGAGCTTGTGGAGCTGAAGGATTCAATCAATGAAATAAAAAACAAAACAGAGAGTTTAACCAGCAGGCTAGAACAAGCAGAAGAGAGAATTTCTGACCTTGAACGTGGTTTGTTTGAAATATCACAGACAGACAAAAAAGAAGAAAATAAGAAAGAATTTTAAAAAATGAACAAAATCTAAGGTAACAGATAACCTTAAGTGCTCAAATATGCAATTCATGAGCATTCCAGAAAGATAGGAAAAAGGAAATGGCATTGAAAACATACGCAATGAAATAATGGCAGAAAACTTCCAAGGTATAAGGAAAGACACAGATATTTGGATTCAGGAGGCTCAAAGATCCCCAAACATATTCATCCCAAAAAGGTCCTCTCCAACACATGTTATAGTCAAATTGGCAAAACTCAAAGACAAAGAGAGAATCTTAAAAGCTGCAAGAGAGAAGCATCAAGTCACCTATCATGGAGCCCCAATCATATTAACATCAGACTTCTCATTGGAAACCCTAAAAGCCAGGAAAGA
Source organism: Cynocephalus volans (assembly GCF_027409185.1). NCBI lineage: Eukaryota > Metazoa > Chordata > Mammalia > Dermoptera > Cynocephalidae > Cynocephalus > Cynocephalus volans. The sequence goes on from NC_084467.1 coordinate 148,882,131, forward strand.
ATGGGATGATATATTCAAAATACTAAAAGACAAAAATTGCCAACCAAGAATGCTTTAGCCAGCAAGGCTATCATTCTGAAATGAATGACAAATAGTATATTTCTCAGACAAACAGAAACTGCAGGAGTCCACTACCATATGGCCAGGCTTACAAGAAATTCTCAAGGGAGTATTGGGTTTGGTATCTGAAAAACAACCACCACTGCCATGAATACTCAAGAAAGAAAAAAACACACCAGTAAAATAAAAATGCTAACAATAAAGAGAAACAAACAATTATTTACCACCCCAAGAAACCAACAAACACAGAAGACAAACAGTAAATCAGAAAGAAAGGAACAAATGGCAATTAAGATATCCAGACAAAAATCAATAAAATACTAGGAGTAAATCAACACCTATCAATAATAAGTCTGAATGTAAAAGGATTAAATTCTCCACTCAAAAGACACAGGCTGACTGACTGGATTAAAAAGATGGATCCAACAATATGCTGCCTTTGAGAGACTCATCTCACCTGTAAAGACTCACATAGACTAAGAGTGAAAGGATGGAAAAAGATATGCCATGAAAATAGAAATGAAAAATGAGCTGGAGTAGCTATTCTTATATCAGATGAAATAGACTTTAAACCAAAAACCATAAAAAGAGATAAATAAGCCCACTATATAATGATAAAAAGATCTATCCACCTAGAAGACATAACAGTCATAAATATATATGCACCCAATATCAGAGCAGCCAGATTTATAGAGCGAACACTATTAGACCTAAAGAATGAAATAGACACTAATACTATAATAGCAGGGACCAGAACATCCCACTCTCAACATTGGACAGATCATCTAGGCAAAAAATCAACAGAGAAACACAAGATCTAAACAACATTTCAAAACAATTGGACTTGGCAGATATCAAAGAACATTCCTTTCAACAACCTCGGAATATTCATTCTTCTCTTCAGCACATGGAACATACTCCAGGATAGACTACATGTTAGGTCACAAATCAAGTCACAAAAAATTCAAAAAAAATGGAATTATTCCATGTATTTTTTCAGATCAAAATGGATTAAAATTAGAAATCAATAACAAATGAAACTCTGGAAAGTATACAAACACATGGAAATTAAACAACATTCTACTTAATGGTGTATGGGTCCAAGAAGAAATTAAACAGAAAATCAAAAAACTTATTGAAATAAATCAAAATAATGACACATCATACTAAAAGCTGTGAGATACTGCAAAAGCAGTACTAAGGGGGAAATGTATTGCATTCAATCCTTACTTCACAAGAATGGAAAGATGGCAATTAAACAACCTAACACCTCACCTTAAAGAACTAGAAAAACAATAATACAAACCCAAAGTTAGCATATGGAAAGAAATAATGAAGATCAGAGCACAACTAAAAGAATAGAAACCAGAAAAATGAAACAAAAGATCAATGAAACAAAAAGTTGCTTTTTTGAAAAGGTAAATAAAATTGACAAATCATTAGCAGGGCTAACTAAAAAAAGAGAGAAGTCCTGAATAACGAAAATGAGAAATGAAAAGGTGATATTCCAACTGATACCTCAGAAATATAAGGAATCATTAGAGACTACTATAAACAACTATATGCCAACAAATTTGAAAATCTGGAGGAAATGGATAAATTTCTAGAAAAACACAAACAACCAAAACTAAGCCAAGAAAAAGATAGAAAATCTGAACAGAACATTAACAATAAAAGAGATGAAGCTGTTAATCAGAACTCTCCCAACAAAGAAAAGCCCAGGACTGGATGGGTTCACTGCAGAATTCTACCAATCTTTCAAAGAGGAATTGATAACAATTCTTTACAAACTATTCTAAAATATTGAAACAGAGGTCATTCTCCCAAACTCATTCTATGGGGCAAACATCACCCTGATACCAAAATCAGACAAAAATGGAACAAAAAAAGAAAACTGCAGGCCAATATCCTTCATGAATATAGATGCAAAAATCCTCAATAAAATACTAGCTAACAGAATACAGCAACACATATGCAAAATTATACACCATAATCAAGTGGGATTCATCCCAGGGATGCAAGGATGGTTCGACATATGCAAATCAGTAAATGTGATACACCCCACCAATAAAAAAAAAAGACAAAAACCATATGATCATCTCTATAGATGCTTAAAGAGCATTTGACAAAATTTAACATTAGTTCATGATAAAGACTCTCTACAACTTAGGTACAGATGGAAAATATCTCAACACAATTAAAGCCATATATGACAAGCCCAGTGCCAATATCATCCTGAAAAGGGAAAAGCTTTCAGGAACAGGAACCAGACAAGGATACCCATTCTCAGCACTCCTATTCAACATAGTGTTGGAAGTACTAGCCAAAGCAATCAGAGAAGAGAAGGAAATAAAGGGCATGCACACTGGAAAAGATGAAGTCAAACTGTCCCTGTTAGCTGATGATATGATCCTATATATCAAACAGCCTAAAGCCTCTACAAAAAAACTCTTAAAGTTGATAAATGATTACAGTAAAGTTGCAGGATACAAAATCAACACACAAAGATGAATAGCATTTCTATACTCCAACAGTGAACATGCAGAAAAAGAAATCAAGAAAGCTAGCCCATTTACAATAGCCACCAAAAAAATAAAATACTTAGGAATAAAATTAACCAAGGATGTAAAAAATCTCTATGATGAGAACTACAAAGCACTGGTGAGAGAAATTAAAGAGGACACAAGAAAATGGAAAGATATCCTATGCTCTTGGGTTGGAAGAATCAACATTGTGAAAATGTCCATACTACCCAAAGTGATAGACAAATTCAATGCAATCCCATCGTAATTCCAGTGATGTTTTTCTCACAGATGGAAAAAAAAAAAACTATCCTAACATTTATATGGAATAAAAAAAGACCATGAATAGCCAAAGCAATCCTGAGCAATAAATAAATAAATAAATAAAGCAGGAGGCATAACACTACCTGACTTCAAACTATACTACAAAGCTATTATAACCAAAACTGCATGATACTGGCATTAAAAACATACACACAGAACAATGGAATAGAATAGATACTCCAGATATCAGCCCATACACAGACAGCCATCTGATATTTGACAAAAGCACTAAGTCTAACACTGGGGAAAAGACTGCCTCTTCAGCAAATGGTGCTGGGAAAACTGAATATTTATATGCAGGAGAATGAAATTAGACCTGTGCATCACACCATATATCAAAATCTACTCAAAATGGATTAAAGAATTAAATATACACCCTGAAACAATAAAACTCCTTAAAGAAAACATAGGGGAAACGCTCCAGGAAGTAGGATTGGTTACAGCCTTCATGAATATGACCCCAAAAGCACAGGCAACCAAAGAAAAAATAAACAAATGAGATTATACCAAACTAAAAAGCTTCTGCACAGCAAAAGAAACAATTAACAGAGTGAAAAGACAACCAACAGAGTGGGAAAAAATATTTGCAAAATACACATCTGAAAAGGATTAATATCTGGAATATACAAGGAACTCAAACAACTTTGAAGCAAATAAAACAAGTAACCCAATTAAAAAATAGGAAAGGAGCTGAATAGGTATTTCTCAAAGGACGATATACAAATGGCCAATGAGCACACGAAAAAATGTTCAACTTAGCATTCGGGAAATGTAAGTCTAAACTACTTTGAGATACCATCTCACTCCAGTTAGGATGGCCAATATCCAAATGAATGAGAATGATAAATGCTGACGAGGTTGCAGGGAAAAAGGAACCTTCATACACTATTGGTTGGACTATCAAGTCCAATCAACAGTGTGTGAGATATAACAACTCTCATAGACTGTTGGTGCAGTCTTCACGGAAAATGGTATGGAGGTTCCTCAAACAATTACAGACAGATCTACCATATGTCCCAACTACTCCACTGCTGGGTATATACCCGGAAGAACAGAAATCATCATGTTGAAGGGAAACATGTACTCCCATGTTTATTGCAGCACTATTTACAGTAGCCAAGAGCTGGAACCAGCCCAAATGTCCATCATCAGATGAGTGTATATGGAAACTGTGGTATATCTACACAATGGAATACTACTCTGCTATAAAAAAAGAATGAAATACTACCATTCACAGCAACATGGATAGACATAGAGAAAATTATGTTAAGTGAAATAAGTCAAGCACAGAAAGAGAAATACCACATGTTCTCACTTATTTGTGAGAGCTAAAAATAAATAAATAAACAAGCAAACAAATGGAGAAGAGGGGAGGGAGAAGACACAATAATCACAGCAATTCCTTGAACTTCTTAAGACAAGTGAACAGATATGATGTTGATGGACGGCAAGGGGAGAGAGGGAGGGAGGAAAGAGAAATCCACAAAGGGATACAAAAATCAACTACATTGTATATTCATAAATTAAAATTTAAAAAACAACAATGAATAAAAGAAGGGTTGAATTATTTTAACTTATTTGTCCTCAGCAATTGTAATCAATGAATATTCTTCACATGGAAATTAATCTTAATTCATCTTAAATGGGAAGGTTTCAGCCATCATGGGTAAAATATCAGCACTTAAGTTTTGATTTATTATATTTGAGCTATCTATTAAAGAAATACTTCTCAACTTTTATATTCATGCAGTCATCCAGAATATTCTTAAAATGTTGATGTTAATTTCATAGTTCTGGAGTGGGGCTTGAGGAAATGCATTGCTAGTTTACACTCAAGCAATGGTGACACTGCTCATGCTTGCACCAAATTCTGAATAGCAAAGTATTAGACATCCACGTGAAAATCTGAGTAGGTGCCTGGTTTTCAGATGACAGGTCTGGACTGAAATTAAGAAGTTATAAGTGAGAAAATATAGATGATATTTCAAGCAACAAGGGGTTTTATATCATCAGTGGAGAGAAGGTACAGAGATAACAAAAAAACAACCAGGGATGCTATCTTGGGCTTTACAGGATTAGGGGGAAAAGGAGAAGAAACAGTAGTAGGAACTGAAAAGGAATCAAGACAGAAAGATAAGTAAGATTAATGTAATGTCGTAGGATTTAAGTGAAATTGTATGAAAGTAGTGGGAGTGAGAAAATGAGTCAAAAAGTATTAGGACAATTAAGGTGAAAACTGAGTATTGTCCATCAGATGTATCACTGTGGAGGTTAGTGGTGAGCTTATTGAAACAGTTTGCTGGAATTAACCACTTCACAATGTATACGTGCATCATAACATCACATTGTACCCCTAGGGATTTAAATGTTAAATTCCTCCAGAAACACCCTCATAGACACACCCAGAATAATATTTAAATAAATATTTGGGCACCCATGGCTCAGTTGAGTTGACACATAAAATTGACCATCATATTAGACACGAATTATGGTTTTTGAAGAGGAAGATCATAGTGTTAAATTGTCATTTTCATGTCATGAGTCCATATCATCAACATGATTTGTGACTTGATATTGACCTAGTGTTCATAAGGTTTCTTCATTATGAAGTTACTCTTTTTTCCTTCTTTTTGTACTGTAATCTTTGTAAGGAAGTCACCACATGCAGACCACACATAAGAAGTGTACGTTTATTCTCTCTTCTTTTAGGGCAAATATCTAAATAATTTATTTTAGAATCTTCTGCATGGCAGATTTGTCTCTTCTTCTAAATTAATTTTTCAGTCATTTATATATAAGTATGAATTCCTGGATATTTATTTTATACTTTGTGTTATAATCTAATACTATTTTATTTTCTTGTTCAAATTGTTCTAGCTTTCCTTATTAGAAGTTCTTTCATGTGACTCCTGTGTCTTTTTGACATACCCTCATCAACGTGTTCTTTTTTTGGAGGGTCACTTCCTTACTTTCTGCACAAGAGGTTCCAGGTTCCTCTTGTATACATTTTTAATACTAGTTTTATTTATTTATTTATTTATTATTAGTCATGAATATTCATGAGATAAAAGGTGATCTTCACCACTCATGCTTAAGATGTGATGGCTAGATCCATACAGGCAGTGTTCCCATTACTACAAATTGTGATTAAACCCCATATCCCCCACTCGATTATCCATGACCTCCCTCCCCATCCCACTTGCCCCCAGTCCACTCTGTATTCTTATGTGTGCTCTCTTCTTCTGCAAGTCCAACACACCACTGTGGTCTTTCTTTCCTTCCTTCTTTTTCTCTTAGCTCCCACTTATGAGTGAGCACATGCGGTATTTATCCCTCTGTGCTTTGTGTATTTCACTCAACATAAGTTACTCCAAGCTCATCCATGTTGTTACCAATGGGAGAATATCATTCTTTTTTATGGCAGAGTAATATTCCATGATATAACAATCGAAAATGTGTACACACTCAATACTGGAGCATCCTCTTGTATATTTTCTGTTGTATTCTTAGAGTCAACCTTTCTTCAAGAATCCCTGGTTCCTTTTATTTATTTATTTTTTTCAGAATTGTATTACAAACAAAGACCTGGGTGCTAGGTGTTCTTCTTGCAACTGAAGTGCTATTTGGTTTTTTGGCCTTCTCAACTGACAGTAAAGAAATACAAGTATATGTATATATATTTACATATGCACTTCTACATGTTATATAATAAATATTTCTATATGTATTCATTTATCTATAATAAACTAATCATTAATTCTTAATAAAGTCTAAATCCATTTTATTATCACGTGATTCAGTCTAGTTTTATGTTCCCTGATCTATAAACTTCAACTCAGTCAGTGAGAAACCTGACTCTCACTATACACCATCAATTTACATAATTGTTTAATTCCAGTGTACATGCACAGTAGTATCAAAATTATTAACCAGTACTTATAAGGAAGACAACTATAATAACTGGAGTATAGCACTGAAGTGCCATTTGTTTTTAGTTTAGTCTTACAGACACCATTTCTTTATAGTTACTGTGATTTACATCTTTCTCCTAACCTCCTTAAGTGAGATGGTTTTCTTCTTTTGTAACATAATTAGATTATCTTGTCATAATAGTTATTCTTTCTTGGGAGTCTCAATGCCTAACTTGTTTTTACTTGCATAAATTAATATTTACTCTTTGTAAAATGATATGTGTTTTGACAAGTGAAAATGCATACACTATTACGATAGCATGCAGAATAATTTCGCAGCTTTGAAAGCCCCTGCTCTTCACCTATTCACCCCTTACTCCCTTCCCCCAAATCCCTGGGAGCCACTGATCTTTTTGCTGCCTTATAGTTTTGTCTTTTATAGAATGCCATGTAGTTAAAATTATACAATATGCGTCCTTTTGAGAATGTCTTCTTTATACTACAAATGTGTATTTAATGTTCCTCCATGTCTTTTCATGGCTTGATTGATCTTCTTTTAATCACTTAATAATAATGCATTATGTATTTTATATTATACATATATAATGCATTATTATATTATTTATGTGTGTGTATATATCTCAGTTTTATCTCTCTCTCTCTCTCTCTCTCTCTCTCTCTATATATATATATATATATATATCACAGTTTGTTTATCCATCTACCTATTGAGGGACATCTTGGTTGCTTCCAGTAATAAGCAATTATGAATGAAGCTGTTATAGACATTCACGTGTAGGTCTTTGTGTGGATATAAGTTTTCAACTCATTTGACTGCTGGATTACATGGTATATTTTTTTAGCTTTGTAAGAAACTGCCAAACTGTCTTTCAAAATGGCTGTGCCATTTTATATTCTCTCCATCAATGAATGACAGTTACTTTGAATCCAAGGTTGTCAACTGAGAATGACAGTGGTCTGAAATATCTTAGAACAGAAACCATGATTAAATAGTTATCTAATTAAGGGAAAAGTTGAATGGATAAGGAAATAGAGTATGATAGCCAGGCAGGATAAGCCCACTCAAAATATATTTTTCTAAAGTTAGTGTGAGACCATTCCACATGTGTGGAGACTGGCCGGTTTCCAGCCATGTGCTGCTTGGGTGGAGATAAAAGGTTTCTTCAAAAAGTTCATGGAAAAATAGAACTAAAAGATAATACAAATTTTTCCATGAACTTTTTGAAGTACCCTCATACGTAATATTCAGAGTTAGACTCATCGAGTGCTGTGCTTGTTCTGTGGGAGTAAAAGGGATTGAGAGAATTTCGAGGGACATAAGAGTATAAATAAGAGAATTATTATAATAATTGAGTGTTTAATCTGGATAAGAAGAGGAGAGAAGTTATCAAGTGACAGTGAATAGATGGTGATATCGTCGAACTGGAAGTCCAAGGGTGTCAATTTGTATGAGAGTTATATGAGAGACTTCCTGCAATTTTAGATATTCTTCCGAGAGTTGAGTGCAAGAAATTTATGTAGGTAATGACAATTCCTAAGAATGAGCAAGAGAGTCAGTGGCTGAGACATGGTGTCATGCATGGTAATTAGAGGAGAGAAATTCAAAGAACTAGTATGTTAAAATGATCACTACATGGAGACAGTGAAAGTAAAACAAAAGCCAAAGTATTTTTTAAAATACTAAAATAAGTATGCTTATTTTAAAAAGGGTGAGAGACCACAAGTTGGTAAATGACAGCAGTGATATGGTACAGTGGGTGATAAAATAGGACGGCATGAGGTTAAATGTTGGAATATTTCAGGAAAAGCTAAGGAAAATAGAGGAAAAGAAAGAATGAGTGGCAAAGGTGAACAATGGATCGTGGGGAAAAAGCATTCACTGGGGAGATCGGCAACCTCCAGGGACAGTCAGGTTTCCTTTAGAGACAGCAGATGAAATACACATTCAGAGGGAATCGGAAGTTATTGAAAATTTTGCTGAAAGTGGACCACGAGTTACAGAGTGGAAAGGTTTCAGAACTTGTCAAGGTTGGGAGAAAGAAACTGTCAGGACTTGCTGCAGAGCCTCGTGCAAATCGGTGTGGAAATTGACAAGTCAACGGAAATGGGTGGTCTCTTGCAGAAACACAAACCGGGGAGAGGGGCACCATGGTATTAGTCCTAGAGAATCCAAGGCAGATGGTAGTGCGTGGTTCTGCTCATTAGCATTTGGAGAGCAGAGAATGTCTGGGGTTCCTTAACCACTGATAATAAAAGGAAGGAAGTCTCAGAAGACAGATCTTAGTCCCACTGCAAAAAACACCCCTTTTGTTCCCTCACAATGTGTAAATAGATACGTGTAGAAGCTAGAAGAGGGCCAGGCTTACAAGTACATGGGACCTGCCTCAATAAGATAATAATCCAGTAACTGCTAGCACCTTAAAGTTCCCCGTCTCTCTCCCTCCCCACCCCCACCCACTCGGGTTCTGTTCTGACTTATGTTCTCTCGACTTTCCTTAAGTTTCATAAGCTTTGTAAGTTGTTCGATTTTAGCTTCTTCTTATAGGATCTTTCTTTCTTTCTTTCTTTTTCCTTCTTTCTCTTTCTCTATTGTTACATTTTGGTGTTCTACCAGGATATGTGTTTTTTATCTTTATCCTGTTCTTCTTTAACAGTCCCTCATTTTCAAAGACTGATTTCTTGCTTATCTTTGAGATACGACTTTGGAAGCTGCCATACTGGAAATTTAATCTCTATTTCCCTGATTATTTGTTTATTAAACACATAATCATGAGCATCTTCATATGCCAGTCATTCTAGCAGGTGCTAATTCAATATAAAGGATGCTTATAATACAGCGCCTGCACCGAGGCTTTCACCTCCACATGGACTGTCTTCCTTTTTCATGCCCCCCCCATTCACCTAAATAGCTGATATTAAGCCTTCACAACTAAATTTAAAGGGTTATGAAAATCTTCTGTAATGTAATTAATAGAAAAAGAGATAAAAATAGCACGAGGCTAATTTTTTCTTTCTTTCTTTCTTTTTTTTTTTTTTTTTTACCAGAAAAGCCAATTAGGAATACAGAGTAAAGAAATGCACAGACAGGAAATGTACTGCAAGTTTATTGGAAACATTGTAACCTAAGAGAAACATTTTAGCCTACTGAGTGAGGCGTTTAAGAACGGCATTATAAGTACACAGAGATTTGGAAATGGCTATCATTTTAGTTTTTGCATTTTACACAGTGAGATGAATGGAAATGAAGAAATACTGTAATTCAGAAAAGGTAACTGTCTATGGCAACTAGAGAAGATCATGGCAACTGGAGAAGGTCATGGAAACTGCGCTTGTACCCTCCAGTCTAAACATGTAAATTTTATAAAATCAGACCCCTATTGGAAAGCAGTAAAGCACCTGAAAGTAATATTGTACTGCTCATTTTGTCTTTTATCAGACATTTTACCCTTTTAAACTTGTTTTCATTTTGAATATTTTTTGAATGTTTTAATTTTTTAATTTACATTCCCGTGGAAAATTTTATGACCTATCAATCACATAATGTAATGAACAGAGGCCAAAAACGTCTGTTGTCTACAGCACATCAGCAAGCAATATCCTCACTAATATAAATAATCCTTAAAAATATTAAATTATTTGCATTTAATATCTCCATGGAATTAAGATCAACAGGCCATACCTTTCATTGATAACCATATCAATATAGATTTTAAATTTTCTAGAAATTGGCAATTGCCACAATTGTTCAATATTTGTACCTTAATGAAGAGAGTTAAATTTTCTTCTTTATATGAAATTTAAGAAACGTAAGATAGTGCCAATCACTTTAATTATTATAACATTCACAAAAAGTTTTTGTTGATATCTGTACTAAACTTTACTACTATTGAAAAAAGAAAAAAAAAACTATTTGTGAGACACTGTAGGAATAAATTACATTCTACCAGGTGTTTCTTAGGAAGGATGTGTGAAAAAGCCTTATCAGAATTACATTTATAAAGTTATTGATGTTATTTTAAAATTTTTGATAACATATTTGGAAATGTGTATTCACAATGTCAAAACACATCATGAGATATTTTACAATAATGTGATTAATTCAAAACACAAAGTGGAAATATGAAGCAGAGAGAAAAAATTTCTCTCATTTATGTCTATATGTCAATATATATTGTTGAAATAAATCACTATTAGATTTTAAATATGACATTTGTGTATTAAAACAAAGATGTTTGAGATGATGAATGAATGCTTCAGTGATTTTTAATAAAGATATAGAATTAGATCACACTTATTGCAATATGAAAAAATCCAAATGGACTCTTAAAATGACATCATTTTTGATATTTGAGAAATCTTGTGGCATTTAGGAATTTCTGAAAATATTAAAATTTATTGGAACACAAATATACTTGGAAGATTAAACTGTAGCTAGACCACATGCAAATATCTGAAGGTTACATGACTCTGAAAAAGAGATATTTACTTAAGTGAGAATATAATTATGACAAATCCAAACTTTACTTTTAATCCTGTCTTTTGCCTTTCACATGATCACAAACAGACTACACAGGTGCTGAATTCTCCTGAAATGACAAGCGTTAGCTCAGTGCTGCGATATTCTACTAAGCAGGAAGCAATAGAGAGACCAGGACCTAGACATAGAGTCAGAATACAGGCTTTTCTCCTGCCATGTAGATTTCATGACTGCCCACTAAATTTTGGAGGCCTTTGTGAAGGTGCTTTGATTTCCTGAGGCCCTCTTTTCTCATCTATAAATGATTGGGTTTCAATACCTTCACTTGAAAGATAGTACATTAGGCTTTCTGTGTACACTTCTCTGATTATAAAGAACAAATTAGTAAATATATTTTTAAAGTTTTGTATATTTTTCAAAAAACAACAAAAAAATTCTGATCAGTACAATAAAAAATTCTGTATTCGGTAAAAATACCTCCAAAAACCCTTCATGTTCTAATAGACCAAACCCCTTACAGATGCTAAATATTTCTGAGGTTTTATTTATGTTTAAGTAATAAAAAGTAATACATATTTACATTTACATTAATATAAATTATATATAAATATTTTAATGACTCATCTAAATAAAATATAAAATGAAAGTTATTATTCACATCCACACCCATATAAAAACAGGTAAACAAAAAGTAACAATAACAACAAACAATCAAACAAAGAAAAAGACAGGGTGACTTCCAGTTTTCGGCTTTTGATATAATTGTACTATCTAGAAATATGCGTCATCTTTGACACTACTTTTTCTCTCTTCTTTATATCCAATTTTTTTAATTGTCACAAATATACCATACTAATGTAAGATGTTAATAACAGGAGAAACTGAATATGAGGTATATGGGAATTCTCTGTAGTATTGTTTCAAATATTCTGCAAATATCCTGAATTTTTTAAGTTTATTTTTAAAAGTCAGTGAATACAAATGCACTGAGATGATGCTGAGAACAGAAGGAGGACAGTCTTTTAACCTTCCTTTTTCCCAGATCCAATGTAGAGCTTAGAATGAAGTTTATGAAAGATACGTGGTCCACATTAGCAATGAAAACATAAAGTGTTCTTAAATCATCTGAGATTTTTGCCACATACTTTCTTCCTCCTCACATATTTAGTAGGCTTCTGGGAAGCCACCGGTCTATACATTGATGTCCCCCCAGTCATCTAAGAGGATTGAGTTAGTTTTTTAGTAGACACTAGCAAAAGATAAATGGGAATAATTTTCTTTACATTACTGCATGTTTACCAATTATTCTTTGACTTTAATACTTGATCAATAATACTTGAGTAATACTTCAGTTTTCTAGATTAAAATAAAAATATAAATTCATTTATAAACAAATAAATAAAACAAAAGTTTATATATTTTCCCCTCGAGTGTCTTAGATATACTACTTTGTTGCTTTCTGGCATTGAACTGTTGGTATTGAAAACAACAACAACAAAAAACCCAGTAAAGTCCTGGATCTGGCTTCTTCCTTTTACAAGTGACTTTGCCTTTTGCTTAGATGTTTATACCATTCATTTATTTGTTTAAAGATCATTACTTTTACTGGGATATATTTTGGGTTTGGCTATAGAGTTCACTTTTCCCAGATACTAGGTCTATCCTTCAAAAGTTATATTGTTTCAACAACTCTTTAAAATTTCAGGTAATGTTTCTTATATTAGTGAAACTATATTTCTGTTCATGGTAATTGCTTCCCTTCTTTAGGGAATTTTATACACACACACACACACATATATACATATATATTTATTTATCTATATTTTCTATACATAATTTTCTTTTAATACTTGCTAATCTTTGATAAACTTTGCTTGTTATATTGATTTTTCTCTCTTTATTCATCTTTTAGTTCTTATAAGGCTAGGCTGTGGTTATTTACTATTGTTCTCTTTGTAGTTGTTTCCTTAAATAGTTATTTTCCTTTTTCTTTTCTTAGTGTTTTTACCTCACTTTTCAAAATTTTCTGTTCTGTAATAATGTCATTTCTGATCTTTTCTAATTCTGACATTGTTTTTCATAGCTTTTATTTTATATTGAGTTGTGATTTCTGGTTTGCTTCAGAGCTTCTTAGTATGGTTTTCTGATCTTATTCTCTTTCTCTCTAAAATAACTAATATGAGATTCAACTATGATTTCTTTTTCTACTAATCATTTAAAATACAATGAGCCGTATCTACACTTTCAGAGTCAGGTGGTTAACCTTTTCTAAAATAGCTTTTCTAGTTTCATAACTCCAGATATGTCTTTTGCTGTTTTCATTTCATGTTCAAACCGTGGTCTTATACTCACTGAGATGGTCTTCTTCTGTTTACCCCCTCCCATTTTACTTGAGCAGTCTCCTTACTATTTGCCCTTTCACACCTATCCTGATCATTTGGAATATTCTATCTTCTTTCTACCTGTTTCCACATTTTCCTGTTATATGAGAGCCATTTAGCTGCTTGTGGCTTTTTCTTATCTGCATAAATTGCTATGGGATTTGGTTTTCCCATGACAGAAATTATACATGAGAATGTGTAAGTATACTCATTTTTCATGAAATATAATTGGTGTGTGTGGGTGTGTGTGCATAGATAGAAGCATGAAAAGATACATATCACATTATTAACACTGGAAACAATATACACTGGAGCTGATTTTCATCCCTTTACTGGAAGATGTTTGGAGTGGGATAAGGCGGCATTATGAACTGTTCCTGGATTTTCTAACTTATTATATTACCCAAAAATGGTTTATATATTTTGCAATATCAAAAAGTAGAATAAAATCATAAAGTATTGCAGATCATAATATATTTTAAATAACCTTTGGTACTCTGTTTATCAAAATATAATTTCTACATCACTTACATCAAAATAAAATAGTGTGAAAATTTTATTTTCAGAAGAAATACAATTTTTAAATTTTGTTTAAAATGCAGATTCTTGTTCTGCATCTCCCAAGGAACTGTGTCAAACTCTCCACATGTTAAGATACTATGTAGGGGAATCCTACATATGTCAAAAATTAGTATTTATCTCCTTAAGTGCAAAAAGGCTTAAAATATTGTCTAATGCCACGTTGATGGCATTTTGGCATCCTCACTTCCTTTTACTACTTCCATATATAAAGTAAACATGAATATACAAATATCTGTGCTTAATTATGTAACAATTTTTACCTTTGATCACCATGATAATCAGAGAGAAGATAAGCAAAAAGATGGCAAATATATTCATTACATTGTATATTTATTTCTAGTTCTTATTAATTCACTAAAAAATAATAATAATAATAATAATAAAGAACCTTTCCATTTCTGTTTTCTTTTAGTTCCACAAGACAGGCAACAATGCATATTTTAGTAGAGGTTGGTTGATTTGAAATAGTTCCCATAGATCAGAATTTGATTTCTGGTGTGAGCAATTCAATGAATCATTTATTATATCATGCACAGGTGTTCATTAGGAAAAGCATCATACTCTAGTGGAAAGAACAGCTATTCTCTCAAGATCATTCAAGTGCAAAATTGCATTGGAACAATGATAAGGGATTAAAAGACCATAAGTGCTATCTTTATGCCTTATGTTATAAGCAATAAAAATGACCCTTATAGTCCCTGTGTTCTCAGCAATAATATATAGTCCTTTCCAAACTGTTCCAAGATGCTCAGCATTTCCAGAAAGTATCACATAACTGGTCAGACTCACACGAGGCTCTCGATACTGGTCCACTGTTCTTTTCTTCTAGTCACCGTATTCTTCAAATTTCCAAAATTACTATTTCAAAACACCTGCATATCTCATTTCTTTGTGAACGTTTATGTGTACATATCTGTGGGGTACAGTGTGTTGTTCCCATACATGCATATGCTATAAGTTGATTCACTTCTACTTTATAAGTCTCTAGCTCCGAATCACTCTTAGTATATGACTTAATCTACTTCATATAGAAAATTAAAATCTATAAGAAAGCAACACCTTTAATACCCAAATCTATAAATCTATCTATTCCAACTTAGATATTGACTTCTTTGCACCTAGACAAAACAACAAAATTTCTCTCTTAATTTTCTTTTTCCGTCTTCAGATACTACCCATTCTTACTCTTCTTCATAGAACAGTTTCTTATAAGATTTTGTGTTTAAACATATCCTCTCTTTTACCTATATCCCACTTGTGACAAAATACATTGCAGACAGAAATTCAGCTCCAGCGATCCACTGGAGGATCTTCTTTAACGTCCAAAATGACCTCCATGCTCTCTGCTTTTTCTGCTTCCACAATCTTGCAATATGAAACCCCTGTGTCACTTTCACCACCATCAGACGGACTTTGGATTTCTCTGCTTTAGAAACTTAACAGTAAAAAAAAAATAAACATTTAACAAATGTGGAAAAATTATAACCAACACTGGAGATCCAAGTTCTAATATTCCTCTAGAATTCAAGTGCTGGGGTGACATTGGGGAGGTGGAAGGTCCGCAGAGACCACATGCCCTGCAGTGCCAGTGCACGACCCAGCAGATAGGCCTCACTGCTGCCACCCAACTCCATCCCCTGCCTGGCTGAGTGCATGCTGATCAGAGAGGCAGCTCCCTGGAGAGGCCCAAGACCCGAGGCAACCACACACACACAAGGCAATAGTGGCCAACAGAGCAGACACTGAGGTAGCCATACCAAATTGGCAACCCCAGCAACATCCAAGCCAGACAATAGTGTCAAACCAATGGACTGTAAAACACCATGCCGCAATGACTAAACATCAAAGGAAAGATACAAGAAATATGAAAAATCAAGAAAGTACACAACCAAAGGGTAATAACTCTCAAGCTCTAGATCCTATAGAACAAGAAGTCCTTGAAATGACTAACAAGGAATTGTGAGCAACAATTCTAAGGAAACTGAATGAGATATAAGAAAACTCAGTTAGACAACATGATGAAATGAGGAAAAGTATACAGGATCTGAAAGAAGAAATGTACAAGGAAATCAATGCCCTGAAAAAGAATGGAGCAGAGCTTGCAGAGCAGAAGAATTCATTCAATAAAATAAAAAACACAACAGAAAGTTTAACCAGCAGGCTTGCAGAAGCAGAAGAGAGAACTTCTAACTTTGAAAATGGGCTGTTTGAAATAACTCAGGCAGACAAAAAAAAAAGAAAGTAAAAAGAATTAAAAGCATTGAAGAAAATCTAAGAGAGATATCAGACAACCTTAAGCACTCAAATAACTGAGTAAAGGGTATTCCAGAAGGGTAGGAAAAAGGAGATTGCATTGAAAACATATTCAACAAAAAAGTCGCAGAAAACTTCCCAGTTATTGGAAAAGACACAGATCTTCAGAATCAGGAAGCTCAAAGATCCCCAATTGTATTCAACCCAAAAAGGTCTTCTCTAAGACATGTTATAGTCAAATTGGCAAAACTCAAAGACAAAGAGAAAATCTTAAAAGCTGCAGGAGAGAAGTGTCAAGTTACCTGTAAGGGAGCCCCATTCAGACTAACATCAGACTATTCATCACAAACCCTAAAAGCCTGAAAGGAATGGGATGATATATTCAAAATACTGGAAGACAGAGATTGCCAGCCAAGAAGACTCTACCCTACAAGGCTATCCTTCCAAAATGAATGGCAAATAGTGTATTTCTCAGACAAACAAAAACTGTGGGAGTTCACTGCCACATGACCACCCTTACAAGAAATTCTCAAAGAAGTACTGGGTTTGGTACCTGAAAAACAAATAGCACTGCCAGAAAAACCCAAGAAAAATCAAAACCCACAATTATAATAAAAATGGCATCCATGAATAGAAAACAAACAAACAAACAAAGGCTATCTGCAACCCAAGGAACCAACAAATACAGAAAACAAACAGTAAATCAGAAAGAAAGGAACAAAAGACACCTAAGACACCCAAACAAAAATCAATAAAATGCTAGGATTAAATCAACATTTTCAAATACAACTCTTAATGTAAAAGGCTTAAATTCCCCAATCAAAAGACGCAGAGTGGCTGACTGGATTAAAAAGGAGGACCCAACTATATGCTCCCTTCAAGAGACCCACCTCACCCATAAAGACTCACATAGACTAAGAGTGAAAGGATGGAAAAAGATTTACCATACAAGCAAAAATGAAAAACGAGCTGGAAAAGCTGTTCTTATATCTGATAAAATAGACTTTGAACTAAAAACCATAAAAAGAGATAACAAGGGCCACTACATAATGATAAAAGGATTCATCCAGCAAGAAGACATAAGAACAATAAATATACATGCACTCAATGTTGGAGCAGCCAGATTTATAAAACAAACTCTATTAGACCTAAGGACGGAAATAGACACTAATACCATAATAGCAGGGGGCCTGAACACCACACTGTCAATATTGGACAGACCATCTAGGCAAAGAATCAGCACAGAAACACAAGATCTATACAACATGCTAGACCAATTGGACTTGGCAGATATCTACAGAACATTCCATCCAACAACCTCAGAATATTCATTCTTCTCATCAGCACATGAATCATTCTCCAGGATAGATCACATGTTAGGTCACAAATCAAGTCTCAACAAATTCCAAAAAAATTTTGAATTATCCCATGTATTTTTTCAGACTGCAATGGATTAAAATTAGAAATCAATAACAAATGAAATTATGAAAACAATACAAACACATGGGAATTAAACAGCATTCTACATAATGGCATATGGGTCCAAGAAGAAATCAAAGAGGAAATCAAAAAATTTCTTGAAACTAATGAAAATAATGATACACCATACCAAAATCTGTGGGATACTGCAAAAGTAGTACTAAGGGGGAAATTTATAGCATTAAATGCTTACTTCAGAAGAATGGAAAGATGGCAAGTGAACTACCTAACACTTCACCTTAAAGAACTAGAAAAACAAGTACAATCTAAACCCAAAGTTAACAGCCAGAAAGAAATCATTAAGATCTGAGCAGAACTTAATGAAATTGAAACAAACAAAGAAAATGAAACAAAAGATCAATGAATGAAAAAGTAGGCTTTTTTAAAAGATAAATAAAATTGACAAACAATTAGCATGGCTAACAAAAAAAAGAAGAAAGAAGATCCAAATAACAAAAATTATAAAAGGTTGTATTACGACTGATACATCTGAAATACAAGGAATCATTGGAGACTACTATAAACAACTATAAGCCAACAAAATTGAAAATCTTGAGGAAATGGATAAATTTCTGGACATACCCAACCTACCAAAACTGAGCCAAGAAGATGTAGAAAATCTGAACAAACCTATAATAATAAAGGATATTGAAGCTGTTATCAGAAGGCTCCCAACAAAGAAAAGCCCAGGACCAGATGGATTCACAGCAGAATTTTACCAAACATTCAAAGAGGAATTGACACCAATTCTTTACCAACTATTCCAAAAGATTGAAACAGAGGCAAATCTCCCAAACTCATTCTATGAAGCAAACATCATCCTGATAACAAAACCAGGTAAAGATACAACTGAAAAAGAAAACTACAGGCCGATATCCTTGATGAAAATAGATGCAAAAATCTTCAGTAAAATAATAGCTAACAGAATACAGCAACACATATGTAAAATTATACACCACGATCAATTGGGATTCATCCCAGGGATGCTAGGTTGGTTCAACATACACAAATCAATAAATGTGATACACCATATCAATAAAATCAAACACAAGGACCATATGATCATCTCTATAGATGCTGAAAAAACATTTGATAAAATTCAACATTCATTCATGACAAAGATCCTCTATAAGTTAGGTATAGATGGAAAGTATTTCAACATAATTAAACCATATATGAGAAACCCATTGCCAATATCATCCTGAATGGGGAAAAGCTGCAAGCTTTTCCTTTAAGAAAAGGAGCTAGACAAGGATGCCCACTCTCACCACTCCTACTCAACATAGTATTGGAAGTACTAGCAAGAGCAATCAGAGAAGAGAAGGAAATAAAGGGCATCCAGATTGGAAAATATGAAATAAAACAGTCCCTCTTTGCAGATGACATGATCGTGTATATCGAACAGCCTAAACACTCTACAAAAGAACTCTTCGAGTTGATAAGTGATTTCAGCAAAGTTGCAGGATACAAATCAACACACAAAAATCAGTAACAATTCTATTTTCCAAAAGTGAACGTTCAGAAAGAGAAATCAAGAAATCTTGCCCATTTACAGTAGCCGCCAAAAAAATAAGATACTTAGGAATAGAGTTAGCCAAGGATGTGAAAAATCTCTATAATGAGAACTACAAACCACTGCTGAGAGAAATTAGAGAGGATACAAGAAAATAGAAAGATATCCCATGCTCTTGGATTGGAAGAATCAACATTGTGAAAATGTCCATACTACCCAAATTCAATGTGATCCCCATCAAAATTCCAATGACATTTTTCTCAGAAATGGAAAAAAAACTGTCCAGACATTTGTATGGAATAACAAAAGACCACGCATAGCCAAAGCAATGCTGAGCAAAAATATAAAGCTGGAGGCATAACACTACCTGACTTTAAACTATACTACAAAGCTATAATAACCAAAACAGCATGGTACTGGCAAAAAAAAAAAAACAGACCCACTGATCAATGGAATAGAATAGAGAATCCAGAAATCAACCCACACACCTACAGCCATCTGATCTCTGACAAAGGCACCAAGCCTATACACTGGGGAAGAGATTGACTATTCAGCAAATGCTGCTGGGATAACTGGATATCAATAAGCAGGAGAATGAAAGTAATAATGTAATGAAAGTAATGAAAGCAATAATCAGCCACAATGTATATCGACAAAATAAAATTAAAAAAAAAAAAAAAAAAGAATGAAAGTAGATCCATACCTCTCACCGTATACTAAAATCAACTCAAAATGGATTAAAAAATTAAATATACACCATGAAACAATAAAACTTCTTAAAGAAAACATAAGAGAAACACTTCAGGAAGTAGGACTGGACACAGACTTTAGGAATTTCACCCCAAAAGCATGGGCAACCAAAGGAAAAATAAACAAATGGGATTATATCAAACTAAAAAGCTTCTGCACAGCAAAAGAAACAATTAACAGAGTTAAAAGACAACCAACACAGTGGGAGAAAATATTTGCAAAATATACATCTGACAAAGGATTAATATCCAGAATATACAAGGAACTGAAACAACTTTAAAAGAAAAAAACAAGCAACCCAATTAAAAAATGGGCAAAAGAGCTAAATAGGCATTTCTCAAAGAAAGATATACGAATGGCCAACAGACACATGAAAAAATGTTCAACATCACTCAGCATTCAGGAAATGCAAATCATAACCACACTGAGATACCTTGTCACCCCAGTTAGGATGGCTAATATCCAAAAGACTGCGGATGATAAATGCCGGCGAGGTTGCAGAGAAAAAGGAACTCTCACACACTGTTGGTGGGACTGCAAATTGGTGCAACCTCTATGGAAAATGGTATGGAGGTTCCTCAAACAATTTATCACATGACCCAGTTATCCCACTGCTGGGAATATACCCAGAGGAATGGAAATCATCAGATCGAAGGTATACCTGTTCCCCAATGTTCATTGCAGCACTCTTTACAATAGCTAAGAGTTGGAACCAGCCCAAAAATCCATCATCAGATGAGTGTATATGGAAAATGTGGTACATCTACACAATGGAATACTACTCTGCTATAAAAAAGAATGAAATACTGCCATTTGCAACAACATGGATGGACCCAGAGAGAATTATATTAAGTGCAATGAGTCAGGCACAGAAAGATTAATACCATATGTTCTCACTTATCTCTGGGAGCTAAAAATAAATAAATAAATACATAAAAACATGGGAGGGTAGGGAAGAAGACACAACAATTACTATTCCTTAAAGTTGCTACAACAAGCGAACAGAAAGGAGATTGTTGGGAGGGATAGGGGAGAGGAAGAACAGAGGGCATTTTGGTAATGGGTCACAATAATCAACCATGTTGTATACTGACAAAATAAAATAAAATTTGGAAAAAAAAAAAAATGACCTCCATGGCACTAAATTAAATAGGAACATTCAAAACATCATCTTGCTTGATTCTCATCAACCTGTCATATGTCACACAATGCTCTTCTACTTAAAATGTGATCCCTCCTTCTTCTCTGTTAGTCAACACTACTGATTTTCTCCTCTTACATATTATTTACCTTTGCTCTCCTTTATTTGTTTTTTGAATGCTATTATGGATCATATCTCTGCCCTTGGCTTCCTGATTTCTTAATACACACGAGCCCTTTAAGAACCCCATCTACTTCACTGGTGTTAATATCACCAGGCCTAAGTTATGTGTGAAAAGAGTAGTAATGCCATGCAATCTTGTCACCAAGATGGTAAGGCATTGTAGTGCATAATACCCATAAATATTTTGAAACTGTTAATGAGTGCTTTCAATTAGATAATTGAATCTCAAGATGTATATCTACTGGTGGAGTGAGAAAGTGGGGGAAACAGGCCAACGAAGAGTTTGTCAGGAGAGTGTCACAGAACACGAGCATGAGGTGGGATAGTAACTTTGCTGTATGTACACACATACGTACATCCAAAAGCTCATGATAAACACACCTTGAAGATAATATGAGGCTTTCCATGAACTTTCTAAAGTACCCTCGTATATATACACACACACCTTATTCCTTAAAGACAGAGTATTCTAGGGAAGAAATACACATACTCCTCAATTATAAATAACACAATGTGAAATGTGCAGGGAATGCAAGGTAATAGAGGAAAAAAGCAGGGCTTCTAACTCAGTCTAGGGAAATAGGAAATAATACAAGTATTTAAATCATTAGTTTGTAGATATCCTTTTAATGAGGTGTACCTTCTCATCAAGTAGCATTACGGTTAAGTCTACGCTGTGTGACAAAACTTGAAAAAAATGAAGAAAACAGATACAGAAACATTTATGAGACGTAAGTATCACCACAGCCGATCCAATAAATTAGAAAATGAAGAAAAGTGAGGCTGATTTGGAGTATCTTTTCTGATAAAATACTGGCCTTTGAACTTATTAGTCATCACTTTAGTACAGAACTGTAGACTTTCTTCTCCATGTCATATTAGCTCTATTATAAACATGACTATTTTATTGAGATTATAATCACAGAGTTGTATTCAACTTCTAATATAAATTTGTTTCTTTCTACTTTTTGTCACAATTCCCTAATATATATTAAATAGGCCTGTTTCCTTATTTAAAATTTCCCTAATTTTAAGAGTGTTGAATCCAAGCAACTCATGCTGATGGTTATGGTAGAGATCTGACAAGTTGATTTCTGTTGCTTAAATGTATTCAGCTAGTTTGAAGAAACTATATGCTTAGGTCTCATTACGAAGGTTGAACAGAAATCAGTTTTCATGCATTAAGACTTCAGTCTTGCTCACTGCTTCACACTTCACTCAGTGTATTAGTCCATTTCTGCTGCTTATAAAAAAATACATGGAGCCAGGTGATTTGTAAAGAAAACAAAATTCATCATTTACAGTTTCTGAGGCTGGAAGTCCAAAGTTGGGGGACAAATCTGGTGAAAATCTTGGTGGCAGCAGTGACACAGGGGTCTCACATGCCAGAAAATGGTGGAACAGAGAGAGACTAACCTCTCATGCGCTCTTCTTTTGAAGCCCTCAGGACCACAACCCTGACCACAGGTTTTAATCTATTAATTACAGCATGGTCCTACAAGGCATGGTCCTACAGTCTAATCACCTCTTTGAGGCCCCACTTTTCAATTACCATAATCGGATTTCCCACCCTCTTTACACTGTCACAGTGGGGACTAAGTTTGGGGGCGACATTCAGCCCCAGGCACTCAGTATTTCAACATCTCTCTAGCTACTGTAGATCCCATTCTCAGAACTGATTCTATTCTCACATTGTTGACAAACCTAAATTCCTTCATTATTTCCATCAATTGGTTATTCTGCTTTTCTTCTCAGATTGCAAAATGTTATTACAGCTAATAAGAATATATGTATAAATGCATGTCCTCTTCTAACATTATGCTTCAAGACCTCCGTGAGGTCACTGCTATGACTTGGAAAGATTTTCACTGTTCCTATTAATTCCCTAGTGAATGCTCTCACAGTAATTACTCTAAACTGCGTCTTGCCTCAGTCCTCAGTTTCATTGCTTTAACTGCTTTTAATTTGAGTAGGCAATAATCCCTCTTCAAAGTTTATTGAAAATTAACGAAATTACTCTACATAATCTGCTATGTTTATACTTTTCCTTATTTTAATATATACTCATATTCCTTCCACTTTCAAAGAACACTTTCATTCAATCTACCAAAAATTAAGATGTGCACATAATTAGAATATGAGCATTTAGGCCCCAAAACTTAAATTATTGAGAGGAGCACGCACAGTTAGAAGTCTAAAAGCTGACAAAACAGCCACAACAGAAATCCCTGGTCTAAAGGTGAAAAGGATTCCTTGGAGACCACAACTGGGAATATGATGCCATGTGACATGGCCTCTTATAAGTCTTTCCCCAGTACTTCTATGAAAACTTCCTCCCACACTACCTGTTAAATACCATCTCATTGACCTCCTTTCTGTTCTTTAAACACAATAAACACACTCCTGTAGTTCCATTACTTCTTTTATCTCTACCCAGAATGTTCTTTTATACATGTCATAGTTACCTACTCTCTCGCTTCCTTCAGGGTTTTGCTCAAACGTTTCCTCAACAGATGAGCAAGGATTTTCTGACCGCTGTACGTATGTAACCCCCGCCACATCTTCTACATCATTTATTATTTTTTCTATGAATTTATTACATATTTATATGCATATATGAGCATACATATATATATTACTTCTAAAAGTTTGTGGGAAAATAGAGTTAAAAGATAATGTGGGGTCGAGCCCGTGGCGCACTGGGGAGAGTGCGGCGCTGGGAGCGCAGTGACGCTCCCGCCGCAGGTTCGGATCCTATATGGGAATGGCCGGTGCACTCACTGGCTGAGTGCCGGTCACGAAAAAGACACACACAAAAAAAAGATAATGTGAATCTTTCCATGAACTTTTTAAAAAATGTATTTTAACTCACACATTGTAATTGTACATAATTATGGAATACAGTCTGATATTTTGATACATATCTGGGTTGTATGATGATCAGGTCAGGGTGGTTAATGTATCCATCACCACATTCATTTATCATTTCTCCATGGTGAAAAAATTCAAAAGCCTCTCCCTTAGCTATTAAGTAATATACAGAACTTAACTGTTAACCAGAGTCACCCTACTGTGCAGTAGAGCACCAGAACTTATTCCTCTTATCTAATTGTAATTTTCTACCTATTGGCCAATCTCTCGCCATTTTCACTTTCCCCCTTCATTCTCCACTCCCTGGTAACCACTGTTCTATTCTATGATATCAACTTCCTTTTAAAAAAAATTTTAGATTCCACATATGAGTGAGATCACGTGATATTTGTCATTCTTTGCCTGGCTTACTTCACTTAACATAATTGAGATAGGAGGTGCTCAGTTTCCTTGGGTTCAGGTTTCAGGAGTCTCTTCCGAGTTTCAAGCCATTCACTCAGGTCCCTCTTCTAGGTGCCACCCTTCCCCCTACCCCCAGGAGAGCTGCTGTTGCTAATTGCACCTATTTTTGGTACCAACACAGGGAAATTGAGACCACAAGGGGCACATTTGTATCACTCCAAATGACTGACCACACTCAGTAAAAAGGAGTTATAGAAACCCAATGTCTGAGCATGCTCAGTGGAGAGGAGTTGATCCTTTGAATGACCTTCCCCTAGGGGCACTGGAGAGCACTGTATATTTCTAAGTGTTTTGCAATAAATATGTTGCAGAGATGGCAGCAGTATGCATGTACTCCTTACCTGTGACTGCCTGCGGGTGAGTTCACATACTAACTGGAGCAAGGATGAGAAAAATAGCAGAGAGGTGAATGTTCATACTATGTTAGCAACAGTATTAGGAGCCCTGGCACTAAATTCTTCATTGATAATAAAATTTAGGAGTGCTTTTCTGTTCCTACAATCATTCACCTCAGTCCTTTCTGTTCTCTGCTACAGAATTACAAACAGTTTTGTTAATTTCAAAATAGAACAAATGGTGGTATCCATTACATCCTAATGAGTTATTTCTGTGGTCTGTTATCATTTTCTCTCTCTCCACAAGAAACTTCACAGACATAAACATTTTATATATTTTTTTCACAAACCACCCCTATAAAACAGATGTAGGCTTCCAGTCCCCCTTGGCAGTATAACAAAAGTAACTATTTAGAGGGAGTTTAAATGATTTTAAAACTTAAGTTCAACACAACTGTTGATTCAAGCTACCAATCACCTGCTCCTTATCCCTAGGGTTTCAGAGTTGTAATTTGACAAGCTGAAAATGATAAAAGAAAGATTGATTCTATAATTAATTGTAAAGGGACTGAAAAAAATACAGTATTTTGTGCTTCCCCTAAGTTTACCCAATTTACTGTGATTCTTTCTACTTGAATATCTTTCAGTTTCAGTGGAATTTAAGGATATTGTGCCAGATTCAAATCCATCAACTAGAATTTTCCTTCGGTTGCATATACCTTGCCAGAAGGATACACATTACTAGGTATTTAATTTTGAAAGAGTTTTGTTGGAAAAGGTTGTTAGGAAATCATGTTCAGCATTATGTGCTAAACATTAAATTCGTAGCATAAAGTGGTATGACAAAAAATCTAACTAAAATCAGGAGGCAGATGGTGATGTTGGGAGACAAACACAATGCTGCAATGAAGACATGGAAACAGCTGATAAAAATGTGGTGCTGTCATTGTCAGCCTATGCAGTTAAGCTATAATTGCCATCTAAAAGCTCTCTTGATACTGTGCTCCACAAATTCCTGCCATAATTTCCTGGAAGGAAATTTTCTACAGCAAACATACAAAGGAGGTAGACGTATGACTTTTTTGTGATGATAATTCTGAAAATTTTCAAACTTTATACTCAGTGTCTTCAAATGTTAAATGAAGATATGACAACTGAAAATAGTCAAAATGGATGTTTTAGTGGCCTATGCCTCTTAACTGGTTATGCACTCTAAAATAAATCAGAGGACAAATATCTAATCTATCTAACTTCTGTCCTTGACTGTGAGGACGAATCCTTAGGGTACCTCCTGCCTGGGCACTATTATCCACCACTGTGTCAGTGAGTTAGTGACTACCACACGGGTTTTATAGACAGAAAAGGAGAGGTAACAGGGCCAGTCATGGCTTTAAGACATTTGCACAATACTAATTCTCAGAACTTGCCACAGTAGGATTTGAGAAATATATTGTGCATTTTCTTTTTCGTAAATTAAGTTCAGGAATGCTGCTCTGCTTTCAGAGTCTTCTTTCTTTTTAAATTTATTTGTAGCTACTCCAAACAGATTTTGTTTTAGTAAGAAGATGAGGCATTTTCACCATGATTATTAAAAATCATAATAAAGATTTCATGAAAAAACATATTTGAGCTATTTTTTTTTTCCAAATGTCTAATGATCTTGAGACTCGATATATATTCTGGTTGTGACTGTCAGGGCACTGCATGATACTGAGTAATATCTGTACTGGAATCACCTCTACTTCCCGAAGGAAATACTTTTAGGAAAACAACAACCCATAAAAGAAAGTATCCAGGGCATATGGACATAAAAGGAGAACAAATAAAATTTTCAGGCACAAGTACCCAAGCAGAAAAATTATGTTAATTATTCCCTAATATGACATGCTCTTTTTTTTTTTTCTTTTTTTCATGAACTGTTTGTGTTTTAATGAGAAGGGACATTATGATGGCAGACATGAGACTGCTCTCAGTTCCTTTCTTAATTTTGTATATACTACTTTATGCAGCTAAGAGTTTCTTCATTTCTTTCCAATGCCTATATTCTAATATATTTGAATACTTTAATTCAATTTTACCTGTTGTTTAATATTGCTTGTAAAGTTTAGTATTTTTAAGACTCAAATATGGGTTACAAGGAAAGAAAAAAAACCCAAAATATTATTTATCATTTAAAGATTCTTTTCAAATCTATGACATAAACGAATTCTAATAAACAAAATGTTAGCAGCCATAAGTATAAAATAATTTAAATGTCTTATGGACTTAGCATCAATGTTTCTTTTTTAGTATGATATGGTCCTCTTGTGATCTATTACATTTTTCTGGTTTTCAGAAAAGGATGCTTTGTAATATGAGAAATCCATTTACATCTTTAAACATGAAAAGGCAAATGAAATGGTACTAAATTATTTAAATAATAATGTTTAGATTACATCACTACCCTCACACCATCCTTTCTATACTTACTACAGAGGTGAGGATATACAATCTTAGAATATTTTTGGAGGTTAACCTTTGAACTTGAAGGCAAAAAAACGACTTTTAAACAAAATTAACCTTTCTAATTACCCATGTTATGGTCCTGTCTTTTCTAGGACATTTAATGGGTGTGGGGAGTATTGAAGTGTACCCCAGAGGACAGACAAATGGCCTCACCATGGTTAAAAGAGACATTCAAATTGTTAAACAAAACCAAATGGCTGCCAACAGGAGGGAAAGGACAGACACTTACTTAGCCTGCAAGTATGTACCTTAAAAACTTTTGTAAGGTTTTCTTTTCTGTAGCTCAGCAAAGGCAGCTCTCAGAAGATAAAGCCTAATCAGTGATGGCTGAAAAATCTCCTCACCCCGCCTTCCGTGAGACACCTGGTGCTAGAAACTCACCTACATTCTCATTTCTGAGCCCCCCCAATGTCGCCAATTAGAGGGACAACAGCCTTCACGGCCATTCTTCCCGTCTTTTTTTTTTTTTTTTTTTTCGTGACTGGCACTCAGCCAGTGAGTGCACCGGCCATTCCTATGTAGGATCCGATCCCAACCCGCAGCGGGAGCGTCACCGCACTCCCAGCGCCGCACTCTCCCGAGTGCGCCACGGGCTCGGCCCTTCCCGTCTTCTGATGAGAGGCCGCAGCAAAACCAGCCACCGCCAGCCTGTGCAGTCTGTGCACTAACCCACCTTTTGAGCCTTGTAATTGCAGACATGCTCACTTGCTGGGCACCCACATACTCTGCGCCTGAGCAAATACCCATTGGTTTCCTCTAGACTCAGTGAATATGTACATAAACCTGATCCTGGGAAGAATCAAAACCAGCCTCCTCCTCTTTCCAGAGGCGGCTTTTCTCCAATCTGCAGGTCGTTTCTTTCCTGGAAAATAAAATCACCTTTTTCTTTTTTAGCATGTCCTTTTGTCCTCTTTTGTTACCAAGAGCCATGAATTCTCCCCTTTTCTATGGGTAATAAGACTGTGTTCTTAACTTATGACACTCCACATGTCCTTTAATTTTTAATTCCTGATTAAGTACATCATTGTCCCTCAGTATTCTTGCTTCTATTTTGAATTTTAAAATAATTTGTATGTAACGAACATGAGTATATTTTATTTATTCTTATGCACTTCAAACATTATATATCTCTAATTTAATTATAAACGTGTCTTTGTCATTGCTTCTTGATGATGCTCTTCACCTCGTCCATACTGTCACTACCAAGTGGCATTTACTTTTCTGGTTCATATACTCGCTTTTAAACTAAATCTTCTCTCTACCTTATAAAGAATAATATTGTTAGCCATCAAAAACTAGTGAAGTATACATAATTAGCCTTTGGCCTGACTAGTTTCTTTAAGGATTTAAGCTAATTACATATTTATGGTTTTATTAATGTATTACTTTAGAGAAAACAGATATGCTAACATGCTATTAGTAAAAGAGAAGTAAAGTCTTTCCTCGAAAAGTGCTGTCATTTCAGTATAAACTTACAGAATAAACTTCTTTATAAACCATTTAATATTTTTTTATTTTTATGAAACTCAAAAAATAACAATAAAATGACTTTATTTTCACTCCATATTATAAGCTACCCGACTTGGAAACTTATGGTGTTTATAGTCAGCATAAATTACATTATGCTAAAGTAACTCCATAATACTGTCAACTCATGCCTTCTTTTGCATATCACATGCTTGACTCCAGTACTCTAAAGCACTATCTTGACTTTCTTGATAAGTACTTTAAATATTAAATTTATTTTTACCCTTTTCCACAAAAGCTAGGCAGCAGAGAAAAATATATAACCATTTGCTTGCAAAGGAACTTGACTACTTTCTGCAACTTTAAAGTGTGCATTCAATGAATTAAACATTTTTTTCTCACGGGCAAATATCAAAATCACCATGTGTCTGTTAAGAACATCTATGTAATAATTTCCAAAAGTTCTCAAAATTATCATTTAAAAATATACGTAGAGATGACCTAATGATCTTGATCTGAGACCATGTCTAACTTCTTGTAATATATGCAATGGATACTGGAAAGAAACACACCAACAATTTCATTTTGATATAAGTTCTTGTAGAATATTCACTTTTAAAAGATAATGTAGTTTTTAAGTTTCTTTTTAAAAAATTATTTATTTCTATATAATTATCTTACGTAATAAAATAGATTAAGTTCTCAATGCACAGATGAAGTTTCATATTCCTCACAAAATCATTTTTGGTCATTAATAAATAGTAAATAATATTTTTATGTACTTTAATCTTCCTATTTTTAAGATTTTAAAAAAATTTTATACTAGAAACATAATTGTTTATATGTATTTATGGGATGCAGACTTGACTATCAGTATTTGTATACACTATGTGATGATCAAATCAGTATTATTAGCATGCTCATTATTACAAATCCTATTCATTCTTTGTGTCCACCATGCAATTTCTCCATAACCCTCAATAAATCTTTCCATCCCCTTTCCTACCTCTTTTGGTAGGAAGAGATCTGTTCTCTTCTTCTGAAAGTTCAACATATTACTGCGGTTGTCCCTCCTTTCCTTCCTTCCTTCCGTCCATCCGTCCTTTTCTTCTTTCCTTCTTAGCTCCCACTTATGAGTGAAGATTTGTGGTATTTCTCTTTCTGTGCCTGGTTTATTTCACTTAACATAATTTTCTCCAAGCTCACCTATGTTGCTGTTGCTGCAAATGGCACAATTTCATTCTTTTTTGTGGTTGAATATTATTCAAGTGTGTATGTATATATATCTCATTTTCCCTATCTAGTCATCTGTTAATGGACAGTTAGGTTGTTTTATATCCTGGCTATTGTAAATAGAACTGCAATGAACATGACAGTGCAGGTATCCCTTCAACATGATGATTTCCATTTCTTTGGGTGTATACCCAGTAGCGGGATTGCCAGATCATATGGTAGATATATCTGTAGTTGCCTGAGCAGTCTCCATACTGTTTTTCATAATAGCTGTACTAATCTACAGTCCTACCAACAGTGTACAAAGGTTTCCCTTTCCCCATATCCTCGCCAGCATTTGTTATTCTCTCCCTTTTGATAATAGCCATTCTAATTGCGATGTGATGACATCTCAGTGTGGTTTTGATTTGTATTTCCCTGATGATTATTGATGGTGAGCATTGTTTCATGTGTCTGTTGGTCATTTGTACATCTTCCTTTGAGAAATGTCTATTAAGCTCCTTTGCCCATTTTTTAATTGGATTATTTAATTTTTTTACTGTCAAGTTGAGTTCTTGTACATTCTGAATATTAATTCCTTCTCAGATTTATAGTTTTCAATTATTTTCTCCCATTGTACAGGTCTTTTCACTCTGTTCATTTTTTCCTTTGCTGTGCAGAGGCTTCTTAGTTTCATATAATCCCATTTGTTTATTTTTTTCATTTGTTACTTGTACTTTTGGGGTCTTATTCATAAAGTCTTTGGCCAGTCCTACACCCTGAAGTGTTTCCCCTATGTTTTCTTCTAGGAGTTTTATAGTTTCATGTTTTATACTTAAGGTTTTAATCCATTTTGATTTGATTTTGGCATATGACAAGACATATAAGACTACTTTCATTCTTGTACTCATAGATATCCAGTTTTCTTAGCACCATCTATTGAAGAGACTCTCCTTTCCCCAGTGTATGTTCTTGGAGCCTTTGTCGAAGATCAGTTGGCAGTAAGTACATAGGTTTATTTCTGAGTTCTCTATTCTGTTCCGTTGGCCAGTGTGTCTGCTTTTATGCTAAAACCATGCTGTTTTGGTTACTGTAGGTTTGTAGTATAGTTTGAAGTCAGGTAGAGACTTCAGTTTTATTTATTTTTGCTAAGGGTTGCTTTGGCTATCCAGAGTCTTTTATTCTTCTATATGAATTTTAGGATTTTTTTTCTAGTTCTGTGAAGAATGCCATTGGTATTTTCATGGGGATTGCATTGAATCTGTAGGTTTCTTTGTGTAGTATTGATATTTTTCACAATGTTGATTATTCCAATCTGTGAACATGGAATGTCTTTCTTTCTTTTGGTGTCTTCATTAACTTCTTTCAGCAGTGTTTTGTAGTTTTCATCACAGAGATTTTTCACCTCTTTTGTTAAATTGATTCCTAGGTTTTGTGTGTGTCTGTGTGTGTGACTATTGTGAATGGGCTTGATTTCCTGATTGCTTTTCTGCTTGTTCATTGTTGGTGTATAAGAACACTATTGATTTGGGTGTATTGATTTTGTATCCTGCAATGTTACTGAATTGGTTTATGAGATCTAGGAGTTTTTTTGGTAGAGGTTATGGGTTTTTCTGTATATTGGATCATGTCATCTCTGAACAGTGACAATTTGACTTCATCTTCTCCAATTTGGATGCCCTTTATTTCTTTCTCTTGCCTAATTGTTCTGGGTAATAGTTCCAATGCTGTTTTGAATATGAGTGTTGAGAGTGGCCATCCTTGTCTTATTGTTCACGATGATGTTGTGGGGAGTTTGTCATATATGGCTTTTATTGTGTTGAGATACTTTCCTTCTATATCAGATTTGTTGAAGGTCTTTATCAGGAAGGGATGTTGAATTTTGTCAAATGTTTTTTTGGCATCTATTGAGATACTCATATGGTTTTGTCCTTGCTTTGTTTATGTGGTATACAATATTTATTGATTTGCACATATTGAACCATCCTTGCATCTCTGGAATGAATCCTACTTGATCATGTTGTATAATCTTCTTGATGTGCTGTTGTATTCTATATGCTATTATCTTGTTGAAGATTTTTGCATCAGTGTTCAATAGGAATATTGGTCATTAGCTTTTTTTTCATTAAGTCTTTGTCTAATATTGGTATCAGGGTCATGCTGGTCTCACAGAATGAGTTTGGGAGAATGGCCAATGTTTCAAATTTTTGGAATAGTTTGAAAAGTATTGGTGTTAATTCTTCTTTAAAAGTTTGGTAGAATTCAGCAGTGAAGGCCTCTGGTCCTTGCCTTTCTTTGTTGTGAGACTGCTGATTGCTGCTTCAATTTTGTTGCTCATTGTTGGTCTGTTCAGGTTTTGTAATTCTTCTTGGTTCAGTCTTGGTAGTTTGTATGTGACTAGAAATTTATTTCTTCCCGATTGTCAAATGTATTGGTGTACAGTTTTTCATAATAGTCTCTAATGACACTTTGTGTTTCTGTGGTATCTGTTGTATTATTCCCTTTATAATATCTAATTTTCATTATTTGGGTCTTCTATTTTAGCTAGTCTGTACAATAGTTTGTCTATTTTATTTATCTTGTCAAAAAAACAACTTTTTATATCATTCATTCATTTTTTGTATCATTCCTTTGGTCTCTATTTAATTTAGTTTTGCTCTGATTTTAATTATTTCTTTCTGTCTACTAATTTGAGGATTAGATTGTTCTTGTTTTTCTATTTCTTTGACATTTAATGTTAGGTTGTTTATTTGAAGTCTTCCTATTCTCTTGATGTAAGCAATTATTGCAATAAACTTCCTTCGTATTACTGCTTTTCCTGTATGCCATAGGTTTTAGTAAGTTGTGCTTGCATTGTCATTAATTTCAAGGACATTTTTGATTTTCTCCTTAATTTATTCTTTGACCCATTGGTTGTTCAGGAGCATGTTGTTTATTTTCCATGAATTTGTATAATTTCGAAAGTTTGGTTTGTTGTTAATTTCTTCTTTTGTTTCATTATGGTCTTAAAATATACTTGATATTATTTCAATATTTTTAAATTTGTTCAGAATTACTTTGTGGCCTTACATGTGGCTATCCTGGAGAATGTTCCATGTGCTCATGAGAAGAATATATATTCCATCATTGTTGGGTGAAATATTTTGTATGTCTGTCAAGTCCATTTGGTCTAAAATACTGTGTAAGTCCAATATTTTTCTATTTCTTTGTCCAGTTATCTGTTCAGTGCTGAGAGTGGCATGTTGAAGTCCCCAACTATTACTGTGTTGGGGTCTTTCTCTTTCCTTAGATCCAATAACAGTTGCTTTACATATCAGGATACTCCAATGTTGGGTGCATATATTTTTACGATTGTTAGGTCTTCTTGCTGCATTGATCCTTTTATCATTATATGGTGCCTTTCTTTGCTTCTTTTTATAGTTCTTGGTTTGAAGTCTATTTTATCTGGTATAAGTATGGCAACTCATGCTCTTTTATAGTTTCCATCTGTGTGGAATGTCTTCTTCCATTTCTTCACTATTAGTCTATGTGCGTATTTATTGGTGAAGTAATTTTCTTGTGGGCAGAATATAGTTGGGTCTAGTTTTTAAGTCCATTTAGCCAGTCAATATCTTTTAAGTGGTAAATTTAGTTTATTTACATTCAGGGTTGTTATTAAAAGGTATTGTCTTATTCCTGACATTTTATTAATTTCTCTGTGGTTGTTTTATATTTCTTTTTTCCCATTCTTTCCTTTTTATTGTTTATCTTTGCTGTTGGGTGTTTTTTTGTGGTGATAAAATACATTTTCTTTCTCTTTCTCATTGGTGTATCTGTTCTACTAGCAGTTTTTATACTTTCTTTTTTATTTATGGTGACATATATCTCTCTTCTGATTCCAGGTGTAGGACTCCCTTGAGGATTTGTTGAAGGGCTGGTCTTGGGGTACTGAATTCCCACAGCTTTTGTTTGTCTGGGAAAGACACTATTTCTCCTTCATTTTTAAAGGAAAGCTTTGCTGGATACACGGTTTTTGGTTTTTGTTGTTTTTTTGAACTTTGAATATGTCATCTCACTTTCCTGGCCTGTAGGGTTTCTGTTGAGAAGTCTTCTGTTAGTCTGATAAGGTTCCCTTAGAGGTGATTTGAAACTTTTCCCTTGCTGTTGTTAGAATTCTTTCTTTGTCTCTGACTTTTGATAATTTGACTGTAATGTGTCTCAGGGAGGTCTTCTGTGGGTTGAATCTGTTTGGGGATCTTTGAGATTCTTGGATCTGTAGAACCATATATCTCTTATTAGTTGGGAAAGTTGCATCATTTTCCTACTGTTTGGGGTCTGGTGATGGAGAATTCTAGTTTTCTGTTGGGGAGTCATGTTTCCCTGTTTTTTCACACTTCTCATATCTGTGTGTTAATGCCTGGGCATCTGGTAGTGTAGTCACTGCTTTTAATTCTAGGAGTGGCTTTGAAGGGGGAGACTGTTTCCCATAGAGGTTTTCTATATTAACTATCAGGTTGGGGTTTTTATGTTTGGATCTGTGTGAGTGCAGTAGTGCAGCCTTCACACGACTTCACTGTATTGATCTTAGAGTTGTTTGTGGGTGCCTTTGTGGTGTAGGCAGTGGGGTCCTTGGCAGATTCTTGTTACGGTGAGTTTCTTGCTGGGGTATATGATCTGATCTTGGTCAGTGAGCAGAGGTATACTGTTGCAGCAGGTCCTGGTAGCTCTGTAGAGGGCCACTGGCTCAGCTGTTGAGCCTGGAGCAAGCCTGTGTGGATGCTGTGGTACCCAGCAGCTATCTAGAGGCATGCTGTAGGAATAAAAGGTTATTACCCAACAAGGTGTTGGTTTAGGACTAGCTGTACACAGCTGTAGCAGCACCTGGTAGCTCTGAAGGTGACTGCCTGATCAGCTGTTGAGCCTGATGCAAGCCTGCAATGGTATAGTTAGAGCCAGCAGCTTTACAGAGGCCTGCCTTGGGGTGTCAGAGCCTCTACCTCATCTGTTGTCAGTCTGGGAGCAGATATATACTATGGCAATAGGTACTGGTAGCTTTTTATGGGGCAACTGGTTCGGTTGGACTGAGCCTGCATGGGATGCTATAGGAACCAGTGTCTCTCTGGAGGTATGCTGTAGGGAGAAAAAGCTACTACCCCATCAGTTGTTGGTCTAGGAGTAGGTATACACAGCTGGCTGCTCTGTAGGTGGCTGCTTGTTCATCTGTTGCCTGATGCTAGCCCGCAAGGGTATAGCCGAGCTCAGAAGCAATGTAAGGGATGGGTTGGGGTATCAAAGCCCCTGCTTGGTCAACTGTTGGTCAGTGGGCAGGTGTATACTGTTGCAGTAGGTTCTGGGTACTCTATAGAGGGCCATTGGAACAGCTGTTATGGAAGCCTGCACAGATGCTGCAGAACCCAGAAGTTCCCTACAGCTGTGGATGACTTGGGGGAAGAAGGGACCACTGCTGGACTGGCTATCAGCATGGGCCCTGTGGACTCAGCAAGACCAAGAGTTGTGCGAAGCATGGTGACTTTACTGCTCAGCAAGACATCCCACTCACCTCGGGGGGAGGGGGCGTTGCATGAGTTCAGATGCTGGAGTCTCAGTCTTTCTGTCTGTTTTAGGCTCCAGGCAGCCTAGTCTGGTCCTGCCAGCACCTGTGTGAGTGCAGCAGAATGCAGGCAGGGCCTCCAGACAAAGGGAGTCATACTTGATGAGTCCAGGGCAGGGTGCACTCCTGCTGCAATTTTAGCTTCCAGATGGTACTGTGTCTCAGCCGCTAGGTCAGGGCAGGAGTTGCGGGGGTAGGTTAATCTCCTTCAGTTTTCACTATGAGACCATAGCTATGCTAACTCCCAGCTACTTTCCACATGGACCTGGGTCCCAAAAGGATTGTGGAACTCTCTTGATGTTGGGATTGCTGTCGTTTGTGGTGGTGGGAACATGTGGGTTTTCTCCAGTTTACCTTCTCTCTACCTGGTTCTGGGCCAGTCACTGTGGTGGGGCAGAGGGTGGATGCCCTGCTTTACTCGCTATGTTGAAGTTCTTTTCTTCTGTGCTCCACAAGGATCTAGTCACTTTTCTGGTGCTCTGCAGCATGTTTTCTCAGTCTTTCCAGTCAAAATACATGTTTGTCTGTTGTGTTAGTCTCTTTCTATGTGGAGGGGACTAGTGTCAGACCTCACTACTCAGCCATCTTGGGAAGTTCCCTAGTTTTCAAGTTTCTACAATGACTTCATAATATTTTTACACGTATAAAATAATGTTTTCAAAAATTTAATATGGTGAAGAAATATACTTTAAAGGGTTAAATCCTGCAATCATTTAGTAAAATAAACATGATATATAGTCATATATCCCCTTGAAAAAAATATAAGTGGCCCATAAAATGCTGTATTCTTACATATAATTTTATAATCATTCCCAGTTTGGTGTTCCTCTAGCATTAGAACAGATTGTTGTTTGTTTGCCAGAACATCAAATGTAGATTGTTCTACCATTAAGGACACATTTTATAATAAATTCATATATTTTGACACTACAATCATTCAATGATAAGCACATGAGATATAAGATCATCTGAAGTAAATGCAGAACCAAATCTCTCATTTATATTTACTAAGTGGCATATGTTTATTGATAAAATGAGAAGTGGAAAAAAAACTGCATTATGTAAATGTATCTCTCTGTCTCTCCTTTACCTTTTAAAATTTACATAACACATAAAATCAAATTCTTCAAAATTTAGTAATAAACAGTATAATATTCCAATGCATATGCAATGTATTGTGTGGAATAAAATCAGTATTAAGTATAAAAAATAAACAGCAATAGGATAGAAAGATTGTATCATAGCAGTGATTATTTCACAGCAATAAAATATGAATGATATTTTTAACTTCCGATTTTCTGACTTTCTAAATTTTCTAGAATTAACACAGATTGCATTTATAACATTTAATTATAAACTCTTAACAGATAAAATAGATTTTAAAATACTCATTCTGTATACATTAGAATTTTTAAAATATTTGTTGTGATTTTGTGTGGAGTTTTGGAAAAGTCAAAATCTACTAAAAAATTTATTGTATTTTGCGACAGCTCTGCTTTGCTTTTTTTCATCTTGAAATTTTACAAGTATAGCCGTTTTTTAATTAATGGAAATTAAAACTGAGCATGAAAAAAAAAGTTTAGAGTTGGATCATTGAAGAGCATGGGGTAAAACATGATAGAAAAGCAAAGGGAGACAAGGTTTGAATGCAGAATAAGAATAATATAATCACAGTTAGGAAAAAGCAGAAAGACTAATTTCACTGTATCAAAGCATTCTTACACCCAAATAATATAATTTCATTAAATTGAGGACAAGTCCACACAGCCATAAATGTCAAACATAAGTATGCATTCAAAGTATCTAAAAAGTTAATAATATGATAAATGGCAGTTTGCAGTTTATTTGGTATGTGAAACTTAAGAAAAATCGTATTTTGATATTTTTGACATTTAACCCTACTAAACAAAATTAGAACTACTCAATCTTACCATGATATGTCTTACTAATAAAATTTACTTCATAGTTTGTACTCAAAAACTAAAGACACGATCTAAAATTGAACCTAATAAAATCAGGACAACATATGTGATTAGCCATAAACTTCTACAGTTTTCTTCCAGTAGATACAGTATGGAAATGTATTACTTGTCCAACTAAAGCAATTTCCAAATCTCATCCATGAGACTAAGTTCAAATCACATCAAGAAGACTAACACAGAAGCAATGCAAGATAAAAGTTTGTCTCTTCACTTGAAACATAAAATTTTATGGCAAAAGAACAATCTGTATAGACAATAAAAACAGAGGAACTTCCAGTCAAGATGGTAGAATAGACAGTCACCAGCATTACTCTCTCCCACAAATCAACCAATTTACAACTATAAAAAAGCAACAACAGCCAAGGTGGGGATGCTAGAGCTCAGGGGAAGAGGAGGAGAGACCTATGGAGTGCATGAAGGCAGGAGAAGCCATGATGAGAGGAAGAGAAAACCTCTCAGACCATTTCTAATCCTGGCCACCCCAGGCTGGAGCTGCTCAGCTCATGGAGTAGGATCCAGCAAAAGCTGCAGCTGTGCTCTCCGGGTGAAGTTGCTTGGAGGTGGCAGGGGAGAAGAGGGGCCTTGGCTACCCCCACACCAGCAAGACCACTAACAGGGTTCCCATGCACCCACATAGGAGCGAGGGGCCAGAACAACTAAAGAAAAGGAGCCATTCAGAGGCCACTGAGTCATCACGAGGGACTGGCACATGGCCCATCCCATGGGAAGTGATTGCATCAGAGGCAGTGGGGGAGACAGGCCCAACAGGAGATCACTGGGACACAGCAAAGACAGCTGATCTGCCTCCCAATCAGCATAGGACCACTCAGAAGAGTCTGGTCAGGAATATAGAATTGCAGGGGGCAGAGTTTGATGAAAAGACTCAGGCCCAGACCAGCGTTTCGGATCTCTTGAGAGCCAGAAGTACATGCAAAGTCAACCATTAAAACCCGAGCTGTTCAAAAAGCCTTCCCTATCTCAACCACAGAGCTCAAGTACTTGTCCCCACAGGAAGTTCCCCCATTTTACAGGTAAGCAAAGGACAACAAATTCGTTCCAGCACAAAGTTTAAGTGGTGGGAACAGCAAATAATCCAACACAGAACTGAAAGAAAAAAACAAAGTACCCACAACCAGAGACAAGGTTCATATTAACTAGTAAAGGTCTTATTTCACCAAAGAACATCTATAACACGTAGAAAGACTGGAAGTCTCCTGGGTTTCCAAGCCAGAAAGTGGGGAGGACTGGGGGCCTCAACAATGCCAGCCCAGCAGTGACCACTGACCCACCACAGGAAGTGCCCCAGTCTCTCCCGACCAAGGGACTCAGCCACACACACCCTGACACACACAACAAGCCCAGCAGTGACCTCTGAGCCTCAAGAAGGGTCCCCAGTTCCTGAGCTAGGATGGAGGGTCTGGGAGGCTTTTCCACATGGCCCTGACATCTGCACCCAGCCCAGCAATGATGAAGCCACCACTGGAAGCCCCTGGTCTCCCTGTGGGAATGACGGGGGGCCACAGGCCTCGATCCCACCCCTCCTCCTCCTCCTTCCATCCCATTTCTTTCCCTTTTCCCCTCTCCCCCTCCCTCCCAACTGCTCCACAGCAACATCCTAGAATGTAAAAAATAGTAATAATAAAATTCCATTTTCTTAAAAAAAAAAGACAATAAAAATAGAGCCCAACAATGAACTTATTACTATTTTTTTGGTCTGTAGCATTGACCAGGGAAAGATTTTATGTTTAGTGATGAATGATTTAACACTCACCAAACAAACAATCACAATAATAAAACAAATTGATGGAATATTGTTTATTCAAATACATTAGTATTTGGCAATAATGTTTACTATAGTAATAAAGTTTTCTTGGATCCAAATTTCCTCACTTAGGTCTGTCTCTTTGGTCTCTTTAGTGAATTTGTCTGTCAGTAAGAATTGTTCCGTGAAAATTAATTGCCCCTGTTATCTTGTGTCATTCAGTGGTTAGGCAAATATTTGCTGAAGCTTGTCACTCATTCAACAACAGGAGCAACTTAAGTGAGGGCTACAAGAAGGAAAAGGACACCGCCTGCCTGCGCTTTGAAGAAGTCATTTTACACTGAGAGACAAAGACCTGGACAAATAGCCGTTTCAATTAAAAGTAATATGTATAGTAATTGAAACTGGTAAAGCGTGAAGCAGTGTCGCATAAACTTGAGTAGTTAAGGCATATTATAAGAGGGGTAACATAATACGGGTCTTTAGGAGCAAAAAAAAAAAACTTAGGCTAAGAAAGTTGATAATGGAATTCCAGGGAGAGGGATTATTTTCCAAAAAATCAAAGTACAACACAAATAGAAGAAATAAAGGCAGCTCAGCAGTATTAAACTGTGAAATTTAAGTATGAGAGGTGACAGATGAGGGTAGGTCACTCAGTGCCAATCGTTGGAGGGCCTGTGTTTTTATTTCTTTCAACTCTGTGAGATGGGAGCTCAGCACCTACAGTCAGATGTTTTAGCACCAGCCTGTCCAATTAAGTTGATTTGTTCTCTTGTATTAGGCAAAATATCACCGTATTTTACCACTTTTTACAAAACAATCATTCAGACACTTTCTCTTTTTATAATCACTTTTACTGCAACAGTTCACGTTTGTTTTGAGAAAAGTGAGGTAATTTTCCTGTGTATCCTAAACTTGGATCACATATCACGTCAGTATCACTTGAGAGAGACATTTTCAATACATATTCCTGGTTTTCTTTTTCTGGATATTTTGATTCCATAAGTGTGGGTTTGTGCCAATTTACCTGGGTTTATCATAAAATACAATTATATGCAATTTGACAACAAAGCAGAGTTTGACAACCATTGGCTTTTGATGTATATGCGGATGATACTTGATTACATAAAATAATTGTAAAACAAATTGATGGAATATTGTTTATTGAAAATGTCTGAATATATTTCAGTTCTTCCT
The DNA here is from genome assembly GCF_027409185.1 of Cynocephalus volans. Classification (NCBI taxonomy): domain Eukaryota; kingdom Metazoa; phylum Chordata; class Mammalia; order Dermoptera; family Cynocephalidae; genus Cynocephalus; species Cynocephalus volans. The sequence goes on from NC_084467.1 coordinate 148,923,111, forward strand.
ATATATGTAGTTTGACCACATATTTGGTGTCCACAATATTAAGATTGGAAGTATACAGAAACAGAAAAAAAATTAAGTACACAGAAACAAGGAAGAAAGGAGTTTGAAAGAAAAGAAAACTGACTATTGTCTCATAAAAAAAGAAGAAAAGGGAGAGGATGTAGCATAGTTTTGTACATTTATCTGCTTGTATTTAAATTATAAGCACACATGGTATTCCTAAGAAAGCCAATAATACAAGTTTTCAGAGTGCAGTGCCAACATTAATTTAATGGGAAATAGAAGTGTCCTCTATCTTGCTGCATAATGTTAAAGTCAAGAAAAGAGCCATTCTTCAAGGCAGGTGACTTTTATTGCTTCTAAATTATTTTGTTTTGAACCTAACTGAAGTTAAAATGACTGAAAAGTACATAGGTTGAAAACAAAGTCCTTTGTTATAGGTAACACCTTCGAAATTCATATATATATATACACACACACACGCAAAATCTCAAGGTGTTTATGTTTTTCATGTTTTTTTCTTTTACACTAGTTCACATATAATTACCAGTTAATGTGAAGAAACCTTAAAAATTCTCCATTCACTAACAATTATTTTTATAGAGTTTTTCTTGTCTTCTTTGTTATTTTTTTGAACCATATTTTGTATGTTTATTTCACTTCTAAAGTCATAAAGACTGCTAACTAACTGAGCCAGAGCTCTGCATGTAGGTCAACTTCAACAAATTGGTAGATGTGTGTGTGTGAGGGATGTTATGTGAGAGAGCTCATAAGAGGTTACAGCTTAAAATATTACTTTTTGGTAATGCACTGGCTAGTTAATCCTAGATGTCCGATAATAGAGCTATTAAGAAATAGAATATATTTGCTTAAAATCATTCATTTATATGTCTCTTTACATTTTACAAAATACTTTAAACTTTTTGTAAAATTTAAAGGATCATTAATTTTATTTTTCTGTGATTGATTTTTGCCAACTTATTGTAAATAAAGTATAATTTTTATTTATAATTTCTTTAGATTTTCATTCCATTAGCTGTAGGTCACTGCTGTCAGTCTAATGTAAGAACAAATAACAGAAATGATTAAAAACTGAGCAATATTAATTTCGATAATACACATATTGTTATCTCCTAGGATTGCTTGCAAATATAGTTTTGCTTGTATGTCAAGTTTTTGACTATAGCGTTTCTTTCTAAGTGTGATTGTGAAGCCAGCAAACCACATTTAAAATGCATGCAAATACATTATTTTCATACTCTATAATTCATTGCAAACAAGAGCTTTTTTTTTTTGTAAGAACCTGTTTCCATCTTGGTCTTGTAATGTTAACAAAGAAGAGGTAGTGGAGTAGTCTTACTTGTTACTTGGTCCTATGATGTCATCAGCTTCAGAATAAGAAATGTTTATTAACCTTGGGAAAAGAAAGCTCACATGATCTATTTAATTTGATTTGTAATGGACATTTACATTATAGGTTTGTGAAACAGAGATTCAAGTATTGATAAAATGTCAATGTTTTAGTTGGTAAAACAAATTAAAATATATTATGCAAAGGAAAAGAAATATATTCAAATATATTCAAAACAAGGAATGCAATAGACAGTCTTATAACGATATTAAGAAGAAAAAAGGAAATGCAGGGAAAGAGCTTTAAGTTGGGTCCCAACACATGAGAGTCAATTAACCAACACTGGTCATTACTATTACTAATACCTCTTCCACACCCCCAAAAAAACAGACACAAAAAGACAAATGCTGCATGATCTCATCTGTATATGGAAACTGAAATAATCAAACTCACAGAGGCAGAGAATAGATTGGTGGTAGCCAGGACCTCGGAGGAGGGGAAATGAGATGTTGTCAAGGGGTGCAAAGTTCAAGTTATTCAAGATAAACAGGTATTGGAGATCTCATGTACTCTAGTGGAGGTAACAATAGTGTATCACATTGATGACATTTGTGGTAGTGAGCTTGCTGATAGTATTGATCTGAGCATCACATCTTGGGCACAGGTACTGATGGTCAGCTCTATGCCCCATGAATATGTATAATCAATTAAAAACATACCCATAAAAAAAGATGATAGAGAATCACATATTTTCAATTTCTCTTTTTAAAAGTTATCTTCCAAATTTTGAAAATATATTTCTTGTCAAAGTTTTACATTCGTCAGCGTGCTTTCAAAGTAAGTGCTGTTATTTCCTTTAAGCAAAGGGACAGGACAAATAATAAGCATGAAGCTCTTTGTAATATCAGGATGTTTTGTCGAAGAGTTTTGACGACTTTTCCACGTTGTTCAAAACACAATGCCACAGTGACTAGTTACACAAAAATTTGCAATGTTTGCATAAGGGTGCTTTTTATTTTAGCATAATTTATGTTGCCAGATATTTTATGGAATTTATTTTATGACTCATCTGATTAAGATATGGTGTTGTTGTGGAATAAACTCCTGCTCCTACTTAGCTCAGAGGCTTTAGTGACAAAACGCAGAGTGTTCTGTGGGATGGAAGGGCAGAAATATCTCTCTTTGTCCCCAGGTAGTTCCCAGGGGCAGTTCCATATGCAAGTGAGATCATGCAGTATTTGTCTTTTTGTGACAAAGGATTGAAGATCCCCCTCCCCAAAACTCTTACACTAGATGTCCATGACACTGCCCCCAAGACCTACGGTCATGGAACTCTGAGAAACTTGAAAAGTAAGGTTAGGTTCTTCATTGTGTTAACTCCAGAGAATAAATGGATATTGCTGGTGTTGGTGAAAAGGTTAGATGTGTGGAAAAAATTGATAGAGAAAGAAGAGCCTCAGAGGTTTAAAAAAAAAAAAAAAAAAACAGAAAAAGAGAAATTTGCCAAGAGTGTAGATCTTAAGTGTTCTCAACACAATTAAAGAAAAAGAAAAAGAAAATTATAATAACTATGTGAAGTGACGAGTATGTTAACTAGCTTGGTTGTGGTGATTATTTCACAGTGTATACATATATCGAAACGTCAAGGTGCACACTTTAAATATATGCAATTTTATTTGTCAATTATACCTCAATAAAGCTAAAGAAAGGGGAAAAAAAGGAAAAAAAAAAAAACCATGCTCAGCATCATTAATCACTAAAGAAATGCAAATTCAAGCCCCAATAATTTATCATAACACACCAGTGGAATGGCTAAAGTTAGAGTGGCAATATTAAGTATTGGCAAAGATGTGAAATAACTGACACTCTCATATTTTGTTTATGAGAATATAAAATGGTACGACTGCTTTGCAAAACAATTTGGCAATTTCCTAGAAAGCTAAAGAAACACTGATAATAGGACCATATAATCTCAAACCTAGATAATTATTCAGGAGAAATAAAGGCATTTGTCCACACACAGTCTTGTCTTTGAATGTTCATAACAGCTTTATTCATAAGGGCCAAAAATCTAGAAACAACCTAAATGTCAATTGGCGAATGCATAAGCAAATTGTAGTTTATTCTTAAAATGAAAAGTCCTCAGTGAAGAAAGGAGCCAACCTCTAACATATGCAAGGACATGGATGAATCTTAAAATCATTATACTAATGAAAATAAATCAGATAAGTTTTTGTCATTATACTGTATGATTTTATTTATATGAAATTGTAAAAAATGCCAAGATATAGTGATAAAAAGTGGAGCTGGAAATATAGGAAAGGGATTGATTGCAAAAAGTCACTACAAAACTTTTTCTCACAAAGAAAATAGTCTGTCTCTTAATTGTAGTTGTGGTTATATGATTGTTAACATTTTCCATAACAATTTAATTGTACTCTTAAGAATGGCAAAGTTTACTATATAGTAATTGTAGTTTAAGAAAGTGATTATATTTAAAACTTATGAAATTTCACATAATGTGCTTCTTCTCATACCCACCCCCATCCCCCACCCAAGTTTTCCTATCAGGACTGAAAACAGATTTAAAAAAATATTTTTGGTAATAAAGAAGTGTAGTAAATTCACTCTAATAGATGGCCATTGGCATTTGGATAAACAGGTAACATGGCAGCTTTCCAATCACATACATGTTAAAAATGCATATTAAAAGTGAGCTGTATATGCTAGCAAAGACTAAATGTTAAATAAATTAATAAATAAAATCAGTAAAAGGAAAGGCACATGAAGAGTAATTCATTTTGGCCTAATAACATATAAAAATATATATAAAATAAGTTTGATAAATAAATGCAGTGGTCCATGCAAATGATATTGGAGGCATTTTATCCCAGTTATTTCTCATTTGGCAAATGAGAATTTTAAGAGTTTATGTTTGATCAGAATTTAATTTTCAATTTTTAAAATTTTATACTGAAAATATTCCCCCTGTAATATTAGCATCGGTGATAAGATACTTTATATATAAATATAAAACAAAATAAGCAAAAATACATAAGATAAACCTAGGAAGCAGGATATGGTAGAGGAAGTATGAGTAGATTTAGGATAAGAAACCCCTGCCTACCTACCTTAATCTGCCACTTTCTCAGATATGACAATACCTATGTCATTTAAGGTCAAAATACTCATGCTTTTTTCTGTAAAAGGAAATAATAATGGTCAACTTTCAATGATATTATTGAATAAATAATGTGTAATTTGTAAAATGTGGTACAGAGGAGAAACATTATCAAAGATAGTATACTATACGGTATTATTCTATACTTTCTTTGGTTCTTTGAGAAAGCTAATCTTTCTCTTTCTACTGAGCTTGCAACAGAACATTCTCCCTGAAAAGTTCTACTTACCTCCTGGTTACCTTAGTGAGGTTTGTATTGCTTGTTATAGGAAGAATTACACAAAATGACTAAAACAGTAAACGTTCCTCACTGTATCGCAAGATTAAAAAACGTGCAGTTAATGCTGCTTTGTACAGGGGCTAAAAACAACAACATTACGGGTCAAGTTTCATTTTCTTTATTTCTCTCTTTCTTTCTTTACTGTCTTTACCCATAGGTTTCCAAAGTACTCTGCAGTCCTCCTTTGGCAGTTACAAATTATACAATGCATGGGAATCCTAGAACTCAAAAAGCATGTAGAGTGTTTAGTAGTGCTCTGGCTGAAACTAGATCAGTTGGCTGTGGTTGGGAAGTGGGCTGTGATGATTGACCGTTATGGATTAGAATCAGCCCAAGAGCTGGACGTAATTTTCTACAGGAGAGATGTATTTTTCTAAAGAAGAATCTGAGGTCTATTGAGCAAGAGGGGGGCACATAAAATTTGAGGTGGCAATAACAATTATCCACTAAAGTCACACGTGCAACTTTCTCTTATGGCATGATGTTTTTCTCTCAGCATTTTTTCTCCTTTATTCTGCTGGCTTGCTTAATGTCTGTTTTCCTCGACACAGCACAAGCTCCATGAGGATAGCTATTAGTATGCTCTTCTTCTTTACTGTTCTATGCCCTGTCTAGTACATAGTATAAGTAAATATATTCTAAAAATTTATTAATCAACTAGTTAATGAAATCATAAATATGAATTATCTTCCACTGTCACACACTTATAGACTGAAGTGGTCAGTCTATAGCACATGCCACCAAAATTGCCAAAGGCAAGTTTTCATGAAAAGCATATATCATTTTTTTTTTTTACTTTTTTTATCTCTTCTTCCCACAATATGTATTTTACTCTTTTTATCTGACATGTACTTGAAACCTGTCAATGATATCTGTTTACATTCATTAAATCATACTGGTGGCTCCAAAATGGATCTCTAACACTAAAAAAGAAAAAGTATGTGGGACATTAACTCTGAAGTCATACATATATATTTTTTAAAGGTGTTGTTGAAATAAGTGAATATACCTCATCACTTTTGCTGACAGCACGATTAAAGCCAAATTCAATGCTCATTTATAGCAGCTATGTTGGTCACTTTTCTTTAATTTGTTAAAATTATAGATTTTCTAATCTCAAACTGTAATTTCATTCAAATATAAGAAATCTTATTCGACTTCTTATGGGTTTTCATACCATATATTATTAAAGTTGATTTTTTTAATATTTGTGTCAGGAGTTTGTACTTGTATTGTTGGTTAGATTGGTCTACAGAATCCTTTTATGTTATTGTTTATCCATTACAGATTAGCTCTGCTACTATAAATTTACTGGGCCTTAAAAACTAACGCTACCTTAAGTGACATTACAAGTGGCGCCATTATGGGCCCACAAGGGTGTATTAACGAGGCAGCCTAAAATGGCACCGGAAGGATGTAGGGTGGGAGTGTCTGCGGGAACCTTGCCTTAGCCCTTATTGGCCAAATACGTGCTTCCACGCTGGTGAACACTTTGTGATTGCAATAACTAGGCACTGAGACAGGATGAATGCTCTTGTAACCTTTAAACTGATTGGAGGATGTAAAAAAACTCCCTTCCCCATTTGCCTTTAAAAGCAAGTGCTTGTGTGATAATAAACGGAACTGCTCGACAGAATCCCCGCGGCCTCTGAGTGTCCTTTAACGGGCTGGTTGGGGCCAGCGGCTGTGCTCACCTCTCTTTGCGGCTCTCTTCCTCTGTCTCCTCCCAACGGGGACCAGGGAAAGAGGAATCTGGGCAATCCGCCCGCCCAACAGAAGGGACATCAAGGGAGGGACTGATAGCAAGGCAAGGGTTGTTCGGGTCAGCCGGTGGCGGACCCGACATAAATTTTGATGTCAGAAGCTTGACATATTTTCTAAATTTTAAAACAAAATGCATGGCATTTAAGTACCTATTTTATTGGAATTTGAAAGATACATTAGGATCACATGGACCCAGACACTGTATTTTTAAAATAGCAACATAAGGGTGTTTTACATTTCTTTTAAAATTTAAAAAAATAAACATATTTATTCAGATAATTATTGATAACAAAAGACAAATATTTATTATTTTTGACTTAAAAAATGTGATTATGTTGACAAGAAATTTGGTGAATGTAAGTTAGATAAATTTGTGATTAAGAAAAATAATTTTAAAATCACTTGTAGAAATGTTTGCTTTCAAATTAAAGGACAAAAGTTTAAGATAACTTACTTGTTACTTTCTTTCCGTTCTATCAAATAAATTTTATCTGCCACAATATTTTATTAAAAGCATAAGCTTCCTGATATATGAGTTTCACTGACATGTAAATAGTAAATGACCATTAATGTTCATATTACATGAGCCTATTAAGCAGAGAAGCAAATATAAATCTATCCTTTTGGGACTTGTAAATTTTATAGGATCACACAAATGATGACAGAGATGTTAATATTATTTGGAAAAGAGTTTTCATTTATAGTATTATAAATAAGCTATGAAGGTATTTGCTATGAGCTGAAAGTGGTTTTCCCCCCCAAAATTCATGTTGAGTTTTGCAAATGTGATGGTGCTGAAAGGTGAGGGTTTTTTTTTTTGTTGTTTGTTTGTTTGTTTGTTTGTTTGTGACCGGTAAGGGGATCGCAACCCTTGGCTTGGCGTCGTCTGCACCACGCTCAGCCAGTGAGCTCACCGGCCATCCCTATATAGGATCTGAACCTGCAGCAGGAGCGCCGCTGCACTCCCAGCCCTGCACTCTCCCGAGTGTGCCACGGGGTCGGCCCAAAGGTGAGGGTTTTAAGATGTGGCTAGACCATGTAGTGAATTGAATTATGTCCCCTAAAACTCACTGAAGCTTGAATTGCATCCCCCAAGTTTTATATATTAGAAACTTAGCCCCCACTGTGGCTGTTAAGAAGGTGGGAAATCCTATTATGATAGCAGAAAGTTGGAGCCTTGAAGAGGTGATTGGATTGTAGGACCATGCCATAGTGAATGGACTGAAAATGGTGGTCAGTGGCATGGTTCTGAGGGCTTTAAAAGAAGAGAGAGGAGACTGTCTCTCTCTTTCTGCTCTCTCTCTGTTCTCTCTGCTTCCACCATCTTGCAACGTGAGACCCCTGGGTCACTGTTGCTTCCACCAGATGGACTTTGGACTTCCCAGCCTCAGAAACTGTAAGCAATAGATGTTATTTTTCTTTATAAATTACTCAATCTCAGGTATTCTGTTACAGCAACACAGAACAGATTCATGCATTTCATTAGGATGGATTAATGTTATTCTCAAAAGACAGGGTTCGTTCTCATGGGAATGGATTAGTTCTTGCAAGAGCAGGTTGTTGTAAAGTGGGTCAGCCTCCTTTGTTCCTTCTCTGTCACACATGCCCATTTCCCCTTGTGATCTTCTGCCACACTGTGAAGCAACACAAGATGTGGCCACCCGATCTTGAACTTCCCAGTCTCCAGAACTGTAAGAAATACATTTCTTTTCTTTGTAAATTATCCCATCTCTGGTATTCTGTTATAGAAGCAGAAAACAAACTAAGACAGTGTTGGTGGTCTTAGATATTATTTCCCACTAGCATTCTCATATTTGTGTGTGAAAAAGATGTGAGGAGGGAGGGTAAAGAGAAAGCATTATCATTATTTTTAGAGAATTTCACAAGAGATAAGTGAAATGGACTAGAGAATGATAAAACACATGTTACATTTTCTTTGAGGAAGCCATCTCATAATTTCTGTTGTATACTTTTACTATAACTATAAATTCTTGGATTAAAGTCAGATGGATTAATTAAATATAGTTTAATATTTGCTGTCTTTTGCCAGCTTTTATAAATCATCTTTACCAAGTTTTTCTGTTTTGTTTCTTTTCACTTTTATTGTTCTACTACGAATTTGTTTTCTGCAAATACAAAAATTTCATTAGAGAAATTTAGAAGTGTTCCAGGTTTATCTGATCTACCAAACAGACACATAAAATCAGAAGAAAGAAAATGTGCCATCAATGTCATGCACCAAGGATACTTGTAAGGGTCACGCTGTCATATTTTATGTACAGTTTGTGAGCAAAGATGCCAGTAAATTCTGACAGGAAGCAGCAGTACTTTTGTTAAATTGCTATAATAAATTATTAAGCTCTTTTAAAAGCTGGGAGGTGTCATGTTGTGGAGATGTGCAATCCAGGACTTTATAACTCATGAAAATTAACTGTAAATTTAGGGTATGAAATGAACAGCAATAGTAAGAGTTAGGTTTTTTTCAAACTGTACTTGGAACATATTTAATCTTCATTTATAAATAGTTTAAAATAATATTTGATTAGTTAGCATAGATCCTAATAAAGGGCAGCAGTAGAGTCAAAATAATTTTTATGTAAGGAAATATATTTTAATACATACAGTTTATTATTTTTTCTTATGGTTTCAGGCTGTCTCCAAATAGTGAAATGGGCAAGTGAATGATATAAACATTGTCGTAGTTAAAACTCACTATGAATTCCCCTTTAAAAGCTAGAAAATAATCTTAATTTTTCCTTTCCCACTAACAGAGACCTTTGTAGGAAAAGATAATGTATCCATATATTTTGGTCTGACAAATAGTGACTAATATCTCTCAACACATATTTTATTAATGATGTGTTATGCCAGACTGAAGAGATGCATCTGGTTAATTGACTTTGTGTGTGTCAGTAATTTACCACTTGTAATGAATGATGGAATTAAAGGATATGATATTTATACAAAAAGAAAGTAGTACTAAGGGAATTAACTGACTTTACCAATATCAAACCACCTATTATCAGAGCAGGACACAGAACTTAGAGCATAATGCCCGTGTTTCAGCTTAGTATCTCAACAAATGCTGGGAAGGATGTGAGGAAAGGGACACTCTTCTACACTGTTGGTGGGACTGTAAATTAGCACAGCCATTCTGGAAAATGGTATGGAGATTTCTCAAACAACTACAGATAGAGCTACCATATGATGCAGCAGTCCCACTCCTGAGTATATATCCAAAGGAATGAAAATCACCATGTCAAAGGGACACCTGCACTCCCATGTTCATTGTAGCTCTATTTACAATAGCCAAAATATGGAACTGACCTAAGTGTCCATTGATGGACGGCTGGATAAAGAAACTGTGGTATATGTACACAATGGAATACTACTCAGCCATGAAAAAGAATGAAATTCTGCCATTTACAACAACATCGATGAGTCTGGAGAAAATTATGTTAGGTGAAATAAGCCAAAGAAACAGAAATACCACATATTCTCACTCATAACTGGTTGCTCAGGAGGAAGGGGGAGTAGGAGGGAAAAAAGCAAGGAATGAAGGAAAGAAAGAAAGAAAAGATCACAACAGTATGTCGAACTTTCAGAAGGAGAGAACAAACCTAAGGACACTTGAGATGAGGAAGAGGGAGGGAGGGGGATTGGAAAGTGTAGGTTGCTCAAAGGGCAAAAAGACATATCATAATTTGTAAGAATGAATATGCTAATAATAAAAAAGAAAAATTTTTAAAAATTGGACTACAATTTAAATATTTTAAATAATATATTTAAGTTTTATAATTTTAAATAAATCTTTCATTAATTTAAAAAGTAACACTATAACATTTTTACATCATTTTAAACTAGTTCTTTTAACATTTCCCCTTTTTTACTTCACATTGCAAACATAAAACATAAACATATTTTCCTGATAAAAATAGACACATTATGGGTAATGCTAAAGTTTATTTTTACCTTCTATTTCTTCTGTTGTTCCTCTCACGAAAAGTAATCTTTTTTAGTTTCTATGTCCAAATACCAAGCAAAGCTATAATTTAGAATTCAAAAACAATGCCAATATTTATTTTGTTCACAAAACTTCAATCTTTTGTAGTAGAGCTCAAAGGGGATGCTTAAAGACAAGGGGCTAGAATAGTCTTATGGTTGGCTCACTTGAAGTTGGTAATGGTAATTGGCTGAGATGTTAGATGCCACTGTCAGCTGCAACACCTGAACTTTGTTCCAGTGTATAAACTGGTTTTTCTCACAACATAGTGGTTCATTTACAAAGTCAAGTGTTCTGAATTGAGAGAGCAAGGCAGAAACTTAATCTTTTACAAATTAACCTTGGGAACCAAACTTGTGCCCCATTCTCTAAATCAAGGCAGTCTCAAAGTCACTCCTATTTCAAGAGAAGGAAATACAGCCTTTATCTCTTAATAAAGAGAGCAACATTCTGGAAGTTCACATGAAACAATATAAAATTGTTGTGGTCATGTATGAAAAATACATTTGAGTACAATTCATCCTCTGACCACAGCAATTTTCATTTTCTCATATGTAAAATACTATCATTCCTCTCTCAAGTCCTCTCAAATTTTCCTCCCATTATGGCTGGGAAGGTGGACCAGCCATCTGATTAGCTTTGAGAACCAACTTGATCAGGTCAGTATTTACATGAGGCTGCGGGTAAAATTCCTTAAATATAGCTCCTTTAGTGTATTTCCTTTCAATCTCAAAAACCTCTGTTCAAGAGACCTGTTAAATGCTCTACACATGTAGAATACAAAATAATGAGAGAGACATAAGATAAACAATATAGTCCCTTCCATTCAAAAAGAGCAACAAAGACACACATGAGTCACCAGTCCATAGTAACTGTAAAATCCAGTCAGATATATATTGACATAACTCTACTGCCTGGGAAAGATTCATTGAAACTCTTGGCTCTGTCTTCTTTGTTCTTGGTTTCTTCTTCCGAGATGTCCTTCCATTTATATAACATCTGTCCCTGTGGTTTTATCTAAGTAGTTTTCCGTGTCTGTGTCATCTGGGAAATAATGTTCAAATTAGTAAAAAGTATTTTAAAACAGACACTATGATTAGGCTCAATGACATAAATGAAAATATGATAGTAATAGAAAAATGAATTTGTGAACTTGAAAACAGATAAAAAGAAATAACTAAAATATGAAGAAAGTCAAATAAAATAAAATAAAGAACATCAGGAGAGAGGCAACCCGCCAGAGAGGGCTGAGATTCAGGGAGACCATGTGCCCCACAGTGCCAGCACGTGACCAAGCAGGTAACCCTCACTGTCACTGGACTCCATCCCCAGCCCAGCTGAGTGCACACCAAACAGAGAGGTGCCCCATGGAGAGACCGAAGAACTGAGGCGATCATCCAAGGTGCCAGTGGGCGACTGAGCAGACACTGAGGCAGCCATGCCAAATTGGCAGCTCTGGCAGCATCCTAGCCAGACAATAGTGTCACACCAGTGGACTGTGAAATCCCTTGCCCAATGACTATACATCAAAGGAAAGATACTAGAAATATGAAAAATCAAGAAAGTACACCACCAAAGGGTAATAACTCTCAAAGTTTAGATCCTATAGAACAAGAAGCCCTTGAAATGTCTAAAAAGTAATTTTGAGTGATAGTTCTAAGGAAACTAAATGAGATACATGAAAAACTCAGGTAGACAACACAATGAAATGAAGAAAAGTATACAGGACTTGAGAGAAGAAGTGTACAAGGAAATCAATGCCCTGAAAAAGAATGTAGCAGAGCTTGCCAAGCTGAAGAATTCATTCAATGAAATAAAAAACACAACAGATAGTTTAACCGGCAGGCTTGCAGAAGCAGAAGAGAGAAATTCTGACCTTGAAGATGGCTGTTTGAAATAACACAAGCAGGAAAAAAAAAAAAGAAAGAAAGAAAGAAAGAAAAAAGAATTAAAAACATTGAAGAAAATCTAAGAGAGATATCAGACACTGGCTCAAATATCGGAGTCATAAGTATTCCAGAAAGGGAGGAAAAAGGAGATTGCATTGAAAACATATTCAACAAAATAGTGGCAGAAAATTTCTAAGGTATAGGAAAAGACAGATCTTAGGATTCAGGGAGCTCAAAGATCCCCAAATGTATTCAACCCAAAAATGTCTTCTCCAAGACATGTTATAGTCAAATTGGCAAAACTCAAAGACAAAGAGAGAATCTTAAAAGCTGCAAGAGAGAAGTGTCAAATCACCTATAAGGGAGCCCCAATCAGACTAACATCAGACTTTGCATCATAAACCCTAAAAGCCGGAAAGGAATGGGTTGATATATTCAAAATACTAAAAGACAGAGATTGCCAGCCAAGAATACTCTACCCCACAAGGATATTCTTCTGAAATGAAGGGCAAATAGTATATTTATCAGACAAACAAAAACTGTGGGAGTTCACTGCCACATGACCACCATTACAAGAAATTCTCAAGGGAGTACTGGGTTTGGTACCTGAAAAATAGCTACCACTGCCATAAAAACACAAGAAAAATCAAAACCCACTAGTAAAATAAAAATGCCAACAATGAAGAGAAAAAAAAAGTTTATGTACAACCCAAGGAACCAACAAAAACAGAAGACAAACAGTAAATCAGAAAGAAAGGAACAAAAGACACCTAAGACACCCAAGCAAAAATCAATAAAATTCTAGGAGTAAATCAACACTTTTCAATAACAACTCTTAATGTAAAAGGATTAAATTCCCCAATCAAAAGACACAGACTGGCTGACTGGATTAAAAAGGAGGACCCAACTATATGCTGCCTTCAAGAGTCCCACCTCACTATAAAGACTCATATACACTAAGAGTGAAAGGATGGAAAAAGATTTACCATGCAAACAGAAATGAAAAATGAGCTGGAGTAGCTATTCTTATATCTGATAAAATAGACTTTAAACTAAAAACCATAAGAGATAACAAGGGCCACTACATAATGATAAAAGAATTGATCCATCAAGAAGACATAACAATCATAAATATATACACACCCAGTGTCAGAGCAGCCAGATTAATAAAGCAAACTCTATTAGACCAAAAGAAGGAAATAGACACTAATAACATAATATCGGGGGGCCTAAAAACCCCACTATCAATATTGGACAGATCATCTAAGCAAAGAATCAGCAGAAAAACACAAGATCTAAACAGCACTCTAGAACAATTGAACTTGGCAGATATCCACAGAACCTTCCATCCAACAACCTCAGAATATTCATTCTTCTCATCAGCACATAGATCATTCTCCAGGATAGATCACATGTTAGGCCACAAATCAAGTATAGACAAATTTTAAAAAAATGGATTTATCCCAGGTATTTTTTCAGATCACAATGGATTAAAATTAGAAATCGACAACAATTGAAATTCTGGAAAGTGTACAAACACATGGAAATTAAACAGCATTCTACTTAATGACATATGGGTCCAAAAAGAAATCAAATAGGAAATCAAAAATTTCTTGAAACTAATAAAAACAATGATACATCATACCTAAACATGTGAGATCATGGAAAAGCAGTGCTACAGGGGAAATTTATCAAATTAAATGCTTACTTCAGAAGAATGGAAAGATGTCAAGTGAAGAACCTAATATTTACCTTAAAGATCTAGAAAAACAAGAACAATCCAAACCCAAAGTTAGCAGACAGAAGGAACTCTTTAAGATCAGAGCAGAACTTAATGAAATTGAAACCCAAAAAATAATATAAATGATCAATGAATCAAAAAGTTGGGTTTTTGAAAAGTAAATAAAATTGACAAACCATTAGCATGGCTAACTAAAAAAAGAAGAGAGAAGATCCAAATAACAAATATTAGAAATGAAAAAGGTGATATTACAACTGATACCTCTGAAATACAAGGAATCATTAGAGACTACTATAAACAACTATAAGCCAACAAATTTGAAAATCTGGAGGAAATGGATAAAGTTCTTGACACACACAAACTACCAAAACTTAGCCAAGAAGATGTAGAAAATCTGTACAGACCAATAACCATACAAGGTGTTGAAGCTGTTATCAGATGGCTGCCAACAAAGAAAAGCCCCAGAGCAGATGGATTCACAGCAGAATTCTACCAAACATTCAAACAGGAATCAACACCAATTCTCTACAAACTATTCCAAAAGACTAAAACAGAGACAATTCTCCCAAACTCATTGTATAAAGCAAACATCACACTGATACCAAAACCAGGTAAATACAACTAAAAAGGAAAACTACAGGCAGATATCCTTTACGAATATAGACACAAAAATCCTCAATAAAATACTAGGTAACAGGATACAGCAAGACATATACAAAACTATACACCAGGATCAAGTGGGATTCATCCCAGGGATGCTAAGTTGGTTCAACATCCACAAATCAATAAATGTGATACACTATGTCAAGAAAATCAAAGACAAAGACTGCATGATCATCTATACAGATGCTGAAAAAGCATTTAAAAAAATTCAACACTCATTCATGATAAAGACTCTCTACAAGTTAGGGATAGATGGAAAGTATCTCAACATAATTAAAGCCATATATGGTAAACCCACTGCCAATATCATCCTGAATGGGAAAAGCCTGAAAGCTTTTACTTTAAGAACAGGAACTAGACAAGGATGCCCACTCTCACCACTCCTATTCAACATAGTGTTGAAAGTACTAGCCAGGGCAATCAGAGAAGAGAAAGAAATAAAGAGCATCCAGATTGTAAAAGATGAAGTCAAACTATCCCTGTTTGCAGATGACATGATCCTATATATTGAACAGCGTAAAGCCTCTACAAAAAACTCTTGGAATTGATAAATGATTTCAGCAAAGTTGCAGGATAGAAAATCAACACACAAAAACCAGTAGCATTTCTATTCTCCAATAATAAACTGCAGAAAAAGAAATCAAGAAATCTTGCCCATTCACAATAGCCACCAAAAAATAAAATACTTAGGAATAGAGTTAACCAAGGATGTGAAAAATCTCTATAATGAGAACTACAAACCACTGCTGAGAGAAATTAAAGAGGACACAAGAAGATGGAAAGATATCCCATTCTCTTGGATTGGAAGAATCAACATTGTGAAAATGTCCATACTTCCCAAAGTGATATACACATTCAATGTGATCCCCATCAAAATTCCAATGATATTTTTCTCAAAAATGGAAAAAATCTATCTAGACATTTATATGGAATAATAAAAGACCACACATAGCCAAAGCAATCCTGATCAAATAAATAAATAAATAAGAAAGAAAGAAAGAAAGAAAGAAAGAAAGAAAGAAAGAAAGAAAGAAAGAAAGAAAGAAAGAAAGAAAGAAAGAAAGATGGAGTCATAACACTACCTGACTTTAAACTATACTACAAAGCTATAATAACTAAAACAGCATGGCACTGGCATAAAAACAGACACACTGATCAATGGAACAGAATAGAGAATCCAGATTTCAACCCACACACTTATGGCCATCTGATTTTGACAAAGGGACCAAGCCTATACACTGGGGAAGAGACTGCCTCTTTAGCAAATGGTGCTGGGAGAACTGGATATCCATATGTAGGAGAATAAAACTAGAGCCATACCTATCACCATGTACTAAAATCAACTCAAAATGGATTAAAGGATTAAATATACACCCTGAAACAATAAAACTTCTTAAAGAAAACATAGGAGAAACACTACAGGAAGTAGGGCTGGGCACAAACTTCATGAATATGACCCCAAAAGCACAGGCAAACAAAGGAAAAATAAATAAGTGAGATTATATCAAACTAAAAAGCTTCTGCACAGCAAAAGAAACAATTAACAGAGTTAAAAGGCAATCAACAGAGTGGAGAAAATATTTACAAAATATACATCTGACAAAAGATTAATATCCAGAATATACAAGGAACTGAAACAACTTTACAACAACAACAACAACAACAACAAAAAAAATCAAGTAACCCAATTAAAAAATGGGCAAAAGAGCTAAACAGGCATTTCTCAAAGGAAGATACACAAATGGCCAACAGACATATGAAAAAGTTCTCAACATCACTCACCATTTGGGAAATGTAAATCAAAACCACACTGAGATACCATCTAACCCCAGTTAGGATGGCTAAAATACAAAAGACTGAACAATAAATGCTGGCGAGGTTGCGGAGAAAAAGGAACTCTCATACACTGTTGGTGCAACTGCAAAATGGTGCAGCCTCTATGGAAAATGGTATGGAGGTTCCTCAAACAATTGCAGATAGATCTACCATATGACCCAGCTATCCCACTGCTGGGAATGTACCCAGAGGAATGGAAATCATCAAGTTGAAGGTACACCTGTTCCCCAATGTTCATCGCAGCACTCTTTACAATAGCCAAGAGTTGGAACCAGCCCAAATGTCTATCATCAGATGAGTGGATATGGAAAATGTGGTATATATATACAGCGGAATACTACTCAGCTATAAAAAAGAATGAAATACTGCCATTTGCAATGAAATAGATGGACCTAGAGAGAATTATATTAAGTGAAACAAGTCAGGCACAGAAAGAGAAATACCACATGTTCTCACTTATTTGTGGGAGCTAAAATAAATAAATAAATACACAAATAAATTGAGGGGGGGAGGAAGAAGACACAACAATTACAATTCCTCGAAGTTGATACGACAAGCGAACAGAAAGGACATTGTTGGGAGGGAGGGGGGGAGGGAGGAGGAGGGAGGTTTTGGTGATGGGCCACAATAATCAACCATATTGTATATCAACAAAATAAAATTAAATTAAAACAAACAAAGAAAGAACATCAGACAATAATAAATGGTATAACATATATCTAACTGGAGTCCCAGAAGGTGAGAGAGAATAAAACAAAATATATATACACAGTGTTCCTTCATATAATATGTGTATGTACATAATGTGTGTATTATACAGTATAATATCTATCCTATGAATGTAAATAACATATAATATATACACACATTGGATGCATATTATACTGTATAATATTACAGGAAGAAATATTGGGAAATACTATTTTTTCCAAATTTAATTTAAAAAAATTAATTGGCAGTAGATATAGTTCCAGCCAACAGAAAATAAAATTAGAATTTAAGAGCTTATTACATGAATCACTTGTGATAGAAGATAGTAAATTTAAAAATTATATTAGAGAAGGTGTTGTGGGTAATCTACGGCACTCAGTGAAAAATACTTAAGTTTATCATTTGTGTTGATGTTAGATGATGTGTATACTAAAGGAAAGTTTTGGCAATTCGTTTGGGTGCTGTAGGAGAGCAGTATGAGATAAATCAAGAATACAAGAACTGTTGGGAACAGCAACTGTTTCTTATTGTACTGGCAAGCTTAAAGAGACAAAAATAAGCTACAGATTTTAAATTATCAGGATAGCTCATTCAGGGTATCTGGAAACTTGTATGATTTCCCTAATAATATTTATTTTCTTTTTTAATCACAAGTCAATGTCTGATCCTACCAATATGGAGGGAGGGAGGGAAGGGGTTTGGGAAATGATAGGCAGGCAAAGGGCATAAAGAAATAACACAATTTATAAAAATGAATGTGCTGATAATAAATAAAAATTTTAAATGCAAAAACTAAATTTCTTTTTAACAAATACATATTGAGTACTTTTATGTTCAAGCCAAGAGTGGAAATCCAATTGAATTCTCACTAGGTAGATGATAAACTAAAGATAAACACAATAAATAGGAAAGTTCTGTATTATGTCAAATGTTGAAAAACACTGGAAGAAAATCAAAGCTTAGGAGCTGTTATGTAGTTTCCGGGAGGAGACATCATTTTAAATAAGAGGACAGAGACTGCCTCACTTGGAAAGGGACACTTGAGAAAAACCTGAACTTAAGGTGACAGCAAGGTGAAAGAATTCCCGTGAATAAGGAATCCCAAAGGTAAGCACTAGCATGTGCAAAAGTTGTGAGGCAGAACTGGGCGAGGTGGTATCAGGAACAAGCAGAAGGCCAGCAGGTGAAATGAGTGAGGGAAGGTAAGAAAGGCCACAGTGGTCTAAGCGGCCGACGAGACTGAGAGCATCATGAGGTGGGTTGGTTTTTACTCTCTGAGATTTTAAAAAATGTCACAGAGGATTTGAAAAATGATTTTTAACACTCCGGGTGAAGTCTTTCAAGTGTTTCTCAGTACAGAACTAACTATAGGGGGATAAGGAAAAATGCGGAAAAAGAAGAAGTTTTTGTAATATCCAAGAAAAAATACTTGACTTTCACTAAGGTGAATACAGGGAAGGTGAAGAAGCAGGTCATTCTATACGTACCTCAGTACTAGATCTGATGCAGATGGTTGAGGGACTGAAGGTATAAGAAAAGGAGAGAAGTTAGAAATGACACCAGGGACTTTTGGCCTGAGTAATTGAAAAGTATTTTTCAATTCTTGACATAGGAAAGACTGTTAATGAGTAGATTTAGGGTTATGGAGAAGAACAGGAGTTTAGTTTGTAGATGATAAGTTTGAGATGCCCACTGGGGAAACTGCACACTGAAGCCCAAGTTGTAGAGAAAGATCTAGACTGGAGAAATTACTCTGAGATAAATGAGGTTATAGATGGCATTTAAAGACAACGTACCAAGAAAGTGGGCCAAGGTATATGTGATGAGACCTTGTCTGAGCCTTGGGATTCTCCAATATTTAATAGTCTGGGAGTAAGACCTGCAGTAATTAAAACACAAGGCTGTATAAAAGTGGACATAGAATTTTGCAGATAATCAGTTTAGTGGCGGGCTAAAATCAACAGGAAAACGTGTCTTTGGAAAAGGATATGATCAAAAAATAAACTCTTGTATTAAGTCTATGGATTTCTTTAGTGATTTTGAAGAGTATTTTGACAGAGAGATGTAGCAGAATGTTGAAACTGACTAAAAGGGGTGGTGGGAAGTAATGGGCCACAATAATCAACCACATTGTATATAGACAAAATAAAATGAAATATATAACAAAAACCCATCAAATCATACCCTATAATAATGTATAATTACGTCTCAATTAAAATTAAAAATAAAGCTTTTAAAAATGCAAAAAAATAAAAATAAAAAAATAAAAGGGGTGGTGGGAAAAGAGGGCATTGAAACAGTGAATCTAGACCTTCAGATGTTTTTGTAAAGGGGAAATTGGGCACAAAAAAAGAAAGACAATTGGGGTTAAGATAGCTGTGTTTTGTATAGAATGGGAGAGATTAAACTGTACACATTTGACATGTGTAGGTTTTGAGGTAAGTGTACTCCAGGAAACCACCAGCATAATCAAGAAAATAAAAGTATCCATCACCCCCCACACATCCTCTTCCACGTTTGTAATCCCTTCCTCTCACCTCTCCTCATGTCTCTCTCACATGTTGCCCAGGCAACAACTCTTCTGCTTTCTGTCCCTACAAATTTCTTTTTCCTATAATTTCGTATAAATGGAATTTTAACTCATGTACTTTTTTGGTCTGGCTTCTTTCACTCAGTATATTTCTATTATCATTCATCCATGTTGTACAAATCAATAGGTCATTCTATTGTTTTGCTGAGTATGGATCTTACCACAGCTGAGCCTCAGAAGACACCCCAGATCTGGACAACACCTTGATTGCAGTTTAGTGAGAGACTCTAAAGCAGAGTCCAGCTAAGATATACCTGGATTCCTGATCTACAGAGACCGTGAGATAAGAGACCGTGAGATAACGAAAGAGTTGCTGAAGCTGTCAAGTGTGTTAACGTTGTTATGCAACAAAGATGACTAATACACCATTCCTGTATCCTCATTGGGGAAACATCTGTTCACAATTTTTTTTGTTTTTCTTTATTTTTGGGGGGTGGGGAGGGGGGAATCCGGCTGGTACAGGAATCCAAACCCTTTGTCAATTTTTCAATTGGATTATTTTCTTGTTTTCTTGATTTTGTATTTTGACAATACTTTATCCATTCTGGATAAAAGCCCTTTGTCGGATATACCCTTTGCAAATATTTTCTCCTGGCCTAAGGCTTTTTTTTTTTTTTTTTTTTTTCCTCATTATCTGAACATAGTCTTTTGAAAAAAAAATTAACTTTGTGATGTCTAATTTATCTGTTTTCATTTTATAAATCATACTTTTGGGGCTATACTGACTGATTATTGACCAATGGTGCATGCTATAAATAATTAGGGAGCAATTTCAAGACACCTATTGTCAGAACTCCCGTATATTCACCGAATGCAAATCTGGCACTACAGATACTATGTGCATTAAAAATAAAATGCTTGTTGTTTATTTTTGTTTGAATAGAAGAAAAGACCATACTATACCAATGATATAACTTTATGTTTTTGTATATTTTATTTAATTGTAGCCAAAAATATTCATTGCAGGTAAGATTGGGTAAGTACAAAAGGGTTTAATTTTTGGTCTTGACTAAGAAATGTATGACAATATATACATTGTGCCCTAAAATCTTTTTATAAATATTTAGAAATATTTGAAGAAAATTTTTCTTTGATAGAATCTAGCAGTAGGAATCTAATCTACAAATTATGTGATTTAGACCATTGGAAGTAAAATTTAGTATAAAATAAATTAAACCATTTACTTAATTTTTAAATATCAAAATTGAAAATATCCTACCTTCATAAACTTTCCGACAAGTAATGCAGTGTTTCCTACGGTTGGATATTATTTCTGAATCTGACTTTTAAACTTTATTCTATCGAGATAAAATTTTGAAATAAAAGATTCATTAAAAAAATCATAACGTGGAACTAATTGTTAAGAAAATAATGTGTTCCCAAATGTACTAATTAATACTCTATAAAAATGAGCTTTTATATTTACTTGTTTTCTTAAAATACTATATTAAAATTTAAAAAGTTGATTTATCAATGCAATTAGTAGTAGTATTTGCCATGTCATTAACACATACAGGAATTTATGTGACTTAAAGTGTATAAATTTTGGTTAGGTAATGAGAAATTTTTAGACAAGTGTCTAAGCAGACTATAAATAAACTCATTTTTCATCCCATCAAAAAAAAAGTTATTTGAATCTTAGATGTCAAGAACAATACTTCCTAACTGAATTGTACTGGAGGTCTCTCTATTCTTAAATTGTTGTTCTTTTGTAGCATGAAACCCTGCCACTCTAACCATAGCCGAGTAAACACAGAGTTGCAGTGACACTCCAGAGCAGCTGAGCTATAGCTTAGAGGTGGCTTGATCATTTTCTTGTATAGATTTGATTATAAAAGCACTCTACAGTAGAGAGTGACTATACAGAAAAAGTCAAAGTATAAACGAGTTTAAGTCTCAAACCAACATGGAACAAAGAAGATGATACAATGATGCAGGAGTGAAGAGAATAAAATTAGCCAGAGCCACGACTCATCAGAGTTCACAAACTCAATAGAAGTGTAAAGAAAACTGAAGAGATGGAGGCTTGGTTAATTTAACTGAGGAATGTTAAGGAAGGCAACTACAAACTTCTGCTCTAAAGGTGTGCAAGAGACTTTTTTTTCTTTTCGATAACTTTTAAGCACCTGGGGGGGGGGGGAGTGTGTTTTATGCCTAAGTAGTGTTTAAAAATGTTACAGGTAGGAAACTTTTCTGATCTTTAAATTTCCTGTATATCCTAATAGAAATTCTAAAACTTGAAGGTATCTGAGGATGTGTCTATTCACCGCAACACACACACAAAAAATTCCCAGGTGACTTAACTAGCTGCTTAGTTAACTGCCATTAGAAAGTTCACAACAATATTGCTATTTAGCACCTTTGCCATGTCAAATTCTTAAAGAAAAAAAAAAAATGCTACAAAAATGATTATGATGCCCGGAAGCCAGGCTACTAATCATAATTTCTGGGATCAACAGACTATGCTCCTTAATTCTTATTGCCTAAGTGGGACTCTGAACATGCAGATAGCTGCAAAATATATGGCAGAAATGCCTGAATGAAGTCAGAAGTGATCCAGTTCTGACACCCTCCTGCTTTTGTGTTTTGTAGTTGTTTTGTAATTAAAGCACAGCATATTCAAATTAAATTGTTTTTAATTCATAGGTTAAAGGATGTATCATTTAACTTGGAAATAGAAATTAAAAAAAAAATTCTTTGGAGAAACAACGTGCACTGATAATGCTTTTTTACCAACAACAATAGCAACAACATGAACACAGCTATTCCTTTGAGCTATTTATTACCTTTTACCAACCTCTCTGCACTCTGTGCCCAGGGCTTTATCAACATTGTCTTACTTAATCTGCACAAACATCTTTGAAGTTAAGTATTATTACAGATGTTTTACAGATGATGAATCTGAAACTTAGAGAAGTTAAACAGTGTGTTCAGTGTAATGCAATTATTAAATGACAGGCTTATCAGTGAACCCAGACTGGTTTGACCTCCAAGCTCATGCTCTTAACCACCTCATTATCCTGACTTCATGCTTTGTAAAGCATGACATGGTATGATGTATGTATTACTTCAGTTGGCTAATTCAAAACTATATGGAGTAAGTCTTCCTAGTGTTATCATCATCTCATAGATAATAAAATCAAGATATAGAGATTACAGCAAAACTACAAGATTTTTTATTACACCACAGCAAAGAGTTTAAGAAAAACTACTTTTGCCATTAATTATCTGCAATTCTTTGCATGTTCTTTACTTTGATTTATTTTAAGGTTAAAAATTAGTGATAACTTACAAGTTTAGAGGGATGAAGTGGCAGGACCCATGCTTTGACACTGATTTGTTTGATCTATCTAAACACCAGCGAGATGGGCCTAGATTCCTGTTGTCCAATACAACAGCCACTAGTCATATATGGCTATTTCATTTACATTTTAAATAATTACAATTACATAACGTTGAAAAAAAAATTCAGTTAGTCACAGTAGCCACATTTCAAGTCCCCAAAAGCCACATGGGGGCAGTGGTTAGTGTGTTTCACAGAACAGAAAGAAAACATTTCCATCATCAGAAAAAAGTTCTATTGTAAAGTGCTGGACAAGACACTTAAGCACACACAAAAATGCCAAATTGGGTTAAGATGCTGTCAAAAGCTAATCCTCAGACTTGCTGTTAGACAAATACACATGCTATCAATGCCCTGCTGATAGGACAATTAAGAATAAAATGTATGCTCCTGATATACGGTAAACAATCAGCTGTACAACTGACTACAAATATATAAATCTAAATTCTTGTATTTGGTGATTTAGGTCTGAAATGTAGCCTTAGTTTTGGTTGAATATGGAAAACATTCTCTTTTTTCTAACCTGCTTATTAAAGATGATTGAATAATAGTGATGTCGGAGGAAGGGTCTGGGAGGCTCAATAGTTGGCCTCAACACACCCCATCCTCTTACCAGGTTCTTGACTCGGCTGCAGGAAAAAATTCAAGAGCAGATTCACAGTGGAAAATGAGAACAGGTTTCATATAATGAATAAGAGATACAGGTTTCACAGAGAGAGTGTGGCCTAGCTCCAGACACTCCACAGCAAGTTTAGCACAAAAGTAAGAAATACATACTTAAAGTTTAGTACAGACTGCATCCTGAATCAAGTGAGCAGCTGCTTGCTGAAGTAAGTTTGATACAAAAAAAAGCACGTACACCTCAGCCAGGGATTTGTGGGTGTGGGTTGGCCCCTGAAAGTGAGCAGCAACCCCACCTTCTTCCAGGATTCAGTTTTTATAGTTTTACTGTCTAATACATATTCATGATATCAAATGAATATTCAATTAAGGGGGTGGTTCCCTGTTATGTAACAGTCTTGCACACGCTCAGTTGGTCTCTTTTTAGAACATGTTCATTGTTGGTGCCTATTACATGCACTGAACATATTCAAGAATATTCTGTGCTCATTATCACCTCCAGTGGAAGGTCATTCAAAGGATAAATACCTTTCCATTGAGCATGCTCAGTGACTGGGGTCACATAAGTCTGCATACATTCCTATTACTGAGCTTGCTCAGCTATGTGATTTGCATAAGTCCTCCCCTTGTGGTCTAAATGTCCCCTCTTTATGCTGAAAATAGGTCCAACAAACAACAGTAACTCTCCTCTAGGGAAGGGCCTAGGGGAAGGGCCTGAGACCTTGTGGCTTGAAACCCAGAAGTCCTGAACCCTGAACCCAGGGAAACTGAGCACTTCTTGTCTCAATAGCATTAACCTACATTATACAAAAATCTGCATTCCCAAAATGTTTTAGCTGTCACAAGATACATTACATACAATATGGGAAGCAATTACTAAATTATTCTGTTAGCATTTTTTTCAGTTTATTAAGTGCGTTTTGCATTAAAAAATTAACAGGGGCAAAACTATAATTAAGATGCTTTTCCAAAATATTGTAGTTAACTAAGAAGATTAAACAAACAACTCTGGAGATGGAGACAGAGAGGAAGCAACATGTGTTATGGAGTAAGTATTTGTGTCCCCCGGAAATTTTTATGTTGAAGCCCTAACCCCAAAGGGATGATGTTTGGATGTGGGGCCTTTGGAGGTAAGTAGGTTTAGATGAGGGTGGGAATTTTATGATGGGATTAGTGTCCTGATAGGAAGAAATCAAAGAGCTTGCACTCTCTCTCTCTCTCTCGTCCATGTGAAGATATGATTTGTCTTCAAGACAGTACGAAGGTGAAGGCCCTCACCAGGAATCAAATCAGTCAACACCCTGATCTTGGCCTTGCCAGGCTCCAGTACTGGGAGAAATAAATGTCTGTTGTTTAATGCACCCAGTTTACAGTATTTTATTATTACAGCCTAAGCAGACTAATACAGCATGTAAATAATATATAATGACAAATAAGCGAATAAACATTGTGGTTAAATAACAGTTAACAAAAGAATTTGGGACCATTAGTTCCTGAAGTCAGTTGCGGGGGGAAAAAAAAAAAAGATGACCTTTTCATTAGGTCAAAAAGCAGGTAGAAGAACGTAATAGCAGTCATTTCAGAGTCTTTAATGTGTCCCAAGCAGAAGTATGAAATGATGTCTATACAATATATTATTTAATCTTTATAATGAAGTACTTTTTTCCTCATCTGCAATAAAGAAATAATAAATGAAAAATTGGGGCTTAGGAAAAGTTTCTAGCATTGTAGTTAATAATTGGCAGGTCTTGAATTAGGATATTAGACTGAACCAAAATATACAATGAGCTACCAAAGTATACTTAATTGTAAAATACATTAAAATACTAAACAAACACACACACAGAGTGTTCAGTAAGCTTGTAATTCAACAACAATCAAACTAACTGATATAAAATTATCCAACATTAATAAATATGGGAAATGTAATAAACAACACCCAGAAAAAGAGTACCTAACAAATGAATTAAAAATTTGACCATTTTGGAATATTTAATAAATACCTAGCTAAACTAATGAGGGAAAAGAAATGGAGATAATTCAAAATATCAGAAATGAAAATAAACCTGTAAAGACAGGTATGGAAAAACTTTAAAAATCACAATGTGATATGTTCTTTAAATAGATTAAAAACACGGATTAATAGATAATTTTGCAAAAAAAAGCAATCTAACAAATACTTTACCACAGAAGTCATATCTAAAATGCAAAGGGGTCTTCCCACATCTGCACAAAAGTTGTTAACCAGATGGATTCAAAATGAACTATTTGTTATCTCAAGAAAAAGGTGATTTAAAAGCTATTTTAACTGTTCTGGGAAATTTTCCAAAATCTTTAATCAAATCAGCATAAAACTAATACCAAAATCTGTCAGAGAAAGCATAGGAATAAAAAATGCTTCAAAATACAGTTCAGCCTCACTTATATCAATAAAATATCCTAAATAAAACATTAGCAAATACATTCCAGTAAAAAATTAATAGGCACCAAGCATGAGCCAATGAAGGCTATTCTAAGAATGCAAATTGTTTAATATTAGGAGATAAAGTAATATAATGTATTATATTATAGAACTATAACAGATCCCATGAATGAGAAATCCATTATTATATCACCGAATTTTGGATAGAAGTTAGAGAAAATTCACTTCAATCCTTAGACCAAAAATATTAAAACTCTTAATAAAAAAGAAGGGATGGAGTATCTTTTCCCATGATGTGAATGCAGAAATACATGTGTATATTTACATCTATAACTTCACTTATATTTTACTCTATATAATATATCATATATGTATGTGTGCATGTGTGCACACCAGTAGCAATTATCACCATTTAATATTGAAATATGCACAATAATTAAATATATAAGCAAGAATGATATGGTAGATTGTATTATTGTCAAAATATTTGTTGCCCCTTCTTACCATGTCCCTTCCAACCCACTTGGCCACATGATGTGCTTTGATTAATGAAATGTGAGTACAAATGACTGTGTAATTTCGAAGGAGAATTTAGTTTGAAGAATTATCCTATCCCTCTTGTTCTAATTTTCCCTATGCCACGAGACCAATTCTATCCAGACAAAGCCTATGCCTCTAGCCTTGGGCCTGAAATACAGAAAAAACAGAAAGTATCTTCAGCTAAGCTGAGATGGACATGCATGTATGAAGTAAACATGTAGGTCACTGAAGTTTTTTCATTTCTCACCATGTAAATTGACTTATACACATATCCAGTATCACTGTTATTTAACATTGTTCTGTGAACTCTGCAGTTAGATAAGAGAAGAAATGGGAGAAATAAAGTACAGATGCATAAACAGTGGAGACAACTTTTTATTATGTGTAAAAAAGGTGCTGAAAAATTAACCAATAAAGAATAACAAAAATAAAAATATTTTAGAAACAATTAAGGAATTCAGAAATATGGCTATGTAATAATTTAGGAAATTTTTGAGAAATATGAAAAACTAGGTTTCTCTTCTTATGCTAGTCACATCTTCGGGGGTGTAGGGGAAGATATAAAAATCTCCTGACCCCACAGGTTATGAGTTTTTCCTTCTTATGGGAATAAAATGGCTACCAATTTCTACACTTCTACAAAGATTTAACATGGTCTGTAGACACCTTTTCCAGGATTTTACATTTGCTTTGCAAATGCCTGAAAAGCTTCTGTTAAAATAAAATCTCTAAGTGTCCAATATTTTGCTTATGGATATTTACTATTGCCTATAAAAAAGAAAGATGAACTTGTCTATTGAACCATGTCAAATAAAGTGACAGAAGACTGTATCTCAACGCTGTCAGTCATCTCTGCTTCAGCTGAGATAAATCAGCCACTTTTTCAGACATAAAACCTTCCGTGCTACTCCATACCCAAGTGGGAAGCACAGAACTACTTAGAGACATGGAGAAAAATAAAAGAGAAAGGAAAAACAAAAAATTATCATCATCAGTGGTTTGAAATCACAAAAGCAGAGTGCCAATGCATGATGTGAAATAACTGCCATTTACATTCTTTAGGGAAACAATTGCACAAAAGAAACAATAATTATTCTACTGTTACATTTTCTAAGTACCTGAACATTCCTCTATTTAAAAAAGCGCAAATTAAGTAATTAAGATTTGATTTTAAAAAAAGGATTTTTGACTCATTTTGGCAAGTACTTAAAACACGGTTATGGCAAGATACTAAATTATTATAAAACTGCTATAATAAAAGTGTTTAGGATAAATCAGGGATAGTAGAGTTCTAATAAATGGAATAAAATCCTACTCTAGACCACAAATACATATGAAAGTCTAGTAAACAGAAACATAGCATTTAGAATTTCATGAGAGTAAAGAAAGGCTATTCAATAAATAGCCTGTGGGGGGGGAGGAGCTGTATCACAATTCTATTTCCAATGACACAAAAAACTCTAAGTGGATCAAGAAATTAAATGCACTATAATAAAAAGGAAGTTATAATATTACTTATAACAAATAAAATTGAAAGTTTTTAAAAATGATGTTAGAAAAAAGGCCTTAGAAACTGTAATACAAAAACTAAAGACAGTTAAAATATTCATTATTTGGGTTCATAAAAATTAATTTATAGCAGAAAATATCAACACAAAATTAAATGAGAAAAATCAAAATTTAGATTATTTATTATAGCATATATAAAACAGTTAATTTCTTAAATTAGTACTACTATTACAAATCAATAGTGAATGCATAAACATTGTAAACCAATTAAAATATAAATATATGAAGAATCAAAATGTCAAATAAGCAAAGAAACCCTACATAAAAATGCATGAAATGGCAGTAAAAATGTGCAAGGATGTTCAAAAGTTTTGACAGACATATTGATTACACTTTGGCGAAACAGTCATAACTACTGGTGTGAGTTCATATTGTTGTATATGGAGGAGAATACAATTTGATGAAAGTTCTCAGTATTTTATATGTCTATA
The DNA here is from genome assembly GCF_027409185.1 of Cynocephalus volans. Lineage (NCBI taxonomy): Eukaryota > Metazoa > Chordata > Mammalia > Dermoptera > Cynocephalidae > Cynocephalus > Cynocephalus volans. The sequence continues at coordinate 148,952,046 of NC_084467.1, forward strand.
TTTTATACTAGTAAAAAATATTTCTAAAATATTTTGCAAATATTTAACTTCGAATATAAATGTTCAGTTACATGGATTGCACTATCTTGTTATTAGATCCCAAACTGGCAAGAATCTAACTAGTCATGATTAGAGACTGATAAAATGAGTTTAATTAATGTATATAATAGATTGTCTTTTAAAATGAAGTAGCTGAAAAGTAGTCTAAAGCTCAAAATATAAACATAAAAAGTAAGTTGTATGAAAGTATTTCGGGTGTATTTCTGGGCTCTCTTTTCTGTTTCTTTGGTCTATGAGTCTGTTTTTATTCCATAACCGTACTCTTTCCGTTTCTATACCTTTGTAGTATAATTTGAAATCAAGGAGTGTGATGCCTCAGGTTTATTCTTCTATCTCAAAATTGCTTTGGCTTGAGTGTCTTTTGTGTTTCCATATGAATTTTATGATTGTTTTTTCAATTTCTGTGCAGGACATCATTGGTATTTTGATAGGGATTGCATTAAATCTATTGATCACTTTGGGTAATTCAGACATTTTAACAATATTAATTATTTCAATCCATGAATATGAAATATCTTTCCACTTATGTTTATCTTCTTCAACTTATTTCATCAATTTCGTACAGTGTTCAATTAATAGATCTTCTGCCTCATTAGTTAAATTTATTCCTAGGGATTTTATTCTTTCCTGATGCTATTTTAAATGGTACTGTTTTCATATTTTCTTTTTTGGATAGTTTGTTGTTAGCATGTAGGAAAGCACCTGATTTTTGTGTATTGATTTTGTAATTGCTCTGGCTAGGACTTCCAGTACTTTGTTGAACAGAGTGGTTAAAGTGGGCACCCTTGTCAAGTTCCCGATCTTAGAGGAAAAGCTTTCAGCTATTTGCCATTGAATATGATGTTAGCTGTGGGCTTGCCATGTATGGCCTTTATTTTATTGAAATTCATTGCTTCTATATCTAATTTGTTGGGAGTTTTTATTATAAAAGGATGTTGGATTTTGTCTTTTATTTTTATTTTTTTGCATCTACTGAGATGATCATAAAATTTTTATCCTTTATTCTGTTAATATGGTATATCCCATTTACTGATTTGTTTACGATGAACCATTCTTGCATCTCAGGAATAAATCCCACTTTATCATGGTGAATGATTATTTTTAATGTGCTGTTGCATTCAGTTTGCTAGTATTATTTTTTTTAGGATTTTTGCATGCATGTTCATCAGAAATAATGACATGTAATTTTGTTTTCATGTGGTGTCTTTATCTGGTTATAAGGGTATCGGTATAAGGGTAATACTGGCCTTATGGAATAAGTTTATAAATGTTCTATCCTCTTCAATTTTTGTAGTAATCACTTGTGATCCTTTGTATCTGTGCTATTCCTTATAATGTCTCCTCTTTCATTTATATTTTTACTTATTTGTCTCCTTTCTCTTTTTTCGTAGTGTAGCCAAAAGTTTGTAAATTTGGGTGATCTTTTCAAAAAACCAACTCGGTTTTGTTGGTCTTTTCTATTGTCTTTCTGGTCTCTATTTGATTTATTTCTCCTCTAAACTTTATTACCTGAATGCCCATGTTTATTTCAGCATTATTCACAATAGCTAACAGATGGAAACAACTTAAGTGTCTATGGATAGATGAATAGATAAAAAAAAAAATGTGGTACATATACAAGGGCATATTATTCAGCCATAAAAAAAGAAGAAAATTGTGCCATTGGCAACAACATGAATGAACATGGAAGACACAGAAAGACAAATTCTGTATGATCTTACTCGTATGTGGAATCTAAAAAAAATCAAACTCATAGAAGCAGAGAGTAGAATGGTGGTTGCCAGGGGCTAGAAGTTGTGGGGGATAGGAAGATGCTGGTCAAAGGTCACAAATTTTAAGTGATAAGAGCAAGTTCTGGGGATCTAATGTACAAGATAGATGGTGATGGAGATGTTAATTAATTTGATTGTGATAATCATTATACAATGTATGCATATATAAAATCATCATGTTGTGTACCTTGATTATATTCAATCTTTGACAATTAAATATTTTAAAATAAAAGAGCATGCTTCTTTTAAGGACTATCTTACATATAGTTTATGCTATTACTGAGTACCAGTTTGACCAGTTTGACCGAGATGTGAGATACAATTATTTTTCTTAATTATCACCTAAGAATTCATTAATCTTTTAATTAATAAAACACACACAAGACACTTTTCTCAAGAAGACTATATTGAAAGAGATGAAGGCAATTGCATAGAAAATGCACACACACAAAAAATCTTGTGCATTAGATTTTTCTGCTTGTGAAAGTCCCCCCATCTTAGTCCCACAACTCAAACTTCACCCTCCTGCAAAGTGCCTAATTATTTTTTCCTCTCTGTTCATATTGCTCATTCTTTTTTTGTTCTGTTTGCTCTTTTGGAATAAAAGATAGCAAATATAGACTTGGGGAATTTAGCAAGGTCTATTGTCATCTTTGTTCTTGTAGAAACATGACTTCAGCATCTATTTTCCACCTAAAATATCTTATATATGTATTTTTACTAATGAAAGACATTTCTTTTCTCTAGAGAAATATTCTGTTAAGCACAATTCTGTTAAAAAACAGTATTTTACTAGACCTGTTTTATCTATGTATGTACAAATACTTGAAGTACGAGTTCCAAAATGTTAACACTCATTTATTCTGAGTGGTAGGATTGTGTTGCTGGTTGTCATGTTATTGTTGTTGGTTTGTTTTGTTTTATTTCTTAGTGCTTTTCTTCTGCAAAAAGTATTTGTTGTTATTTGTTTTATTTCAATACTTTATTTTTGTTTTGCATTATGTCTGCCATGAAATTGATTATGGTATGTGTGTGTGCATGTTTGTGTGTGCTTATTTTATTTGGGGCTCAAAACAGTTTCTGAATTTGTAGGTTAAAGTCTTTGGGCGATATTTTTATGGGCTCGAATATTTTTTCAACACAATTTTCTTTCTCCTCTTGTTCTAGAATTACTTATGTTCTTAGCCTTTTTAATTTGTTCTATTTGTTTCATATTTTCTGTTCTGTTTTTCTTTTTCTGAATTTTTTTCTTTCTCTTTGTTTATTTTCTGTCTTCCAGTTCACTAACGCTTTCTTATGCTGTGTCCAAATTGCATTTAAACTCATTCATTAAGTACTTAATTTCAAATATTAAATTTTTATGTAGAAACTTCATTTGAATAGTGCTTATATACTTAAATTTTCTAGTAAAATTTCTTCTAATTTTTATCTATTTTATCTATCTTTTATATTTCTTTGTTATTTTTAACTCCTTGTCAGCTGATTTCAATATCTAAATCACTTTGCCCTGCTTCTGTGTTCAGAATACCCTTAGGTTTGCTTTTATTTTTGTTTGTTTAGTTCTAGAGAGAACTAACAACATAACATATATTCTTAGTAATTTTTGGTAGACTACCAAATGCTTTTATGTGCTTGAGAAGTTTGCTCATTACTAAGTAGGTAAAGTGGAAGACTTAAAGAGGCAGATCTAAAACAAGGCTGGGTTATAGTATTTTTAAGATTCATTCTATTCTGTTCATTTCTGTTCTGAGAACATTTCTCTCAAAAATTGTTGACCTAAAGCCTGGGAGCCTTTGTCTCTCCCACACATTTTTGTGTGGGAAAGGATGTGTTGGTTTGAAGCTGTGGAATTATTTCTTTAGCTTTCCACCCCATGCAGAATCATATATATTAAATGTTTTCATTGAGAAAAAGTAGCTATGCACTTCAAAATGCTGTATTTAATATACTGTATGTGGTAGGACAAATAATGCCCCCCAGAGATGTTCATATACTAATCCCATAAATCTATAATACATTACAGGGCAATATGCATACATGGCAAAAGAGAGCTTGTGAATGTAATTAAGTTAAGTATCTTGATGGGGAGATTATCCAGTGGGCCCAAAGTAATCACAGTGGTCCTGTTAAGGGAGACTAGAATATCATTGCCAGAGGAAATGGGAGATATGACAGTGAAAGCATAGGAGAGAAAGAGTTGAAGATATGCATTGCTGGGTTTTAAGATAGAGAAGGGGGTCATGAGCAAATGAACACAGAACTCTTGAAGATGGAAAAAGCAAGGAAACACATTCTCTCATACAGCATCCAGAAGGAATGCAGCTGTGCCATCATACTGATTTTTTTTTTTTAGGACTTATTTCCAGAATTGTAAAAATATAAATTTGTGTTGTCTTAAATCACTAAATTTGTGGTAATTTATTGTAGCAAAAACTGGGAACTAATACAGATGCCTTTAATATTCTACAGGATTGGGCTGAGCCCGTGGCGCACTCGGTAGCGTGCTGCGCTAGCAGCGCGGCGACGCTCCCGCCGCCGCGGGTTCAGATCCTATATAAGGATGATCGGTGCACTCCCTGGCTGAGCGCCGGTCACCGGAAAAAAAAAAAAAAAAAAAAAAAAAAAAAAATATTCTACAGGATTCCATTTATAACACTATTTAAAAATTATAACTGACTGTGGGATTTACAACATGTGAAAGTAATACATACGACACTAACACAAAGGATGATAAAGCAGAAGGAAGTGTGATGTTATTAGTATAGTGAAAATACTATAGATAAAATGGAATCATATTTTTGCAAGCAAACTGTGATAAGTTAAAAATACACGTTTTAAACCCAACTGTAACCACTAAAACAGAGCAAAGTGATGTGATTAATAGGCCAAAGTAGATACAAATGCAATTATTAAAAAATTTTCAATTTAAAACAAAAATTTGAAACCAAAAATGGGGGTGGGGTGGGGAAAGAACACATGGGATCAATAGAAAACATATAGAATGATATATTAAATTTAACCACTTGGATAACTACATTAAATTTGAGTTATTTTCACACTGTTATTAAGACAGAAGTTATCACAGTGGGTAAAAAAAAAAAAATACCCAACTATATTTTTTCTTAATGAAACTTACTTCAGATATAAAGATACATCAGTTTGTGAAAGACTTATATTTTTCGTTATAGAATTGCAGACTGATAGTGCACTATTTATTTTTCAGTAAAAATTTTATTATGAAAATTTAAGACGTTTTTATTTAAAAATCTGCCATTCTCTTTGCCTGCGTTTCTATTTTTTCTTTGGCTAATTTTAAGGTTTAATTTTTATTTTACTAGTGTTGAAAAATTTGGTTGGGATATTCCTTACTGTAGTTTCTTCCTCTTTCTTGTGCTTGGTTTTTTTGAGATATTGAGATCTGTGGACTTATATTTTTATTAAGTTTAAAAATTTTAAGCCGTTTAAAACATTTTTTCTTTCCTGAATTTCCATCTCTCTTCTTTTCAGGGACCCGAACTACGTAATCATTACATGGCTTGGAGTAGTCCCACAGCTGGCAAATGCACTCTTCCTATCTTTTTACTCTCTTTTTTCTTTGTTTTATTTTGGATAATTTCTACTAAGTCTTCAAGTTCACCAATCTTTTCTTGTGTAACATCTAATTATCTATCTAGTATATATTTTTATCCCGGATGTGATAGCTTTAAAGTCTAGAAGTTCCTATTGTTTTTTTTTTTTTAATATCTGTTATGTCTCTACTTTTTAAATATATGAAATACAGTTATAATAGCTGTTCAAATGTTCTTGTCCACTAATTCTAATGTGCAACAGTTCTTTATCAGTTTCGATTTATTTTTCTACTATTTCTGGAATATATTTAAGTTACTTTAAAACATTCTGATCCATGTGGATCTTGATTCTAAGATATGTTAAGAGGGACTGATGGATTCTGGATGTATTGTGCTCCTAGAATTCATGTGGAAATTTGATCCCCAGTGTGACAGTTCGAGTCAGGGGCAGATCCCTCGTGAATGGATTAGTCCTCTCCCTAGGTGGGGGGAGTAATGAGTGAGTTCTCCTTTTTTTAGTTCCCGTGAGAACTGATTGTTTAAAAGTACCCTGGAAAATGGTGCAGCCTCTATGGAAAATGGTATGGAGGTTCCTTAAACAATTGCAGATAGATCTACCATATGACCCAGCTATCCCACTGCTGGGAATATACCCAGAGGAATGGAAATCATCAAGTCGAAGGTATACCTGTTCCCCAATGTTCATCACAGCACTCTTTACAATAGCCAAGAGTTGGAACCAGCCCAAATGTCCATCATCAGATGAGTGGATATGGAAAATGTGGTACATCTACACAATGGAATACTACTCAGCTATAAAAACGAATGAAATACTGCCATTTGCAACAACACGGATGGACCTTGAGAGAATTATATTAAGTGAAACGAGTCAGGCACAGAAAGAGAAATACCACATGTTCTCACTTATTGGTGGGAGCTAAAAATTAATATATAATTCACACACACACACACACACACACACACACACACACACACACAAAACTGTGGGCGGGGGGAAGAAGATATAACAACCACAATTACTTGAAGTTGATACGACAAGCAAACAGAGGGGACATTGTTGGGGGGGAGGGGGAGGGGGGAAGGGAGGGAGGTTTTGGGTAAGGGGCAACAATAATCAGCCACAATGTATATCGACAAAATAAAATTAAAATAAATAAATAAATAAAAATTAAAAATAAATTAATTTAAAAAATTAATTAATTAAAAATAAATAAATAAATAAAAAGAAAATAAATAAATAAATAAATAAAAGTACACTGGCACCTCCCTGCTCTCTCTCTCTCTTGCTTCCTCTTGCCATGTGATCTGCTTGTACCCACTGGCCATGAGTAGAAGCAGCCTGAGGCCTGTGCCAGATGCAGCTGTCGCAGAATTGTAAGCCAAATAAACCTCTGTTCTTTACAAATTTCTCAGTATCAGGTATTCTGTTATAGCAACACAAAACTGACTAATATAGGGACGTAGTTATTCCCCAGTACAGGAGGAACAAAACACTTTTGTTAAACCTGCTGAATCTCCAGTGAATTTTGAGATTTTTCCCTCTTACGTTTGGAAAAGGTACTATTCTCCATCCTGTGTGAGCATTAGTCATTGTTACTTCTACTCCTTCAGGTGGTTCTTTCCCCCAAGTTCAGGTAGTTTCCTCCCATTAACCTCCCACTGATCAGAACTACTAAATACACAGTGTGGACCCTCTGCAGATCTCTCTGAACACCTCTGTATTTAATTCTCCTGACTCTGGTATTCTGTCCTTCGAACTCTAGCTGCCTTATTCTAATCAGTCTCCTAGTTCCATATCCTCAACTCAGGGAATTTGATGGGATACATCTTAATACCTGTGTTGCAGTATAGACACTCTCTCAAGGCAGTAACAAAGGAAATCAGAGGACTTGTGTCCTTTGCCCTCTGTCTCTCATGGATTACTGTGTTTTGTTGCTTGTTATAAAGGGTCTTAGAAAAGATGACTTCATATGTTTTTCTCATGTTATGGCTGTATTAAGTGAAAGAGAACATCTGGTCTGTTACTCCATCTTGATCTGAAGCAGGTATTTCCAAATAGTGTTTTAAAGAGTTTAAATATTTTAAAAAATCTTTTATAGTTTTTCACAATTTTATTATTTGAAGCATTATGTCAGTCCGTTTTGTGTTGCTATAACAGAAACACCTGAGACTGGGTAATTTAAAAAAGGAAAGAGGTTTATTTGGCTTATGATTCTGGGACAGCTGAGTCTGGCATGGCCTCAGGCTGCTTCTACTCATGGTGGAAAGTGGCAGCAGCCAGCGGGTACAAGCAGATCACATGGCGAGAAGAAGCAAGAGAGAGAGAGAAGGTGCCAGGGTCTTTTTAAGCAACGAGCTCTCGCGGGAACTAATAGAGCGAGAACTCACTCATTAATCCCCCCTCCCCCAGGGAGAGCATTAGTCCATTCATGACGGATCCGCCCCCATGACTCAATCAGTTTCCAACACTGCCACATTGGGGACCAAATTTCCACATGAGTTTTGGAGGGGACAACACATCCAGACTCCATCACCTTATTTATTTGTGGTAATCCAAATTTTTACATGTTATTATATCCTATCTCATAATATGTTGTTTTATCACTTCATGTAGGATAAATATGTTGACAATACATTTTATTATTATTTATATGTTTGAAAAGATTTCACCCTCATTTTTGAAAAATATTTTCACTGACTATAAAATTCTACATAGTTTTGTTTTATTTTCCTCACTGTTTGTTAAAGATGTTAATCCATTGTTTCTTAGCTTCATGGTTTTAATAGTTTAATCGCTGTTATTCTTACCTTTATTTTTTCATGTGATTGTCAGAATTTTAGGATGAGATATATTCCTATGCTTATGTTGAATTTTATGATAAAATAAAAAGGGATTGGTGGATGTAAATAAGGCTATAATTTGCTGACCTTGAATTAATCGAAAAGATTGTCCTATGCATGACCTAGTTGATCAAGTCCGTAAAAGAGGTCAAAGAGATTTAAAACTAGAGTTTTTCCTCCTGGTCTTGAAAGATCAAACTGTGTTGAGAGGGCCATAGGGCAGAGAATGGCAGGTGGTCTCTAGGAGCTGAGAATAGCTCTTCCTTAACAGCCAGGAATAAAAGCAGAAATATTAGTTCTATAACCACATGAAACTGAATTGTGCTAACAACTAGTGAGCTTAGGAAAGGATATTATGCATCAGATTTTGGCTTGGTGATACCCTGAGCAGAACATCCAGCAAAACTGTGTCAGATTCCTATCCAGTGGAAACTTTGAGGTGAAATATATAGTCTGTTTTAAGCCACTATGTTTGTGGTAATTTGTTAGTTAAATAAAAAGCCAATATGGATTTGTTAGGTACTGCTTTAATAAATGCCTAAAAGATATGTGAATGCTTTTGGATCTGGTAAATGTTGATTGTCATGAAGAACTTTGAAAATATAATACGAAAGTATAAATTGCCTTGAACAGACTCTTAGTAGATATCACGACTTTATGAATCCTGCCACTGAGGGCTTGAGAAGACGTGAAGATCATGCTATAAGAAACTGGAGAAAGAGATAACCTCATTATAAATTGGCAGAAATCTTAGCATTATTTCATGATGTTAGACGGAAAACAGAATGTGTAAGCGACAAAAGTTGATATATTGCTAATGAGATTTCTAAGCAACTTGTTGAAAGTTCTACCTTGTTTCTTGCTTTTTGATGTAAAACACAAGAAGAGAGAGACAAATTGCTGGAAGAACTGTTACACAAAAAGGAACAAATAATGTATGATTTTGGAAATTGTCAGCCTTTTCAGATGGCTAAAGATGCTAAAAGTCATAAAAATCAACCAAAATTGTAGCATAGAGTTATGTGATTTTATAAGTTTGTGCTAAATCTTTATAAAGATTAAAAGATCAGACTATGAAATCATGCGAGGAGTATTTTTAAAAAATAAGAATGTGTTCCACATATTTTCTCAGCCAACATAAAGGAACTTTTGGAAGCTTAAACAGCTAAAACAAACTAAAGAAGGGGCTATCCTAAAAGACTTGTGGATGTGCCTTATGTCTAATGGAAAGAAAACCAGTAAAACCCATGGAAGGTCTACAAGGTTCTTAGAAGATTATATCAGCAGAAAAACTACCAGTTTTTATGGAAAAAGATCAATAGAGTACAAAATTAAGGAGGCCTGTGTTGGACACATAGTGTTATACTGGCAGGAAGCAGGCTGATGAAGATGGAAATATTTGCAAACTTTCAGGGAAAAGGAAATATAATTTAGCAAGCAGAACAAAGAGCCTAAAGAGTGGAACCAAGAGCCATGGATAATTATTCCCAGGCCTAGAAACTTAAGAAGAATTCAACACTTTCGTAACTGTATTTATGATCCATTATGGGCCAGCAACCTTTTTCTACCTTCCATCCGCCCCACTCACCGATTTTTAACCATTTGCCTTATAACTGTTATCTTGTTCCAGTCCCATTAGTGTATGTTGGGAGTGTTGGGAGAAATAATTTGTCTCTTTAGTTTCACAGGTCCAAAGATAGAGAGGAATTGTGTCCCCAAGATCTGCTCTAAATGATGTATACCCATCTGCACCTGATTTAGAAGATTTAGAAGATAAGGTTTTAAACATTGAGCTTATGAGATTTAGGAGCAATTTTGGACTTTGGGCTGATGAGATGATAAAATCTAGTTTTAGGCGATAATACTTCAGATTTGAGCTGATAAGGAGATGAGATTCTTGGGAAGGGGTAAATGTATTTTGCCTTTGGAAGGATGATAAACTTTTGGGATTCAGAGGGCAGAATATGGTAGGCGTATTTTAAGATTTCTTCCAAGATTAGACTGGCTATTATGTTAAGTGAAGTGAGCCAGACAAAGAGACAGAAATAGTTCATGTTCTCACTCATAACTGGCTGCTAGGAAGGAAGGAAGTTGGCAGGGGGTGGGTAAGGAAGGAAGGAATTAAGGAAAGAAAGAAAGAAAAGACCGCAGCCATATGTTGAACTTTCAGAAGGAGAGAATAAACCTAAGGATACTAGAGATGGGGGGGAGGAAGGGATGGGATTTTGGAAGTGATAGGTTGGACAAAGGGTATAAAGAAATATTGCTATTTGTAAAAATGCATATGTTAATATTAAATAAAAAATTAAAATAAAAGATAAACAAGAACATTTTTTCCTTTGCTGTGCAGAAGCTTTTTAGTTTGATATAATTCCATTTGTTTATTTTTTCTTTTGTTGCCTGTGCTTTCGGAGTGTTATTCATAAAGTCATTGCCCAGTCCTAAGTCCAGGAGCATTACCCCTATGTTTTCTTCCAGGAGTTTTAAAGGTTCAGACCTTATATTTAAGTCTCTAATCCATTTTGAGTTGATTTTGTTATATGGTGAGAGGTATGGATCTAGTTTCATTCTTCCACAAATGGATAAGCTTCTGCACAGCAAAGGAAACAATCAACAGTGTGAAAAGACATCATACAGAATGAGAAAAAATATTTTCAAACTATGCATCTGATAAGGGATTAGTACCCACAATATACAAAAAGCTCGGACAACTTTACAGCAAAAAAACCCCCACAATAGTCCAATTAAAAAATGAGCAAAAGAGCTGTGTAAGACTGCTCCAAGGAGCTAATCTTACATGTTACGGGAAGGCTTGCCTCGAAGAGACCACAAGACCAGGAGCAATGCAATCAGCAAGAGATTTATTAATTCCAACGCATTGGGGTCCCACCGCAAGGCTGAGGTGAGACCCTGACAGACTTTTGGGCTTTACTTTTATACCTTTTTAGGGGCAGTTTTTCTGGCGGCAAGGAGACAAAGCAGTGAGCAGGTTTCATTGGTTAACTCAAGCGACTTTTAACTGATTGGCTAGCACATATCTACTCTTAGGCAATTTTCCCTTCAGGCTTATACTGATAAACACCTGGCCATCTGCTGGTATGCTTCCCTTTTCCTCAGTACTGGGAGAGCACGTGTCCTTCCTGGAACACAGTGCCTTCCTTATAACCTCTTGGAACACAAGGGTAAGAACTTTAAGATGGCCCTAGTACTGCTAATCTCGAGCAAGCTGGTTTTACAGAAGCAGACTGTGCAGGTTAGCACTTTCCATTCCCTGGTACTAAGCAAACCTCAAGTACATGAGCTAATTTTGCAGTTAGCATTTAGCAGAGACCTTCCATCCATTTCCCCCTCCCCCCATTACTCTTAAAAAAAACTTATATAAAATGGCATTACTTGTGCTAACTTTAAACTAGCAGTTTAGTGACATCCTGTTAGGCACACAGGATGTTCTGAAACCATGAGCACAGCTGGTTTGCAGAAGCTGAAATATGGAAGTCACAGCAGAGCATAAAAGTTTCCACATAAACATATCTTTAAGGAAGCTTCTGGGTAAGGGTCTTAACACACCTGGGTATAAGGGCAGGAAGTGTGGTTACCTGAGGTGGCGTCTCTGAGAGCTAGCCTGCTTCTCTTTGACACAAAAAGGAGCTGAGAGCTGACAGCCTGTGGTTTCCTTGCTAACAGCTGAATAGACATTTCTCAAAGGAAGATGTACAAATGGCCAACAGACACATGAAAAAATACTCCGCATCACTACATCACTAATCATCAGGGAAATGCAAATCAAAACCACATTGAGATATCACCTCACCCCAATCAGACTGGCTATTAAAAAAAACAAAAAAAACCAACCGAGAATAACAAATGCTGACAAGGATGTGGAGAAAAAGGACAGCTGTTATGGAGAACAGTATGGAGGTTCCTTAAACAACTAGATAGAACTTCCATATGATCCAGCAATCCCACTACGGGGGATATATCCAGAGGATTGGAAAACAACAGGTAGAAGGGATACCTGCACTCCCATGTTTATTGCAGCTCTATTTACAATAGCCAGGTGATGGAACCAACCTAAATATCCATTGATTGATGACTGGATAAGGAAAATGTGATATATATCTACACAATGGAATACTACTCAGCCATAAAAAAGAATGAAATTCTACCATTTGCAACAGCATGAATGAGCCTGGAGAAAATTATCCTACTTGAAACAACCCAAGTACAGAAAGAGAAATACGGCATGTTCTCACTCATAACTAGGAACTGAATCCATAAATAAACAAATGAACTATAAAGAGAGAACGAGAGAAAGAAAGAAAGAAAAAACAACCACAGTAATATATTGAACTTTTAGAAAACTAGAGGTGGAAAAGCAGAGGGGAGATGGGAGGGAGGGAGGCTTGTGAGGAATTGGTCAATGGACATGAAGAATAATTGCGTATTGTAATGATGAATAAGCTAACTATACTGATCTAACCACCACACATTCTACACAATTATTGAAAATCAACCTTCCCTGTTGTACATAACTTGTACAGCCCTCTCTATTCTAGTGTGTGGAATAGAAATATAATGGGATATATATCCAATGATTTTGTAATGTTATATGCAGGAAGATATTTTGTGGATATAATTAAGATCTCTGTTTAGTTGACTTTGAGTTAATTAAAAGGGAATACATATACCCGAGGATGACCTGGGTCAAATAGACTTATAGAGGTCCTCCAGCTGGGCTTAAAGGAACAAACTTCCTTATTATAGAGAAGCCTGCATGACATGGAATGGTGATTCACCTCTAGGAGTTCAGAAAACTTTCTTTTGACAGTCAAAAAAAAAAAAAAAATGCAGATTCTCCAGTCTTACAAACACAGAAACCACATTCTGCCAAAAACCAGTGAACTTAGAAAAAGACCCCAAGCATCAAATGAAATAATGGTCCTGGCTGGCACTTTAAGTTCAGCCTTGTAGGACTCAGAGCACTAGAAAAATGTGCCAGACTCCTAACAGTGTCATAACAAAAGTGTGGTGTTTTAAGCAACAAAGTTTCTGGTAATTTTTTACACAGTAATAGAAAACAAATACTCTTATGTAATTTTTTTTTTTTTTGGTTACCTTGCAGATTTTCTTTTTAAACTTTTGCTATAGACTGAATGTTTGTGCCCCTCCAAAATTCTAATGTGGAAATATCCCCCAAAGTGATGGTATTTGGAGTTGGGGCTTTCGAAGGTAGGAAGTGATTGTGTCATGAGGGGAAAGCCCTCATGTATGGTATCAGTGCCTGTAGAGCTAGGGCTGGGTCTCTGGTGCTCACAGACCCCTCAAGCCCATTCACAAACCCTTCACACACAGGTCTATGAGCTAGGTAACCGGCTAAAAGGTCCTTGGAGCATTGGTTGAAGTAGGAATAGTCTTTATTCAGCACACACACATCTAAGAGCTAAGCAATCCACACAGAGAAACTCAGAAACTCAACTGCTAACAGCAAGGTCCAAAGTAAAACTGAAACTGAGCAGCTGCCAGCAGAGTAAACATGCTCTTTTGTTAGAAGCTAGCTCTCTGCCTCCAGCCTGCTTCACAAACTGCAGAACACAGAAAGCAAGTAACTAGAAAGATACATGGGAGCACATGCACTCTAACTCCACCACACAACTTGTTTACAAGAAATATCTAGTGAACCTGACTAAATTATTCTATTTTCCCCACAGCGCCCTTATTAAAGGGATCCCAGAGAATTCCCTCACTCCTTTCTGCCATGTGAGGTTAGAGAGAGTAGACAGCTGTCTAAGAAGAAGTGGGGCTTCAGCAGACACCAAATCAGCCAGTGCCTTGATCTTGGACTTCTTAGCCTCTATAACTGTGAGAAATAAATTTATTTAAGCTTCCCAGTCTAAGGTTTCTGTTACAGAATTCCAAACAGACTAAGACATCCTATTTTTCCAGATTTTTCTGTATTTGCCTAGTTGTGTTTTATTTTTGTTTAACCTTCTTGATTCTTTGAAAGTATTCTTTTGTGTTTTATTTCATTTGCTTTTTGAATATTCTTAGCTATCATCTCTTCAAATATTTCCTTAATCCCATTACATGTATACTGGCACCATTTGATATTGTTCCACAAATATTTTCCCACCATCTAGTGGATGCTCTATTCTGGTTTTCTCTTTTCTACTGTTAAATCTTTATGTTTCATTTTGGATAATTACTATTGTCCTGTCTGCAAGTTCACTGTTGTCTCTCTCATTTGTCAAATGTACTATGACCTTAATTTTTATTTTTCTGTGTTTTTCATTTAAGCATTTTCATTTTATTCTTTTTCTAGTGTCCATCTCTACTGAAATTCCCCATGGAATGCTTAGTGTCACTTTCTGTAATAAATCATTTAACATTTTAATCAGTTAGTTTGATCAGTTAATCAATAAGTTTCCATATTAGTTTTTTATTGCTATATTGCTACATATCAAATTACCACATGCTGAGTAGTTCAAAACATACCATTTATTCCACTTTTTCTGTAGGTCCTAAGTCCTTGCACAACATAATAGTTCTCTGGGCAGGGTCACACTAGGCTGAAATTAAGGTATCAGACAAGGATGTCATCTCATCTGAGGCTTAAAGTCTTCTTCCAAGCTCACTGGTAGTTGTCAAAACTCAGTCCCTAGCAGTTGTATGTAGGACTGAAGTTTCTGCTTTCTTCCTGATTTTTAACTAGAGGCCAGTCTCAGCTCATGGCCTTCCTTAGAGGCTACAACCACTATATAGCATGTAGATTTCTTATTCTGCTGTTTGATAGCTTTATCCTTAAAGGCCTAAATGAGAATCATTTTCATAATTCAAATATTTCTGACATATTTTAAAGTCTCCTCTGATTAGGCCAGGCCTGCCCAGGATAGTCTTCCATTTGACTATCTCAAAGTCAAGTGACTAATAACCTAATCATAGGAGTAATATCCCAGTATATTCATTCATAGGTTCCTCCCACAAAGAGTGTGAGGGAAGTATACAGTGTGTGCCTAAAAGCGGGCAGGAATTTTAGGGGCCATCATAGTCATGCCTACTACAAACCATCCTCCGCACCCCAGGGGTTTATATCCTTTCTACAAGCAAAATGCATTTGCAAATTGCAAAGTCCACAAGTGTGTCAACTTTGTTCTTTTTCTATCAAAACTTCTACTCTTGATTTATTTGATTGATTCATAAAGACAGATGATCAGTCTAATATGCCTCACTGATAATGGGTTTTCTTCTCTAAAGCAAGCATAGACTTTCCCAGTCTCTGATGAGATTTGACCACCACATCTTCTGGCCAGTCAGTAGTACTATGCTACATTCCACTTACAGATGTACCTTTTTGCACCCATGAACTTGCTATCTAGCCAGATCTGTAGTATGTAGTATGTAGTATGATCCCATCCACCTTCCATGCACTATTTTTAGGCCTACGTGCACTTATTGTAGCCAACTTCTACACTTCTAGGAGACCGGGAAACTTAGGGGGAGCCCTCCATATGGCAGCCCAATCACGCCATCTCATGCATTTCTCTTTACCCATGCCCTGGTTTTAAAGGTATAACTCTGTAATTCTGCTTTTTAAGCAAAAAAAAAAAAAAAAAAAAAAAAAAAAACAAAAAAACACAAAAACAAAACAAAACAGCAAAATGCCTAACAAAATGTCCTTTTGCAATCACTGAAGTCCCCAAATTAGTTTCTTCTTTCTCAATCATTTCTTTATATACACTTGTGGTCCTGAAAATTATGCCTTGTTGAAAAATGATTCTACAAATTGAGTCCTCAGAGTAAGAGCTGGAGAAAGAATGCTAACCATAACTTTTAGCTTATTTCTCAACTTAGGAAATGAAAAATTCAGTCTTTTTTTCCTGCTGAGATTTGGACCTTAGCTTTAATTTCTGTTCTATTAGCAAAAGCTCACTCTACATTCTGTTCCACTTGTATGTACTTTTTCAGACTGTTTTTAAAATCATGTTAAGAGAATGCTTTATGGTTTAAAACTAAAAACAACACAGGAAGTAAAATTCTTTTTTTATTGATATTTTCTAAATTTATTGGAAACCAGATCACAGTATCAAAAATTTCAATGAAATAATACATTTCTGAGTATAAAAGAAAGAAATTTTGTAAGATTGAGTTCCTTTTCATAACTATACTCTTTAAGAATGCATTTAAATGTGATTGTGGTAGTTTTAGTAGTTATGTCATAATAAGTATTTACAGCTATAGCCAATAGCCAACTATAACCGACTAGAAACACATGGCCATTTAGGAACTTTAAAAAAAAAAATAAATCACAGTTAAAAACATTATACTATGGAATTATGTGGTCACATATATTGGATCACACAGAATTTTTAGTAGATGAAAGCATACACTCAATGTCCATATAGTATAATTTATTTATGTGCTTAGAAGAGCTATTTGTTGTATGTGTTTTAGTTAAAAAAGCTAAAACTGCTCATTTCCACTTGCTTTCTCTTTAAATTGCTATAGCTAACTTATTTGTGAACTATGCTAAAAAACAAATTTTAAAATGCTTTTCAAGGTAAGCTGTAAATAAAGAGCTTTGAAATAGTTCTGATTAATAAAGCAATATCAACATAACCATCGCAATTGAAAACAAAAGTTGCATAGTGTTAACTTAGATGAATATAGGATTTTGTTGCTTAAAAATTTAGGTAGCTTTGTATTTCTGAGACACTAGTAATCTTTTCATATTTCCATATATTTGAGGTTGTTTGTCAGATGAGTAATTTTCAAAATAATAAAAAAATACAATAATACAAAGTAGAAAACTTCATTAACAATCACAAAAATAAATACTAATTCTTCATTTGGTCAATTCTATAAAATTATTAGAGAACAAAATGTGTTCCAAATAAAGGCTGCATTTTGGTAAATTTTAATTTTCATTATTCTAAGTCTTATAATACTGTACATCTTCCAGAGTTTAAGACTGTTGAGAAATATTGGGAAAACGTAGTGCTAAAACTAGAGTGCAAAATGATTTTTTATTAGGAAGGGAGGTTGCATTTCAGAAAGTTTAAACTTTAAGTTAATCTGTGAAGTAACAAATACAAAATACATAGGAAGTGACATATAAGTCTGGAATGAAGGTCCACAAAGTTCAATAATTTAGTAATCAATTCCTTAATTTAAAGTAAGCAAACCAATGTACATTAATTTATTATCAATATAAGCACACAAATATATATGCATAACATTCAAATATGTGTGCATGGTTATGTAAGCGGTAGAATGCCAAAATGGCCAATATTTTCTCCCATTTCTGTATGTAACTTTGTGGCTCCTTCAGTCAAAATTAGAATCTATTTATCTAAACTTTGTGTATAGCCAAAGAGAAAATAGAAAGCTTAAGCCAAATGACTTTTGACACATTCATAAAGACCATTCAATTGTGGATAGTCACTTCAATCATTGTGCTAGAAAAGTTTGATATCCATATGCCAAAATAAACCAAACAACACCCCCCTCAACCCATACCTTTTAACCCGTGCAAAAATTAACTAAATAATGAATCATATAATAATGTAAATGTAAAACCTAAATCCATAAAAATTCTAGAAGACATCATAGTAGAGAATCCTTATAAGCTTGAATTAGGCAAAGATTTTAGATATGACGTATAAATGATGACTAATACATGAAAATGTAATAGACTGGACTCCATCAGGATTAAAACTTCTGCCATTCAAGACATGCTTTAAGAAAATGAAACATCAGTGAAGTTATAGGATGAAAATATTTGCAAAATATATATCTGATAACTCTTGTATCTAAAATCTAAAAAAAAAAAAGTTTCAAACAAACACTTCATCAAAGCAGAATCATTGATAGCAAATAGGCACATGAAAATGTGCTCAACATTATGAGTAATTATGGAAATATAAATTGAAATCACACTAAGATACTACTGCATGTTTTAAGTTCCTTATGTGTTGGAGCTGAAACTGAAAGTCTGCAGTATTTTTTGTATATGAGTTGTACCTTAGTAAATCTGATTTAGAAATACAAAAATATGTTAAAACAAATTATTACTCAGCTGTATAAAATACCTCATTGAAGAAATATCCTACATAAAAAGGCAAGGCCCATGAAATTATTTATGGATATGAATTCTGCTGTTAACATAACACCATACCTCCATAATGCACTTGGTCAATTATAAAATGTATCATAATATGCATGCATGTCATATTTAATTTATTCCTTTTTTCAGGGGATTTCTTCTTGATTGATCATCTTTAAAATTACCTAGAAAATACCATCTGTTGCATTAATATTTAATAAATGAACAAACACACAATAAGTATAAATTTATTATGAATGCAGTTATTCAAATTTTTAGAATTAATCTGCCAGTGGTGTCAACATTGGTCAATAGAACAAGACTGAAAAACTAAAACAAAGAAAAAGAAAAAAAAATAATAATAAAAAGTAGGCTTTTGTGTTGTTAGCCCTAAAGTTTGATAGCAAATCTGGCTGTTATTTATATACAAAGGCAAACTTTTTTTCTACTTTTAGTGAATACTTTAAGTAATTTTAAACTTTTAAATTTTGCTTTCACTTGCAAATATACGGAAATTTATATGTGCATTAGGAGAAAAATATTTTTGAGTCATACATTACATAGATGTTATATCTGTTGTGCAAAGGGATCATAATCACAAACCACAAGCATCAGACAATGAAGAAAGCATAGGATTTGGGAGGAAAAACTTAAAGAGGGAGAAGTAAGAGAGCTACTGTTTTTTTTGAACTTTCATATTTAAATAGCATAAGCTGTAAATAGCTGTCTGTATACTTAATGGCGAAGAGTCCAGCAGGAATGGGACTTTCTGAGTCCTCTGGTTTGGCTCAGCATGACGCTAAGAACACTCCAAGAGAATGTGAACCTCACCCCCTCTGTCTTAGGTATTTATTAATAAGTTAACCTAACAGTGTCTAGGGAATATCTAGTTTTCCTAAATAATGAGAAATTTATCAACAAATCTCCAAGGTCAGGAAGCACCCCAGGGAGGACAAGCAGGAAGGTGAATGTCTGCGTACTAAGCACTTTGGGAAAGCTTGGTGCTGCAGCAGTGCTTCCATCAGATTGCCCACATGCACTGGCCAAGTCCAGTTGAGCCTGCTCTGTAAGCTACACACACACAAAAGAAAGGTAATAAAACTCCAAGACCATTATGATTTGTGTCTCACAGTATGATAACTTTATAAACATTATAAGTGTTTTTAATTTAAAAATTTAGCCAAGACTGTTGAAGGATTTTAAAGCATTTTATATTGTATTGTGTATGTCTAAGTGGAATGTACGAGGGGATATGCTATTGGGGTAATCATTTTAATATTAAAAGGATTATAGGAAAACAATGTTCATGAAGAAAGGTTTAGCTTTTAGTTTTATCTTTTTTTACTGAGAATACAAAGTCATAAAATTTCAGCATGTTTTTCTTAATTTCTATGTCTGAGGAGATGTGAAAGTTGTAGGTAGATAACTCAATTGTTCCATCAGTATGAGTTTATTTAGGAGTAAAATAAACTTCTCTAATGAGAATGAACTAAAACTGCCCTACTGGATCCAGCTTTCCTTGTTTACTTGAAGTGGCTAAATTCCTTGTCCTTTCCTTGTTTTAATCCTTATTTTAGTTTTACAGTTAAAATATGCTTGCTTGTAAGAAATGTTTAGAGTGATGTTAAGGGTTAACAGCATTGACAGTTAAATGCAGTCTAAGCTCTGTGACTTGGTGGTTTGCCATCCTGTCAGCTCTTATTCTTTCTGTATGGGTGAGAGACTTCAGCCGGTCAGCTCTTTCCTGTGTTAAGTGAGAGACTGGCTTGCTTTTTTAGCTCGCAGAGCAGAAAGCCCCCAAACCACACCCCTCATCTCCATGACCCAGTTTTGCCCACCTGGTGAAGCCCCCTACCCACCTTTAGCCACCTGGTAAAAAACCCAATTTGGGTAAACTGCCTAGATACAGAGGCCAATAAAAAAGCTTGCTTGCTTGCTCAAGAAAGGTATCTAACCCCAATTCTCCCTGCATTCCATACTCAAGTTTTTGGAACAGTAGTTTCCTGAGACTGCTAGCATAATAAGTCATCTGACTTCTCCATTTCTCCTAGTGTCTGCATTTCCTTTGGTGACTTCTACTGCAACATACTAACTTGTCATTCAGCCACCAACCCAACCTTTTAGTGATATCTCCAGTTTGAATCAAGTTTGAAGACTTATCCAAGTTACAAAAAAATCTAAAAAAATTATATAAAATAAATATTAAACAACATATTAAAAATTAAAAATATATATAAATATTATAAAAATTAATATACAAAATATTATTTAAAAATTATATAGATATTATAAAGTTATAATATCTAGATAGGAAAAGAATGGAAAAGGGTTTTAAAATAGATGTGAATAGGGGACAAAGCTCAAAATCTTGGAAAGAGAGGTACAGACCAAGTTAAAGAACTTGAGACAATTGACATGGAAATTAAAATTTTCACATCTCCTCTGTGTATGAGTATCTGTCTTCATTCAGTGAGACTTACTGACATAGACCCTTTTGTAAAGGTAATTATTTTTTAAATTTGTTTATAGAGCTTTGTTGTTGGAAAGATTCAAACATTTGGTTTAGATATTTTTATTGAGAAACAGCAGCCCTAGCTTTGTACCTACGGTCAGAGTGGAAGCATGGAATTCTGCCCGGGAGTCATCCTGTATGACCAGCAGGCATTCCTGGGGTGCAGGTTGAGCCACTGGTTTGTTGGCATAACCTTTACTCCCATCTTGCCCCCTGAAAAAACTTGCCTCAGTGAGCATCCCAACTCTACCTTTGATTCTATGGAGAATATAAAAGAGATCCTGCCTGGGGTCATTAACACAGGCTCATGGCCACCAAGTGCTGCCCACTGTCTCTCAGGACAGGCAGGGACAGTAAGGACCTTATTGCAGCTGAACAAACTGCTGCATAGCAGTGTCAGGGACTATGCCAAGAGAGGTCCAACGGCTGGTGTTCTCAGAAGGCAAGACCCAGGATATGGGGAAAAGTCAGAGCAAAAAGCTACTGACGAACGAACCATGCAGTTTTACTGATAAGGACTTATGAAGCTGAAAGAAACTTTACTATGTTGCCAATATCAATTAATTAAAAAATATCGATCATGCTAGAAAAAAAGAGTCTGTTATGTTTTCATTCTCTCTGTAAGGAATAATTTTACAAAGTTTGTGCTGCATAAAGAAGCAAGACCGTGCAGTCAAAAAATGTTGGAAAGAAAAATATAAAGTAGTGTCAGGCAGAGTTAATTAAAATTATGATCCTACAGCCTTTTTATTTTGCATGACTGAAATTCTGTATCTATTGAAAATTTCTTCCTCATCTTCTCCCACCTTCAGCCCCTGGCAACCACCATTCTACTCTAAGCTTCTATGAGTTTGACTACTTTAGATACCTCATGTAAGTGGAATTTGTCCTGTGAGTGGCTTATTTCACTTAGCACAATATTCTCACAGTTCATCTATGTTGTACACAGTGTTCATACAGTTAACAGTACTGTATTGTTCCCTTAATAATTTGGTAAGGAGGTAGGTCTTCACAGCTTTTTTTACCACACACAAAAATAATAATCCTAGATATAATCACAATAAAAATAATAAAAATATTTTTCTGAGTGTTGTAATATTTATGTGTCAGCTTTCATTTAGCTTTAAAACTGGAAGTAATTTTTTAAAAAAATTTAAATCAGTAATTATTGAGCAAATTCGATATAATTTTTCATATTGAAGGTCTCCACAAATTTTAGAATCTTCAGGTCCCTCCAAATCTGGAACCAATCCATTAAGTGAAAGACAATTTCTAATTGATTTTCCCAATTGTGTATTTTGTCTTTACTTGTAGCATTTATAGACTATTTTTAAAAACATGGAGTTGAGTTATTCTACTAAATAACTTTACATACAATGTATTCCTAAGCTAATAACTTCACAAGAATATTTGAATGTGTAGGACCAGTTATTTAATAGCATTTTGGTTACTGCAGGAAATGTACAAGGTATTCTATGGAAATAATTTGAATCAGGAGTGAAATGGGTCTGTCCGATGAAATTTGCACTCAGGAGAAAGAAAATAGGCTGGGGAAAGCTGTTCACCTCATTGTTTTACCAACCAGTACTAAGAACCTTCATTTTAAGACTTGGCCAATGCTGTCCCTGCCATATGTGGCAATAATAATGCCACATTTGGAATCCATCTTCAAATATGTGGATAAGAATCATAAGCTGTATCTCTTCCTGTGTAGATTTAGACATTAAAAATATGTATACATAGAAATCTTTACAAGTAAAAAATTAATCATTTATAAACAAGTAAAAATTTTAGTTAGCGTAGCTAAGAGAATAGCCTGTTTTCTAGCCTATCTGAATTCTTGTTCTAGGTTCTGCTGATCAACCTCTCAAAATGTCTTTCTCGAGTATCTACCTCTTGATTCAGAGCCCTGGATAATTTATGAAATTGCTGAAAGTTCAAATTAAGAAATAAATCTTCGTCAATAGTTTCTTCAAAAGGCTTTGCCTCATTCCAATACTTTCTACAAAATGTTGGCTCCCTGGTTTATATGCTGATGAGAATTTTTACATGATGCTGCAACTCTTGCTCTAACTCAAAAGTTCCAATCCACCTGTGTTCCCTATTCCTGATGCTTTGTCTCTGACTGTCAATTTGACAGGAAGGGTCACTCCATGATCAGCATCTGAGATCAAAATTTATTACTTCTTAGTGCCAAGATATACTGAGAATAACACTATTAAATATCACACAGGCAATAGAATCTCAGACTATCATAATCAAACTTCATAACATTCAATATCAGACAGACTTTATGATGTACTAAAGTAGGAAAAGAATTTTTTAAAAAATGAAAAAAAATTGTATTTAGAATCTTTAGGATGCTATAAAGTGTACTATGCAAATTCTTATGTATTGACTCATTTAACTTTCGCATTTCTACTAAGAAATTATTAAAGTCATTTAGTCAAAGGAAAAACCAGGGCCCAAAATGGATAATATAGCTTTCTTAATGTCACTTTGCTTTTATGTAATACATTTGGCATGTAAACCTCTTGCAGCCTTACAATCTACTTCATATTTCTAATATAATCCATCACTGCCTTGTAAATATAATGTGATATAATCAGCGTTTTATATGATTCAGTTATTTTTATAGCACACATTAATTGTGCATCTACTATGTACTCAATAGTGGATTGTAATGTTTCTAGCACATAGAGGAATTTGCTGCTCTCAAAATGCGTAGGGTAAGAGCAGGCTAAAAAATAAGCCTAATATCCTAAGCTGGGTTTTAAAAAGCCTTGAAAAGTAAATCAAATATATACTCCATGCATGAGAATAATTTTTCATGAATAAAATAAATTCAAGCATTGTAATATCAAATATTGATGACTAAGTTTACTCGTATTGCTGCAACTAAATTGAAAGCATATGTGACTAATTGAAGCAAACATCTAATAGACATAACTAAAATTTAGTAGCACTTAAGTCATAGAATTATCCCATGCCGCAAAACTTCAGGTAAGTCATTTGAGCTAAATAGGCCAATTTCCCGGTTGGGAGAATATTAAATTTGAATCTGTAAATGTAAATATTTAACAGTAGTTATAAAAAAATAAAATAAAATGCAACAGCAGACTTATCATTATTATTTTATTACCTAAATCATTCATAATTACAAAAAATCTTCTATTTCTTAAAATTTAATTTTAACCTGTGCCCATTTTATCACAATGGTGTTCAAATGGAGTTACATAGGTGCAATATGCTCTCTGTGGTAAAGATTAATTCCATGGTGAAAAGAACCACGGATTAGTGGTGGTCATGAACTTCCAAAGATTAACCATACAATCCAACACAATCTGCTTGACTAGGTATATATTTTAAAGTAGAATGATACTGTTTTTTAATATAGCCTGATGATTTTTAATGATTTCCATACAATATGTAAAACTTGGGTATCACCAGTAAATAAAAACTCCCTGTGTGGGCATTTCTGGCGGATTGGTTTTACTTTGAAGTTTTCACATACTTATGTCCAAATGCCAATTACTGATCATACTTTAAACATTGTGTTTTCAAATTGATCTCAGTAGCACTCAAATTAATGCTTTTAAAAATTGTTTTTTCTGTGGGGCACCAGAATTTTCTTCAGGTAAAGAGCTCAATGCTGTATTAATGCAGAAGAACATCTTAATCCGAATTAAGAAAATACTTTTCATTTTAATTTACATAAAAATCTTTTCAACTCTGTTAATCATTTTATTTATAAATGATGTAAGTAATTCACTTCCATATTTTATGTATTTATTAATCTTAATGTTTTCATAAATATGACTACTTTTAAAAATTTTCTCAACTGCATAATGTGATATATGGTTTAAATAAATTTGTGATATATTTTATTAGGAAAATATTTGTAGAAAATGTTCTCCTTTAGATATGTCATCAATTATCAGCAGACCTAAAATAAATGTAAATAAAAGAAAAAAAGATAAATTTTTTATCTTCATAGCATTTTGTATAAATATTTTTTATGGGGTGCCTCTATGGTCATCTAGAATTATTTCTCATAAAAATGTGTTCCTATAAACTGCAAAGGATGTAAATAGAGTAACTGCCTTTTCTCTGTAAGAACACCTTCAAATTATATGTAGATATAATTTTTGCCCATAAATTAATGACTCTAATTATCCCCAAAAGATATCATATTAATTCTCTATTATATAGGAAATATGCTATGTGTTTTGCATGAAGATCAAGACAAGTATAGTTCTGACAGTGTACTTTTTATAATATAATTTTAAAACACCATGAATAAAGTAATTTTATATGACATATTCTTGATATGCTCATAATTTGTGTCATATTTTACGTTTTCTATTTGGTTTGAGAATTTGTTACATTATGTCTTGACATCTGATTTGCCAATCTGAATTTTGTTATTTTTTAATGAAATGCTCTTAATTTACCCAGATAGGAGTTGATTGCCATATAGTGAGAAAATTATATTTTTCTTCTAATTTGTTCAGTTTTCACCTGACTCAATTATTTCAGTTGTATTTGTAGGGTTAGCTTCCAAATCAATTATTTAAAACCAGTATTTAATGAGATTTAGAAATTTCATTCTGTTGAAGTAAATCTTTATTACAGTTACATGCTGTGGGGATTTTTTGGTCTTATTTTTATTTTTGCTAGAAATAATTTGGACTTTATACTTCACACAATTAGAGATCATCTGACTTAAAGTTTTAAATGATTGTAGTATTGAAGTTATAAATTATTATTATATGTACATTTATTTTTATCCCTTTTGGGGGGGGTTGTCAGATCTTGTTTTATGCATGTAAGGATTTATTTTTATTACTCTTTTACTAATAGGTGAGAGCCATTTTTAAAATATTCAATAATTTGACATCTAAATTTGAACTTCAAATATTGTCAGGCAATAACGTTTCCAAAGTGAGAACCTTCAAATTGGAGGGCATGAATAGCTGTGACTGAGTGAGCTGTTGGTATGGGCCAGCACAAGTTGTGTTTTAGGGCACAATGAAGTCTTGGGGTAAAATAATAATTAGTGCATTCAGGATGATGGCCACCCCAACACCCTCTCATGCCTTGGGAAGAATGGGCTTCCCTCAACTATTGAGGGTGTCTACTGGTTTAAGAAAGCACTACTGGGGATAGTGAGTGTGTCAGAGACTATCTAATAAACAAAGGCTAGAATAGGTACTCATTTATTCAACAAAGATATGTGTGTGGTGTGTGTGAAACTTTTGAGCAACTACACATTAGGTGCTGTTCTAGATGCTGGGAAACATTAAAATAGTAAAAACAAAACAAAAATCTCTGCCTTTGTGAAGCTTACTTTCTTGTATGGAAAGATAGGAAGTAAGTAAACATATAACAAATGATACATAGTAAATAACGAAAATACATAGCAGATAATATGGTACTAAGTGAGGAAAATAAAGCAGGGAAGATATCTAAGGGCTGTCAGTATGGAGGTGTGCCGTTGCAATTTAAAACAGAGTTCGACAAAGAAGACTTCAAAGTATAAACAACCTATGAGCAGCAATAAGGTGCCAAGAAAGTTTCACAGCAGATATCGCAGGTAAGGTAGGAAGAGCAATTGCAAGGACAAGGAGCCTGAGGTCAAATCATGGCAACGGTGTCTGGAAAACAAGGATGACAGGGTGAAGGGAGCAGAGCCAATAAAGGGAATAAAAAAGGAAATTCAACCAAAAAAACACAGTGGGGCTACATACTGTAGGGCAAGTTTTTAAGGAAATTACATTTTTATTATGAGTGAGATATTGCATCATTGGAATATTTGGGGCAGAGTAGTACCACAATATGACTTAAAATTTTAAATTATTGCAGTGGCTGTCACCTTTAGAATAGACTGATGAAGACAGAAATAGAAATAGGGATAGAAGTAGAAATAGAAAACAAATAGAAGCAGTAATCTGTTAGAAGATTATAGCAATCCAGGGAAGAGACAATGAGGGTGAGCCCAGTGTTGTGACACTGAACATCAGTTGTGATTAGAGGTGGCCAAAAATTTATTATGAGGAGATTTCAAAAAGTTTGTGAAAAGATAAAATAATAAATAAAAGATAAATAATAAAAATAATAAATAAAAGATAAAAATAATAAATAAAAGATAAAAAATAAAAAATATAAACTTATTTCTCAACATAAGTTCCATCATGTTCAAGACAGTTTTGTAAGCAATGATATCAGCCATTCAGTTAATACCTAAGAACTGAGGGTCCTGGAAATTTAACCATGTCAGTGAAGTCTTTTTTGCATGTTTAACCACGAAAAAAATGGGTTGAAAATTTAAAGAGTTTTTAAGATTGGTAAACAAAAGCAAGTCAGAAGGAGCCGAATCAGGATTGCAAGGTGGATACATAATGATTTCCCATGGAAACTCTCACAAAATTGCCCTTGTGTGATGGGAACAAAGAGCAGGAGCATTGGCGTGATGTGAAAGGCTCTGGCGCAGCTTTCTTGGGCATTTTTCTATAAAAGCTTTGGCTAACTTTCTCCAAAGACTGTCCTAATATGTAGATGTTATTATTCTTTGGGCCCCCAGAAAGTCAATAAGCAAATGCCTTCGATGTCCCAAAAACTGTTGCCATGGTCTTTGCTCTTGACCTGTCTGGTTTTGCTCTGACTGAACCACTTCCAGTTCTTGGTAGCCATGGCTTTGATTGGCTTTGCCTTCAGGATCATACTGCTAAAGCCGTGTTTCATTTCCTGTTCCAATTCTTTGAAGAAGTCCTTCAGGATCTTGATCTCACGTGTTTAAACTTTCCATTCAAAGCTCTACCTTGTCTGCAGCTAAACTGGACACAACAGTTTTTGCATCCATTGAATGGAAAGTTTGTTCAACTGTGATTTTCTCAGTGAGAATTGTGTAAGCTGAACCAATTGAGATGTCTATGATGCTGCCTATTGTTTTTGCTGTAAATTGTCTGTCGTCTTCAATTAGGGCACAAACAAGATTAATATTTTCCTCACAAATTGATGTGAATGATCTGCCATTGCGGGCTGCATATTCGACATCATCTCACTCCTTCTTAAAATGAGTTATCCTTTTGTAAACTGCTGCTTTCTTTGGGCATTGTCCCCACAAACTTCTCACAGAGCATCAATGATTACACCATTCTTCCACCCAAGCTTAAATTTTATGCTTGTTCTTGCTTCAATTTTAGCAGAATTCATGTTGCTCTGATAGCAGCTCTTTGCAAGTTGACGTCTTATCCTTCTTAGTGCCTCTAGCTAGATCCTGTTAAGACATGTTATAACAAGTTAGCGCAGATTTATTATGGTGCAAAAGAAAATTTGCAATTCGTGTATAGTTTTTAAATTTTTTTAATAATATGCATTTTCCGTGAACTTTTTACAAGACCCCTTAGATATATATAGTTTAGGAAATAAGACTTACTGTAAGAGTGTATGTGAACATGAGGAAATTAGAAGTGTGAGGAATGTGTGATAGGCCTTAGGCCTGAGATACTGGAAGGACGGACATACCATTTATCAAGTTAGGGGAGCCTGGGAAAAACAGGTTTGGTGAAGTGGAGATCTAGATAATACATTCTTAGATGTATAGTTTGAGATCACTGTTAGACATCCAAGTGAAGATATGATGGGAGTTCAGAGGTCTAAGCTACAGCTATAAATTTGAAAATCAATAGCTTACAAAATAATAAGAATAGATGAGATTTCATGGGCAGTGAGAGTGGATAGTAAAGAAATCTGAGGTCTCACCCCGAGATACCATGATAGTTAGAGTCTGAAAAGATGAAGAAGTAGCAAAAGAGGCTACGAGAGCTTGATACCCTAAGTTGTATAAATCATCATTGCTATACATTCTCAGTTACGATTCTTTTTTGAGAATTTTGCTCCTCTTGAGTTTCCAAACACTTTCTGTTAATGTAAATGCCTTTTTAGATGTTAGATGAAATTCTTTATATCATATTATAATGTATTCTGTGATAAGATGAAGATAAATATGATATATGTCACTGTAGTACTCTTGTGATGTCACAATAATATATTTGAATTATGACATTTGAAACAGTACATGTGAAGTCCATAACATGGTTAATTTTAAAGTCATAATTTTAAAATTTTTGGTGATTGATATTTTTTTTTTACCAGTTGTCCACTCACCCAAACCAAACTATAGTTTTGCTATTTTATTGCCCATTGTGAAAATTTACAATGCATTAAAATGATCACATGCCACTATTTCTTTTATCTGGTAGCCTATTTAATAACCATGAAGTCTTAACAAGAAAAACATTAAAATTTAAGGCACCCAGCATAATTATTTACTATTTTTTAAATAAAATAATTTTCATCTACCTAGCGCAACCAAGGACCAAATGGAAAATAAAAATTTATTTTAGTTAACAAGACTGCCTTTGCACATATGTGAAAAGCCTTATTTCAGCTTTTTTTAAGAAAAAAAAAAGGTACAACTTTTGCAGAAACATATGGAGAACTAGAATTACATACTCAGTGATTTTGAATTCGACACTTGTTAAGACCTTGGAAAAGCAATATTGTATAACGGTGGCCAGAGCCATACTCAGCTCAGACTGCATATCATATTGTGCTGCTAAAAGATGTGATGAACTAAGAACTCCTTGACTCACTCTTTCTGTATCTCCATTTCACATGATTAGGGAAAAGTAATTCAAATCAACCAGTGTCCTATATAAAAGGTATAGAGGATGTCCACTGGGAAAACTCCTTATGATATCTAAGTCATTCTAAAACAGGATGTTTTCACGGGGAAATTACATTATTTTTTAAGGAGTTTATCAGTTTCTGTTGGTCTTAATACCTGCAGCACAACTGAAGAGTATTTACTTCAGGGTATTAACTTGAATAAAAATAT
Source organism: Cynocephalus volans (assembly GCF_027409185.1). Lineage (NCBI taxonomy): Eukaryota > Metazoa > Chordata > Mammalia > Dermoptera > Cynocephalidae > Cynocephalus > Cynocephalus volans. The sequence continues at coordinate 148,981,822 of NC_084467.1, forward strand.
TTCTTAAAGCACTTTGTATATATTACGCATACTACATATATTATGTCACATTATGTTATATTGCATTACGCTGCATTGTGTTGGGTTGTCATTTTTTTATATGCAATATTATATTATGTTCTATTATATTATAATTATCTGCTTAGGAGTTAATCCTGTCATTCCTCCTATCATTTATGTTTGTTTATTTACAATGTTGCATTATACCAATTATATAATAAGAAAGTACTCAACTTTTTAAATAAATGTATAGATAAAAGCTATATCTTACTATATCAGATATCAAATATATAAGATTCTGGTAAGTTCACATTTCCATGTAAACAAAAAGACTGCGTCTCTTATTTGGAAGACGGCTTGTCAGAAGACAGTGCTGGAAATGGCACTGTGAAGTTTTGTTTTGCTCACTATAATAGAACATCTCAGATTTCTTTAAATCTATTCTTGTGAAAGCTCTAATCTGAGCTGCATACTATTTATTCTAGACACATTACTTTCTCTAATGCTACATGTAATACTTCTTCTGGGTCATCAATATAACTGCATGTTTCTGTTTCAATGTATCATATAGAACTTCTCTCAGAAGGCCCAATTACCTCCTGCTTTTCCCAGATCTTTCATACCTCAGGGTCACACCTGTCTATGAGCAATACTGAAAGGACACCTCCCTTCTTGTATGTTTCTCTAATTATTGAAACACATTGCTATGAAGAAAATCTTTGACAAGTAAAAGTGAATAAACTGCGCATTTGTTTTTGTAATTGTAGTAGAGTTTATAATATAGAAATAACCTCAGCACAGTACATTCAGTTAATTTGTCTGTCTAATCAATTTCATGTCACATTAGAATTCTGGGCTTGTTATACATTAGAAAATAAAACAAAATAAATTTGACCACATCATAGCGAAGCATCTATATACTCACACTCAGAAAGATAATCTTGAAAACAATATTAATAATCTTTTATTTGTTACTCTTATTGTGTCTTTTTTAAAAATAAAACATTAAAAATGTATTACATAATGATAGCGTACTTATACTTTTAGTATAAGTAGATCTTACAAATGTCTTTGTGGAAAACAATGTTGTGTAGAGTTTAGAAAGTGAGATATTCAGTAAAATAGACATTTAAAGAGCATTTACATTCCTTTCTGAAGCCATTAAAAGGAATGTCTGTACTTCTATAAAATAAATTTACCCTATGTGGAGCAATATTGGAAATAAAATTAAATGTAAATGTAGTAGCACAACTTTAATTAAAGACATAAACATGTTCATAAAACTTTAAAAAATCATTTCTTCACTTTTTGTTACAATTCATGTGAAAATAAAAATATACATACTTTTTAAATTTATTCTATTTACAAAATTGTACTAACTTTATAAAAATGGCTATGCTTATGAAATTCACTTTAAATTGAAGTATTTATATTTTGTAATGGTAATGGTGAAAAATGCTTTACATGGGTTGATTCCCTAATTAACACTAACTGGTAATATTTAAACAAACTATTTGTTAAGTGGCATATTAGGATTATATACTTTTACTAAAATATGCCTGACATTATTCAAATACTTCTTTGTTTCCTTCGAAATCCTTTCTTTTAGCAATAATATTTCATATCCATGACATTTTAATGGTCTCTTTCCATGGAAATTGATGAAGTGTATTTGAAAAGGATAATTGTCTTAAAATCAAGCAGTTTAGAATTATTGTGTTTAGAAAGATAGATGAGCAATGATACTTACTCTTTTTTTTTAACTTCAATATGAAAAGCCCTAAAATTTGAGTTTAGTTTATATAAATATAGTTAACAGCACATGAAAGGATAATCATTATTGTATAAATGCATTTTGAAGTATGACTTTTCAAAAATAATAAAAGAGAAAAGGAAGAGTGGCAGGTGGATAACATAACTGTCTGGCACCATAATGCTATTTTTATCAACAGTGTAAATAAAAAATGCAGTCAACATTTGCTTATTTTTTAGTATCTTGCCAACATCAAGTTAGCCTGAATTCCTTACACTGAATAAATGAAATGGAATAGTTTGTCACTGTGCTTAGGGAAAGCACAGACCATCTCTGTTATGCTTCTTGCAAATTGAAAAAGGAAAAGGAAATGATAATTTGAATGAGGTTTATTGTTTTGCTTGTTTTATTGTTTTATTTTGTTTTGAGTGGAGTTTATTGCTTTATTTCTGCCTCTCAGATCACCTCTAGACCCAAAACAGCTTCGTATAGCTGTTTCCTCCATTGTAGTGAACAGATGTAGGCAGGTATGTGCTTCCTTCCATGTGTTACTGATCTTCGGGGCCAAACTGGCAAAGGCAGTTAGACCTCCAGCTGCACTCCTGAATAAATGTCTAACTCCCCTTAAAACAGATTCTTAAAGAAGGGATTTTGTTTTTATTTTACACAGAATCTGAATATCTAATCAAATGTCACCAAACCTAATGGTGTTGGAATAACTGGATATCCACATGGGGAAGAATAAAATTAGACCCTTATCTCACATCATATACAAAATCATGCAAAAATCTACTCAAACTGGACTGAATACTTAAATGTAAGACCTGGCACTGTAAAACTACTAGAAGAAGACATAGGGGGAAAGGTCCATGACATTTGTCCGGGCAATGATTTTTTGCATATAAGCCCAAAAGTACAGGCAACAAAATCAGAAATAGACAAATAGAATTACATCAATCTAAAAAGTTTCTGCACAGCCAAAGAAACAATTGATACCGAACAGACAATGTGCAAAATGGGAGAAAATATTTGCAAACCATACATCTCATCAGAGTTAATAAACAAAATATATAATGAACTCAAAGATCCCAATCGCAAAAAAACAAATAACCCAATTATAAATGGGCAAAGGACATTAATAGACATTTTTCCAAAGAAGATATACAGATAAAAAAAATGCTTAGTGTCACTAATCAACAGAAATGCACATTTAAACAACAATAAGATATCACCTCACATCTTAGAATAGCTATTTTCAAAATGAAAGATAATAAACATTGGAGAAAATGTAGAGATCCTTGCACACTTTTGGTGGGAATGTAAATTAGTACAGCCATTATGGAAAATTATTATGGAGGTTTCTCAAAAATTAAAAATAGGACTGCCATATGATCCGACAATCCCACTACTGGGATCCTTCCTTATCCAAAGGAAAACTAAATCAGTGCGCTTTTCATGTTTATTGCTGCCTTATTCACAACAGTCAAGATGTGTAATCTACATAAGAGTCTATCAATGAATGAATATATAAAGAATAATGGTATATATATATATATATTCAGTACTCCATTTAAAAAAGAAGGAAATAGTGTCATTTGTGACAATTTGGATGAATCTAGAGTACATTACTTAATGTGAATTAAACCAGGCACAGAAAAACAATTACTATGGAATCTAAGAATGTTGAACTCAAACAAGTAGAAAGTGAATAATGGTTACCAGGGACTGGGGTGAGGGCTTTGGGGTGATATTGGTTAAAGGATACTAAATTTCATTTAGAGAGGTGGAATAAGTTCAAGAGATCTATTGTACAACATGGTGATTATATATAACAACAATGTATTGTATTCTTGATAATTGCCAAGAGAGTAGATTTTAAGTGTTCTCACCACAAAAAAGCGGTAAGTATGCCAAGTAATGTATATGTTAATTAGCTTGATTTAGCCATTTCACAATGTACACATATTTCAAAACATGTTGTACAAAATAAATATACGCAATTTGTATTTGTCAATTTGAAGAGAAAGAAACAAACACAAACAAAAACAAACCCCATAAACAAACAATGTTACCAAATCTACCAGAGGAAGCATATACCTGTGACTTATTTCTTAAATATTCATGAAATTTAGTAGAAGAACATCATTTGAGAATTTTCCACTTAGGATAAAACTAAACTTGACATGCCGTTTGAGAGTTTTATTTGCTTTGTCTTTCGCAACCACGTTTTTCAGGAATAAAATATCGGTCATGATTCCTCTTTTGTACACTGAAATGTGTAATCCTTCCTACTACAGTGATTTATAAAGGCCCTTCGTTATATATGTCTAGTATATCAGTCAATGATTTTGTGCCTTATTTCAGCCGCCTCATAGGGGAAAACTTCATTCACTCTTTCCCTGTACCTCTCTGTGTGTGTCCATAGACCTGTGTGTCTGTTTTTGTGTGTGTGGCTAAGAATATGGCAAAATATTTTTTGTACTGCCTATTACATTTGTGTAGAATCACCTAAGGCTGAGATTCTGTCAATAAACAGCAAAAACATGACCATTCTTAAGATGATTAGAAAAATTGTTTTAGTTGATATCCAACTAACTGGGTGTGGTCTTTGAAAATAAGTAAGTTACTTATGATGAGGAAATAGTAAATGCCTTAAGTTTCACTCACATCATTCTAAAACCACCTCGTAAATAATGATCATTGCATTTAATGGTGCATTGCCGTCCTTTGATTTTCTTTATTCTAAACATTAAGTGTAGACAGATGATCATATAAAGGTAATTAAAACATTTCAGAAATTTCATTACAATTTTTATTTTTTAAGTAAAAAATGAGTTCTGCCTCTGTCATACAGTCCCTTATTCCATTTGTGTTAATTATTGTAAAATAGCATGGACAGTTCATAGTGCTGTAGTGTGGGAAAACAAATGGGAGAAAGGAAAGAAATAAGATTTCACAAGTAGACCAGGGCAAGATCACAGAAGAGCATATATGTCATGGTTAAAAAAAAAAAAAAAAAAAGTGATTGCTCTTTTATGGGAAAGAAGAGCAATTAAAATTTAGTCAGAAATATTTATTGAACATCTATTCTGTCAAATACTTTATAAGAAAGTTCTGGGCATAAGATGCTAAAATAGAGATGTAAATGGATTCATATACATCACAGTACCAGAAACCATTTCCTGAAAAAGAAAACATTGGCAATAGAGCACATTTGGTTTCGATAAGCTTGAAATTGAAATTGAAAAAGTCAAGTAGAAAACAGCTCCAAACAAGAAGAAATATCCAAGCGTAAATAAAATACAGGGGTGAAAATCCCACAATATCTCAATGAGAAGGTATAGATGACAGGAAACACGTTTACAGTTGTGCAACTTTGGAAAGTGCATTATCTGAATGATGGAAAGTTTCTTGGAGAAAAGGGAAAGCACTAGAAAATAAAAAGAGAAAGGTAGTTGGGGAAAAACTTGGTGTTGAAAAAAAATAAAGAGAGAGGTGGAGAAAGGAAAGAATGGACCAACTGGAAGAGCAGAAGTTGAAAAACAGTTCTGATAGCATTTTAAACTTGATGGAGAAAATGTTTGATGAATGGAGACACAATTGCTTAAACATCAGCCTCTTGTTGCAAAAGAGGCAAGTGCCACTTTAGAGCTTCAACCTAACTTTGGTCAGTAAATTCCTACTTCTAAGAATTTTCTGTTTTCAGGGTGGCTCATTTTACATTTTGTCTACCGACTGTTAGCTAAAATGTCACAATTCTCTCAAGTTCATTTTACTATGTAATTCAAAGACTTTTTCAAGAGGTTCATTCTTGAGAAAAAAATAGAAGGATGTGCCTTTGGCATTTTGGCATTAAGCATAGGATCCCTGATTTTAAATTGCATTTGTTTTCCCAAATCTTTAAGATGTTGGCTCAAACATTATTGTGAACACAGTATTTCTTTTGCAGAGGATTGCATGTTATTTTGACAAAGATAGGATAAACTGATATGCATATAAAGAAAATTTAATACAATTGAATTAACTCATTTTAATTAATTCACTCATACAAATTTAGGTTTCCTTAATAAACACACACAAACGCACACACTTAAGTTGCCTTAATCATTTAGTGAAACTTCATGTTTACAGTCAGAAGAATTTAAGATGATACAATCCTCTAATTTTAGTGTTGCATTACACCTTTATATAAAATACATATTAAATCTGAATGTCACTTACTTATTTTGGTATTCAGATGAAATTTGCCATAAATTATCAATTTACAGATGGCAATTATTATTGTTTTTAAAAAATAAATAGTTAAGTTTGAGGATATAAGTCCATTTCATATCTCCATATTATAATTCAGTTTTTCCATTTTTTCTTGTTTTGTATCCTAGTTTCAAATCCGAGAACATTTACTGATATCTTACCTATTTCCTGATGAAAAGGATCCAACTAATTTTATTGTACTTCCAAGCAAATATCTGTACCAAAATATAAGACAAATACAGAAATTAAACAAAAACTGTATTTTACTCAATCACATAGAAACTTTGTTTACACTTGGAAAACAAAATGAACATTTGATGTACTCATATAGAAAATAATTTCCTTTATGCCTGAAAGGGGTCCGCTTACAGCACACATTCATTCGGTCTGACAGATAGTTTGTTTAATATGTCTGAACACCTCCTATGAGTCAGGCACACAGATTAATATACTTTCTGCCTATTACCCAGGGTTTTCACATTTGTTATACAAAGCGGAATAGATAATTTCATACACTTTATCCTTTGAATTTGTTGTTGAATACTATCATGTCCTCCTTACATATACTTATCAATCCTGCTCTTAAATAAATGTTTATTGGATATTTTCTAGAGTTATTCACCATGACTGTCTGTAGATATATTATCCTTATCTAATATATATTATAATAATTTTGCATCCTTGTGTAACATTTTTTGAGTAATTTCTTACATTACTCACATATGGTTTTGGTTTTCAATAAAAAGCTACTGGAGATCAGATGATTTTTGTTTTGTTGTTTCGTCTTGTTTTCACTATGAAGTCAGGTGGATAAAGATTTTAGAAACACAAATGTATATCACCCCACCTGGTGAAAAGGTAATTGAAACTCCAAATGCTATCTCCCCATTTACAAGCTTTAGTTATTTAACACATCCTCAGGCATGGGTAACTTTTGGAGCATTAAAACAGGAAGTTACAATTCAAGTCATTTTTAGTCACTAATAGTCTATACATGCAATTTAACAGTATGTACCCCCTATATAGGCAAAGCAACAGTGTTTGGGTTGGCTTTTTAAAACAAATTATATTTTTGCCTGCAGAGGGTAATAATCATAATAATCATAAAATATCTTTGATAATAGCTTTAAGACACAGTGCTTTCTTATTAAAAAAAATGAAGCAGAAAGTATCTATTTGAAATATATATATATGAAAACAAAGTACATTTGGCTGTTGAAAAACATGCTATGTTGTGGAAGCAATGTCACAGAAAGTATAGCTAGAGAAAATCTGAATCAGCATGAAATTAGACATTTTGAGGGTTATTGAACACTATTCATTTTTCATGAAAGTAAGACAAGGTTATTTGGCACAGGTGTTTCTGTAATTGTGATGCATTAGCAAAATTAGCTGTGTTCAATGGCCCTCAAACTTGCTCTGCCACCTGTATGTGAAATGCCTACCGTCAATACAAAGAAATATGTTGTGAAACATGTACGGTAGAATTAAGTTCAAAAACTATTTGTGGTTAAAGTGCCTTATTTTTTTAAATAAAACTTAGCTCCCAACATTTAAAAAAAAATAGCAATAAACAGGAAAATCAACACAATTTGTTAAACTCTTAACCAAGTGGAAGAGAGAAAACATTCAGTAGAAAGGAAGCAATTGTAGAGATCACAGTATAATATTGAAACTATGTTCAACATTTGAAACTGCTTTTGTATTGAAAGATTACTTGTACATTACTCTCTAGAGACCCCCGTAATACTTATTCACATTCAACTTTCCAACCACTGATTGAGATGGTTAAAAATGCATGTAATATATATAATTTTTAAAGCAAAAATAGTGTCATTTTAAATATCAGTGTTGAGTGCTTGCCTTTGCAGAGAACAGAAAATTATTAATTTTTACTTAAATTTGTTTCCAAATGACTGAGTTCAAGAACAGAATTACTAAAGTCACTGGAGTTTGATGCCTTGAAATTGACAGCTTTGATTGAATTTTTTTAAAAATAAATAAAACTAACTACATAGTATAAACTACTATATTCATTAATTTTAGTAAAAATTAAATATGTATCTATATGTCTTAGGTCAAGCAGTTGATTTGATGATGAAAGTATTACTTCCCAATGAATTTCTTTGTAATTGTTAAGATAAATTTTCAAACACTTTGGATGGTTTTTAAACCAAGATTTGTCTTATAATTTGCATATATATGAAATTGATAATTATAACTTGATTTGTCATGGACAAAGACTGAATGATTACAGGAAACTGTAAAATTAATTCAATGGTATCAGCAGTCACATAAATGTTATATTAGTACACACACGTGTGTGTATGTTTGTGTATGTGTAGGGGTATATGTGGTATTTTTTTTTAAATTTTCAAGCCCATAAACAATCACTGACAATAGTCGATTAATTCTAATTTCTTTTCCTGGGGCCACATGAAATTTTTTCCCTATCCCTACTTCTGGAAAAATTTAGAAACCTCCCATAATGAGAGAGTCTTTTGCCAGATAATATATTAATTTTCAGGGAAGCAAATTCTCAGACAGATATTTCCTGTTTGGAGTTATACAAACATGTCTTATTATCTCAGCTATTCCATATACAGGCAGTGTTATGGTACTGTGACTTAACACATGTGTTTCATTTTATTCAATTGAAAAACTCAAATAGTAACTATGCTGCCAACGTAAGAATTAATATTTGACATGTCTGACATAGAGTGAATGATGTGCAATTACTTCATGAAAAAGATGATGATATTCTCCCAGAATTTTAAAAAAACGCATGTTTTCTTAACCAAAGAACAATTCTGTTTCTTGAACAGAACTGCTGTACAATCAAAAGCTGCCTATACCGAGCACAGAGCTTCATCTACCCATGGCTTTTTATGAATTGTATTTGCCCAGTTCTTTCTGATTCTTTTATCTTATTGTGAACTCCCAGTACTAACATTGTGGGATAATAACAAATAAATTTGAGCTATTTTGGCCTCTTTTACTCTCTGAGAAATCTTTCTCTCTGTACTATCTCTTTATCTTTTATCTCTGGATTACAGCTGACCATGTTATTTTTGATAGTTCAGTCATCAGTCCATATCTTGTTGTGAGTTTTAAAACTTTTCCTGATTTCTTTTTAAAAATTTTAATTGATAATTGTATATATTTATGGATTTAAATGTTATCTTTTGATATATGTACACATTGGGAAATGATTAAATCAAGCTAATTAACATATCTGTCACCTCACATACCATTTTGCGGGGGTGAGAACATTTAAAAATGTGCTCTTATAGCAATTATAAAATATATAATGCAATATTGTTAATTGTGCTGTGCAATAGATAACCAACACTTGTTCCTCCTGTCTAACTGAAACTCTGTCCCCGCTCCAACCCCCAGTCTTTGGAACCACCATTCTACTCTCTACTTCTATGAGTTCAATATTTTCATATTCTAGATATAAGTAAAATCACACAGTATTTGTGATTCTGTGCCCGGCTTATTCATAGTGTCTTCTGGCTTCATCCTCATTGTCACAAATGACAGAATTTTTTTTTTTTCTTTTTTAAAGGCTGTGTAGTTTAATGTCAAGGGAGGGACCTTGTTATTGCAGTTGCCATCATAATCATTATCATTTTGTCTTCATTAAATATTGTTTCTGTCATCAGTACCATGCATGGCACATGGTAGGGACTCAACGTATGTGTAATAAATTATTGAATAAATAAATGTCCATGTCAATCTCTGCACACAGATCACTTTTTCAAGTACTATCCTAATAGAATTAGTGTCCCCTGCCAGATATGGACTAATTACTCTCTTCCTGGATATGCATTTATAAGAAAATAATATCACAGCCTGAGCTCTGGTCCCCAGGTATCTAAAACAGTCACATTCTACATTCGATAATTCTGAGAGACAGCAGTAGCTATTAATGTGAGAGCTCATGTCTTTGTTAATATAACTCTATAAATGAGAAAAACAACCCTCATATTTATAAATATAAACATTTTTTTTGCAATACAGAATACATTCAAATTAAAAGCTTGGATAGATATATTGACGAATATTCCGATTTCTCTTTTACCACATAGGTACTTATTAAGCACTGCTTTGTAATGACAGTTTAAAATACTTTTAATTCCTTTCATCTAATCACTTACAATACAAACAAAGTTTTAAGAATGGCACAAAGAAACAAAAATCTGAAACAGTACTGTCAGACATAATCAAGTACATTTTTAAAAGACGATTTTATGAGGTCAGCAGCAAAATAGTTCACACAAAAAAGAAAATTTCCAATAACATTTTTTTGTGATGAATATGTTAGACTTCTGTTTCTGATAATGGAAGACTTGGTATTTTAGAGTAATTTAAACTAGCTTTTTCATGTAAGATAGCATTTTAAGATGATAAAACAAATTAAAAATAATAGTTTAAAATTTTTCTTAATACCAACAGAGTTAATGTGCAGTCAAGAACTGTCAGGCTAAGATCTAGGAGAGAAAAGGAATCTAGAGAGATGTTATTCTAGGTGGTACATATAACAGGTTGTGTTACACCTTTGCTAGTCTTGAAGGACTAATGAAGCAAAAGTTGGTGAGTAGGACCCATGAGCTGAGAGGACTCAGTTTGGGCCAGGATACTAAAGATTACTAGTACACTAAAGAAGGAGAAAGTAATTCAAATTAAACCAATTACTACATGTAGGCTGCCTGCTACTCACCTGACTGGCTCAGAAAATTTCAAACTCTGAATTTGCATTAAAGTAATTCAGGATTTTGACTGCCTTTATTCTTCTGGTAAAAGCAAATAACAATAATTTGAGGAAGAAAGTATCATTTAGACCTCTGAAGACAGCTAAAAACAGTTGTTCACACATCATATACTCAATGATATGTGGGTAAATGAAGAGGAAAGACACTGTGAGAAGGACACACACACACACACACACACACACACACGATGTTAAAGTAACTGTAATTACTATGTTCAAGGAGATGAAGTCAAGCTTGAAAACTTCAACAAGAAAATAGAAGCTATAAAAGTAACAGATTAAATTAAACCACAGAAATTCTAAGACTAAAAATGTAAGGAAGAAAAAATGAATCAATAGACAAGTTTAACAGTCAATTAGATAGCTGAGTAAAGAAGCAGTGAATTAAAAGTGATAACGTAAGAAATTAATCATAAAAATGTATGCATGTATACACATACATGCATAAAGATAAAGATAAATAGATATGTATATAAAATACATACATATGAGAGTTTGAGTCACTGAGGATATTTAATAAAATCTAATATACATTGAGAAAAAGAGGGAATATAATAATGAGACTGAAAAATATCTAAAGAGTGAATTGCTAAAAATTTTCTAAAATTAATAAAATATATTAACCCACATTATTCAGGAAGGCAAACAAATTCCCAGTTATGAAGAAACTGCAGGGAACCAAAAATCAACAAAAGCAGAAGTTAGTAGAGCTTCACTGTGATGGAAGAAACTAATCACTAGCTAAGAATTCTCCACACAACAAGAATACCTTTCAAAAATAATGATAAAATTAAAACATTTTCAGGCCAAAAAATACTAACAAAATCTTCCATTGGCACATACTCCCTAAAGAAAATTCTAAACAATATTTATTAAGAAAAAATTTAAAAAGCAAATGATGACAAACAAATGTTTTCAAGGATGTAGAGATAAATGCAGATCAGCAAAAGTAAATAACATCTTGTTAACCTTAAAAAAAAATTGACTAAAACAGCAATGCTTTGTGGGTATTAAGTACACAACAGAGATCCAATTTACACACAAGTGCAAGTTATATTTGGGAAGGAAAAATAGAATAGTAAAAGTATCAATTACTATTCAATTTTGATAAGTCAAAAGGTATGTTGCACTTTTTAGTGATTCACTCAAAAGAAAATAAGGGTGTACAAATTCCATAATAAGGGGATGAATTGAAAGCTTAAAACCTGCATTCATCCAAAGAGAGCAAGAAATGCAGAGAAAAAGGAACAAGGGATGGCCAGGATGAACAAAAAGCACTTGCTAATTGGTAGGAGATATCACAGTGACTACTACTATTGAGAGTAAATTGTGACAAGGACACGGTAGGTGGGAGGGAGATTCCAGATTGCCGAAGATACTGAGCTCTCATTTCTTGAATTGGGTATTGAATTTGTAGCTGTTTATCTCATAATTATTCTTTAAGCAGTGCATTCATATTTTATGCATATTTTTACAGTAAACAAATTATAAAGAAATTCAGAATGAAGATTGATCTTGCTGATGTGAAGGGTTCCACGCTTTGTGCTTTTATTTTCAAGGCATTATATTATTTTACAATTTAGAGTAAAGCTTAGGGGGTGGACACAGTTGTAATGTAAAGATGTTAGAAAACACACTTTGAATATCGGAAAGGACAGAAATTCATGAAAGTCAAATAAAATAAGTGGCAAAAGACGGAATAATATACTTCCTAGCAGAAAAAATAAAATTTCTATTTACTCCCAAACAAGTAGACATTTCCTTTAGGAACTTAAACCTACGGTTTCCAAATGACAAATGTTATGTGTCTATCTGTCATTTCTTTGAAGTTTTGAAAAGATATGACCCATGGCAGCCCTTGATGATGTTAACCAAATTTGGAGGAATTGTTAAAGGTACAACTGTGGGAGATTTTTCCAGGTTTAGAGATTGAGGGGAAGAATTTCCAATTGATAATATAAGTAAAGGCTCTTTTTGCTGGGCATTATAAAAAAATTTTTAGAAAGAGAAAAATGTACTTTTTATATGACTTTGTAATGTGTTTCTAAATTGAATTTCTGGTTATTTTGTCAATCTTTATTGAACTAGAATTTTTCTGGATAGCAAGTATATAGTCTTCAAAATAAAATGAAAATAATAGTGCTAAAGAACGAAGACAAATTTTTGGTGTCAGGAGCCCAAAACGAAAATAATAGTTAATGTAAAAAGTATTACTCTTTTGGTTTTTATCAGTATCTTTAATATCTGGTTTAATAGAAAATAGTTGGATTATCATATTTAATTCTACATTTAGTCTATTAAAATACTCATAAGGTGTTGAGTTTGATGTAAATGGAGAAAATCTGATCTCACAGGGATAAATAGTTGGAAAAAGAGAAGCATTTTAATAACCTTCCTAGATAATTATGGAAGATCTTCTTTGACACTACACTGAAAATCAAAAAATGGTAGTTTCTTAAAGGTTATCTACGATGTGGAATCTAAAACTTTGTTTAAGAACTCTTTAAAATCTTTCTGAAGATTTTTAAAAGATTGGATTTTACTTTAAAATTCATTGATTCACCTCATACTTTGAATTAATTCCTTACCAATGCATAATTTTATATTATTATCCATTAGATATTTGGAAAATAGTGTTTCACTGATTTATGTAGCTCTTTTAAATGTTGGCACATTGCATCATTCAATGTCAAACAAACAAACAAAAACCTTGTTAATTTCATTACCATTGTAACCAGAAAACTTAAGATTTTTGGACAGCAGTCTGTCTCACAGTAGCTGATACAAGTTTTCAAAAATTCTAATTTTCACTTCAAAGTTTTAATATTATCATTGACATCAGCTATTGTCAGGTTTTGTTTTTTTTTTCTTTTCGAAGTGACAAGTTCTTTTTTTTTTTTTCACTTTCTTCCAGCTTTTACCATCTAGTCAATGCCACTTCTGTTTTTCCAGGATCTTGTGGTAAGAAATTAGGAATACACTATGATTACTTTCTCTCACACTCCAAACCAATTCATTAGTAAATCCTGTAAGTGATTCTTTTAAAACATATTGTGAAGCAGTTCACATAACTCCACTGCTACTACTCTGGGCCCAAACCACCATAATTTCAGGTCTTGAATATTAGCCCACCCTTCTAACTATTTTTTATTCCTTCCACTTTTCTTTTTGTCTTTTCATGTGGATGCCTAACTGGTTTTTCAAAATTGTCATTTAGAATATATTACCCTTTTGCTTAGATTTTTTAAGTGAAGGAAAAACCCAGATTCTTTACAATGGTGTGCCAATTGCCAAAGTAACCCCTCTTTAACCTGCTTATGATACTTGAGCATTTTGCTTTGCTTTGTCCGTGGCATGTTGTTAAACTGCGTCTGTAGATCCTGCTAGAGCCACACCTGGAAGAAACTGAGGCCTTGCTCCCTAGCTCTGGTGTGCGCCTCCTCTTGGCTCGCTCTTTTGGTGCATAGTGGCCCACAGTGGATATCACATCCCTGGGGACAGCTTCCCACAGCACCCCAGGGAGCAGCTTCTCAGTGAGTTTTGTTAGTGTAGCATCTCAGCACAATTCTCTGCAACCTAGAAGGCCACAGCCACACTCCCTCCAAAGAGGTCGAGATTCCAGTTCCTGTGGGTGGGGGATTCTTCTAGACTGGTTCCTTCCTTGAGTGCTTGCCCAAAGCAGCAAAGGGAGAAGTGGCATGCCCCTGAATCTGCCATCCCTGTATTTTTTAGAGAACTCTTCACACTTCAGTATATTATTTTCTGTAACAGGTTACAAGTTTTCACATTAAAGTTGCCCCATTCGAACTTCTGTGTGGCTTCAGTCTCCTGAATGCTGATAACTGGCGACAATGCCTTCCAAGTCCCCACATCAGTTAGTTCTCGGCATTGCTCTGAAATTGTCCCCTACCATTCTCCACCTTCCTCACCTCGCTCTAGCCACACTGATGAACGTGTTGTTCCTAGAAGATCTTCCTAATTAGGTCTGTTTTGCTTCGTGACTAGAATATTCTTATTGTTACTCAAGTGTACCCTTAGCAGAGTCTTTCCCCATCTTTTGTCAAGTAGTCCTCCCATTGCAACACTTACTCTTTTTTTTTTTTTTTTTTTGTCTTTTTCATGACCGGTACTCAGCCAGCGAGTGCACCAGCCATTCCTATATAGGATCCGAACCCGCAGCAGGAGCGTCACTGCGCTCCCAGCGCCGCACTCTCCCAAGTGTGCCACAGGGTCGGCCCAACACTTACTCTTTTTCTTTGCCTGCTTTATTCTTCTTCAAAGCCCTCGTCAGCATTTGACATGTTATAGGCATTTATTCCTTTATTCACTCTATGAGATTTCTCACTAGAAAGTAATCCCGTTGAGGGCAGACACATAGTCTGTTCTGTTCCTGGTTAATAGTTGTGCTGGAACCTGAAGATCTAGCACATAATAGAAATGACTGACTCGATGTATAAAAAAATGAATTAGTTTGCTGTCCAGATGAAAGAACTGAGACTCAGACATGATAAGTAACAAAAAAGCATAACGTAAAAGGAGCTTAAGCTTTTCAGGGAGAAAATGTGGTTTAATTCAAGGCTTTGCTACTTTCAACTAATGTAATTTACCCATATTTCTTAAATACTCAGTGCCTCATTTTTCTCAACTTTAAAATAGGGATTATAATAGTAACCAATTGACACTGTCCATGTGTAGAGATGTTGGGTATAATGCTGAACATGGCCCTATTCCTCACCCCCGTGCATGCCAAGAGTTCCCCTTCCCCTTCGGAGGCTGCTCCTGGCCTAGGCAGTTACCCAAGGAAAGTTACATCCCCTTTACGACAAACAGAATGCTGGAGGGGGCAGGACCCTACGTAAGTGAACAAACACTCTGGTGCCAGGAGAGTAGTGGGTAGATTAGTTAATCTACACAGCCAGATCTGAGGCACACTCTGACTTATGTGATCTGGGTGAGGGTCTGTACATAAGCCTGAAAATGATTCTGTTGGGAAAATAGAATAGTTTGGTTAGGGCCCTCGCCTTGAGTCCAGTTGGGTGTGGTTCAGCATTCTTTGTAAGCAAATTGTGTGTGTGTGTGTGTGTGTGTGTGGAATTATTACACATGCGTGCCAATGAATCTTTTTAGTTTTGTTGCTATTCTTGTGTTCTTTAGAGAGGATAGAGAGAGAAAGAAAGAGGGAGAGGAGTTTTAGTGAAGCAGGCGGGCGGGTATCTGCCTTGGGCGTCCGCCCCATGCAGCCATGCTTTCCAACCTATGGCTCCAAGGACCTTTTGTCTGGTTACCTAGCTCATAGACCTGCGTGTGGGGTCTGGTGACCCAGCCTGGCATGTGTGGGGTCTGGAGACACAGCCTGGCATGTGAAGGGTTTGTAACCCAGTCTGTGAAAGGGCTAGAGAGGTCTGTGAGCTCCAGACCCAGCCCTAGGTCAACAATCAGCCCAATAATCAGGATTACTGGCAAGTAAAAGAGCCTGACAACTGGCGTGGTCCCCCAGCTTTACAGATTCACACCCCTACTTTGATCTGTCAACTATATAACTGCTGTATGTAGTCCGTGGCAGTGTGGACTTCTTACCAACTGGCCACCATTGCTGTTCCTCATAAGTCTAATGAACCAATGTCTCTACTTGCTGGACCACTGCATGATTTCTTTGGAATAGGCGAACACTACACAAGTGTCCTGTCATATGTGGGGCTCCAGCATTATAAGAGTAAATAAAATTATGTATATAATGCCTAGTATAGTGTTTCACATATATTATCAACTCCACGTATTTACTTTATTTTTATAATTACCTAATGTTGCAAAACTATAAATAAGGGATCGCCCTTTTTCTGGAAAGATAGCAAGAGAGAGACGAAGTTTCTAAAATGCCCAAACAAGAACTGGTTTTAATATAAATTTATCAGTGGCCCGATAATAAGAACTGACCCTAAAATTAAGAGAATGGTTGAGGAAGCTGACCAGGTAATATTTTATAATCCCTGTTACACTACTTTTCTTTGATTAGATATGACATCACAGGTGAAAACATAGGGACTATATAGATGAGAGAGAGGAAGAGAGATACAAATATACATATATATATACACACACATACATACATATATAGATATATCCGTATATAAATCCATGCATGGCAAGATACATTTTTAAAAACTGCCAATCATAAATCAGATGATCTATCCAAGTGAAAGAAGAAAATGGTTATATAAAGAGTCTTCTAAGAAATTTTCAACAAATATGTTTTGTTTGTTACAGAAACAGAATAACACAAATTTCTTTCTTTTTAAAATACAAATCTATGATTGGCTTAAAATTAAACATTTTAGTTTTCTATCTAGGAAAATATTTTATATTTAGAAAAATTTTATAATTAGGAAAATATTTATTATGAAATTCTAAAGTTTCTCAGGAAACTTTACTTTCGAAAATAATTTTGTGTGCCCTTTGAATGTAATTGGTACATTATTTTGGTTAAATATTAGTAGACCCTTGAATCAAGTGGCTTTGATAGCTCTGTATTTTAGAAGTAAATAGGAATCAGTTGATCAATAGTCCTAGAGAAATTTTATTGATGTGACAATGTTTGAAACAGAACATTACTGGTGCCCACTATTACACAGGGAAAATGAAATAAAGACTTTATATAATTACCTCATTAATTCAGATTACACTTGTGCTAATTGAAAACACTCCAAAGGACTAAATTATAAAGTTACAGAACAGATTAATTAAAGAGTGATTATTTTCAGTGTGAAATAATTCTTCTGAATAAAAAATGATTTATTTAATTAAAGTCCTCCTATTGTTTTAAATTGCTTATTTAATAACAAGTAAATACAAAAAGGCTGAGGTAAAAAAACTGAAAAATAGTTAGGTACTACTAGAACTTGTAAAAGTAAATAGAAATAAAATTGTATCATCAGTTAATGGTAGAAATATACTTGAGTTTATAAAGTTCAGTAGTTTTCTTTTTTCTCTTTCTTTTCTTTTTTTATTTTTTTTGGTGGCTTGCCTTTCCAGGGATCAAAGCCCGGACCTTGGCGTTATCAGCACCATGCTACACAACTGAGCTAACTGAGCAGTCCAGTAAAAGCTCAGTATTAACGTGGGAATCTCTAAACATGGGGACATAAGGATACCTCTGTTTTATTCTTTCTAATATCGGTCTGCTGGTTCTGCTATGTAGACTCTTATTCTCACCCACGTATTAGAATATCTTTTAATAATTAAGGGCTTTGTTTTATAATGTTAGTCAATTTTACTTAATATTGTCTTATTTCATGATAATAATTCAGTTCTATTTACATTAAAATTCATCCTCAAACTCTGTTTAAGGTGTAGTTCAGTTTGTTTGTCCTTCAATGGATTTGAAGTGGTCTGTGCTTACTGACTCCCTTCTGTTTCTTGTCATGAGCTCCCACTCTGGTATTGGAGAAGAGTTAGAGGGAGTGGATCTTCTTAAGTGAACTCCTGTGGCCACTTACCGCCTTTGACTAACCCCGGCTAATGATATTTCTGGGGCTTTCATAATGGTGTACTGAGTAGGTTCTCCTGAAGTCTGCTGTGCCTTCCTTACTGCTGTTCCTTAATATGAAAAATGGAGCTTTATCTTGACTTTTTGTTCTTTTTTCTCTTTACCTCTCACCATATGAGGTGCAACTCACAAACAAAGGTGATGAAAAAACCTAACCTCTTAAATGCCTCTTTTGAAGTATCAACAAAATAGCTCAAATCCAGCTAGTTTCCGTGGTGAGGTCTCACATCAGGAGAAACTCTAATTGTGGGATTTGAAAAGTATGAAACTGGTGCCATAAAAATCCCAAGGTCCAGGGTTCAATTCCTGTATAGGCCAGCTACCCCCCTCCCAAATAATAATAAAATAATAAAAATAAAAAACAAAAACAAAAAGAAAACAAACAAAAAAGAACACATCGTTTCCTCTGCACAGATTTGTATAGGCCCTGCAGCGCAAGGCCACCGTCAAAACACACACACAACCAGGGGACTAGTCTTTCTCAAGTTTTGTAATACATTTTTTAGAATCTCTGTCAGTCAGCATTGGGAAGTAGAAGCCCCCATTCAGAAAGAGGAGAAAATAACCTCTTTACGAATACCCCAGTTTCTACACGTGTCAATATACTTTTTTCCCTCTTCTTTCTCTCTGACTGTTGATGAGAACAGTAGTCATGATAATCTGTGCCAATGTAGTGATCATAGTAAATCCTCTAGAGACGTGGCAGACCTTAACTGCCCAAAGGAGGTCTTATGACTTAAAATGTGGAAACACAATTGTACTTCAAAAAGTTCATGGAAAGATATTCCTATTAGCTTTTAATTCTATTTTTCCACAATGTTTTTAAAGTGCCTTTACGCAGTGCTTTTCCCATTAATTTAGTCTCTGGCAGCAATTTCAGAACTATAGAACATCTCAGTCCTAAAATGACTCTCTGTCTCTTTCTCTGAGTGTGTTTCTGTCTCTCTGCGGTATTTTAGTACAATTGTCGTCCTATTAGATTACTAGATCTATATCTGTATCCATAATCTCTATATTATTTATATTTAGCTCCATAATAATCTGAATATACATATACAAAAAGAAAGAAAGCTTTACTAGAAGAACCCCAGGTGCAACTACTGAATCTGTATCCTTGGTAAAGATTTTAATGAAAGATTTCAATTTTTTAATACTAAGTAACATTCCGTTTTATGCATGTACCATATTTTCTTTATTCATTCATCCTTTTAGTGGCTTTTAGGTTGTTTTCATATGTTGGCTATTGTAAATAATAATTCAATAAACACGGGAATGCAGGTATCTCTTCAAGGTACTGATTTTACTTCCTTTGGATATGTACTGTGTTAGTTTGTCTTCTATGGCTGTAACAGATTATCTGAGACTCTGTAATTTACAAAGAAAAGAAGTTTACGTAGCTCCTGGTTTTGGAGTCTCGGTAGTTTAAGATCGGGTGGCTGCATGTGGCCGGGTCCTCATGCTGCATCATAACATGGCAGATGGCATCACATAGTGGGAGCATATGTGAGAGTGGTGAGTGGGCATGTGAAAGAGACAAAACACGGGGTAACCTCACTGTATTATTATTATTTATTTATTTATTTATTTTGTCTTTTTCGTGACCGGCACTCAGCCAGTGAGTGCACCGGCCATTCCTATGTAGGATACGAACCCGCGGCGGGAGCGTCCCTGCGCTCCCAGCGCCGCGCTCTCCCGAGTGCGCCACGGCTCGGCCCAATCTCACTTTATAATAACCCTCTCTCCCTGTAACTAATACAGACCTGCAAGAGTGAGAACTCATTCACTCCCGTAACACTGCATTAATCCCTTCGTGAGGGCGGATCCCTTATGACACAAATGCCTCTTAAAGATCCCACCAACTCTCAGCACCATTACATTGAAGACCAAACCTAAAATGAGTTTTGTTGGGGACAAACCATATTCAAACCACAGCATATACCCAGAGGTGGGATTGCTGGATGTTGGGAAAGCAGAAGGGAAATGGTCAGGGCCCCCAGATGTTCAGAGGCTTGCGGAGCATCTGAGGTGGGTATGCGCGTGTGCACGGGTGTGCCTTGTTATTGTCTAATGTGTTGTGCACGTGCATCCGTTTTTTTTTTTCTTCTTTGGATTATGGACCTGAGTATAAAGGACTAACGGCACAGATGTGCAGATTCTAGAGGATGCTTCGGGAAGCCATATTAGGTGGACTGCTCCTAGCTCTGAATAAAGCCTATTATTTCTTCACCCCCGGCTCCAAGGACCTTTTTCCTGTTACCTAGCTCCGGACTTGCATGTGAAGGGTTTGCGACCCAGTCTGGACAATGGGCTCGAGGGGTCCGTGAGACCTAGCCCTAGCTCTGCACTGGTTCACATGGTAGTTCTATTTTTAATGTTTTGAGAACCTCCTTCTGTTTTCTATAGCAGCTGCACGACTTTACATTCCCAACAGTACATTATGCTAAGTGAAATAAGACAGTGACAGAAGGACAAGTACTGCATGATTCCAGTTACATGAGGTATTTACAATAGTCAAAGTCACAGAAGCAGAGAATAGAATGGTGGTTCCCAGCATCCGAGAATGGGAAAATGGGGGGTTGCTGTTCAAAGGGTTTAAAGTTTCAGTTACACAAGCTGAATAAGTTCTACAAATCCGCTGTACAACATAGTGCATATAGTTAACACTACTGTGTTGTGCACTTAATTTATTAAGAGGCTGATCTCATGTTAAATGTTCTTACACACACACACACACACACACACACACACACACACACACACACACACACACACACACACACACACAAAACAGAGACACAAAACTTTTGGAGGTGATGGATATGTTTATTGCCTTGATTGTGGAGTTGGCTTCACAGGTGTACGTATATATCCAGACTCATCAAATTGTATACAATAAGTATGTAGTTTTTGTATATCAATTGTATCTTAATAAACCTGTTTTAAGAAAATCTCAGTTTCCAGCCGTGTCTGTTAATAGTTGCTGTTAACAAAAGTATCTCTTGGGCCGAGCCCGTGGCGCACTCGGGAGAGTGCAGCGCTTGGGAGCGCAGCGACGCTCCCACCGCGGGTTCGGGTCCTACATAGGAATGGCCGGTGGTGCACTCACTGGCTGAGTGCCGGTCACGAAAAAGACAAAAAAAAAAAAAAAAAAGTATCTCTTTAAGAAGCAGAGTTTCTGTAGTGATCATGTCCATGTCAGTTCACAACAACTTCCGGAAGCAGCAATTTCCAGGGCAATGATGATAAGGCTAATTATTCCTGTTAGTGGCAATTGTGGAGTATTTCATATTTATTTCGAATCTCTTACCATTCTGATCAGCAATTGAAACTTTCGAAAAATATGTATGAAACCACTGTTCCCTAGTTTTTCTTATAACATGTTCATTTTGTCAATAACTCTAAAGTTTCTGAAAATTCTTTCTCTGTTCAAATTCTGTTACCATCTCTCCAGATCTTTCATTTTGCCTTTAAAATATTCTTATACTCACACCAAACTTACCTATGCCTTCCACTAGCATGTATGTTGTGATGACTTTTCAAATTAATGTTCAGCACATGCACTTTTGTGCTCCAGGTCAAATCAATAGGATACACACACACACACACACACACACACACACACACAAAAATAACAACAAAATATATTCTATTAAAATTAGTATATTCTATTAATAGAATTAGTATATTCTATTAATATATCTATCAAGATATATGATATTTTATCAACTATGTGTATGCATTCCTATGTGTGTATATATATTTATATACATGTATTTAGAGAAAGAGAGACAGAGAGAAATTTATTATAAGGAATTCACTCATGGTTACGGAAAATGGCAAGTCCAAATCTGTAGAGCTGATGTTCCATTTTGAGTCTGAAGGCTGACAGGTTGCTATAGAACGAGGAGGAGCTAACATCAGGAAAGAGAATCTCCTTTTACTCAGAGGAGCGTCAGACTTTTGTTCTATTTGACCTTCAACTGATTGAGTTAGGTCTACCGGCATCATAAATGGAAATTTGCTTTATTCAGTCCACCGATCTAAATGTTAATCGCACCCAAAAACACCCTCACAGAAACACCCAGAATAATGTTTGATCAAATTCCTAGGCACCCTGTGATGCAATCAAGTTGGTACATAAACTTAACCCTCACAGGTGGTAATCCTTTTATAAATTACTCTAATAGACCCTATACTCATATGTATATTTGTGTGTGTGTATGGAAGTATGTATGTATTGGGCAATAGTTGTAATACAAATGTTAATAAAAGAAATGCAGTTCAAGAAAAATATTGCATCGGTAAGGATCTACTATCAATAAATGTGTAAAAATGGAAAAGCTTTGCAAATTTGCAGAAAATTGTTTTATTGATACTTCAGGATCTCATACCTACTTTGCAGCAGATACAATCTCAAGGCACTTGGTACTGCCATGTAATTTCCCAGACAGTGTTATTTACTGACACTAAATCTCTTTATAGCAAAGATAGGAGGAGAGTTTAAGAGATATTAAGCTTGGTGGCTTTTTCCAATGAATATCAATTGGAGGAACACCTGTGGTCAGGCACTTTGGGCCGATCCCCTGAGGGAATGGGAAATAAATCACTCCCATTCTAGACAGGCTTTGACTGTGCTATTGCATATTGCATTTAAGTCATACTGTTCGATTAGAAGGATTTTTATATAAGTTTGCTATATCTTCAATGTTTTAATTCACTGTTTTTTTCTTTATATAACTTCTCTATCTTTTGTTATTTTTTTTAAATAAAGCATTAATCACTAAACTTTATAAGATAAATTATTACATGCAGACCTGGACTACAAGAAATAGTAAAGGAAGTTCTTTAGACTGAAGGATAATATCTCCAGGTCTAACTTAGATCCATAAGTAGGAATAAAAGTATGTGGGTAAATGTGAAAAATAATATCACGTAAGGACAACTGATCGTAGTATACATTATAACATTGTGTTATGGGGAAATAGTAGACATGAATGTAAAATCTATCACAATAATAACCAAAAAAACAGGAAATAAGGAAACGTGGCTATGTACTCAGATTTCATTTAATGGAAAATGCATTCATTTCATCCTCATAATATTTTGTGAATAATTATTTCACTAGTTATAGAATTTGAATTGATATTTGTGTGTGCATGTGCTTGTGTGTGTGTGTGTGTGTGTGTGTGTGGTTCTTTTTCTTCCAGCACTCTGTGGATGCATTCCATTGTTTTTTAACCCTTCATTGCTTTCCTAGGAAGTCAGTCAACATAGACAGGGATATATTCTAAAAAAGGTGTCCTTATGCAATTTTGTCCTTGTGTGAACATCACAGAATGTACTTAAACCTAGATGGTACAGCCTACTGCACACCTAGGCAATATAATATAGCCTATTGCTCCTAGGCTACAAACCTATATAGCATGTTACCATAGTGAACACTGTAGGCAATTATAACACAATGGTAAATATTTTTGTACCAAATCATTGTAAAAGCACATTAAAAAATCAGTATATAAGACTAAAACATGCTACAACTGTATTGGATGCTTACCATGAATGGAGCTTACAGGTTGGAAGTTGTACTGAGTAAGTCAGAAAGTGACCGGTGAGTGAATGTGAAGGGCTAAGACATTACTATACACTACTGTAGACTTTATAAATACTGTACACTTAGGCTATACTAAATGTATTAAAATATTTTTCTTTCTTCAGGGATAAATTAACTATAGCATACTGTAACTGTTTTATTTTACAAAAATTTGTGTTTTGTTTTAACTTTTTGATTCTTTTGTAATAACACTTAGCTTAAAACACAACCACTTCATATAGCTGTATACAATTTTTTTTTACATTCTTATCTTATTAACTTTATTTTATTTTTAATTTTTTTAACTTTTTAAACTTTTATTGTTAAAAACTAAGCCACAAACATACACATTAGTCTAGGCCTACAAAGCATCAGAATGCTCAATATCAGTCTTCTACCTCCACATCTTGTCCCACTGGAAGGTCTTCAGGGGCAATAACAGGCATGGAGCTGTCATCTCCTATGATAACAATGCTTTCTTCTATGGAATACCTCCTGAAGGACCCTTATGAGGCTGTTTTGCAGTTAACTTTATACACACACACACACACACACACACACACACACACGTACATATATATATTCTTCTGCATATATATATAGAAGCAAGTACACTCTGAAATAATGATAAAAGGCATAGTATAATACATACATAAACCAGTAATATAGTCACTTATTATCATTATCAAGTACTATATAATTATGTGTGCTAAACCTTTACGTACAGTAATGGGAAGGTTAACTCTATGTGTCAAGTTGATTAGATTACGGAATGCCAAGAAAGCTGGTAAAGCTGCCTTTTTAGTTGTGCCCATGAGGGTGTTTCCATGACAGATTAGCATTAGAACCTGAGTGAACTGGGTGAGAAAGATCCGTTCTCAATATGGGCAGGAACCATCCAATTCGCTGGGGGCCCAAAGAAAACAAAAAAAGGAGGAAAAAGGCAAATCGCTTTCTCTATCCCCTGGAGCTGGGATATACTCTTCTCTCCTGTCCATGGACATCAGAGCTCAAGAATCTTCAGCTTGTGGGTTCCAGGACTTACACCATGGACACTATCGGCTTCCCTGGTTTTGAGGCCTTCAGGCTTGGACTGAGCCACGCCATCGGCATCCAGTTTGCAGACAGCTCATTGTGAGACTTCCCTTCACAATCACGTGAGACAATTTCCCTAATAAATCCCCTCTCACATATTTATAACATATCCTATCAATTCTGTCTCTCCAGAGAACCCTGACTAATACAGGTACATAATACTTGATAATGATAATAATGATATCAACTATTACTGGCAGCACAGTATGTTTGTCTACAACAGCATCACCAAAACACATAGGTAATGCAATGCACAATGATGTTATGACAAGTAAGACATCACTAGGCAATAAGAACTTTTTAGCTACATTGTAATCTTAGGGGACCATCACCATGCATACATCACTCACTGACTGAAACACTGGTGTGAGACCGTAATTATTTATCGGCATATAATATGTCTCTTTCCCATGTCTGCTTTTCAAGCTTAGGCTTGATTGACCTTTTTGCATCTTCCAGTTATGGTATTTTTATTTTTCTTTCAAATTTAGAAATGTTCTAATCATTATAACTCCCACTATTTGTACTGATGCATTCTCACTTTGTACGGTTTCTGATACTATAATTACATGTGTATAACTCATTTGATGTTGTCTTACATATCAAAAGGTTCTGTTTATTATTTTTAAAATCTTCTGTCCCTGTGGAAAACCCTATATGCTAATTCCAAAATATGAATTATCTCACGGTTAATTTCTATTGATTGTTTTTTGCTGTCCTGAGTGAGTCAACTTTTCCTTCTTCTTAATATGCTCCTTTAGCAAATTACTTTTTTAAAATAACTCGGATATATTCTTATTCATCATAGCCAACGTATAGGAATGTTCTAAGGACTCTATGGAACTCTTGGAAAAATTATGTTTATTTACACATATTATAGGAATACATGGGGAAATCATTAATGACATTTGCTTATCCATTCTATATGTCCACATATAAAGTAATTTTACAAAATATAGAAGAATTTGTAATAGAATTCTTGTAATATTGTATATAAACCCTGTAGACCACAATTCTCTGAGTGGACAAAGAAACTGTTTGTTCCTAAAGAGATATACAAGTGGACAACATAATTATTCAGTGATAATATCTCAGTGATTTCTTCAGGTGTTAGAAGAATTAATCCCCACTCCTATACTCCCCTCCATTGCAACCCTGCCACTCATACATACAGCTCTCACATGTGCTGCTGAAAACATACAAGGTACTGCAAAAAGTTTGTGTTAAAATAGAATGAAAAGATAATATAAATATTTCCATGAAATTTATGAAGGTACCTCATATATACTCTGAAAATGCCAGTTCTAACACTATTCAGGATTTACAAAAAAAAGCAAGAATAAAATTTTTTAGGTCAAGAATCCTTTGAATTCTTACAAACTGCCACAAAAATATGCTAGATGTATGTTTAGGTTGCTGAATAATCGAGGAATAACTTATATAGTGTATTGTGAGAAAACATTCTAATTTATAGTTTTAAGAGAATATCTTGAAAGTAAATTTGATACAAACATTATGGAATATGAGGCATTCAAACATATTCTACACAAAAAGTTAATAATTATGTCATTATTGTGGTTTAAATACAAGTTAAAATACGGTAATGTATCATTACTATTATAAAGGTATAAGGTAGCATTTTCTTCTAGTATAACAATAAATACATTTGAATTTCTCAATGTTGTATTTATATTGAGATTTACAAAAAGTTCAGGTATGAGTTTGTATGCTGAAATTACTAAATCTCTCTTTTCCGTTTGGTTTTTATAATGAAAAAAATATGAGACAGTTCTTAGCATATGATCCATATTAATATAGAAATATCGCTTATAATTCTTCTGCATTTCTACTATATTTCTATAATGTAGCATTACCTATTATTTTAACAATCAAAATAAGAAGAGCAATATTTCCAAAATTTACAGAGTCAGTATACACCTCACAATTAAGGGAGAAACTTAACTGTGTAACTGAGTTTTTCTCAGGAGTAAAATGCCAGGAGATGTTTGCTTTATTCATGCTAGAAAAAAAAAATTACACTTTCTGGTTTAATTTAGGGTATCAACATAGAAAAACTCTAAAAAACAAATTTTAAACAATCATAACATCTATAATTAACCACAATTCAGATTTTCCATCATAAATGGCTATTCAATTTTTCTATTACTCTGTGATGCTTTGAAGATGCCTGTGGAATATCAATTTAAGTAAATAACTCTAATTATGAGAAATAGTTTAAAATGCTTAAGTAATCCTGTAAATTAGCTTGTTATATGTACAAATGACCAGGAAAGTCAATGGCTAGAATTTAAGTAGTAAAACTGAAAAAATAAAAGACTCTCACAGATACATAATTAATGGCAGTGAACTGGCTTTTGATGGTATAAGTAAAAATAAGACTTTGTGAAAACATGAATTTTCTGTCAATGATTTTTTCTTTGGGAAAAATAAATGATGCAGCAAAATTGAAAAAAAAAAGTGTGTTGTAATAAGCCTTGGTTTCATATATCTTATTTTTCAGACAATCTTTTACATGGAAGGAATATATTATTGGTTTATTAAGACACACTAAGCAATAACTGTCAAAATTAACATTCAAAATTAATTTAAATATTTGACTCATTAATTTCAGCACTTGTGGTTTTGGGTGGGCATAAAACTTACATTCTTATTCAAAGAATTAAAAATATGTAGACACTCCAAGGATAATTTGGACTGGAAAATCTACTATATTTGACCTATAATTAAATGCAAGGTTAATTCAAAATTTTCATGAGAAAATAGAATTAAAAGATAACATGAATCTTTCCATGAACTTTTTGAAGTACCCTGATATAATCTATTAATTCTTACCTTTACCTTGTGCAATAATCCATATTATTGAATATGAGTAATTTTTCTAACAGTGACATTGTAGGTTCTATATCCCATATAATGTGGATGAAAATAAGCACTAAGCTATTCATAGATATTAAACTTATAATTAGAATCGACCACTGCAAAGTAATCCTAGGACCCATATTGATAATTAAGACTGCCAAAATTAATATTTCTGATGGATTCTTTATAACACATACAAAATACTGCTCTTATTCTAGGCAACTTTTACCCCCAAGTATGTCAATATTTTAGGTGAAACTGTGTTATTTCCTAAAATACTGATCATTATCATAGAATTTCTGTTGACAAAAATGTAAACTTTCTAAGGTTTTAGTTGTCAAACTCTCTAAGGTTTTTAATGCCTAGCTATTAAAAATGCTTCCGTATTTTGAATGTTTTAATGTTAGTTTTATTCATTAATTCACGGATTAACAAATATTTATTGAATATTGATAGCTAGAATTGCCAAATTAATATTCCCAATGTGATTCCTTTTAAAACACATATGAAATACTTTTCTTATTCCCGTTGCCTTTTTCCCCCAAATAGCTTGAATATCTCAGAATAGCTGGTTTCTTATTTAGAAGTTGTGTCCAAAGTGTCCAGAAGATCTAAGAGTCCAAAGAAAGTCTAAGTGACCAAAAGGTCCAGGCAGAAGCAGTTTGCTCTTTTATGACTTAGCTTTGGAAATCACACTGCTCATTTCTGTCATACTCAATTGTTTGAAGTAGTCACAAGGTCACACAGATTCTCAAGAGCGTAATTAGATGCCACTTTCATTTGGGGAATGGTAAATTCATGCTGTAGAAGATCATGAAGGACAGGGGATGTCACTGGGGCCATCTTTGGAAAATACAATTCAGCCACATGAATACAACCAATTTAAAACTAGAATATAAGAAGAAGAGCTGTGTGTGAGAGTCGGTGGCACGCTTCTTATCAGTTCTCCAGACAAGATGAGAGGGACGGGCGAAAGTATAGCAGGGTGAGTTAATTGCTCATAAAAACATAAAAACAGGAGAGTCTAGAACTTGAATGATTATCATCAGTTCCTTAAGATAACTCTCAGGGTTGTTTATAATGATGGGGGGCTTTGAGAAGTTTGCAAAAAATGACTCTAATTTAACATTTGTTTCAAGTCATTAAGATTTAAGTAACTGGGGAACATTGATGGACACGAAATATTTTTAAAGTCTTGAAATTACATTAGAAAAGCAGAAAAAGATTGTGTGGGAATTTTAGAGAGCATGCAGGGAGTTTTAACTATAGCGTTTTTTTCTGGAAAAAGACAGTCATAGTGTGTACATCACTACAGAAAAGCAATTGTCTTCAAAACCAGAGATTATGGAGACAGTATTGGCAAAATCTTAGTTTTGAACAGAGACTGAAAAAATGGGAAAAAAAAAAAAAGGAAAGAAAAGAAGGAGAGAAGAAAAAAAGAAAGAAAAATTGATCTTGGAGAATAATGATTTGTCAGCAGCAAAAAATTCTAATAAATATTAGATGAATGTTTATGTAACCCAAATATAAAAAGGAAAAATAATAACTTTGTTCATAAAGCCCTATTCTAATTTTAAACTATTTCCTGCATTATTAATGTTTGATCATATATTCCTTTTGAAACCTAGTTTCAAGAAATTTAAACTAATATCTTCACTCAAAAGAAACCAACAAAATATTATGTATAATATGAATATCTGGAGTGTGTGCATATAAATTAAATACAATATACATAAATGAAGGAGAAAGAGACACAAGCAAGACAAAGTAATATTTGCCCTGAGTCTCCCACAATGTCATCCACAACCAAATGAGCTAACCAGCCAGCCCCCAAATCTTTTTATCTAATATCTTTTCAATACATGTTGTTAATCTACCTACGTGGGTTTTTTGGTATGTTTGCTTTATCTTACTGGGATTCAGAGAAAATGTATTCCTTTGAAATTTAAATTCTAAGCTCCTGAACTTTATAATGATTTTTCAGATCCTCTTCAAAATCTTATAATACATGAGAATATAAAAAAAAATAGTAGGCTAACATCCATTAGGGTAAATATGCATATATATGACCCACTGTGCTCACTAAATTATTTTCCTAGTGTTTCAACGCAACTTTCTCTTCCCCACCGTGCCTGAGTCTATTAAAACAGAAAGATTAAATTTCTGACTGAGACATAAAGATGACAATGTATATTTACTGAGAGGCAGGAAAGAAGAAAGGGGATGTGCAGGGGGAAATTCAAGAAACCTGGCTGGAAGCAAGTTGGATAATGAGGATTCAGTCCTCTTTCTAGCAGGAAGAACCACAGGTCAATGGAGATCAGCCTACCACCCTCCGAACATCTGATATGACCAACACATCTTTGCTTCAAAGACATGTCCAAATGACCCATTTTAAATGGTTATTCTGCAGCCAAAAGGGCCTCAGCACTCCTGAACCCCTTGAATTGAAGATGGGAGAATTAAAACTTTTAGGTATATATTTAATTGAGGTAATGAAGGAACCACATTAAACTACTTTAAAATTATTCACTTAACTGGGTAAGTGAATCATATCACATCTGTTCTATTGCAGTTAATCCAGATATCATAAAACTGTAACATTGTAATATGTAACAAAATATATTTTATTTTGGAGTGAGAGAATGTTATCATGTTTACAAATCTTATGTAATATACAAACTGTGATCAAAATCTGTTAAATGCAAAAAGGCTGTTTAAAAAATTCTACTTATTTGAAAAGAAAAAAAAAAAGGATAAATGGCTGTTCTACTTTAAATTTTTTAATTGGAAGTTTCCCGAATGATAATTTGGGTAACAATTCCCCAAGTGAAGCAATTAATAATTATTTAAAGGGGCTCATACTCTCCTACCTAACTATGATTTTGAAAGCATCTAATTAACTTCTTGTGCTTCTTTATTTAGATTTCCCTTCTCAATGTAAAAATATAATACTTCTGCTCAAAATGCAGTAAGACAGGTAACCTGATGACAACCTAAGACCTTGACTGTCTGCATATTATCCACTTTACTTTTGAGTAAGTATCCACTATTCAAACTCCACATCTGGAATTTTTCTGCTAGAAAATAATAAGCTACAGAACTAATTCATTTTCCTTTTCTCTCTTTAATTCATGGAATATCATCAGTCTATAAGGCCCCATTGCTTGTTGGAATAATACTACCCCCATATTCCCGGCTAACTTAAAGAATTCTCTCTTTGGAAGCAGTTAAAAAATGCGTAATCACAAATTTATTTGAAAATCTACATTCCTGTGTGAAAATATACTCTTTGTTATTATATAATATATATGTAATATTATTTGTATATAACATTTATATAATATTATTACAGAAAAATTCTTAATGCTGGCTATTTGTCCATAATTTGCATTTTTAAGTTTGACAATGTTTATTTCTATTCTATTTTGATCTCTATTTGAGACACAGTAAGGCTAGGCCTGTGAACCAAACTGACTCCATTTTCCCTGCAGAGGACACTTTGTTAACTTTTCCACTCCTCAGTCATGAGACTCCCTGGGGCAAATGATCACCGCATGGCCACCCTGGTAAAATAGAATGAAATAAGAGAACAGAAATTCACTGAGTTGTAAATTCCCCAAGGCTTGTTTACCATAATTGTAAAAATTAAGTTGCAGATTAACCTTAAGACCCCTTTAGGAATTCCCTCATGAGTGCAAACCTTCAAGGTGACTGCTACAATGATCCTCCTGGCGTGAGGATGATGAACACTACCTCCATCTTGGACCTAACAAGTGCAAGGACCAAAACCTTAGCTGAGCACACACCCACGATGCAACCGGGAAGAGCAGAACAGACCACCTCCAAAGACGCTAGCCTTTACCACTTAACTCCTTTCCCTATAATAGACCCTGAACAGCTTCCCTCAGGAAGGTAGCTTTACTATAGCTCCTCCTGTTATGCAAGTCTATCTCCTCTTTTAATAAAGCATTGCTTGGTTTACTGATGGGTGGTGCATTGTTCATTTCTATGATTTGGGGACTGAAGAGCTTAATTCGGTGATATATTGAAACCTCTTCCCTTTTCTGTAACAGAAGTATCTTTGCCACCTTAAAAGAAAAACAAAACTGTTTTATGCAGTCATCAAAGGTTAAAAAACAAACTGTATTCTTGAGAAGTCAAGGCAAATTTGCAAGGGTATTTTACTCCTCAAGACAGACTTTATCAAAGATAATTTGTAAAAAAATACTTTTTGTCACCATGAATAAATCTAAAAATTACATTTTTATTCTATTCATGAATATGTGTACACTGTCTAGCCCACTGTCACACAATCCTTCAACTCCCAGAATTCCCCTTTATCTCAGTAATTCCTACTGACCCTGGGGCACACACAGTAGGTGTTCATTCTCAAGTAGAGGTTCTTCAGGAGTACCTCCGTCACATCTTTCCCCTAGACGTTGACTTCAGCCATTTTAAGGAAGTCTTCTGGCTGACATGGACATTAGCAGCAGCAGAATTTTACTTTCATGAGCCTATTTACCAGCTTAATGACAGAGAAATTGATATGCAAAGCTTAGTGAGACAATATTAAATCTACCAACCCTATTTTTCCTGTGATTTTGTAAGTGCTTAATTTAATTATGAAATCATATCTGCTTGAAGGATGGATTTTTTGTTGTTATTTTACCTGAAGGAATATAGTTACAGATACAGTTGCATTCATTCTTCTTTCTGGATCCTTCAGGCTTTCCCTCTAAGTAACTTCCTTGTATGCATAAATGAGAC
Source organism: Cynocephalus volans (assembly GCF_027409185.1). Classification (NCBI taxonomy): domain Eukaryota; kingdom Metazoa; phylum Chordata; class Mammalia; order Dermoptera; family Cynocephalidae; genus Cynocephalus; species Cynocephalus volans. Next base: position 149,014,484 of record NC_084467.1, read on the forward strand.
ACACAATGGCCTTACCATTCCTCACACCTACAGCTATTGTTTACCTCATGGCCTCTAATTGCTGGGGTTTCCTTCTTTGTTTGGGTGCCGCTCTCAGTGTGATGGAATCATGGCTAAATCCCCACTGCCTTCCACATGGTGCAACATATAGGAGCATGTAGGAAAAGGACTCCTCTGCCATGTCCAATATTGAAAACTCAAGCTTCTTTTTTTGAGTGCCCTGTTTAAACTGCACTCACTTTTTTGTACCTCTCTTTATTTTTCTTCTTTAAGAAAAAAAGGTTTTGTGTCTCAGAAAATTAAAACTGAGAGACACATCATATCTACACTTAGTAGAAATGAATAGACACAAACCATCCATGAGTAAACCAAGTTCAACTTCTCCTTCTCCAAGGCAAATAAGGATAGATGCTGAAAGGGTACTTTATGCCTCATAAACTCTGCTTTTTCCAAGAAGATGATTCCTGATTCTGTGAAGTTTTACAAAAATTTTTCTCTATAAGTTTTTTGTTGTTGTTGTTTTGTTTTTGTTTGTTTTTTGTTTAATTCTCCTTCAATTAACTTGTCTCACTGAGTGGAATTTGGTAACAAAAAAAAAAAAAAACGTTTTTTTCCCTTTTCTTGGATATAGATTTTTGCAGCTGGACAGTACTGGGATCTGAACCCTTGATCTTGTTGTTATCAGATTTTTTAAATGGACTGAATCTTTTGCAGCACTGTGGCAAATCTCACCGCCCCCTGGACCCAAGTGGTTAATGGATCTTGGTTATGCAACAAGGCGGGGCTCACCCAGTGTATTTACAATGCCTCCAGGGCAGAAGACACTTGCGTAGCTGTGTCTGTTGTACCCACAGTACACTGGTATCCCAGGGAAAGTTTATTCCAAACTTGGAGCGCCCCCAAAACCCTAAATAAGCAGACCTGAAACAAGCGGGACACAGGGGCGGCTATGGTGGCCATTAGCTCCCTCTTGAGAGTTATTGGAGCGGGTACTGGGACCGCCGGAATAGCCTTGGCACATCAACAGGTAGCTTCCCTTAGGGAGACGTCTAATGGACATAGATCTTGGCCGCTTGGAGGTGTCTGTATCACATTTTTAAAAATCGCTAACATCACTTTCTGAAGTTGTTTTACAGAATCAACGTGGACTAGACCTGTTGTTCTTACAGCAAGGAGGATTATGCGCTGCCCTCAAAGAAGAGTGTTGCTTCTACGCCAACCACTCTGGAGTGGTCAAGGGTTCCCTAGCTAAGCTTAGACAAGGATTAGAAAAGCAAAAAAAAAAGAATGCGAAGCCAATAGTAATTGGTTCCAAAGCTGGCTTTCAAGTTCCCCATGGCTCACCACCCTGCTGTCCTCCCTGGCAGGCCCCCTAACCATTTTCCTTGCTCTTATCATCCTGGGACCCTATGCTATCTGCCAGATTGTGGCCCTTATAAGGCGAAACACCACTTCTCTTGTAATGCTCACCCAGGTGGTAGAGGAGGTGGCCCACAATGAAAGCCCTGACAGCCTCTGGGTCAATATGGCCCTTCAAAAAATCAACACCAAGTTATAAGTCTCCGTCCCACCCCTGCTTGGCTGGAGAGTCAATGACGGGTAAGATTTCCAGAGGGAAACAACCTAAGACAGGCACAGCCACCAGAGGGAATGGAGGCGAGGCTGGGAAGGTTAGCCGCCTCCAGCTGCCTTATTAATACAAAAAGGGGGAGATGTTGGGCCTTAAAAACTAATGCCACCTTAAGTGACATTACAAGCGGCGCCATTATGGGCCCACAAGGGCATATTAACGTGGCAGCCAAAGATGGCGCCGGGAGGAAGTAGGGTGGGAGTGTCTGCGGGAACCTTGCCTTAGCCCTTATTGGCCAAATACGAGCTTCTGCGCTCGTGAACACTGCGTGATTGCAATAGCTAGGCATTGAGACAGGATGCATGCTCTCGTAAACTTTAAGCTGATTAGAGGATGTAAAAACCTGCCTTCCCCATTTGCTTTTTTTTTTTTTTTTTTGTGACAGGTAAGGGGATTGCAACCCTTGGCTTGGTGTCCTCTGCACCGCGCTCAGCCAGTGAGCGCACCGGCCTTCCTTATGTAGGATCCGAACCTGCGGCAGGAGCGCCACTGTGCTCCCAGAGCCGCACTCTCCCAAGTGAGCCACGGGGTTGGCCCCCCATTTGCCTTTAAAAGCAAGTGCTTGTGTGATAATAAACGGAACTGCTCAACAGAACCCCAGCCGCTTCTGAGTGTTCTTTAACAGGCTGTTTGGGGCCGGCGGCTGTGCTCACCTCTCTACACGGCTCTCTTCCTCTGTCTCCTCCCAAAGGGGATTGGGGAAAGAGGAATCTGGGCAATCCACCAGCCCACCAGAAGGGACACCGAGGGAAGGACTGATAGCAAGGCAAGGGCTGTTTGGGTCAGCCGGTGGCGGACCCGACAGCGAGGATGCAGAGAAAAGGGGAACCCTCTTACACTATGGAAAATGGTATGGTGGTTCCTCAAACAACTACAGATAGAACTACCATACAATCCAGCAATTCCACTGCTGGGTATATATCCACAGGAATGGAGATTATCATATTGAAGAGATACCTGCCCTCCTGTGTTTATCATAGCTCTATTTACAATATCCAAGAGTTGGAACTAACTTAAATATCCATTATTGGATGACTTTATGAGGAAATGTGGCATATTTGCACAATGGAATATTACTAGAACCAAAAAAAAATGAAAATCTCCCATTTGCAGCAACATTGATGAACTTGGAGAAAATTATGTTAAGTGAAATAAGCCAGGCACACACAGAAAGAGAAATATTGCATGTCCTCACTCTCAAGCACGAGCAAAAAATAAATAAATAAATAAATAAATAAAAATTTTAAAAGACACAGAAAGAAATATAAAACAATCACAGTAATACGCTGAAATTTCAAAAGGAGAGAACAGAACTGAAGTTACCAGAAGTGCGGAAAGGGGAGGGAGATAAGAGAGGAATTGGTAAAGGGCCAGGAAAAATGAGTATACTGTATAATGTTGAATACACTAATTATCCTGATTTGAGCATCACATATTGCACACAGGTATTGACATTTAAATCTCTACTCCGCAGATATGTACAACCAACCATGATTAAATTAAAGAAAAAAGTGTTGGAATTGTGATTTCAATAGCA